>NC_044574.1:3804732-4414732 GCF_901933205.1 Camarhynchus parvulus | reverse complement strand
TAGAAAACAACTACAAACCTAGAAAAGAGCTACAAACAATGCAGTGCATGGCTATTAAAAGAATACAAGGCATAAACACGTAGCCCTGGCACAGAAATAAATCTGTATTAGCATTTAATAGACTGCTTTTGGGAAGCCAGCTTCCACATTTCCATATTCAAGAGCACTGGAGTCACTGCAGGTGAAAATCAAACCTATTGAGCTACAAGGAAAAGGCGCTGGGTTTCTCACAAGCAAGTGCTGATGCCACAGGTGGCCTCAGGTTCAAAGAGGTTTAGATTAATTTGTGGCTGGCTCCCTTTAAAAAATGCCAGCATTTTTTCAAAATGTATTTTCATGCAACAGAATGGGGCAATCTCAGCAATAACACTGCATTTCCCCTTGGAAACAGCCAAAAACTCCTCCTTGGTTAATACAGCACAGACTCCTGTGGATCATCTGGTTAAGTGTGACCTTGCTTCAACTCTGCCTTTGCAAAAGAAATCTTAATAAACATTCCTGCCAGACTAAATTCTGAAGTTACAGCCTCCTTGGATATTCTGCTACTACTTCACACTTGCATGAAATTCTGCATTTTCAGAACACTGCATCAACTCTTACAAACGCTCACAGCGTTATGTGAGCTAGGGAAGGTCTGTGACTATTTCATTCTCTGTTTTCTTCCCTTATTTAAATTATACAGATCTTGAATTAAAAAAAAAAAAAGCCCCCTTCAGGATTTATAACCTTTCCCAATGTCCTCTTGTTTGCAACAAAGGGCACATCAGAGAAGGAGAACACAGTTCCCAGAAATGCACTGATTGCTGCACTATTGACTGGCTCTATGGACAGCTGGAAAGCCAAAGCACTCCTCACACAAACCCACCTTTAGGATGCCTTAATTACAAGTCAGATTTTTCATGGCTCCCTATGCATAAAGAGCTTCTACAAGACACATGCTGGAAACCCCAAGTCACCCTCCAGAGATGAACTCTCCAGTGACTGCCAGGGAGGCTGAAGGAAAGCCACTTCTTTACCTCTCCACCTGGTTTCTATAACTGACATCAGCTGGTGTGAATGTTCAGAGTTCTCTCTTTCCTCTTCCCTCTGCTCCCTCACTAGGAGTTTTTTATTTCTTTGGAT
The DNA here is from genome assembly GCF_901933205.1 of Camarhynchus parvulus. Classification (NCBI taxonomy): domain Eukaryota; kingdom Metazoa; phylum Chordata; class Aves; order Passeriformes; family Thraupidae; genus Camarhynchus; species Camarhynchus parvulus. Next base: position 4,413,610 of record NC_044574.1, on the reverse strand, counting down.
GTGCTCTTCATTGTCTTTGGGGGCTGAAAGAAGTTTGTAATATTTGTAACAAAGATTTTGTTGTACTTGTAAGTTGTAAATTTAATGTATATTAAGTCTGATTAGAATTGGGTTCACTGTTTTCTACTAAAGATTAGAACTGGGTTCACTATTTTCCACTGAAGATTTTTTTTTGCTTTTTGAGCCCTTATGCTTCCCTTGGCCTTATATCTTAATATTCAAATGCTGTGAATCTCCTAATGCTGGTACGACACAAAACACCTCAACTGAGGCAGCTTCACCTTCAGAAGCAAATTTATTTTCTGACCTTTAGATCATTCTTCTAAAACTGGACAGTAAGTCTTGCTTATCCTCACAGAGCACAGTAAAGAGAGGATAAACAACAAAATTAAGTCAGTTAACCATGATTTAGAGCACTAAGATTTAATTTCTAGGTGCTGCTGGCCCTTCTTACAGCATTTGAAGTCATCTGGTCTGGGTGCGAGACAGCTTTGCTGCAATAACAGGATGATAAGATTTCCTCTTTTGGAGGAAGGCCTGTGTTTTCCTCAAAGCATTTACATTCTGTAAAGAGGCAACCAATGCATGTTTTTGAGTAGAGAGTTTTAAGCCCACAGACTGAAAACTTATATAAGTCTATCCATAATATAATTGACATTGTATGGGCTAGCTGCGAAAAAATCTGTTCCAACAGAGCACATTCTTTCAGTTTTAGGTGTCCCATCAGTCTAATTCCATGAGTTAATATTCATGCTTTTTATTCTGAGAGTCCTTCTAGAGTCTACACCAATTTTTGGCAGGCTTCAAAGTGCTAAACTTTTTTTTTTTTACCCTAAATAGCATTCATAAACAGTGATAGAAGTTAATCTATGTGGAAGTGAGTAACAGAAAGAGCAAACTGAGATACTGCTGCTCAAGGAACAGAGAAGATGATAAATAAGCCTGAGAACATCCTGAAGCCTGGGATCTCGTTCAAACTGGTGCAACCCATGTTAAACAAAGGACAGCAACTTGCAAGTCCTTTCAGAGACCTATGAAGTTGATGAAAACTGAATATGATCAAGATGTTGTGCCCAAGGTCTTTGTTTTATCAAATTTGCACAAACAAATTACAGGAGGTATTTGTCTCATCAAACTTTAGGTTTTTGCAAGCTTGACTTGCAGCCCAATGCAGCTCCTTAAACAGGACTATCAATGATCATGGTGTGTGCCTTCGAACTCAGGATATTCTGGGACTAAAAGGTAAGATAATAATTGTAGATGGAAGGGAGGGATGTTAGAGAATATGGCTGATAACAGGCTAATGAAAATCATGCCCAGAGTCCACCAAGTGTCTCACAAAGGAATTTGCAAGAGCCCATCTTAACACAGGGGAATGTAAATGACTGATCAAATATAGATAAGGGTCGTGTGAAAGGATGTACTTACTGCATTATACATAAAGAATTCATTAGAGTAATAAAACGGGCAAATATGACCTGGATTTTATTTTTTTTTTTAATTTTGGCTTCTTCAGAGTGTGTGCCTGGTGGAAATACACCACAGCACGGTCACTATTAATATTAATTCATGCCTAAATGGCCAAACCTGATCCTGAGTACCTCAAAGTGTGTCCCCATTCCTAGGACACTGATAGTGGCTGTTGGAAAAAGCAGCCACTGAAAAGAAGCAATCAAAATCCTAACCCATTAGAAAGAGGGAAAACTCATCTAAACCAAATCAGAAATCTGGGAAAAACCTCTCTTACAACTTTCAGCCTACAAAGGAGCTCTCATTAAATCACCAGGAACAAGGACAAACCCCAGATACACCCAAAAGCTTTTGTGGGAAATCACACAGGAAAACAAGCTCTGTGGCACTGTGGAAATCATATAAAGGGTTTATCTATGAACAAATAGGGTTTATTTATTAATAAAATCTGCTATGGTTTTACAGTACCAATGTTAGTGCAGTTGCAGACAGGAGAGGAGAGCAGAACCATACTCTGGGCTTTACATTCTGGACTGGTGTTCTGAGGGAATGATGCTCATCACAGAAAATCTGCCTTTTTTTTTTTTCCTAACACATATTAATCAGTTGGCCAATTTTAAAACCATCTGACAGAGAGAAAAGATCTTAAGGATGGCGAATAGCTGGAGTTTGATGGAAAATTGTCTGGGTAGGAGAAGAGCGATCCAATTCAGTGCTCTGTGGAGGGAAATTTGTTTTGTGAAGTCAGAAGCTGGATTGCTGTGGAAACCCAGGGCACTGGGAATATTTCTCTGTCTGCTCTGGGGTGCCCTGACCCTCAGGGGAGCACTGACTCTGACCCTCATTCATGGAGAAATTTTCCCAGACTTCAAGATAGACTGGAATCCACAAAATTGTGAAATAGATTATAGAGAGCAGTGTAGGTGTATCACTTGGTGAGAAATTGAGGTTTTGGGATTTTAGTGTGTTGTGGATGGAAGCAAGATGGAGGGCACAGGGTGTTGTCCTGGGTTTCTACTTCATGCTTCTTCTTCCTTCTTCTCCATGGGTTTGGGTGGCATTTTGTAATTGGGCAGAAGAGTCAGCACTGTGGCTCTGTGGGATCAGTTATTGGGTTAAAAGGGAAAATAATCCAGGTGTCAGTTCTTAATTGGATAGTTTAGTCTTAAAAGGCCTTGTACCAAGAGATTGTTGGCCATTTTGTGGCTTCTAATGAAAAGCTGCAGAACTCACAGCAGTGCGACTGTTTTACTGATGATAAATAATAAACACTTGAGTCTGAACACAAATTACTGTCTCAAATGCCTTCAATCCTGACCAGAGAAACCAACAACTGGGACGATCCCCACAGCTGGCCAGAGTACCCACACAGGTACCAGCTGGGCAGGAGCCACAAGCAGCCCATCACTCTCTGCATTTCACCTGGAGTCACAAATCAGCCTCAGATGAGGAATGAGCAGGGAGAATGATGGGGGTGAGAAGATGAGAGGAAACATGAGAATCAAGGACCTGAGATTATTGCTGTAGAAAGCCCTAAGCAGGCAGTGCAATGCTAGAGAAAGCAGAATTTCATTAATTCAGGTGTTCACTATTTTGGTTTTCAGCCCTGTGTCTCACAACATGGATACCTCAGAGGTTTGTAGGATACTGTCTGGAAAAGACAATTTGAGAAGAGGACATTTTTGACAAAAGAACTGCTAAAGTGGAATGTTTTGCCTCAGACAGTGGTGTGAAAAATTCTTTTTTCCACATTCAAAATCACCACCTTAGCTACTACCTGTATGTAGCTACTAAAAGAATGTTGGTATTTCTCTGCTTTTTGCGCACCTGTCCAAAAACTTGAGCTGGATTTTACCCAACAACACACAAAGGCCACAAAACGATAATCAGGCGGCAAAAAAATGCATTTTTGATACTGCACACAGAAACTTAGATATCTAAAAGTAAGATTAATTTCTATTAGGCATCCATTCCATTAAAGTGAAAGCTCAGGATGTCAGACTAAATGCTCAAAAGTATTTATCAAAATGCAACTGGTAATGTAGATATTTCAGGACTTTATACTGCACAGTTCCTATTAATACATATGTTTTAATGAAGTTTTGTTGCCTAAAATTGCAAGGAGAAGCAGAAATCTAACATTAAAAAGAATACAGTACTTTTTGTTTTTTAATTTTTTTCTACTTTCAGATGAAATATGAACATTTAAAAACCTAGCAAAATTCTTTGAAACAAAGGAAAATCTCCTTGGCCATTGTAAAAATGAGGGTTTAATTTTTAATATTTATTTATAGGTAAATATTTGTATTTGCAATGCTAGGCTAAAAATAAATTAATAATTTTCAAAATGAAAATGGGAAACTACTGGAAAAATCCACACTAGACTTTTCAAAGCTCTCAGGCTTCTTAAAAAAAAACACAACAATTTCTGGATAATTTCTGGACACTTTCCAGTTTTTAAGAAAATGAGAAAATGATAATTTTCTGTGGAGAATTTATTTCATGCAGTAATTCTAAGCAGCTTTAGTAAGAACATAAACCTCAGTCTGTAGGAGTTGGATGAATTCTCCTTAACAGCTCTATGAGAGTATAATTTCCAGTATAAATTGAGGATTGGTGGTGAAAAAGAAATCTTATTTCTGCCCAATTCCTTCCACTTGGAGGCACAGGAAGCCTTGAATGGACAAAAAATGGAATAATCTAGGCAGGCTGCTGTAATGGCAGCACAGATGGGTGCTATTTAAGGCAAAAGAAATTATTTTGGTTATTCCACCTCGAGTGGCTGGTGCAGAATGAAGCAGCTCAGCCACCAGGGGTGGCAGCAGGGCCAGCAGGTGGGACAGCAGTGGTGGTGACAGCACAGCAGCAGCTGCTGCTCTGAGCTGTGCCTCCAGTGTCCTTCCCGCCTCTCTCAGTGTCACCCCAGAGCTGCAAGGTTCTAATGTCAGGTGTGCCCGCTGCTTTGGGGTTACCTGTAGCATTTGAACTCTCGGGTTGGTGTTTCTCTTTTCTCCTATGGAGGAAATACTAACAAAAGGATTGGAAAAAGAATTGCAATTCCAAAAGGATTCCAAAAGGATTGGAATCAACCAGCACCTGCTGCTGGCCTGGCTTGCTGTGCCACATGCCTTTGTTACCTTTTGGGTTTTGTCTCATTTTTTTAACGACAGGCTTGCATACCAGGGGGAAAAGAGATCTCCAATCTTTCCAATTGGCACAACTTTTTATCAGATCCAGCTCTTTCTTCAGCTTGTTCAAAATGAAAGGCTGATTCAGCCTGGGGAAGAGAAGGCTTCAGACCTTCTAGCACCTTCCAGTGCCTAAAGGTGCTACAAGAGAGCTGGACAGGGACTTGTGGAAAGGGCATGGAGTGACAGGACTTTGACATTTGTAAATGGCTTTACACTCCCAGAGGGCAGTGTTACAGAATCACAGAAATTTTAGGGTTGGAAGGGACCTCTGGAGATTATCCAGTCCAACCCCCTGTCAAGGCAGAGTCACCTGGAACGGGTGACACAGGAATGTGTCCAGGTGGGTTTGGAATGTGCCAAGAGAGGGAGACTCCAGGGCCTCCCTGGGCAGCTGTTCCAGTGCTCTGCCACCCTCAGCATAAAGAAATTCTTCCTCATGTTGAGGTGAAGTTTCTTGTGTTTTAGTTTGTGGCCTTTAGTCCTTGTCCTGTCATTGGGCACTGCTAAAAGAAGTCTGGCACCACTCTGTGACCCTTGCCTCAGAAATATTTATATGGATTGATGAGATCCCTCTTATTCTCTTTTCCAGACAAAACAAGCCCAACTTCTACAGTATCTCCTCATAAGGGGGATGCTCCAGACCCTTCATCATCTTTGTGGCCTCTGCTGGACCTTCTCCACTAGCTCCTTGTTTAAATTGCACTGAGGAGCCTGGGTTAGATTTTAGGATGAAATTCTTCCCCTGTGAGAGTGGGGAGGCCCTGGCACAAGATGCCCACGGAAGCTGTGGGTGCTCCTGGATCCCTGGAAGCATCCAAGGCCAGGCTGGATGGGGCTTGGACATCCTGGGTTAATGGAAGGTGTCCCTGCTCATGGCAGGGTGTTGGATAGAGATGGGTATTAGGGTCTCTTCCAAGCCAAACCACGCTGTGATTTCATGAAAATCCAGTAAGGAATGGCAGCAGTAAGCCATGGGCTGGCAAGGTGTGTCTGCTTCCAAGAAACTGCTCAGTCTGACTATATGTCTTACTATAAACTGCCAGTAAGAACATCAAGCTAATGTAAGACATATAATTAGATCTCTATAATAGTTTCCCGATTCCCAGGAGAGTTTAAATGATAAGTTTAAAAGATGTAATTCCATCAGAATAAGAAATATTGAAGTGACTGTGAATTGTGAGGCAGAATTTTAGCACTGTGTGTTCCATCCACAATCATTTCCCATGTCTGCATGTTATGCAGATAATGAAATCAAATCTCCCAAATAAAGAGCTAAGTGACCTGGGGAGAAAATGAAAAATCAGTCTCAGATGGGTGAATACTGAAGACTTGCAAGGGAGCCTGACTACCAGTTGGGAAAAAAAAAATCTATCTATTTAACTATATTTGTATTTTCCATCACCAGAACGCCTCTTGTAGGTTATTGTTGCCATGATATTTTCTGAAAAAGCCTTTCCTTAGGATTTTTTCCTCCTGAGAAGCTGAGAGGCCTCAGGAACAAAATGTAAACAATGGTTATCTGCTGCTGTGGAATGCAACAGGTGCATCTGTGATTGGTCTCATGTGGTTGTTTCTGATTAATGGCCAATCACAGTCCGAGACAGAAGCTTTTGCTATCATTCATTTTCTATTCTTAGCTAGCCTTCTGATGAAATCCTTTCTTCTATTCTTTTAGTACAGTTTTAATATAATATATATCATAAAATAATAAATCAAGCCTTCTGAAACTGAGTCAGATCCTCTTCTTTTTCCTCATCCTAAGACCCCTGTGAATACCGTCACAGGTTATCTAGTTTTATCGGTTAACTTTAAACATCCAAAGTCTGAAAAGCAAGTTTTAAAATGGATTCATTAAGACAAAAGGCATGATGATATTCAAAGTTGGTTGAAAGACTGAAATAGTGGGACACTGTAACCTCCACTGCAGCTCATTTCTTCTAAATCTTCAGGCCTGTCTCCCCAGCCATCAAGCCAAGCCTTCAGTGACACCCTCACATTCTGGAATTCAGCAGGGAGTGCACAGGCAGGTCTGGGCAGCCATACACAGGTACTCTGCTGATTATATTCATGTGATGAAGCAGAACATTGATCATGATTCTGAAGGATCATGATTTACGGTCAGAATGCACTTTGTTGAAAGCAGACTCCATCTTCCTCTATGTTTGTGCAAAAGCCAGCACAATTATGATTTAATCTTGATTAGTTTACTAGCAACTGCCACAATTTAATAAACATTATACCTACGTGATTAACTTCCATAAATATCAGAAACTGTACTAAAAGCCTCATCTCCAAGCAGGAAAATACAATATCTGTGCATGACTTCCCACATCCAGAATTCCAACCTCTCTGAGGCTGAACATTGCACGAGGGTGAATACACATGAGAAGCACACAGCTTATTAAGACAGGTGCCATTTTTACATCACGTTTCAGAGTAAATTTGGCTTTAGGGATGAGTAATTCAGGCAACTGCTGAGAGCCTCACACAGAACTCACTCATGTGTTAGCCTGCTACTTCCTTGAAGCAGTGAGAACAGAGGTGGGAGGCAACACATGGTCCCAGCTCCACTGCAGAGATGAGGATCCCACAAATTTGGAGGTCAGAACAGCAAAGATCTCTCTTCTGTCATTAGCTGAGCAGCAGATGTGATGCCAGGCTTTATATAGGAGACTCAGTGACTCATATTGTCCGTAGGTCCACTGCAATGGGTTTGTTATTTGGCAAAAGAAGCTCTGAGAAGATGATCTTCAAACACGTCTGCTAAAGGTTAGGAAGGAGGAGCTGAAATCAGCTGAGCTTTAGCAGTGCAGAGCACTGATTTCAAAATGCCTACAGGGGCCACTCTCTCCAAAATTATCATGCTGCAAATAGGTGAAGATACATTTAAATCTTTACTTGGTTTGGCAGTTTTCTGGATTTGGGATAATTTTCAATGAGGCCAGGTAGAATTTTTTATTATTACTATTATTATTGTTATTAAATTTGTACAAAAAATGCAGAACTGGGGTCATTCTCCAAGGGAGAAAAAAAGAGCTAAAAAGAGGCAATCTGTCCTGCTTTAACTTGAATGTAAAGAGAAACCTGACTCTTTTGGTTGCCAATCTCATTTCACTTTTCCATCTCAAGCTTTCCGAAGTAACCTTTCTATCTTATCACAAAACACAATGATAAATGTAATAGAAGAAAGCCAAAATGTATGGTTTAAACTAGGTTTTGCTGTTATTCATAAAATCATAGGATAGTTCAGGGCTAGAAGGGGCATTTAAAGGTCACCTGGTTTATTTCCCTGTGCCATGGGCAGGGCCATCCTCAATAAGATCAGGTTGCTCAGACCCAATCTGGCTTTGAGTGTTTACAGGAATGGGACATCCACCTCTCTGGAAAAATTGTTATTATGACTTTCTGTATCTTCACAGGATCTTTATTTACTACAGTACCTTGGAAGTTCTCTTTGAATATATTTTACTCTTACAATTTTTCATATTCTGCTCATCTTTCCTGTTACTCCAGTGAGAGTATTCAAATAAAACACAAATAAGCACATATGCCAGTGTTTTTATGACTGGGTTTTTGAGCTGCCAAGGCAGGGAAGGTCTGGACAATCTGCCTCCCCTCCCACATGGAAAGACCATTTGGGCTTGCACTTGGAATGCATTTCCTTCTCCCTTTTTTTTGTCACAGGAAATGTTGCTACTTTGCTTAATGTCATGTGCAATGTAGGGCCATATCTATATGAGGACATCAATTCTTTACACCTCCTCATGTGGAGAAGCCAGCGTGAAGTTGGAAAGCAATGATTTCCTTGGAAAATCAAGAAATATTATCAAAAGCAGGGCTCACCTGTCTCCGAAGGTCTCGTGTTTTCTTGGTCATCTTGTCAATGGCAATGTTGAGTGGGTCTCCCTTCTCCTTCCTTCCAGTCTGTAAAAACCACAAAATTTTAGAGTTAGAGAAAAATCCTCTAGGCAATATAAACTTAAAAAAAATGATAAGGATTCATCAAAGGAAATTATTGCAGCTTTTTTGTTTGCTACCATCAAGTTGTTATTTGCAAAGTAATGTTTAAACGTGTTTATGTGCAGGAGGCACAGAAGATTATTTTAGAACAATCCTAAAGTGATAAGAACAAAGATTAAGGTGACTCACCGGAGAGTTCAGAACTTTTCCACCAATAAATTATGTGCATATATTATAGCTAATACTCAAAAAAATCTGGCAAGACCTTTCACTATAAAATGAATATTAAGAGTTTCTAATCTCCATCCTGCCAAGCACTGGGAATGTTAAACATGATAATAAGCAGCAACACAGCTTGAGGACAGAAGGAAAATGGTCCCTACGCCTGTAACAGGAATCATATTGGCAGACATTAGGTTCAGTATAAAGAAGAATTCCACTTAAAACACTTTCCTGCAGGAAGTCTCAAAGCAAAACTCCTCACGAAGATTAAAAAGGGGGAAAAAAGCCTTTTGTGTCTCATAACCAATGGGGGGAAAATATGGTTTTCAGGTTCAATGGCACAAAAAGCATTAAGTGACTTTGTTAGCTGTATTACCTTTCTCTTAAAAGAAAACTACTTCTCTAAAGATTTGTCACATCTTTTGCACATTGAACTCTGTTTGAAAGCTTTTCATCAAGAATCAAAATGATCTTCCATTCTTCCTGGCAATACTCTTTCCTTCCCAAGGCTGTTTTCAAATGCTTCTATTTAGAATTGTTCCTTGCATATGATTAAGAGCGATTTTCTCTCTCCAGCTGAGCCTAATAGCACACGTTTCTCGGAGCTATTGAGAAGTCACTTTTGGGGTGGGGTGGGGATTAAAGACACCCTTTCAATGATACCCTCTCACATGTACAGCACAGTTATCAGCCCTGCATTGGCAAGAGGCCTCTGTTCCAGTCTTTGCTTTAGGCATTCATTCCAGAGAACGCCTGCTTTCTGTTACTGCCTGTAATTCTAATTATGACATGAGGCCAAAGCTTTTATGATCATTTAAAAATCTGAAAAACCCATCCCCTTTCTTTTATTTAGAAATTCAAACATAACAATATCAAGTGCCACCAGAATTTAATACAAAACATAAATTTACCTCTTAGCTTTCTAAAAAGGATCCATTACAAATTCTGGAGTTAATCACACAAATTGACACCAGAAAACAGGGAGAGAAAGCATTTGCTATCACACAAGAGGAGGCATCTGTGTCACCCGCTGATATTTTTATCTCACTTTTCTTGCGTTCATCCTTTGACTGAGTTCTTCTGGTCCCCAGCTGAAGAACCACATTTCTTTAGCCTGAGCAATGTCAGCACAGGCTTCTGGTTTTACATGTCCCAAATTCAGTCCCTGGTATTTTGTTCAAGAAAGCAGGTGCCATAGGTGCACACAATCGAGCCTGTTTCTCAAGCTGAAGTTTCACAATAAAGCTGAGGCAGAAAAGTTTGGTTCAGGAAGCCTCTCCTGATGTCGGAATGGTACAGCAGGGACTGCCAGATGAGCCAGTTTCAGTCAGGTTCTAGTTTGTTAGACTACAGAGATATAGTCTAAGAAAACTTAGAAAAAAAAGAAAATTACTCCAGCTGTGTGCTGTGCAGTTTCTGAACCAAGTTTCCTTGGTTACACTCATGTTCTGGGATGTTTTTTTTTTCCCCAGTCCAATAATTCAATTTAACTAATATTCTTTAAGTTCTTCTCTTCTTTCTCATTGTTGTTTAAGCTTTAATGGACTGGCTTAGGAAGATCCATAACCACAGAAGACATGTTGAGACTTTTTTTTTTAGGGCAAAGAGAACCTTTGTTTGGCACTTTTTCTTTCCCTTATTTTAAATAAAATCAGGGAATAATTTGCTAAACAGGCCAAAATTCCTGTGAGATTAGCACAATGTGAATAATCAAAGAGCAAACACCAAGACACTTAAGACTACACAGGGATGGTATTTTAAAACAAGTGGTTCACAATTCCTCTTCACTGACCTCATGCAGGTCAGATATATTTTGTATTCACCACCAGCATGGTGAGGGCAAGCTATTAATGCCTGGCACCCACTTAGGGGTCAGAAAATTGTCCTTGAGCAGGAACTTGGGAATCCTTCTAGGGTAGCCAGCTATGGGATATAATGACACTAAATAAATTAAGCATTTGATAAACTGCACCATTTAGAGGAAAAGGTTCCTGAGCATAGGGGAAAAAAAATTTGAGATGGACCTCAAAGTTTTTAATTTCATTCCTATCTGGGTGTTTTGTATGTCTCATAGGTGGGAACTCTCACTGAGAGCAGGCCCATGACAGCCTAAATCCAGCATCCCTCCTAAGCCTCCCTTCAAATCTATCTGGTAACTTTTCAACTCCAGTTTTAAATAAAGAGTGTTTATATAAACAGTGGCCCTTAAGGTACATCCTATTGCGAAACACAAAACAACTGGGAACCCTTCTGTGACCCTTAGGCCACACAACACAAACTGTCCATATCCATCTGGCCAGAACCTTGTCCCTCCAAAGCAGAGCAAAGCTTGTTTCACATTGCTGTGTGCAATTGCCTGTGATGGTTGTCACAAGGGTTCTTGGGTGAAGGAAGAGACGAGATATTTGACTCCATTATCAGAAGGCTTGATTTATTATTTTATGATATATACATCTATTATAACTATACTAAAAATAAAAAGCAGGAGAGCTTTTCAGAAGCTTGCTAAGCTAACAATAGAAAAATAAAGAATGATAATAAGGCTGCTCTCTCCAACTCTGTCTGAGAGAGTTCCCTCCCCAGATTGGCCATCAACCATAAACATCCAAGCTGGGCCAATCCAGACGGACCTGTTGCATTCCACAGCAGCAGATAACCTACTGTTTACATCTTGTTGCTGAACTTCTCAGCTTCAGCAAGAAAAATCCTGAGAGAGGATTTTTCATAAAAGAAATGTCTGTGACAATTGCCCAAATTGTGCCTCAGTGCTGCCTGAGATGCGAAATGGGATGTGCTGGAAAACTAAACCAAACCAAAAGATCCAGCTGAGCTCGCTCAGTGGCAGTATTTTATTAACTCACACAAATATGGCTGAAGTCTCCCATTCTGCATCATTTTTACTTATGCAGGCATTTTAACTGACCTTCACCTGTTACTTATAAAATGGCCTTTTGGTCCGTATACAAACCCCCTTCTTCAGCATATGATTTCAAAGAAATTTGTTTAGTAAATCACATTATAGAAAAATAACTAGCATGGCATGTGATACTACATAGCTTCAGGCAGGTCTGTCAAACACCATCTGCTCTGTGCTGAAAATATAAGTTTATTAAAGTTTATTTATTTAAGTCCTTAAATACTCTTATTTTATTGTTGCTCTGTGATAAATTTTTGGCCTTCATTCCTAGAAGGGATAGAAAGGAATTTATGGGTTTCCTGAAAAAATGAAAAAGCTTGGTATTGAGCCATTTGCCATTTCTCTGTTAATCTTTCTCTGCAAAGGGAAGAAAGATACTTTGGGATGAAAAGGAAGTAAAAATTGCTGCTGGCATTGGGTTAAAAGGAGAAGGAGGAGAAATGCACAGAATCCCTTGAATGCCAAAATGTCTGTATTCAAGTTCCTATGGACAGAATTACATCTATTCATGGTGTAATGAGGAGAACTTAGCAACAGGAGAATATATTAACCAAGTCCCTGATTTCTTGTGACCATTAACAGCATTTGCATACTCGAGATATTTTCAAACAATTTTCTCAGTCTGAGTTGCTTCCATTCTAATTTCCTTAGAGCTTTTCCCGGCCCATCTGATTTATTTTCAGTTCAGGATGAGCCAATTCCCACAGGCTCTGACCAGGGGCTGTGCTGGCTGCAGACTCCCCCAGATCCAGGAGAGGATCTTCCACCATTTCTGCCCTGAGGCTGCAGGTCCCTCCCAGGTCACTCAATGTCAGATACAGCTCCCTGAATATAATAGTCAAGTGTTTTTAAGCCTGATTTGCCACCTCACATGAGAAGCTGTGTAGTTTCTCGACACCTCCATGTCTGGTAAGTGGAAGAAACCAAGGTACTGACTGTTCTGTTACTCCAGAAAACACCTACAGTCTCGACCAGTGCCAACAGGATTACCTGAACAATAAAGACAGAACACAGAAATTTATATCAAACAAAGTCTGAAAAGCCTTACAGGTAAAACTGCGTGGTATCAAGGCTAGAATTTATTTATACAGGGAACTTCAGCTGTATTTGGTTAGGAAATGAAATAAAATACGAACAAAATGCACTTAAGGATGGTGAGACATTTCAGTATCTGCTGAATGCTAGAAAGATCTCTGCTAAGGTTTGTTTTCCTTTTTACAAAGACCTTTCCCTCTCCTTCCATTTTTCCTTTTTACACTTTAAACTGTTAAGAGTAAAATATTAAACTCCTAAAATACGTATCACAACTATTAAGAACATTTACATCCCACAACTTGCTCATTACAGAACTCTTTTGATCAGCACGAGGTACTTAACAGGACATTTTTCTAACCCCAGAGAATTCACAGAACCAAGACAAGGACAGTCAGGCCAATCAGCCCAGAGACTTGGTGCATTTTAGATGAGATATGCTCAACTTTGGAAGAAGATGCTCCAGACTGGAACTGTGTTGTTGGTTTTTAATGATTCCAGATATACCACTAATGAGGAAATCACAGAGCTCAAATTTCAGTGGATGAAACAAATGAAATTACTACGACCAAAATTATGATAAGGACAGATGTTATTGTAATGAATATCTTCGCATTGAAAAGTTAGGATCACCTAGAGATGTTGGAGAAGCAAAGCCAATACTTTGAGCATGTTATTATAAAAAATGCCAGATGAACAAGGCTGGACTACAGACTATAAAACTATATAGAAGTGAATTGAATGCCAAGAAATACACAAAAAGTGGGGCAACTGCAGGCTACAAAATAATGTCACAGACAAAACACCGATGAGTATCACAACTAAAGGAGTGATTACTAGAGTACACTATTTTCCTTTAAAGCTTGCAATTTAGGAGTTCAGGGTTTCAATTAAACAGCAACAATATTAATAACAACATTCTATGTAAGATGTTTTGGAACCACCATTTCCAGATGTTCCTCTTTTTTTCTCTGCTGCTTCAGATGTGAGACAAAATATCTGGGAGAGTCAATCTCCTCTAACATCAACTGTTGCATGTCCAAGACACCCTCACTACTGTTTCAAGTAATTTAGCCTCCAGGAGACAGCTGGAAAGATTATCTATTGATCCAAAAGCTACCAAACACTGATCTATTTTTATATTTTCATCATCCCCTAGGTAGAGGGCTCCATTATTTACAGGTTATTCAGAACTTCAATATCACAATGTTTTATTAAGGTGTAAATTGCTGCTCAAAAATATAGCTGTCCTAGTATTTTATTTTAAATGTTGAACATCACTCCTTTAAAACTATGGCAATGTTCAATAGCCCTTTTAAAAGTGATGAAGAGAACCTTAGTACTAAAAGGAAAAACATTTTGACCAACAGGCTGCTGCATCAGTGCTTTTAAGCAGAAATCTAGGTTTAAACATACCAATACATAGCCCTCTTCTGATAGAAGACAATTTAGTTTGGGTCAGGGAAAGGCTAAACAATATATTCCAGGAGAAGTAGAGACTAAATTTCACTGGAAGTTGAAAATTCTAGCAATTTTCTAAGGAGATGGGTCAGGAAAACAAGTTTTACAAAATCTGCATGGTTCCTCTAGAGATGAGCTGAAGAAGACTTCTTAAAATAGTAAGTTTAAGAAAGATTGAGTGTTAAGAAGTCTCTTGAGAATGTGGTATGAACATGAATTACTGTTGTACCCAGTTCAGTGCTTTTATAGTATTTTTACTCATATAAATTATTTTGGTTTTAGAATTTATTCTAAGGAACTGCATTGGAGATTCTGCAGTCACCCATTTTCCAGCTTCAATTTTGCTATAGAAATTCCTCCTGTGAAACTAAAATTTGTGCATTTCCAGGTCCTCTTAACAATTCATTTATTTCATCAGGAGAAAGAAAAAAAAAGATAATTTTGTACAGAAAAGGTTGCATAGTAATGTCTTTAGAGCTTTGTTTATGTGGTTGCAAAGGAGAAAGGCTGAGTTACCACAGAGAAAGGAAAAGACAGAAATCATGGAATGACAGCACGGTTTGGGTGGGAAGGGACATTAAAGCCCATCTCATCCCACCCCTTGCCATGGGTGGGGACACCTCCCACTAGCCCAGGTTGCTCCAAGCCCCATCCTGTTGTCATCTTAATGCAGGGGTTTCATGCTGTTGTCTCCTATCACAAAAGTTCCACACCTTCTTGGTGTTTTCTCATGGGCAGCTCCTCAGAGCACTGACTCTTTCTTCTTCACAAAGCAGCCAACTGACTCCAGGTCCCTTCTCACCCAGCCACCCCACTCTTTTATAGCACTCTTCTTCTCATTGCGTACAGCTGTGGCCTGTTAAAGTCAGGCCTGTTCCTAATCTTTGATAGTTGGCCCAGCTGCAACTCCTTAGGGGTAAGAATACTTTCTACACTATTTTCTTATATTCTATCCCCCTACACCATCCAACCTGGCCTTGGGCACTTCCAGGGATCCAGGGGCAGCCACAGCTTCTGCACAATTTCATCCCAATATCTGATCTAAACCTGCTCTCTGCCAGTGTGAGGCCATTCCCTCTTGTCCTATCTCTCCATCACTTGTAAATATTCTCTCTCCCTGTTTCCAGCAGGTTCCATCAGGCACTGAAGGCCACAGTGAGGTCACCCCAAAGCTTTCTCTTCTCCAGGGTGAACCATCCCAAATCTCTTGGCCTTTCCTCCCAGCAGAGCTGCTGCATCCTTCTGATCATCCTGGTGCCTCCTCTGGACTTGCTCTGGGGCAGCTCTGCAGGTGGGGTCTCACCGAGCAGGGCAGAGGGGCAGAATCCCCCCTTTCCTCCTGCCCACCCTGCTGTGGATGCAGAGAAATCTCATCCTGCTCACTGAATTACAGCCCCTTCCTTCCACAGAATGCTCAGTTCTAAAATGCCACTCACTAAATAATCTGCTCATAAATGTATGATACACACTATAAGTTCTCTTTAAATAAAAAAATTGCTCTCAGCAGTGTTTAATTACCTTGTGACCAGTGAATCTATCTGGTTCCAGGGGAGTGTGAATAATTACAACTATGGAGAAAGCTGGGGAAGCCACATCCTTGCAATCTCAGATAGTAAATAAAGTCAATAAAATTAAAATGAACCATGAGCTGGACACAGTATCAGTACTTGAGGTGTGCAAATCTTATCCTTGGCCTGCATCCAAGCAAGTTTTATCTAGGTCTGTACATAATTAAAACTAAGTATGTAATAAAATAAAGAAATAATAAAAACTGTACCCATTAATGGTTGAAGAAGATTCTCTTGTTATATTTTATGTGTGTTTTTTCATGCAGGCCATATCACAACAATATCTGAATGCCTTCAAGTGGTGAATTAGTAAATTAAATGGTTTGTTTAATATCAGCCACGTGCAATTTCTTCTTTTAACCTCCCCAAAGTGGGAAAACTGTTATGTAGGGGAGTATTTTACTTTGGCTTGTGTCATTATTTTTCTTGTTTTGCATAATTCACTTTTGTAGCTACTTCTTGTCTTGTGGCAATAACCAAAGATTTCCAGAAACATCATCAGTGGCAGTAGTTGGATTTGAAACTCCACTTAGGATTAGGGCTTGATCATCCTGGTTCCCAGGTGGCAGCTGCTATTACTGACTGATATTTACCCATAAACATGTACTGGCATCTAAGCTTCCAAAAAAAAAACACCACCAAAAAAACCCAAAAAACAAACAAAAAAAAAACCCCAAAGAACTGGCTGAAGAATTTACATTTAAAATTATTAGAGGCTGCATAAAATGGAGAACTCTTTCACTCTTGAGAATGAAGGCAGCAACGTTTTGGGTTTGGTGATTTTTTTCAGTTGTAGAGGATACACTGAATAGTTCTGTATTTCTATGTATTTTTGAACAAGGGTTTCCAACATCACTGTGGTGAGGACATATTCTTGCTTTTCTAGCTACTGGCCAGGATGGGATTTTACAGCATTCTGAGGCACTGAAAATTCAGAAAAGACATCTGGTGGGACCTTCCCGAATGACAAACCTTGTGTAACTTCCAAATCTCATTGATTTTTATCTCATAAAATACATGCATTGTTTGGAGGTTTTTTGACAGGGAGTGAAAGCCATGCAGCAATAAGAAATTCTTCCCCCTGGCAAGAATATCCTGCCATCATTAAAGAGGTGTGCCATGTAATTAAATTCAGATTATAATGCAGCACTCTCTGTCATTCCAGAAAGCAGTGGTAGTGCTCAGGGTAGGACCATCCCATTTAA
This sequence comes from Camarhynchus parvulus, assembly GCF_901933205.1. Lineage (NCBI taxonomy): Eukaryota > Metazoa > Chordata > Aves > Passeriformes > Thraupidae > Camarhynchus > Camarhynchus parvulus. The sequence continues at coordinate 4,396,584 of NC_044574.1, read as the reverse complement.
TTTTACCATTCTGAAATACTGAATCAAATCTAGTTATTTTAGCTCCTTCTATATTCAAGATATAGTGACAGGCATTTTTAGAGCGCCCATCTGTCTTGCATATTTATTTTAATACAGAGTACTTATCATCACAGGGGATTGCTTCTCTCCATTGACAGTGGAGGGGAGCTTGAAGCACTTGATGATTAATTCTTAGAAGAATACTGAGTTATTTGATATAAACTGCCTATTTAATAGCTGCAATGAGTGTCCAGCCCTCCTAAAGATCAGGCTGGAGATTTTATCTTGGATAAATGTGTGATTTGCAGGATTTTCTTCCAGAGAAATAAAAAAACATAGCATTATAAAGGTGTGCTTTTAAAAATTCTGCACATTCTTGTCCTTCCTTTTAAAAAAAATCACCCTCTTCCCAATGTCTGAAAGAAAAACACTTCATAATTTAGTTTCAACATTGAATCTTAACACTTTCAGGTCCTTTCCAAGCTGGCAGCCTGTCACAAGTGGGACAATATTGATCCTCAGGGATCAATATTGGGCTCAATAGTCTTTAATATTTTCAAACAGGTGGAAGAGAAGTGGGTAGGCTGAAAAGGTCCAGAAAGGGGCCAGGAGGATGATCCGGGAATGCCATGAGAGGGAAAGGCTGAGGAACTGGGAGACAGAAACGCCACAACTTAATGAAGATAACTGAAAACCCCTCCAGTTATATCTGTGTTTCTCTAATCAGGTAACAGCCAGATGGCAACATCACCCTAACCTGGAGCTGAAGTTTGCTGGTAATGGGGGAAACAAGGGAATGCAGCTGCAGGAGCCAAGACTGATACCCTGAGAGAGGATTTCTGATATGTCCTGTGTCACTGTCATATTTTCTGAAAAAAATCATTCACCAGGATTTCTTCTCCTGGGAAGATGAGAAACCTCAGCTTCTCCATGTTTTGCTGCTCCGGAATGTGGTCTGGAGATTGTTTATCCAAACATGTGAATTGTTTTTACTCAATGACCAATCACCATCAGCTGTGTCAGACTCTGAGGGGTCAGTCACAAGTTTTTATTATTAATTCTTGTTAAATCTTCTGATGTATCCTTTCTCTTTCTTTAGTACAGTTTTAGTATAGCATTAATATAATATAATATAATATAATATAATATAATATAATATAATATAATATAATATAATATAATATAATATAATATAATATAATATAATATAATATAATATAATATAATATAATATAATATAATATAATATAATATAATATAATATCAGCCTTCTGAGAACACGGAGTCAGATTCTCATCTCCCCCTCACCTGGGGACCCTCACAAACACCACAGTCCTGGAGAAACCTCTGGCAGTGTGTGTGTAATGTGATTTCTGTCCCTGGGAATGCAGGAGTGTTGGCATGCATATCTACTTCTCATCCTCCTTTCTGTCCCACTGTCCTTGGGAGCTGATGTCTGTGAAGCTTCCCCTCACTCCTTCCCGTTTCAGGGGTGATTTTATAGCAATATGTGCTAGAATTTTAAGAGGGCAGAATATTTCTTGCACTTAAAGAACATCTTTTCCTTTGCAATGCCTACTCAAAGAGGAAAACATCAGGGTTTTCATAGAAGAAACTGCACATTTCTATTCAGAAGATGCTGGTACAGAAAATTGATGCTGTTACGCTTAAATGCTTACAAAAAATAGAATTCTTGAAGAAAGAAATGTGAATGATGTAAACTGTTATAAAAACATCAGCCTCACTGAAGCCACACTAATTTACACCAGCTGAGAATCTCCCCACTCATCATTTAAGCAAAATCTTGCAGATGTTTCTATTTAGAAGGTCAGAAATGTTTACTCCAGAATTCAAAATTATTCTAATTTCTTCACAGACTTCCACTTGCAAAGGGTCCACTACAAAATCCTCATTTAACCACCAACTGCTTTGCAGCTGTAAATTGCAATCTGCTTTTAAATTGCTCCTGGATGCCTTCTCTTAATCTAAAATAACGAGAAAAAGGAGATAGTACACAATTTTTTCTTTCCATTCAGATATCAAAGCCCTTAGTGAAGGACTATGCAAATAAAAAATGTCAGAATTTACCTACTTAAATACAGGCTTTTGAGAAAAGTCTGTTCTATTATTTTAAGCATAATAACGTTCCTGAGTCATATATAGTTATTAACAAAACCTTGTGTCATGCATCCTATTAAAATTCTGCCAGTGAAAAAGTTGATGCACTACAGGCAACTAAAAAAGAGGAGGGGTAGAGAAGTAGAGAATGTCTAACAACATGTGACGAACAATAATTCATGCATCTAAACTGAAATATATTGACTAAATCTTTGGTATGTCACAGATTAGTGGAAATACTTGTCAGAGCTCTTAGTGGAGGTGATCTCCACGTCTGGTATTTCTGTCAGTTTTATGTTTTATTCTCTTTTAAACAGCACCTGCAGCTCTTCTCTCCCTGGCTGGTTTTAGACTAAAGGGTGTATTAGGAGTCACAGGAATTAAATGAAGGATTTCCTGAGATGTCTCAGCATTCCTTGAAATCATCCTTTCAGTATTTTCCAGCTCTCTCTTGGAGGAATAGGAGAACCACATAACACAGTTTGATTATTAAGCAAAGGCTTTTTTGTTTGTTTAGGTATTTAAGAAAAAGGCTCCATTTGGTAACAACATTTGTCTGCAATGTTGCCTTCCACAACAAGGACCTTTATGTATTTTTTTTTAAGCAAAGAAGCTTTTTAACCAAATCAGCTTTTTAACCTCTGACAAATGAAGTGACCACTGGAAGTTCATCAAAGCATTCACATTCACAGGTATAAAAAGAATTTTTCTCATGAAAATATTGAAGCTCCAACTCTGCTTTTCTATTTAGGTGCAGAATTACTGTTCAGGGCACAAAGAGAAGTATTACACAGAATTCAACACCCCAAATGTCGCCTGTCTGTGCCCTGGAAGCACAGAAGTCTTTTGGCTGCACTTCCAGTGCTTTGATTAACAAATATCACTGAAAAATAGGATTTCAACCGGTTGGCTGCATCTGTCACTATGCAATAGACCTCTGGATGAGATGTGTATTGACTATTACATCTGCATTTCTTTCTTTTTAATTGCATTGTGCTTATATTCCTTGGGTGATCCATGAGGAAACAAGTGCTGTTTATGTCCAATCAAAAATGTGATCATCAAGGCAGGCAGCTGAAAGTCAATGTCAACTCAATATTTCTACTTATAACAGAGGACTAAATGTATTATCCAATGAATTCTTCCATTTTTTCCCCCTTATCTTGCCAGTTTCCTCCAGACCACCCAGGGAGGAGTTTTTCTCCGCATTCTCTTTAATAACCCAACTTCCTCTGAACATTTCATTACAGTACATAGTGAGACAATATTTGGCATAATTTTGGGTGGTGTTTCTTGCATCCAGTGAAACCACTGCTGCTTTCCAGTGCTGGACCCCATTTGGCAGCTGCTGTGCAGCCTCCACAATTACCTGGGGACGTCTCAGACATTCTGAGGGCAGTGATATGTGCTTGGCAAGAAGGGTTTTCACTCTGACGCTCTCCTGTGAAAACCTCACCTTCAAGCAAACAATGAGTGTGAGCTTTAATTGCACATGTACCATAACTTCAGCTCCTGTTTGGAATGAATGGAGACAGAGCAAAGAAAAGAAGTCAATCCTCATTACGGTAATTAAGCTTTCACTTTGAGTACAGCCTTCTTTGTGTCCACATGCTCCTTTGTAGGACATCACAACTGTGAGGCAACAGGGATGAAATAAAAGAAAATAAAATTAGGGGGAGAAAAAAAAGGAGTTTTTAAACTCCAACCCAACTTCCAAAAGAGTTCAAGAGCAAAGGACCAGCTCTATTATCACAGAGCAAAGCCATGGTCTATTCCTGCCACTGCCTCAGATCAATGTGTTAAGTGATATCCATTCAAATGACTTGTCAGTTTAATCAGAGGAAGTGAAACACAATTGCAGGGCATTAGTGGAAAAGCCAGAACAAAATAACAGAATGTCCATGTGGGATATCTGCAGCAAAAGCCTGTTGAAAATAACTCTGTGACATTTTCATCAACAGTCTTTTTTGCAGAAAAAGAAACCTTTTGGAAATGCTATTACAAACTAATTAGGCATAAAATAATGCTTTACTTCTACAGACTGATTAGAGACCTTATTTCCTCTTGTAGATATCAGAAATATTTTTGGCTTTTGTTTTGTTATTAGAATAAAATTAAATACATAAAGACCTTTATTGAAATGATAACTGGTACATTTACAAAGCCTCTCTGTGCTCTCTCCCAAGTCAGCAGGAGTTTTGCCATTATTTTCACTGAATGATTGGAGCATTCATTTTTCATGGACACTCCTAATTTCCATTGAATAAAAGATTTTTTTTTGGAATTGTGAAGCAGATGACTTGGATTAAGTGGGTGAAATGGGAGCAGGGAAGGGTAGGCATGACTCCTTCTCCCGCTGAAGGCAGGGCTGCAAATTTGGTGGATTCCAAATGATAAAGAAATGCAAACCTGCCCTGAAATCCCTGCCTGGAGTCCCCAGGTGGGATATGCTGGGGTGGACACTGTGCCTGGAGTCCCTCTGACTCTTTCACCCCAATCTGCACCACAGCTCAGTTTCACTGGAATAAGTAAAAAAGTGCTCAGTTCAGAGGTGTAAAGGAAATAGGGATTTGTGAATCCCCATGATAGGAAAGCAGATTGAAGCCCTACATGATCCTCAACCATTAAAATTAAAATACGGGAGGTAGAATAACCTCTATGTGTGTTAGAATTTTTTTTTCTTTTTTTTTCTAATTTTAAAACCCCTATCAATGCATGCCTTCAGGACAGAACTGAAAAAAAAAAGCTGGAAAAAGCCTTCTCCTTCCAGACCTAATTGGATTTTTAAGACCCAAAAGAGATGGGGCCTAGACTTTACTCAGCACAGTGAATCTCCTGGAATGAAGTGACTTCACTTTTTTCAAGAATCACAATGCATAGCCCAGGTCTAGGTGCCCCTATGGTAAAATCCCTTAAAATTATCATCTTGTAATTCTGAGCTCAGAGACTCTGAGGTCTTTAATTGGATTTGGCCCTTTATCTTCTATATTCATGAGATAGTAATTAATTTGACCATCCTTGCCTGGTCCACAGGGTAATTGAATGAATAGCTCTGTACAGCACGTAAATGCCTCCAAAAAGAGTTATTACTATGACTGTGCAGTGTGACAAGTTAACTCTGCCCCGTTGGTAATGATGGCATTGAAATTCCCAAGGAAAGTGCCGTTGGAGCCCATCTCACAGCTAATGGGAAAGGAAGAAAGTGAATATACAACATGCAAAACCACTGCACAGCTGATACTCTGCCCTTTAAAATAGTGACAATTAAAATGTTACCGTGTATTTCCAACTTTCCTTGCCACACCTTCATCTTCTGGCCCTACTAAAACCCTGAAAATACCTCAGAAGGGGTTAAGAGCAACTTAGTTCTTTTGGTAGATTGCCACAAAGACTTCTTGTAAGAAATGAAGTGGAAAAAATGTTAAGGAATGTTAAATGAAATCACAGCAGACTGAAACCTGTGGTTCCAGTGCAAGACCTGAAATAAATTTGAAACAGATGCTAATTGGCACCACCTTCACTCTGATGTTCATAAATGAAACGAACGAGACTTCAGAGGTGCCAGAGGAAGACCAGCCATCCAAAGAACATTAAAACAGGCTTGGATTTGGTTTGTCAGCTCCAAAGTTATTTATATCCTTCTAAGTCATCTAGATCCTTCTGAAAATTCATCCAATGAGACACATGTGTACATTTTTAAAAGGAATGAAAGGCTGTGGAATTGAAATTCTTAAATTACCCTGGATGTGCCTTCCATTAGCAATCAGATTGGCTTTGGAGGTGAACTCCAGATGTGGGGCTGTACTGAGTTGTTCTCTGCAGGAGAGTTTTCCCTGAGGAATGGGTAATGGTTTGTATCAAGACAAACAGGGCTGTTTGCAAGTCTCAGTGCAAATCATGCACTGCCCCAGCCATCTGCAGCTGTTCAGAACCCCTTTTAATGACAAATGCTTATAAAACTAATTGCACGTGGTAAAAGTGCTGACTGACCACTGCATCTGGTTTGATCCTTTCCCTCCCAAAAGACCTGATGTTACAAATCAAACTTATTTAAATATATAAGGATATAAAGCATTTTAATTAGTGTTACTCCAATAATTCAGCTTAATTCAGCTTTTAATTCAGTCTTCTGTGATTTCAATATCAATCTCTGTATTAATACAATGCAGCATTCCACACTTCCTATTTATTGCTCTATTCTTATATGCCACAACCTATAATCCCACTGGCATTATCTTTGATATTATAATTGAATAAATCCCTACTATAAAAATAAATTATTTCACTCAAACAAGAAAAACTGAGGAACTTCTGCACATTCCACTTGGTCGTGATGTACACCAAGAGGAGAACAACTGAATCCACAGTCTATGGGAATTTCTAATTCCCACTCCTGGTATCTAATAGACCTCATTTTAGTAAAGTTTTCCTCAGTATGCAATTAGTGTTAAGGGTGAGTCAATTCCATGATGATCAAACACCTAAAGAAATTAAAAAACAAAAAAAACCAAAAACAAACTAAGGCTCAGCAGGAGAAGCTCTGCGGCTTTCCACACCACATGATGCTTTTCACTTCAAAACTACCAAGTACATTACTGAGAAAAAAGTTACTGTGAATAAAATGGGCTGCACTGTGGTAAGTAATTATTTCTAAAGTGTGAAATGGGTAGGAAGTATCTCATCTCAAAGTAGTGCCATGATGCATATTACCTCTCCAGTTTAAAGTGAACAGTCTTTTTTTTTTTCCTCCTTTTTTCTTTATCTTGCAGGAGCAATCACAGGAATGAAAACTTTATTTTTCTAATGATTTTGTGTGTGGGAGAGAAGTGTAGAGACTCAACCTGTGAAACTCTGCTGTGCTCCACTATTTGTATTGTGCTAGGGTTTCGAGGAGAATTTCTAGAGTTTCATGAGCTGTCAGGAAATCACAGAAACGTTAAGGTTGGAAAAGATCTCTAAAATTGAGTCCAACAGTTCACTGCCATGCTCACCACTACAAACTCAGTAAATTATGAATATATTTGGGTGATATTCCTCTTTTAAGGAATTCAGGATAATGTTGTGATCCATGTCAAAGACCAGCATTTCTGTGAGTGTTGAGGGATACACCTCAGGGAAGATTTGATTTTGGAACAATGCAGGACACTGCTTGCACTAAGTTTGTCTTTCAATCCTGTCATGCCACACACTCATTTTGCCCCTCAGTCCTGAAACCAGGGGTAAAAGAAGGTCATTTAAATTGAAAAGTTCCCTCGCAGTATGGGGTAGGAAAATACCCTTCTTGCTCCTGAGAGAACAGAGGGGATTCTTGCCATTAATTAACACCTAGATGCATAACAACAGGCTGCAAGATAAAATAGCTGGAGTTTTTATTGTTTTTTTCATTTTTTAAAAAAACTATTATTAAAAGTTGCAAGGATTGAGGAAAAGAAAGGGGAAAACCATGTAAAAATCAAAGAGGAGCTTTCCTCAAGACAAAAGGTGACACAAATTGGTCATAATGACCTGGCTAAATACTGCTGTCTATTTAAAGAATAATTACACAGACATTAAAATATTTATGCAGCATTCATGTGAAATTCAGTCCCAGATCAAAATCAAGAGATAGCAGAGATTAAATAAGAGAATCCTAGTTCAGGTTTAATAGCTGACAAGCAGGATTATTTTTCCTTAATATTTTTCCTTAATAATCTGTTTCAACAACATGCAATACAATCTTTTATTTTCTTTTGTTCATTGCAAAAAAGATCAGAAAGGGTTATTTTCTGAGATTAAATATCACAGGGATATCCAAATTATACTTTGCAGGGCTGTGACTTCTGAACACTCAGAGCCATTCAGTGACTGCCTAAGATAAAGAGCAAAAGTGCATCCACGGAGTGTAAACTCATTCTGGCATCGGTCCTGGAACTATCTTTGAGGTTTGACCTTCAGAAGAACTTCACAGAACACAGATGGGTTGACTAGGGCTGGCCACAGGAAAGTGTTTAACAAGTCAGTGTTGCACAGCAGTTGGAAATGATGCAGAACAGGACTGTAAATAGATCAAGTGAGCTCTGCTGAGATGTCTGTGTGTTCATAGCTTGTTCTCTGGCATCAGAAGGGGAACGGACAGAACACTTGAGTTTTAATAGAGTTTGGGAATTATATTTTATATTTTTGATTTTTAATACTTTATTATTTAATTCATTCAATAATTAAACTTTATAATTCAATAATTTAGTTAATGTTTGAAATAATTTTATAAATGTGTGTACTACCAAATACAGTATTTGTTAGGTGGGGTTCGCCTGTATTTAGAGGTAAAATGCCAAGTCAATTTTGGAAGCTTCCCTGTGATGTAGGAAAATGACACAAAGTCATCAGGAAAGGCCACTTTGTCACATTCCCTCATGGCTGCATTCCTGCTGGGCATGGACAGGGAGTGGACAACCTCAAATCCTCAAATCCATGACCACATCAGACTGGTAAGTGTCTCTGGTGAGCCTGTTTAATCTCACATGCTCATGCAAGACAAAAGGAACGAATTTGTTCACAAAGTTAATATTTAATCGGCTTCTCTTTACACAGAGATCTACGTCTTTAAATTAATAATTGCCTTAAGTGCACAACTGTGTGTACACATTTGCAGATATTTTTAAATTCAAAAATGAAATTTCTCTTCTTAAATGACTTGCTAAATCAAGAGAAAAGTGCCTATCAATCATTTAATATAGCTAAATTCTGGTAAAGTGTGCTTTTTTAAAAAACAAAATGAGGCTGGTAGAACGATTGCCTATGCCAGCATTCACTTTGACTGATGAAGTGAAATTCTCTCCTTCTAATATCATTCTGCTCTACAAAAATGTGGTTTTGACATCAGAAACAAATTGCAACAACGTGCAGAAGAATGAGTTGTTGCCTCTGAAAGCTATTTCCAAAATACCACATAACTTCAAATTTTATCAAGACAAAAAGAAAGCTGGGTGACACATATTTATTCATTTGTGCGTATGTAATGCTTTTGTAATTCCAATACACCATGTTTTACCATCAAACTATCAAAATAAACCCAAACAGTCATGTTTTCTTGACTGGTATCATTAATATTTTCAATGCTAAGAAGGACAGGGCCCAGTATTATGCACTGTGTTAAATATTTTAATTCAACAGCCATTTTCTTTAATGTCACTGCCCTCCTCAGCTGGGCAGGATAAGGTCAAGGTAAGGACAGGGAGAGATCGCTCACCATTTATTGCCATGGGCAAAAGAGACTCAACTGGGAGAAACTAGTTTAATTTATTACCAAGCAAATCAGAGTGGGACAATCAGAAACACAACACTTTCTCTGAACTCAGAGAAATTATTTAGAACAGCAAAAACTGATGTGGAAAAGTATTTTCATCTGAATACAGAATTTTACAAAAACTTTTGGCTTCGTATCCTCATGACTTCTGGCTTAAATTGACTTTTGAATTATATTGACTTAACTAGTTTTGGTATGACTGCTGATATTTTTTTATTATAAAACAAGCATTATTAGAATTGGTTATTTCTGTAAACCTTGAATCCAGTGAGTTAAATGTGACCATGATTCTTCCCTTCTGTAATAAATCCTAATAACCCAACTGGATTTATAACAGCCTATTATACAGCACATTCATGAATATAGAGCAAATTTCAGTTTCCTGGACTAGAAATCATGATCATGTCTAATCTCCTGTGCCTGACAATAAGTTTATGATGTTTAGTGGTAAAGCTCACTGACTTCAGAGGTCACTGAAAGAGAGCAGGAACTATTTTACACAGCACAGTTTTTAGCAAAAAAAAAACAAAAAAAACAAAAACAAAACAAAATGAAACAACAACACACCAAGAAAACCCAAAAAACCCCAACCAAGCAAAAAACCACCTTGTAGAAGGAATATAAAATAAATTCTCCTATTTCTTTTTGTGTTGCTCTACACTACATGGATTTTATGGCCCTTTTTATTCCACAGACTTTATGCTGATATAAATACATAAACTTAGAGATTTGTTTTTTCCTCTTTTCTCAAGTATTTTAGGAATTTCAAAGGTCACATTTTGAGGTTTGATGCCTCATCTCTGGGCAGGCCCCATTCAAGGTTGGACAGAGGTTTGATGTAGGGAAAGATTTCCTGACTCACAGCAGAAGGATTAGAACAGATGATCTTTAAAGGTCCATTCTATGATTCATTTGGATTCTGAAGTGTATTTTTTATTAAGTTTGGGGTTTTTTTATCCTAAGCAGAGCAATTGAAACTACTCAAAACCTGCCCTTGGTATTACCAGGATGAGAATTAATTCACCAGTCTAAGAAACAAAATTTATATTTCTGAAAATGTCCCAGATTTTCTCTCTGCATTCTCCCATTCTCCCACTCTGTGGAGTGGATTTGAGATCCTGGCTGAGCTCTGCTGGGAAAAGAAGCACAACAGTGGCTGGAGCAGCTGGGGAGTTCAGGGAATTGGAATGAGAATTTGGGCTCAGATCTGATCTCTCACCAAAGGGCAAGATTCCACCTGAACTGTAAATAAAAACTGCAACTGTGATAAAAACTGAACTGTAACTGTAAATAAAAACACTAACTGTGATTTCCTGCACTGATACACACTATAAAAACTATTACTTTTTAAATTAATGCCTTGTATTGAATTGAGCACTGTAAAACCAGCATTTAAATACAATAATCCTTTTAAAAGAATGCATGGAAAATGAACAGATCTGCTTACAGAGGGTAAAATTCACTGTTTTATAAATATGATCTGCAAATATTTATTTTTAAAAGCCAATAACCTAAACATTTTTCTGCCCAAGTCTTTACTTAAATGTCAATTACTATAGCACCAGAGAGCATTCCTACAGCTAAATGAGGCTTCAACCAGCTTGCATTGATAAATGTTCTATGACCATTACAGACTATCTATAAAATACTTTTTATTTCATCCATTTGCAGGACTTGCATTGAACTAGCAAACCAGTGGAAGGGGAATAAACCCTCTAGTGATTCCTAGAATGCACTTTATAAATATAGTAGGGCAATTTTAACAAATTTCAACATTTACTATCTTTTCAAAATTCCTCTTTGAGAGCCCTTGTGGGATGATTCCCCTCTTTACATCCCTTTCAGGTGGCATTAGCCCACTGTAGTGAACTTAATAGAAATAAAATCCATAGATACAATAATGGCAACATGAAGAGTTTGAAATAGACACATAAACCCAAAAGAATGCTGCTTAAAATAAAACATTTTTAAGGCATTTTTTATGTTGGTTTTTTTTTTCTTTATGTCTTAGGATACTGTGCTTCAAATATCTCCATGCATGCCCATCAGTTGGAAATTTCCTTTATTGAAACAAAACCAGGAACACTTTGTGTGAAATGAACATATGAGAACTTAGAACTGAAATGCTTGGTGACGTGGAAACAGAAGAGCTACAGCTACAGCAACCACAAAACATAAATAATATTTACCATCCTCCTACTTCACCATCAAAGCCCTTCCCCGTTCTGGGGCAGTTGCCACCTACTCCCTCTGTATCACTTCAGCAAGGCTGCAAACACCACCCAACATTTCTTTTATGCTCCACAAACACATGCAAATCCTTATGCATATGTATAAGCACAGAGACACGCCTCCAGAATGAAACTCAGCTCCCTCCATCAAGGTCAGCATCCTCAAACTGCCAGCTGCCAAGCCAAGGAGCATGATTGGAATGGGCATTGCAGTGGGAAAGGGCAGATTGGGGATAATATTGTCACAGAGGAGCCTTTCAGCCTGTAGGGTTCAATCCTTTGTCTCTCCAGTTTGGAGATACCTACATATATTCTACTTTTTTCTTGACCACAGGTTCAAGGTTTGCTCCTCTAAGTGGCAGTGCTGGTGTTTATTGCTGAATTTCTGTCCATTTAAACAATCTCAAATTGACTGCCTGGGTTCATGTTGTTTTCTCACAACAGAGTCACAATTCTTTTCATGTCCCTTTCTTTTCCCTCTTTCCAGACACCCACTAAATAACCTGGCTTTCCTCTGGCAGGTTATCAGTACCCTGCAGAACACCTGTGTGTGCTCAGGAATCTGCCCTGCTTCCAGAACAGTGGTTTTGTTCCCTGGGCTGAGGTGCACCCATGGCTCAATACATTTTCTTTGCCTGCTGCTTCATCCAAGTCATCCTCGTTCACCCATGAAATAATTTCTGGACTTGAGACACCTGAAGAGCCCATGAGGCTCCTGTGGAGACACCTCCTGGTTTGTCAAGCTGGAAATGCAGCCCCTCAAAATATCCCACTTAAATTCTCTCCTCTGCCTCATTCCATTCCTCCTCTGCTTCCATTTCTCTACTTCAGTGCTGCCCCAAATTTTTGTACCAATTGACTTTTCAGCCTTCACTCTCTCCTGCCATACAGCATCAACACAAAGGTTTGTTTTGAACACTGGGATTGAATGTTGTGCCCTCACAGAGACACATGAATATCAAATCTGGAAAAGATAAAAACAAAAAAAAACAAGAAACAACAAAAGGGAACATTTCACAACCCTAGAAAAATATATAAAAAATGAAATCCTGTATATTCTCTTTTTTAACCAGTGATTTAGCACAGTGATAAGTACAACAGCTAATTGTATTTATGCAAACTCAATAAAAGGAATTGAAACACAAAATGTTGTAAACTAAATGAAATAATAGCATCAGTCATCTCTGAAAGCATTATCGTACTTGAAAAACATAATAAAATTCAAGTGCATGAGACTTTCCTGGAAATTTCCCACACACTTTCTGAAGACATCTGTTCAAAGCAGAAATGTAGGGTAAATTTCTGGAGAGGGAAGAAAAGAACAACAACAAAAAAGCTGTATCTTCCTGATTTCCCCTATAGATTACACGATGCAGAGCAATTTCTTTGGGGCATTTTGTGACCTTTTCCGCTTGTCTGAACCTCTCCAGTGCTCTGGGGTGCTCCAAGAGAAGCCCTGAATCAGCTCTGGGAAGCTTCTCACGAGGAACAGAAATGGGCTTTTGGCTTTCTGTGTCTACAGACCCATCTTTAACTCATTCATCCCATTTAAATCCAGTGCTGGTGATGAAGGGACACCCCCAACACCCACAGGAACCTTTTGCTGATGCACTGTGAACAAATTTCCTGTCTGTGCTGATACTGCACTGATCAAAACCCCATTAACCACTGCCACACTTACGAACACAGGCAAGAATTCAATTTAAATGTCATTTTAAATTCCCACTATTAGACTTTGTCACTGTTACTACCCTAATTTTTTTTTCCTTACTCCAAGGCTACGGAGCATCTTTATGTTCACAGATTTTAATTTTAATTGCACACTCAGCTATCCTAAATTATTAGGCAATGTACCAAGGTAGGGGGAAATTTGCATTATAGTGTTTTCTCCATATGCTAAGCAGGTTAAACTATATCACCCATATGTTAAATTCCTCTCTGCTGTGAGTAAAACCAATGAATATGATCTTTGTATGCCTGTAAGAGACTGCAGAACTGTTCAAATCTGCTGACAGCTTCAGCAGACCTTGAGGAATCAGCACCACTTGTACTGGACACATTTTCTAAATATTAAATCACTGGCCATATATATTTGTATTTTATTTTATGTATTTTATATTTTGTAATTTATATTTTGTATTTTATTTTATATATTTTATATTTCTGTCTCAAAACTAACATTTCTACCAGTTCCATCAAATACTTGAAACTTCCTCATAATATCAGTACCTGTACATTTATGGGGTTTTCCCCCTGCTTTTTTCCAATATTGCATTTTTCCATATCTGCTTTAACTCCTTCTGAGTCAGTTCTGCCTCTATTTCCTCTCCTCTCTCACTACTCACTATTTCAGTCTCACAAATTCACAGCCAGTATTTCCCTGCCTTTCAAATCCAGCTGTAATTCCTGGCTCTCCACTGACAAGCCATCCTTTAACCCAGCCCCTCTCAAAGAGCCACAAATATCTGAGATTCACAGGACAGAAGAAAGGGTTGCAAAAGCTGTCAGTGGTTCCTGCCTTAAAATTGCAAGTCCAAATTTCAAGTCCAAATTTCAAGTAAAACCTTGTCCAGTGCCAGCTCTGAGATTCCATTCTGGCCAAATGATCTGGCCTGATTTGGGAACCAAAATATGGGAGAAGGAACAGGGAGCTCAGAGAGAAAATACTGAGGAGGGAACTCAACCTACAAGAAAGGAAGCTCATGGCCCAAAACCACATTAATCTGCAGGCTAAAATGGTTCTTTGGGAGGTTGTGGTGTCAAAAACTCCTCCAGTCAAGATTTCCCCATGTCTCTGACACAGGTGGGTCCAGGCAAACAAAATATTTTTAAAGGTTGTATTACAAAGATGCACTCTTTTATCTCTAATTCATGAGACAAAACAAGCCATGCTCTGCATTAAGTGTTTCAAGGGATATACAGATCCCAAAGGCATTAGGATTGGGATCTGCCTTTGAGATTTTTCTGCAAATGTTCTGCACAGCTGATGCTCAGGTGCAGAAAAAATACCAACATCAGCTTGTGTGGCCATGTCCTGCTGCACCCCCCAAACCAAAACAGGACTCATGTCCTGCAGGAAGGAGTAGCAGCCAGATAAAATGAGAAGATCCTAATTAGCAACAGAGATAATAGATTTTACCACCTTGGGAAAAAAAAAAAATCCCCTAAGCATTTAATAAGGAACATGAGATTTGAAGCTGCACTGAGGGAAATTTCGTATTATACAGAACATTTAAACACTGTAACATGATTCAGCAGAATACTTCCACAGAGATTTTAAGGCTGTGGCATCAAAAGGATGAAGCAGAATAGCTCTGAATCCACCTGCTGCCAGCCCTTTCCAGAGCCCATGGTGGGAATATCTGCCTGGAAAACAGCACAACTTACCTGGGTCACCAAGGGCTGGGGACAGGGGCCACCTGAGAGCCTGGGTGTCACCAGCCCATGTGTGACAGTGACCCCTTCAGAGGGGCAGGTTACACAAAACAAAACCTGAGATACAAATAAAGGAACGAGAAATGCAAAAGGATAAGCCAGCTCTGGATAAACTGCTCTTTTTTCTTTCCATGCCTCACTAAGGTATTACAACCTGGTGGGCATGAAAACCAAATTTCTGTGTGGGGGGGAGCTGAGCAGGATGTTTTGTGCAATAAGGGACAGACGAAAAAGGGTTGCCCACAGTATCAGTTTATGACTTCTGAAGCAAAAAAATCTCTGCTTCAGCATAGGAATCCTGTGTGGTGCTTGTTCTCTTCAGCCTCTGTTTACCTTCTCTATTTATAAGCAGGAATATTTCATGCAGGTGTTTTGAAGATAAATGACACAAAGGAAAATACTGGAATTGCAAAAATACTACTGCATTGGAATCTGCAGATATACTTTGGTTAGCTGGAAGTGCCTAGAGTATTGGACAGGTGTCAAATAAATTGTAAGAAATATTATAATGGATCATTCCACATAAGGCAAAGTTTCATGGAAATGCAGTTTAGATAATAATAAAAAAAAATCCTATCAGCTTGTCCTTTATTGTGTGTGTGTGTGGGCTTGTAAATAACCATCCCACCAAACCAAACCAAGGCAAACCTCTTTGGGTATATTCCCAGGAGAATAACACTGTGGAAAAAAAAAAAATAGTTTTATTTCAGCTCAGAAAACCAAAGGTGCCAAAGGGTCACCTCATTGAATATATTCTGCATGTGAAATGGTCACTAACAGGGATGAAAAAGGCAGGCAATACACCCAGCTTAATGCACATAATATATTCCAGGCCTTCACTGCAATAGTTAATGCCTTTGAGAGTCCTCAGGGGCACAGCTGTCCAGCTCCATCAATTTTTACACATAATGCAGGTAATCAGTAATTCAAATGTTATACTGAGCTCATAGAGACAGAATAGATCAATGTAGATTAATGTAGGAAGTCTCACAGAAACTCTACAGCCAGACATGAGAAGGTGTATTTATTTAAAATAGCAGAATCTTATTTCATATTAAAATAAAATTTAGGAAAATCCATAATTCAGCACAAAGTGATTGGTGCATTTAAGTGAATGCTTACAATTCTCGAGCTCTGTGGGAAAGGCTGTTACACAATGAAATGGTGGAGATGGGAGCTGCAGTTGTGTGGGCACCTGTGGGATCAGAGCAAAGATGAAGAAAATCCCTTTTATTGTGAGTTCTTGCAAATTTCCTTATTTAAATTACAGAGTTTATTCATACTCTACAGACTTTCTGGGCAGGCAGAGGAATGAAATATGCATTGCACTGCTTATGCATGTTACCTAAACACCCTTTCCTTCTCATTACAGGACTCAGCTCAGCTCTAGAGGAGGAGAAAATGTATTTTGTTCTTCCTGTGTCCTGCTTATGAGCCTCAGACGGCACAGTCAGGTAACTTCAGTTCAGGCAAAAATCGAGAGGAGAAAAGGAAATCTTGGTGTAGGCAAGTTCTTCATCACCACTGTTTGAGGCAGATACTTCCTTCTTTACACAGTTTCATTAACATAATATAATTATCCATGCTATACAATGAGCTTTTTACCTACAGCAATTCACTTAGAAATGACACAGAAAGGTTTTTTCCTGGGTCCATCTACGTTTCATACCATCATTAATGACCTGGGTGATAGCACATGGAATATGCTCATTAAATTTGGAGGTGACACCGAGCTCAGAAGCACTGAAAGTGCTCAGGAGAGCAGGAAAAAACGTCCCAAATGATTCTGACAAATTGCACTTATGGTCTCAAAAAGAGAAAAAAAAAAAAAAGATGCTATTCCAACAGGGTCATGTGCAAGATGTTCACTCAGTCAGGAATGACAGCTATAAAACTCAGAGCAAGAAGCAGCAGCTCTATAGAAATTCTGCAGAAGAGGCTCCACGGGCTCTTGCACACCACGGGAGGATCATGAGCCACCAGTGTCACCCAGCTGCCACAAAGGCAGGTGTCCTTCTCCTACAGGAAAAGCCAGCAGCAGCCAGGAGAGCCTCTCCTCCCTGTCAGCAAGGTCTCAGCTTCAATACCTTGGGCTTGTTTTGGCACTGTGTGCTCAGAAAATGCGGAAAGTTTAGGAGGGATCCAGAACAGATCAAAAGCAGCTACCAAGGATCAGCCAGGACTGCACCAACAGGAGAAGCCAGGGTACACTGGGCTTGTCTCCTGGAATGTGAGAAGTGAATCACAGAATTACAGATCCCAGACTACCCTGAGTAGGAAGGGACCCACAAGGATGGCAGAATCCAGCTCCTGGCCCTGCACAGACACCCCAATAATGCCACCCTGTGCATCCCTGAGAGCAGAGATGTCCAAACATTCCTGGAGCTCTGGATCGTGCCCGTTCCCTGGGGAGCCTCGGCAGTGCCCAGCACCTTCTGGGGGAGGAACCTTTACCTTGAGAAGTTTTCAGAGCCTTCAGGAGGAGCTGATGTGTCAGGAATGGCCAAATGAATATCGCCTTAGAACAAGACATGGACCAGCTGATTTTTTAAATCCACTGCACTTCCATGGACTAAGAAGTCCAGCAATAAAGCAAGGATATAGCCTGCTCAGCTATAACTGATAGAAAGAATCATGTAAAATGGAGCTGAGCAACTTTTTAACTCTTATTCAGAGGGTTTTGTTTCTTTAAGGAGACTGAGTTAGATGGGAACCTCCAAGTAAAGCATTCTTTATAAGGAGGCTCCAAAAGAGGGTCAGGGCTGAGACTTTAGAAAGAAGCCTTAGAGAGAGAGAAGTCTTAGAAAGAGACTTTGGAAAGAAAGCTTTAAAGGTAATGAGTCCCCATCCCACCATTTTGGTGAGAATCCACCTCAGCTCCAGAGGATCTACAGATCAGAACACACATTCTTAAACTCTGTCTATTCTCCATATTCTAAAAACACTCAGCACTGAAGTCAAAATTATTTTAGACTTCAAGTAAAATATTTTAAAAATTAAAACAAAATAAGCCCCTAAAATAGCTCCACTGTTGTATTATATCTTTACTGGTTAAAGTGGAAGCTAAATCTCAGAAGTTTCTGTAAAAGATGATGTCCTACATATTGACTAAAACTCTATTTTTTTTCCTTAGAGATTTAAGTGCAACATTGGAGAAATGAATCTTGTGGACTTGGTTTAGAAGTGGCCTTGGTGCATCACCTTAAAGGGCTTTTCCAACCTAAATGATTCTGTGATTCTACACTTAGTGCACATATCAATATTTTTCTGTTTCTTGATATTTTGATTAAACTGACTGGATTACACATTTCATATGAGGGTGTTTTTTTAATTCCCACTCTGTGAAATGTTTCAGCTTTATAAACTGTCAAGCAAAACTTAACTACACACAGACTTTACTCCGTTAGCCTTAACATGATGTTATCTAAACTGGTATTCTCTAAAATTCCAATAGAAAATATTGCAAAAGAAAATTGCAAGAAAGTAAATATATTTTTACAGTCTCCTGTAGCTGCTGAACTACTCTATTCTGTTTTGTAGAGAAACATCTGGAAAATTGACTTCAGAATGAAAAGTAAGGAGTGTGATGTATGGTATATAGCAAAAGTAGATTTTTTTTCTCAATTCCTGCAGTTGTTAGGCTAGAAATAAACCATGGAAATGGCTATGGGGGAAATTTCACTGTATATATAAAAGTAATTATTTATATTTAATATTGTGCTACAGACGCAGCAGTTAGAGTGCAATATCCATTGTAACACCCACCATTTGCTCCAGATTTTGATGGGGTAATGTCACATTTGCAATCTCTGAACGCAGCACTCAGGGAAAATCCAGTCAGCAGGAAACAATGAGGATGTGACTGTGCTTGTGAGCCATCCAAGGAACTGTCCTTGACAAGCACAAAGGAAAGCCAAACACCTGTCTGCCTATTATCCACTAGCAATCTCTTTTAATATCAAACATCTTTGCATTTCAATGGACACCTCAGTCTGTAAAGCACGGAAAGAGAACAAACACTCCCAAACTACTGCACTTGTAAATGCCACGTGACCATATTTTAAAACCAGACCAGCAAAGGGAAAACATGCAATTTTTGGTTTGGGCTCATAAATTAAAGATCTTATTCTAAGGCAAAATTTTATTTTATCTGATCAACATGCAAAGATTTTACAAACTAAAAAAAAAACACACAATTTTTTTTTTTAAATTTAATGAGTCTCTGAATTCAGAAATACTTGCTGCCCATATGAGTAAGACAGAATTTTTAAGGAAGAAATTTTTTATGAAGGTGTGTCATGGTTTTGTCCGGGACAGAGTTAATTTTCTAGAGTTTTGGATTTAGGATGAGAATGATGTTGATAACACACTGATGTTTTAGTTGTTGCTCAGCAGTGCTTACTCTAAATCAAGACCTTTCCAGTATCCCATGCCCTGCCAAAGAGCAAACACATAAAAAACTGGGAGTGAGCATGGCCAGAACAGCTGACCTGAGGTGGCCAAAGGGATCTGCCACCCATGGGACACCATCCCAGGGAATAAACTGGGGAGAGTTGGCTGGAGGGGCCAATCACTGCTTGGGGATGGGCTGGGCATCGGTCAGTGGCTGACAAGCAATTGCAATGTGCATCAATTGTTTTGTCCATTATTATTATTATTATTATTATTATTATTATTATTATTATTATTACTATTATTATTATTACTGTTACTATTATTTCTGCCCTTACTGTCTTAAACTGTCTTTACCTCAACACCCAAAGTTCAATATTTTTCCCTGATTCTCTTTCCCTTCCCAGCCAGCAGGAGTGGGGAAGGGGACAGCGAGTGGCTTGTGGTGTTCAGTTTCTGGCTGGGGTCAAACCCCAACAGCTCTTTGGTGACTGTTCTTCCTTTGCAAGTTGAGTTTGATTTTCCATTCCACATCTTCATGCCCTCTCCTTGGTCATACGGGGCAGCCTGTGAATGTTGTGAACATTTCTCCTCCTGAGCAAAGAAATTTTTACTCCCAACAGCTGAGATACAGGTGGGGAGTAAGTTGAGAGCAGGATGGGGTGGGGATGCCCTGGCACAGGGTGTCCAGAGAAGCTGTGGCTGCCCCTGGATCCCTGGAAATGTTCAAGGATGGGACTTGGAGCAACCTGGGCTAGTGGAAGGTGCCCCTGCCCATGGCAGGGGTTGGAATGAGATGGGTTTTAAGGTCCCTTCCAACTCAAACTACTCTGTGATTCCATGATGTGCAATATCTGGATTATTCATGAGCAGGACTTGCAGGAAGCAGTGGTATTTACTACCCCTCTCATAAACACTGTGCTCACACCAGGAGCTGTAGGGTTTGAATGGCTTTTACCAGCACTTAACTCAGTGTTCTGCTATGCTCTGTATTTCAGTCAGAAATAACTGGCAATGAGCTTTCCCAACACATGAGATCTTCAGGACACATTCCTGAACCACATCCTCACTGATGCAGGTGAGATTCAATGGGGTTTTAGCAGTGAAAAAAAATAGAATCCTACAATTCAGGCGCGGGGAAAGACGCACAAATGTATGCTCTGCACTCCCTAATAGGAGCAACAAGGTCTTCCCAGTCCTGGAACAGAATTTTTGATCAAGTGCCTGGTGGCGAATTTGAAATACTAGCCTGGGGGCCCTGATGAGACATAATTCATTCCAGAACAAATCCAGCTTCTACATCCATTCCTCTAAAGTCATTATTGACCCAAGGGAAAATGCTGGCCTTAAGCAAGTTTTAATAAAGACTCTGGTGGAGTCGTTTCTGCAGCACTAAATGCGATAATGAGAAACAAGCCACTTAGCTGCAATAGACCCAGGACCTGTATATAACCTGAAAGTCAGCTTTCTGAGGTTCTTGGGATTCCTTCCAGGGATGAAACAGGCATCCAAAAGAGATCTAATTACCTTGCACACTAATTTGTTACATAAAAATCAGTCAGGCTTAAATGGACCAATATTCTGCTTGTCCTATATGAGTGTAATTTATTTTAATACTGTTTCTGTGAAGTAAAAATATCCATAGACTAATCAAGTCTGGGTTGAAAATCAAGGTTTTTACTAAACCAATAAAAGTGTGAACATATAAATCTGGCCTTAAATATTGCTCTACTTTAGAACTTTTCTTCAGTTTATTTTAAACAAGAAATGTTTGTATCTATGACCACAAGACTTAATATAAAATAGCAAATTTTCCTACAGACTCTGGCAGATTGAGAGTTTCTTATGGGATTACTGAAAGTTCTCTATGCATGAAGTAGGTATAAAATCCTTGATAAGTAGCATGTATTAAAGTTAAATTTGTAGGGTTTTTTTTTTTAACTGTTCTTCACTCTGTCCCTTTCTAACCATCAACCTCAAAATAAAACCTTGCTAGACACAGTGGAAGTGATTTGAAAATGAAACTACAGTCTTGATAGAGAGAGATAGAGAAAGGACCCTTTGTGTGACTGTTATGATCCTCAGCCTCCATCCCAGGCAGAGCAAGCACAATCTTTTGTGCCTGTGGTTGATGTCTGGCATTCACTCACAGAGAGATGCTTTGTTTTGTGGCTTCAAATTCTACAGGCAAGTACTGAAGTTGTGAAAGTCAGCAGAGGAAAAACCAGAAATAGGCTCCTCTGCACTGGTGCTTTGGTGATACAATTGATGGGAGCACAACGAAGAGAGGCTGAGTGTGGCAGTGCTTGGGGCAGGAGGGAAACTGGAGAATATTCCCATGGCTAAACCATGCAGAGAACCCCTGGGCCAATTCCTGCCCTCAGCCAAAACAAGCTGTATCCAGGTATATCTTTATGAAATTCACAAATTTACTAAGTTTTACAGGTTTGATCAAGTGTATACTATGAGCAGCAAAAATAAATAATTTAGCATTAATCAGGGGGAGATACAATTCATAGGCAGACCATCAAACCTAAAGCCAGTGCGCTCACACAAAAATAAGTTTGCGGTACTATTCCTCTTTATGAAGATTCCTAAAATATTTTCTAAAGTTACAGGGGAATCAGTGTGTAACACAATCCTCCTGCTTTATGATGCAGGAGGATTGGCACTTACAGACCTTTTTTTAAATCATCCTTTAGGTACTGTTTGAGTTGAAATCAGATACTGTGTGGTAATTTCAATAAAAGTAATATTGCCTCACGTTTCTGTGAAACTCGCAGCTATTTATAGGAACGAGATGCAGGGGTGGGGGCACAGAAAATATTCCTGGTTTGAATGGAGATGAAATGTCAGGAAGACTGGAGTTGCCATCTACTGGAATGTGCAACGAATGACAACTGCCATGCAAAAATCCTGAATTTCAAGCATTAGTCACAGGAACAGTCCAGGTACTGCATGGCTGCAGGACAAAAAAAAATACACACAAAAAAAACCCCCAATCAAATATTATAAAGTAAATATCCAAAATCAAAGAATTGTTCTCCACTCAGCTTTTGAGAAGCCAGAAGATGCACAAGGAGACTGTGTCAAACCAATCTTATTTGCCTGTGTTTTTATCCACATTCAGCAATAGATTATATTTATCACTCCTCATCAGAACACTGATAATTGCACTTACCAGCTTCAAAAGCACAAAAGAATGTCAGAATCTGAAAAGGAGAGAATTATAAATTCTTCAAGTATGGGCATCTAATCACCACTGCATTTTTCAGCCACGACTTTTTAATACAAGATAATATTTAGGAATATCTTCAGCTGATGAAACACAGAAAAACATAACACAAATCTTCTTAGAGCTGCTTATCATCAAAGACAGTCCATATTAATTTTGCTGTTCCAATAATTTGTAGTAAGTTCATATCAGAAAAGAAAGTATTCACTCTTGTGCTTGGAGATGATCCAAAGCAGATTTTTTGTTTCCTACATCAAGGTCTTGCAAAAGACCTATTATTTAGCTAAGAAAGCATATACAGGAAGCCTTTACTGCTGGACAGACAGACAAACCAGACCTCTCCAGGGCAGTTCAGAGGAAAAAAGAAAACAGAAATGTCCTGAAAGTGCTGCGACTGAAATGACACCAAACGAGGAGGAGACTTGATGCTGATAGCAGCTACAGCCCAGAAATTCAAGGTATTTGCAGACATCAACAGATCCTGTCCCACCTCACAAAACCAAACCTATACACGCGGATTTTCTGCAAGCAGTTTAATATTTTCTCATGTTTAGTGAGGATGTTTATCAGTCTCTTAATAAATGGAGAGTATGAAGTGACTGGAGAGAAGTATCTGACATGTGAACTGTGTTATTATGATTAATGGAGTTCACACATAAAGGGTTATTTCTCTGGAAAACGTCAGATTGAATAATTACTGGAATTACTCCCAAAGGGCTTTAGAAAATGTTCTGCCCAGTTTCAAGTCACGTTCTTATCACAGTTTTCTTTTGACTAGAGGGTGATCTTTAATTGCAGATTTAAGTAAAACAAGTACTGTAAGCAATTCATTAAACATCATGAAAAATGATGTATTTCTCTAACAGTCCTTGAAAGCAGCTTTCACTTTTTACCCTCATCTTAAGGCAATACAGAAAAATCAAATCAATAAATAAAATGGCTTTCTTCTGCCTTTGAAACAAAAAAGCACGCTGTCCCTGTTTCCCTGCACCAGACTAGCTATAGAATATCCTAGAATTGATATATAGGAATATTACTGGCAATATTATTAAGATAAGTAGGGAAGAGATGATAGCATTATTTGGTCTCTTGGATTTCTTAAATCTAATCAGTATTTAATGGATACAATGGTGCCAGAAAATCCAGACAGTCAGAGAACACAGCTCAGAAGCTTCTGAATGTGTTTCAGGGAAGTATCCCAAGGTCAGCACCACTCTGCAGTGCTGCAGATGCTTCCACCAGGCTCCACGGTCCTGCAGAGTGAGGGCCAAGGAAAAGCAGCACAGATCAAAGGATAAAGGGATTTTCTTTGGGCTGAAGGTAAAGAAGACAACACCAGCCAACTTCATCCCACTGGCACTAGAGAAGATTCTTCCCACTAAGTTTTCAATGTGTTCTGCTGCTCATTGCTGTCCTGACCCTCGTGGGAACAGCTTCTGCTCACCTGATGTCAGTGCATGGCCCAAGCTCAGCTGCACTGTAGGCTGCAGAAACCTCACTGTACAGACCCCATACCTGGGAGCACTGCAATACACTGAATTCTTGTCCAATAGTTGCCTTGAACACCACAACTGTGTTATTATAATGTTCATTATGGTTAGAGCACCACTCATGTGGAGCCAGGCTGGGAGAGCTGGGGGTGTTCACCTGGAGGAGAAAGGGCTCCAGGCTGACCTCAGAGCCCCTTCACCTAAAGGGGCTCCAGGAGAGCTGGAGATGGATTTGGGACCAGGTGTGGAGTGCCAGGACAAGGGATGTGGCTTCCCACTGCCAGAGGGCAGGGTTAGATGGGATATTGGGAATAAATCCTTGACTGTGAGGGACAGGGTACCCAGAGAAGCTGTGGCTGCTCCATCCCTGGCAGTGTCCAAGGCCAGGTTGGACACGGCTGGGAGCAACCTGTGATGCTGGAAGATGTCCCTGCCCATGGCAGGAAGTTGGAATGAGATGATCTCTTCACTGAATCACATTTTGTCGCCTACCTGCCATGGGTACAGAACATCCCCAGCATTCATAGACCACACCAAGCATGAAGGGGGGCATCATTCAGGAGTTTCACACCAAAGGTTTCCCAAATTTTTAGGATTGCTGCAAGGAACATTACTGATGCAATCATGAAAAGTGGGTATTTGTCCACAGCCATGTGTGCATCACACAGCATCCACTTAAACACAAACACCTTTTCATGGACAAAAATATCTGAATAATGGGGAAAAAACTACAATATATCTTGAACCACAAGCATTTTACAGATACTGACCTTTGGTTTTGATTTAGAGGCTCTAACTAATAAAGCTTGGCTTTGCACCAAATCTGAAGAAGAAAATCAAGTACACTCTTGTCAAATCATAATTAATTTGCACTACAAAAAAAAAGAGCAGAACTAAGCCAAGCATTCTTTAAAACTGGTCTCTAGAATTCAAAACACTCCATAAAATGTCCTATATCTTGAAAAACAGGATGATATTTTCCTGCCTTTTCAAGTTGATTACACATCTTTCCACTCATTTAAATATGAATTGAGTTTTAGGAAACAATAAGCTCTTCATTTTACAGGAATATTAAAGATTCAAAAGTGCAGCAGTAGGAGAGGGAAAGTGATTATGAAACACAGCTGAAGTGAACCCTAAAGCTTTGTTCCTGTTTGCCCTCCAAATCTGCTGTTTCACCATTAAAAACATGGCAGGGTAATTTACATTCACGCTACTGAGCCAATTTTGAGAATGTATTTGGCATGTTCTTTCTAAAACCTTGGAAAATTCAGGATCTTTGGATATGTTACTAGAATTTGGTATGCCTCTATATATTTATTAAGAGTAATGGAGTAATACAAACTTTTGATTACTTTGTATGTTTCTTCATTCTAAGACATGAAAAGTCTTCAAAATACATTGAAACAAAACCAAAAAAGAGTCAGCAATGCATATTTCAAAGATTGCCACTGGATCTCACAAAATTAAATTAGCTGTTGAGCAAAGCTGAGTTTCTAAGATTACACATACACCACACACAAAACTCCTCCACCATATAAACTCTTCAGTAATGCCTTGAGTATTTTTAAGTTGGTTTAAAAAAAGAAGGTCAGGTTATTCTCTCTTTTTTTTTTTTTTTAAGAAGGCATGACTATCTTTTGTTATGCCTTTAAATATGTCCTTCTGAGACTCCTGACCCATGACTGTTTCTCTTAGACATTACATCAGTTGCAAATAAAACGTAATGAAACCATAAATATTGCAGGTAGTCAACAAACCATCGTCTTTAGCCTCGCAAAAATCACAATGACTTCCCTCTGAAATATGAGTCGTCAACCTGGTTTCTGCATTATTAATTCTGTCTATGAGCTAATGATCCAGAGGCCTCTAATATCCCTGGTAAGATCCAATACACATGCAACCAGGATTTCAATGCATTTTATCTTGAGTTTTCCCTTCAGAATATGGGAATCATTGGTTGGTCAGGGCTTGGAGCAACCTGGGGTAGTGGAAGGTGTCCCTGCCCACCGCAGGGAATGGAAGGAGATGGTCTTTAAGGTCCCTTCCAACCCAAGCTATTCTCCAATTTTATGGTTCTACTTTTCTGTGGAGTCAGCTCAAATGGTATTCTATGTGATGGAAGAGGACTCAATAAAAGTCTTATTCAATTCCAAAATACCAGCACCAATTTCATAACTAACCTATGTTTCTAGAAATAATATATCCACAAAGGCCAGCATGATTTTTTTTTGTCTTTTCTGATTTTGCTTTAAAATACATTTGGAAATGAGCACAAGAAATGGATTAAGAACAACTGTTTGTCTAATGCTGAGAACAGATTTTCTCTTCTAGGAAAAATTTCCAAGAGCAGTTCATCCACTTGTAAAAAGACTTTCCAGAAGACTGCCAGGAACAGCTTTTAACTTGTTCATCCTTGCTTTTAATAATTGATTTCATAAATTCCTCTCTATTCTCCATATGTCCTGCACTTTGGAAATCTAAAAAGTGTTCACTGACCCTCAAGGTATTGCCATTGGTAAAAAGAAGGAAGGGTTTTGCATCAGGAAGGTTATCCCAATGTATTACCAATGACTTCTCTGCAGCATGGCGCTACCTGCATCCCCAGGTGAAACCTCACAACCTCCCAAGCAACACAAATTATTCTGGAAAAGGACACAAAGGTTGGTAAAACATGATGGGTTTAGGGGCATAGCTAGTTTGGCTACAGTGAGATTTTTCACAGTCCTAAACAATCCTGCTATTCTACCACTTCATCCAAGTCTGAGTAAATGCACCAACAACCAACCAACCAGCCAGTTATCCAGCCCCAGGTGCAACATCTGGGAGCAGCAACATCCATGGAAGAACAAAACCTTTCAGTCAAAATGAGTTTCAAAGCACAAATGCAATACTGTTTAGCACCAGAGTTTATGAAAAAATAACCCTCACAGATGAACTCTGTAGCAGAGGGCACAGTAGATATATTCAGGAGTGTGGATAAGCTGTGGTCCTCTCTGCTTCTAAGAGAATTGGAAATTAATTACAGTTCATTTGCTGGTACCTCCAGAAATGCTTGGGAAGGTCTTGAGATAAACCTTTGTGGAGTGTCTCACTTAGCACTTCTGAAGGTAGAACTAATTGCTTTCCAATCAAATAAGACCAATTAAAAACTTCACACTTGCTAATCATTGCACTCCACATGTGATTCCTCCATGACTTCTTCCTAAGCCATTTTTAGAGATGTAAATTAGTAAGGGTTAATCAAAACCCAAGGCTTAAATTTTCACTTTTCCTGCAAACCAGGAGTTCCACCACCCTGGTAAAGTGAGAGTAACACACTGGCCTTTGCCTAGCCAGGATGTTGCATGATCTTCATGTGTTGATTAATCAAAAAAGGATAATTTTACTTCTTGTCTTTTTCCCATTAGCCCTGGACATTCAGAACCACTAACTCTGTTAAGAGTTTTGCCATCATGTCCAGAAATCAAAGCTATTTTCACAGATACTTAAGAGAGTCAGTCCTTTTTTAGCTTATTCAAGTAGTCTCCCAGCCATGAATGGAGGAGCTACCTTTTCATACTCTGGATATGTTGTCCTAAAAACTGACATCTCTGCACTGCTCTGACAAGTCTGCACATGGGTCTCTTCTGTCAGTGACCTTCTGGAGCTATGCATGACCACCTGCAAGTGAATGTGGTTGATGAGGGTGGAATAACTGCAGTGAGAGAGAGAAATGTTTATCACCTTGTCAAAAACAAAAAGGTCATTTACATAAGAATAGCCATGATTTAAAGGTAGCCACAAATCCAGTGTGTCTGTCAGGTACTGTAAGGATTTAATGACATCTGGAGCCAGCAAGATTGTTTTGGTCAAAATCTTGTATCATGTTACTCATTTTTATATCTACTAAAACAGACATGTTATAGAACTGGATTTCTTATCAACTGAAATCCTAAACTTTATACAGAATGGGCAGCCAATAAATGTTCAGGATGACCAAGACAGAAATTCAAGAGAAATAACAGATGTTTGCTTTACCTTAGGTCATATCTTTTTCCCCCTTTTCTGCTTTTAAATGTTTCTCTTATGCAAAATGCCATGGTTCAGCACACTTGAAAATTAAAGACTACCAAAGATCAAGGTTTGAGTCCTTCCATTCATTAAGGAAATTAAAATCATCACTAAGAGCATAATTTTTTATTATTCTGATACAAACCACTCAGAAAATGCCCAAAGGAAGAAGTGTACTCAGTATTTAATAGCTTGTTTTGCCTTTTCATATTTTGGTGGAGAATTTATGAAATTTTGTGTGTATGAAAAGTTAGACATCAGCAGCCACATTCTGATCTCAGGCACTCTGTCCCAACCCCATCTGTCCTGGATTGCAAATTAAGGTAAGGTAAATAACCAGGCATAAACAGTAAAGGGATATCCAAGGGATTAGCAAGAATTAAATGATTCTGAGACCAGTTAAGTTATATAGGACATTTAATGGTTGGACTGGATGATCTTAAAGGTCTTTTCCAATCTTGATGATTCTGTGATTAATCTGAACACAATATTAGAAATGTAGAGCAAATACATTGAAAGGCGTTTTGCTTTTCCAGCCTGAAAAATTCCAAACATTGCCGCCACTGAATTATCCTTGTCATGACTACAAGAAGAAGCTTCCCACCTAAACTTCCTAAAACTTTGTTCATGTTGTTCTTCTGTAACCTACTTTACATTGATTTAATCAAGCTCCTTTAAACACATACAAACTTAGTTTGCCATTCTTAAAATGTTTTATAATAGCACATTTAATAAAGCTAATTTAAATCTGCTAATTTATAGAGACTTGCCAGAGGCTTTGAAACTTCAGAAAATGTGTAAACTTAACAGTTTGGCTGTGATAACAGCTCAGACAGTGGAAATTAAGCCCTTTGCATTACAATCATCTTCAAAGTGGATTCCTGGTTTGATTGCAAAAATGGTACACTGCAAAAATACAGTAGGACACCAATTTACAAAAGACATTTCAGGTGCCCCAGTTCTTGAATTTGGTCGCTATTGTGCCTCAACATCACAGCCTCAAACATACACTGAGGTCTCTCATCTTAAGACTACCTGGATTCTTTTTTACAACCAAATTTTGGATAAGAGCAGTTTCTTCTTCAATAGCCGTCTGTTACAGCTCTGAGAAAGGGCACTTAGGGCCATTAATTCTGGGTCCCTAATTCTGGTTGTCAGTCTTCCAGCTGCTGCTGTATAGGTTTGCTACTGTCTGCTCCAATTCCTGCCTTTGAAAACCAAATGATAATGGATTATATGCCAGAGTGGGAATAGGCACATTGGTTGGGATCCAAGCTGTATCCCAGGTGATAACAAGGAGAAGCAGTGGAAAAAAAAAAAAATATTCAGCTCTTCAGTGATGTATCAGGGAGCTTCATCTCTACTAGAAGAAGTCTTTATACATAGCATTTAAATGGTAACTAAGTGATCCTTATCATCATCTGATTTGCAGAAAATGGTAGCTTCCCTTGAAGATATAATTGAAATTTTCAGGGCTGCTGTTGCAGACCTCTCCCCAGATTTTTACATGGGAGAAGGCATTAAGGCTTCACCCAAAAAAAGAATTGTGGGGTTGCAGGTTTTTAAGGGACACAACCTCATTGCTTTGAAGCTTTTTTCAGTATCTGTTAAGTTCAAGTCATCCTTTATTTTTTTTCCCCTGCTAATTGCACCAAAATATTCATCAAGGCAATCTGGAATATGTTCTTGGGTGGGTTTTTTTAGTCTCTCCTGCTCCAATGCTTTTTCTGTCAGTTCTGTCACTGCTTTCCCTCCTGCTTTTGTGTACCGAGAAACAGAATTAAGGTGTACTGCAACCAGTGGACACTTGCATAAACAGCCTGCTTTGAATAAAACTGCATGATCTGAGGAGAGGAAAACCACCTTCAGCTCTCCTGCCCAAATGCTAAAACATAGATGAGGTTCATATACTATTAAAGCATCACATTTGTGCTTTAAGATCACAGAAATGTTGTGAAGAGCAGAAAAATGTAAATAAACTGAACAGTGAGCATAAAAGCACATTGATCCCCAGGTTCTGAAACCACAATTCAAATGGTTTATATTTGTAATTTATTTAAGACTGTTTCTGGCAAATCCATTAGTAATGAATCTCCTTCACACATTTTTATTTTTATGCACAGGTGCTTTAAGTTTGCCAGGACTTCTGCAAAGCAACTTTTACTGCATCAAATTACTGCATTCCTTGATCTCTCCCAGCACACACTCACAGCAGCCACACTCAAACACAAATGTTTAGCTCTGCAACAGACACCACTAAAACAAGGAATTTCTTTTAAATTAACACAGCTGTGAAAAAAGAAAGCAAACACAGTGGTTTTGCCCTGTCCCTCCAGCATTTTGCATCCGATGTCCACTTAAAATCAGCACAATCCTCTGCAATCCTTGCATCCTAAAATCCGTGTGGAACTTCTTCATTGGGTATTGATGCAGAATTGGGAGCTGTCAGCTCCGATCGCTCCCACCAGCACAGGGGCTTGAGATTCTATTTCATAATAGGAAAAGATGGCCAGCATTTTCCTGACAGAAATACCATACATTTTTCAGTCAGTAAAAATTACAGAGCTCATTGATGATGCCTTTCCCATAGAGAACGAGGACTGAAAATTACCCAGCAAAGATTTTTTTTTCTTGGAACACGGAACAAAAACCAGCACGATCTGCTAAACTTATTAACGAAGGGGTTTGAAACCCCCTCTTTGCATGCTGTTGTCACACTCACAGCAACCTATGCATTGATCTTATTCAAAAAGCACAGTAATCTTTACGCTGCTAGAATTTGAGTTCTGTGTGCCGTAGCATACGCCGGAAAGAAAAAGGAAAAAAAAAAAAGCCTTTAGGAAAGGCATGTGCTGAACACACAAAATATGCAGGATGGAAAAAGACCAAATGTAATTAAAGCTTATATGAAATGAGACATTCCTATTTGCAGAGCTCTGGCTGCATTTCTATGAGAAAGAATGCACAGAATTTCAAATCATGCTCTATTTAGACAATGTCAGAAGAAAAAAAACACATTTCCCCCCACACACCCCTCAATCCCCCACCCAAAGACCAAAAGGCAAATCTCATCATCAGAATTAGAGAGAAAAAGCAATCCAAAAAGACTGGTTTACATATTCCTTCCCAAACCAAGTAATCGAGTCTCTCCCTCTCCCGGCTAATAGCTTATAAATTCAGACTTTAAACAAAAGCATCCAAGAAAAAAAAAACAAGAGAAAGAATCCTAATTCTCAAGCTTCCTACTTAGCACTGCCTCGCTTTTGATGATTTGTGCGGCTGTGTGTGCGTGCCTGTTTGAGAAATGGCGAGATAGGCTTAAAGTATTTTCCATTTCATCAAAGAGCATATATTACTTTCCTGGTTCGCTCCGATGTTGGTTTTATGCCCACCCCTTTTCAATCTGCCCATGTCTGAGATGCACAGTGCAGGCGTACAATCATGAGCAGCTTACGACACTCAGTGAACACTGGGTGCCTCTGCATGCTCTAGCAACATACTGCTCAGCTGAAGGGAAGGGATTCTTGCTGTCTCTCTCTGCTCTAAGCATCACCTAACAAGCAAAGCGAACAAAGAATGGGAAATAAAGCGACCCTTAGCCGGTCTGTGAATGAATGGTAACCTCTCTCTGGAGTAAAGGTTGTGCCGGTCCATGGTCGTTGCAAATGATGGACATTAAACAGATTGACAAATCCTGTGGAGTCGTTAGTAAAGAGTTTGGAGTTTTTTTCACGCCACAGTGTTAACTGCAGAGGAAAGGACAGAGGGAGAAGGAGAAGATCAAGCTCATGTACATAGTTCTGAAACTTGCAGGTCCTAGGAGGCAGCTCAAAAGCTAGCTGGACAAGCCTTTCGCTCGTTGAGCAGAAGCGAAGTGAGACATTGTGAGCTTGCCAGCCTTGCACAACATTGAAAGGGACTGAATTTGTAGCACAGAGGGGTCTTTTTTAGCTCTGCATATAATTAGTCCAAACACAAAGGAAGCAACTGAATGGAGGTTGTCACTCTCTGGAAAAGGGTGGGTAAGACACTTTTTAATTAAATTCTTTCATGAAGAAAGATTTTTTTTTCCTTTGCTGCAGCATTTAAAATGAACAAAATCACTATCATTTTACCTTTGAATGTCTGTGAACTTTAATGCTGCACAGCTCCTGCATGCTGTAAAGTGAAATATTTGCCTCTGTGTTTGTTCTGTTTGCTGTTTTGCTTTGGTTTTCGGGCTTTGTTTCGTTGGTTTGCTTTTTTTTTTTTTCTCTCCCTTAAATAAAATATGATGTAGAATTTGAAAAGACTCAATGGACATTCTCAAGCCTATTTGGAAATATTCTTGCTAATGGATTTCCTTCTTATTGGTCTCTGTTTAAACTGGCTGCTGAGGAAGCCCCCGGGGTTGATATTGTGTACGCTGGGTATCTTTTCTAAAATGCTTCCAGCTGTGAATAGTGGGTGTCCACAGCTCTGTCGGTGTGAGGGCAGGCTTTTGTACTGTGAATCACTGAATCTCACAGAGATGCCTCGCAACCTGTCGGGCATGATGGGCTTGTCTCTGCGGTACAACAGCCTTTCAGAGCTGCATGATGGACAGTTCACAGGGTTAATGCAGCTCACGTGGCTCTATCTGGATCACAATCACATTTGCTCAGTGGAGGGGAATGCCTTTCAAAAATTGCGGCGAGTTAAAGAGCTCACCCTGAGTTCCAACAAAATAACCCAACTGCCCAACACCACTTTCCGCCCCATGCCAAACTTGCGCAGTGTGGATTTATCATACAACAACCTGCAGTCTTTGGAGCCTGACCTGTTCCACGGGCTGAGAAAACTGACAACTTTGCACATGCGGTCGAACGCCATCAAGTTCGTGCCGGTGAGAATTTTTCAGGACTGTCGCAGCCTGAAGTTTCTAGACATAGGATACAATCAGTTAAAGAGCCTGGCTCGAAACTCTTTTGCTGGCTTGTTCAAACTCACTGAGCTGCACCTCGAGCACAATGACTTGGTGAAAGTGAATTTAGCCCATTTTCCCAGGCTCATCTCCCTGCACTCCCTCTGCTTGCGAAGGAATAAAGTTACCATCGTAGTAAACACTTTGGACTGGATATGGCAACTCGAAAAGATGGATCTCTCTGGCAATGAAATCGAATACATCGAACCTCATGTTTTCGAAAGTGTACCTCATCTCAAATCCCTGCAGCTGGACTCCAACCGGCTGACCTACATCGACTCCCGAGTCCTCGACTCCTGGAAGTCCCTCACGAGCATCAGCCTCTCCGCCAACGCCTGGGATTGCAGCCGGAACGTCTGCGCCCTGGCCTCCTGGCTCAGCAACTTCCAGGGTCGCTACGACAGCAACCTGCTCTGTGCCACCCCCGAGTACGCCCAGGGAGAGGATGTTTTGGACGCCGTGTACGCCTTCCACTTGTGTGAGGACGCCGACCCCACGAGCGTCAACACCTTCTCCCCGGTGACCAACAACAGTGAGCAGACGCTGGGCTATGGCTCGGCCACCGCCACCTACGACGCGCCCGACGGCGACGAGGACCGGACCACGTACGCCGTCACCATCACCATGCCCGGCGAGAACTCCGAGAACGCTGTGCAGATTCACAAGGTGGTGACGGGCACCATGGCACTGATTTTTTCCTTCCTCATCGTGGTTTTGGTGTTGTATGTCTCCTGGAAGTGCTTCCCGGCCGGCTTAAGGCAACTAAGACAGTGCTTTGTCACACAGCGCAGGAAGCAGAAGCAGAAACAGACCATGCACCAAATGGCTGCCATGTCAGCCCAGGAGTATTATGTTGATTACAAACCCAACCACATTGAGGGAGCCCTGGTGATCATTAATGAGTACGGATCTTGCTCCTGTCACCAGCAGCCAGCGAGGGAATGCGAGGTGTGATTTTCCTTTGGGATTTAAACAGTGTGCAACCAAATAACAGCGTGCAGGCAGACAGTGGCACGGGGTGGGGGGGTGGTGCTGGGCTTTGCTGGTGATTTCTGACGTGCACCCCTGCCCAAATTGTTTAAGAGGGGCTGTCCAAAAAGACTTGATATTTTAGCTTTATCGTGTCTTAAAAACCTTCAGGACAGCCAATCTTAAGGTTTCATATGCTAATACTCCCTTTGAAGATCTGTCAATATTCAGGAATCTGAGAGTGTAAAAAAAGGTACCAATTATTGATCTTTTGTAAACTAAGAAAACTGTTTAAAATAAAAAAAAATAGCATTTACAGTTTTTACAGACTGGTGTATATTACATGAATGGTTCCCTGTATACAAAATGCAACAGTTTAACCTCTCTCTTCATGCTGAGTGTTGAAATGAAAAGTAGAGGAGCAAAGAAGCCACGTAAAATAGAAAGCTTAAAATGACCCAGGTGGCTTCCCATTGTAATTAGCACACATTCACGTACATCATGTTGCTGAAGATATGAAGCATGACACTGGAATTCTATTTTTGTTAATGTGCTACCTGTAACAGGATGTCAGTACAACAAGGAGCCAGAGCACCTCAGAAAGGCTGAAGTTTTGACTGTGTCACTAGGACAGGATTTCTGAGGATTTTTAAGTACAGCTCTCTTGTTAGCTGCTGTAAGATCCATAAAAACTGCATTATAACCCCTAGAAGTATTTTGTATCAAAACTGATGATATTGTGAGGACTCTCTAACAAAAGCAACCAACAAAACCCAAACAAGTAAAACACTGCCAAAATGTGCACATCAGAATTTTCTTTAATATTAAAAAACAAACAAAAAAAAAGCTAAATTTAAGGATTTTTACTTGCATTTACCACTTTTATGCTTGTCTTGAGCTATGCCAAGAGCAAAGACCCCCTCATTTTGTGCTCTGTGGTGCCATGGTGAAAGGAGAAGAGCAAAAGCAATTATTTGGGTCTCAGTGGTGAAACTCAAGAGCAAAACCACTGTCAGGGCAGGACAGAGAGTTTTCAGAGCACCCTTCTGGGTCCTGTAGTAAAGTGCTGGCAAAGCCCAGCTTGTGTCCCTCTCTTTCCCTAACAAAACAACCCCAAAACCTCTGCAGAGGCTGGAGGCAGATGTACCCTCCTTACCAAGGACTGAAAAATGCCATTGATGGATTTAAGCAGTGATTTCATGATGTAGAATCCCACAGCTGTTTTATCTGACTGCCCTTAAATAAAGGCTTCCTTTCCTTGTATTTTGGATTTTTCATTCCAGAATGTGAACAAGCAAACGATTGATCTTTTCAGCAGCTCCTCTCTCACTAATTGACGATGAGGGAGTTTTATAACATCAGGCAGAGCCTCTTGAAATTTTCTTCCTACAGCATTACATGTGAATAAAATGTGATGGATAATGAACTGGGTGACATTTCTATGCTTTGTACATGTTTCTCTATCCTCAGGTTACCACCAAGAGAGGAGCAATTCCAAAATTTTACATGTGTTTTAATGTAACACAGGGTTTTTTCCCTTTTTCATTGCATTAAAGTGCTATCTACTCTTACCAGGGTACAGCAGGCTCATAAAGCAGAAAAACAGGCACAGAAGAAATAATTTGTTTTCTTGCATAGCAGGTTTTAGCCATTAATTTTAAATGTAAAGAGTGGATTTTGTGTTTCTTTTGTGACTGAAACTAATTTTTAAGGAGTCAGAACTTATTTTCATCCGTTGGTATATCTCATACCGTGTATTCTAAAACATGAAAATAACCTCTTAATCAAAATTTTTACTCAGTGAGACTAGAATATAATCTGTGAAAGCAATAAGATTATGTACTGGGAGAGGACAGTGTCACAGAAAATTTAATGAAAATCAACTGTTTTTTTTTTCCTAAAGCTACTGCAAATTCACCCCCAGCTTTCAAACAAGCAAGCACTGTTAAACCCAGGCTTTTCTCTCTTTAAACAAATGCACATTTCTCTCTCTGTGCCTCAAGCCCACAAGGGCCTGATCCATCCTGAAACTCCCAAGTGACCTGAGGGGTTGAGTGTGCATGTACAAACCCAACAGGAGGGGCAGAGGGAAGGTACAGAACCCCTCCTCTCTTTGGGTTCCTGACCATGCTTGAAGCAAAAGTACTTTATGCCATGCTAACTGTGGGCCCAGCTATATTTATTTTCTCCATTAAACCTTTCTCTGAAATCAATAGAGAATTTAAGTGTGAAAAATTGACTCTCTAACTTTGGACTGGGCTATGTGTTCCCCGAGTCCCCAGGCAGCACTTGGGTACAACCACTTGCCAGGAAGCTTCCAAAATCGTCTAAGGTTGTTAAAATACTGCCTGCATATGGTAAAACAAAATATGAACTGGCTTTATTTTGACAATGACCCCCTGTTGCTATCAGGAAATGTGTTGGTGCAGCCATGGTTTTGCGAACCTCAGACAAGACTGGTGCCAACAATCATCCCGTGGTTGTATTTCCGTGTATTTTTAGCATTTTTGTGGGATGTATTTGAAACACACGAGTGACTGCACCCCTCTGGAGTCATCCCTGCTGTTTATTGGTGTTAGCAACCTCCAGCTATGTTTGCAAAGATTTGAGCAATTCAGCCTTTGGAATTTATTCACCTCTGTGCTCCATGCATCTGGCACTGACAGCCCAAGTAAATGGAACAGAGCATTTTTCTTTGAAGGTGCAGTGGTTTCTTGAGTGAGAGCTGATTTGGGGTTTGCCTGCTGCCACTTCTCCTGGAGAGGGCTGATGGCCACCAATGGCTTGGCACCCTGAGCAGGATGATGGATGGATCCCTCCATGGAGAGCACAGCACTTATTAAAGGATGTATCTCAAAATCCTCCTGCAGAAATCTTTTCTAGAAGGGTAATCCCTTCTAGAGACAACCTCCTGGTGATCCCCAGAGGATTTCTGGAGATCTTGACACCCTCTGAATATTTATTGGAGAAAAGAGGGTGTCACTGCTGTTACGTGGCATGAAGACACTCCACAGGGTGCCCACATCCAGGCTGAAAATTTACATGAAATATGTGTGGGTAATAAAGAAATAAAAGAGCCTGTATGTCATTTCAATCCAGCTATTGCAAATCCAGTTATTCATCCTGCTCCAGGCTACTTGCATTGGTGTATATGAGAGTTATTATATTTGTACTGCATTTGGAGCAACTGCAGGGACAGATTTTCCCCAATTCTTTCTTCAAATTTCATGTTCAACAACTGCCCAGAGATAAGTTATTCCCTCTCTTTTGATGCCCTTATTCTGGCCTATTAAATGGCTCCAAAATCAAAAGGACAAAAAAAAAGGAAAAAAATGATGCTTTTGGGGTGAGTTGTGAACAGTGTTTTGTCCATGAAATGCTTGGGGAATATCAAAGGAAGGGAAATATTTTAAATATTCCCTTTTTGATGTTCCACTTAATAGGACTAATCTCCCTTTTATAATTAGGTAATTAGCAATATTTTTTTATATTTAACTGTCTTTTTGCACATAAAACAGGGTGAAAGGCAAGCAAAAGCACTACCTTTCCTGAGCTGGTTAACAGTACCAGTGTTACAGATCTCTAATATGCATTTTCTTGCTGCTAACATCAATACCCACTCACAGTGCACCCAGTGCTGAAGGAACTGTTGCTGTGTATGCTTTGAATGTATATAAGGGATGATTTATTTTCCTTTCTGCCTTTTTTCCCTTCCTTTCTGTACTACTTAAAAAAAAAATTGGTATGAAACCACAGAATCAATGCTAATGTACCACATTCTGTTTCTGGCCTGAAAATATAAAATACAAAGAAATTCTGTTCAAGGTGCCAATTCCCTCCTTTGCCATGTCTGGGTGCTGCAGGGGGTGAGCCCAAGGGGTGACCCATTCCTTGTGGTCACAGCAAGGATGCTCTGCACAGACTGATCCAGCTCCCTGCCCACCTGTGCCACAGAAAGTCCATGAACCACCCCTAAGGGTATTTTTGTATGCTTTAATATATTCTGTATGTTTTCATGGCTAAGGCATTGAGGGATAGTTGAAAGGAATCTATGTGATAATTTTGTTCAGTGCTGATAAAAAACCCCAAACAACTCTCATTTGCTTTTGAGATGGACTACATTTGTTCCTTGTGTGAGTCTCATTCTGCATAAACAGCAAAAGGACTCTCTGAGTCCCCCTTCCTCCCCCCTCCAGCTTCTACAGTGGTATTCAGAATGGCAAAAAGGGAGTGTTTAATGAGGAAGCTCATTTCTAGTGCTATTATAATAATAATAGCAGTGATAATAATGAAATTAAGAGGAGACAAAAGATAAGAGGAAAGACTGGAGTAATGGCAACCAAACTCAGGGTGTTTCTGGATTCCTCTGCCTTTTCCTTTTGTGAAGATGGTTAACCTAAAGAAGTAGCGCAGATGAAAAACCAAGACTGAGGGTGGGTGGAGAAAGCAGTTTTAAAAACTGTGCAAGCAGGGATGAAACAGCTTCTGCAAAGGAGGGTACACCACTAAATAGCTCCATTCAGCAGGAGAGGGAAAAGGAAGGGGTGAAGGGACAGGATGAAAGGGAAGATGAGAGCTGGTGAGAAGGCAAGGGGGCACTGTGCACACATGGGAAATGAGATTTTTCCGTGCCTTCGCCTCCCACGTTCGGGCTGTGGCAAGGACAACAGCAGGGATTTAATTTAAGGAAGATGCCCAGCATCCCTCTCTCCCTTTCCCTTTCCCAGAGGAGCAGGGAGGGAGGCGCAGTCGGACACGCTTCCCCAGACACGTGCCCGCAGCCCCGTCATTTCCTCCGCCACCTCCCTGCCCCTGGGAGCACAATGTCCCCTCATCCATCACTGCCTGCCCAGCTCCTGCACTGTGCCTCTGCCACCGATTCTTTGCGGCTGGATTTCTTAGCTATCCTAATCAGAGTTCACCAAAGACTTGCTAGAAAAGCAGACATTGCTACCCTAAACATCTTTTTTTTTTTTTTTTTTTTTTTTTAAAAGAAATCCTCATCCAGAGGGATGGGTGATCTTGAGCTACTGCGGATTCTCCTGCTAATTATATCTACACTCACAGCCAGCTTTCACATTCACAGCTCTAATGACAAACAGATCTGAGCTATTTTTGCTGTGTTCAATTCACCATTATGCACCAAGGTTATGCTTTTCCTTGACCTGCCCAACCCAGTCTAATATTAACAAATTGAGCATTTATGCCAGTTCCTTTCCAAGCATGAAGTTGATTAGGAATTTAGGAAATGCTGGTGATTTAAAGATTAACCTTTCATATAATTACTGACATAAACCAGAGCTATTAAGGTATTAGAAACAACTATTCAGAGCATATTCTACATTAAAAACCAAATCACATTTAGAGCCATGCGAAAGACTTTCCATACCAGCCAATTTTTATTTTTTATTTTTTTTTTAACAGCAGAAGAAAAAGCTGGTGAAAGGAAAGGAGTAAGCACAGCCTACCTCTAAAGTTATGGGGAGGAAAGCAAAGCTATAAAAATAATACAGAAACCAAGCAACAGTCTTCTGCTGGCAAGACACAGCTTGTAATTGGGTGGGTGGCTGTGAAGAGCTGAGATGAATGCTGCAGAGCACTGTAATTTTATTGCACCCTGTCTGCTCTAAAGTGAACATATTTGCAATGAAATCTGTATTTCTGTGAGAACAGGGCAATTGGGTTTTTTGGTTTTTTTTTGTTTTGTTTCACTGGTTTTTTTTCTGTTTTGTTTTGTTGTTTTAATTAAGATCACGTCACTTGTTGGCATTCAGGCACAATTCTTGAGGCTTTAAAGCAATTACTGTTCTTACTCCCTTTGCTGGGGTGATAGCTGGGGGAGACAGTCAAAGGGAAGAGGCTGCACTGAAAGGAGTTTGAGCTCCAAGTCCCAGATTTGCATCACAAGAGAAGAAATTCAGTTGAAAATAAACACCAGCTTTTCACCTTTCCCTCCATCTCTCCTCTTCCTAAAAATCCAAATATGTAAATGCGATAAAAATCAGAGATAGGTGGCAGTGCTAATGGATTAATACATTAATACTATGCACATCTCTGCTTGGCAAACAGCATCTACTATTCTGCTAAGGCACTTTTATTTTAAATCATTTCCCTGCTCTCATGTTCTTCACATCCTCACCATACACAGTCACTACTGCCAGAAAATGTCTTTCAGCATGGGTGCTATGGGAACATGACCAATTCCCTTCCATTTCTGAGCTAACAAAGACTAAATCCAAGATTTCAAAGGCAATAGGTAAGTAGAAAAATCTACTTCATCACTGAATTATCACTTTTAGCACAGCAGATTTCTCTGACTGATGTGATTAGACACTAAGCCCAGTTATTCATTTATTACCAACTTTAATTTGCCCTTTTTGCTGATGTGCCTTTCTCCTGAGAGCAAAACAGAGCACAACACTGCAGAGAGAGTTGAAAATGTTTTTGGTAAGATCTAAGATTTATAAAAATAGGCATGGACACATCAAACTGATTTAGGGGGCTGATGCAATAAAAAAAATGCAGTTTGTGTACAGCAGATCCTCCTGCAGCAGCACACCTCTGTACCCTAGTGGTTACAGTCAGGTATGAGCAAACATCCTCTGAGAGCTGGGGCACTCAAACTGAAAACAGATTTCTGAATATCTTTCAAAATATATGCTTTCCCTCTAATTTTTAACCTTTCTTACCCATTCTCACATTTTTCATTGCCAGAGCCTCACAGGC
Source organism: Camarhynchus parvulus (assembly GCF_901933205.1). Lineage (NCBI taxonomy): Eukaryota > Metazoa > Chordata > Aves > Passeriformes > Thraupidae > Camarhynchus > Camarhynchus parvulus. The sequence continues at coordinate 4,355,708 of NC_044574.1, read as the reverse complement.
AGGGTGAATTAAAAACCAAGAGGGGGAGGAGGAAGAGGAGAGCTCTGAAAATCCCAAACTAAGCTGCAAGAACAATCCACAGCTATTGCATTCCTGAGGTTTTGAGCCTTTTCACAACTGTCAGCCCTTTGAAACATGTCTGCTATCAACCCTCTTTGCAGGATGAGAGGTAAAGTGAGCTCCCAAGAGTAAACCTGGATCTGTCTTTGTGGTCCAGTGCCTCTCTGACAGCCTGGCTTGCTTAGAGAGCCTGGTAAATATTAAAGAATGTTAATAATAATGAGATAAACCATCTAGGGATTTTTTACCCACTCTTTTTTTTTCCTTTTTTTTAAACTTGGCTCCATATTAAAGCTTATCATGGCAGAAAATTTACTTCTCTGATCCACATTACTTCCCAATGCAATTTTTTTTTTTCCACAGCAAACAAATTTGTGGCTGCTTCTCAAAGGTTTGCAATCCTCACGCTAAAGAGGCTGCTGGATGTCAAATGTTTACCTTAATTCCATGTAAATGTCACTCCATATTGGACATTTTTTGTTTCTTTACCAGCAAATTCAGCTGCCTCTACCTTCACAAACCTTTCCCCTGCACCATAACTCCCTTTCCAAACAGCCCAGTACCCTCTGCTCCTGTCAGATCAAATTCCCAAACAACAACTGGATGCCATGAATTTCTTATGTAATTGCTACAGTCTAATAAATTGGATGTGCATCCTGTGGCCTGAGAGATGAAGAAATCATGGAGACAGCAAACAAGCAGGAGGAATGCAGCTGACATTCTCTCTCTGGGGAAAACCCACAAAATAAAATTCCTGCATGGGACAGGGCTTGAGGAAGGTGGAGGGCACAGAGCACCAGCTGAAAGAAAAAAAAGGGGGATTACATGGGATAGAGGAAATCACTGCTAAAAAATAGAGGGGAAAATTGCAAAGGGGACAGTGCCCATAACAGATGAATCAGAAAGAGATTTAGATGGTAACCAACACAGCTGATCCTCACCAGGTGATAACAATGCTCTGTGGTGATTTCTGATAAAAAAACAAACCTATATAAACCTACATCTGCAGTGGGAAACAGAAATCCACAAAGTCTCAGGGAGCTGAACCCTGGCCTTATTCCTCTGTCCATCTTTGCTTTGTCATGATTGGCTTTTTGGTCGATTTTTAAAAATTTTTGCTTTTTTTTTATTGCTGTCATGCAGAGAACTGAACCCATGGAGATTGTGCTTTGGCTTCATGGGGAATATGCCAAGCCAAAAGTTGTTTTCTCTATGGGTGGCACTTCTAGACTGAAGCAAACCTTCCTATATTGTTTTGTGTGTCTATTTCTCTGATTCTAGCAACTGTTGGGAATTACATTAGGTAATTCCCTAGCTGGCAGAATGAAGAACTTCCCAAAAAGTTCCCTGAGTAGTTTTATGAAGTTACACTGAGTATCTTTCCTAATAAGAGTTGAAAACTCTTTTTTTTTTTCCCCTGGTTCTCTTTTCCCACCATGTAGGATGCTCCAGCCCCAATCTGTCATTTTTCATTAGCACAGGAGTCAAGCTATGGCTATTTATGAAAACTCTTAATGAGGATTTGATGAACAAGTCCTGGAAAATCAAACTTGAAACAAACAAGCTAAAATCTGTGTCAGATCTATTTTCTGTATGCTAGAAATTGGGAAATAAAGGCCTGTATAAAACACTAGGGAATTTAAACCAACAAATCATATTTGGACTTTTGAAGAGCTTTTGACAAGATATTCAGTTTCCCATAAATAAGACAAGCTCCATTGTCATAGAAAACTAGGTAGGAACTCAAAAATACAGTGGCTTTTTATTCATACAGGGAAAAAATGGGAGCACAGTGTGGTCCCAGGGTCGAGGCTGCTGAATCATCTCAGCTATGATCAGGAAATAGATGGCATTTTTCAAATGACAGATTATTTATATTGTGAAAAAGAATGGAAATGGTGTGGATGTGCAAAGGGACTTCCAAACGCTGAAGCTTATATAAGCTTTGATGGATGAAATTCTGAATTGTCATATACAAAGCAAAAAAGACAAGATATAAGGGAAACTGTTCATCTGTGCCTCGCTGATGTAAGTTACAGGCAACAATTGGACAACTGTCTTCCAGAGGATTGCATTAAAATCTCTGAGCAGTGTGCAGAGAGGGGAAAAAGAGAGGAAAAAAGAAAAGTGGAATAGCATCTCTAATGGAACAGCTCTCAAGAAATTAAATAGTGTGATATAAACCACTCCTATGGCGTCAGCTAGAAAATTCTGTTAAGGCTAAGTTAGAAAAGGCTCTGAGTGCTAGATAAGGATAAACTCCTGCCAGGTGAGAGGATGAATGATTTGGGAAAGTTTGCGAGGAGGGAGGTGAAGAAACCGGACCTGCAAGAGCGGCACGAGAGCAAAACGCGGATCCACCCCCCCTCTAGCGGCCAGTCCCCACCGGCTGCTGCAGAACGCGCCCGAACCACCGGGCAGCAGCTTTAGAACAAGCACACACCCGTCCTTTTGTATTCCCCCTTCAATATGATGTTGCTTCACCGTATATTATTATTTTCTACTCCTCATTAAAGTGCCTGCTGCACTCCCGTGTTGTTTCTTGTCATTACTCAGTGCACAAGCTGTTGTGCAGATGGATTTTTATTTTTTTTCCGCCTGCCTGCAAGAAGAGGATGCAGAGTGTGACAGGGGCCACGCACACCCTGGCATCAGGAACAATTATAAAATTGAAAAAATAACATTTGGAAGTCACTGTACACGACATCACTGATGCAAAAACGGCATTAAAAACAAGGAACAGTTGTACAGAAATGGGAACATGGAGCTAATTTGGTACATACATCCCTAAAACTTTATAGATTAAAAAAAGATACTGTTTTAGGAACAGCATCTGGGACAGAGCATATCATGCAATGGAAATGTTTTGTTTTTTTTTTTAGTTTCTTACTCATGGACCAGTCACTGAATTCCCATGTTTCCAAGCAACCTGTGCACCTGAGGAAACTGAAGCTGGGTGAGCCCTTCACATCCCCACATCCTGAACTCACACAGGTTATTCCTGGTCACTTACTCCCTCCTCTGTCTTCTATAGGACATGCATAAAACTGGAAGAATCCCCATTTTTACAATTTTTTTCTGAATAATTCAGTATAACAGACTGTGGCATTCACATTCCCTGAACATGATCCCTTTGCCCAGGGTTTTCTCCTGAGAAGCTGAAAGGCAGAGAGAGGCTTCAGAGAAAAGGAAAACAATTCTTATCTCATTTGCTTCTCCTGTGTTGTGCTCATGTGGAATGTGTTTGGAGATTGTTTACCCAGAGGTGATTGTTGCATTGGATTCTGCTGTGAGTTGTTTTCACTCTTTGGCCAATCAGGGCCAAGCTGTGTCGGGACTCTGGAGAGAGTCAGAAGTTTTCATTATTATCTTTTTTAGCCTTCTGTAAGTATCCTTTCTGTGTTCTTTAGTACAATATAGTATTCTTTAATATAGTATAAGAAAACAATAAATTAGCCTTCTGATAAGATGGAGTCAGATGGATTATTCCCCCTGTCTCTGGCCCTGCATTTACAATACCAGACCATTTTCTGCTGCTGTTCTGTAAGAATCTACCCTGGAACACTTTGTGTGCTGAGGAGAGGAGATGCTGAGCTGGGTGCAGAGAGGGGCTGGGAGCGCTGAGCAGGAGCTCAGCCCTGTCTCTGGCTGAGGTAACACCAAACACTTTGTCAGAACTGAATGTTTTGTTAAACTTGCACATTCCACCCCAAAAAAGAAGAAGAAAACGGAAGAAACCTGGAGTAGAAGTGAACATCCTTCAGCTGCATCTATTGCATCCTCAAGCTAATTAATTCCAGTGTACCAGGCTGGGCTTGTAGGGCAGATGAGAAGTCACAAGGAGTTCGATTTGCCTCTTGTAAAAATCTTTCCATCAGTTCAATTTTCTCAATCCCTGCTTCAAGTGCCACCCTCAGCAGTGATTTTTAAGATGCAGCAGGTAAATTTATGTATTTGATAGGGAGAAATATTAACCCTTTCTAAGATGATTTGCTAAGAAATTGCCTAAGAATGTATTTTTAATTAAGGCTTGTAAGACACTCTTGTATGCATTTTAATAATTAAAGCAGGGCTGCTGCCCTTCTATAAATTATTCTGAAATTACCTGTTGACTATCTGAGATGGTGCCTTTTTGTGTCCTATTATGGCTCAGATGGAGTTACGAGCATCCTTAATTTAATTTGAATAATTAATTTGTTTAACTGAAACTGAAGAATAAAATCACAAACAAGGCACATTTTGACTTCTCCCATGTTAAATCTGAAGAGCAAACCCATGTCTTGATAATGTGAGCTTGTTAAAAATAACCAGACAACAGATTATTCAAAAGATTTGTATATAAAGATGCAAGCAATTTGCTCTTCCATTACCAAATTAATTCAAGTTTCTGTACATGGCAAATATTATTTGCTAAGTCTCTTCTGTGTGTACTCTGTGCTTCCAGAGGATTAAAGAAGGAATTTTGTCACTGAAAGAATAGGAAAACAGATTTGCAGATGTAGCAATCTTATAAAACCCCGAGCTCAGAAAAAACATTTGCAATGCCACCAAGAAGGAAAAATCATTTCCCAAATTGTCCCAAGTCTCTTCCTACAGAGATTAAAAGGACAATGATGCACCTCCTACGTGACTCCTTTCAAATGCTTGCAGGAACAGGCCAGCTCCCATTCCCTTCCCCTGATTAGGCTCAGGATTATTCCATGCTTGTCTCTTGGTTCCTATATTTGTCATGTTAGGCGTTTTTTGCAAGGTGAACACAAGTTATTTTATTCAGAGGTGTAAAAAATAATAAAAAAAAAAGAACTGGTCCTTGCTGCATTAGTCAGGTTTCCATCACTACGAAGTAAAGCATCAATTGGGATGAAAACTCTAGAAATCACTCTTTTTTTTTTTTTTTTTAATTCTTGCCAACTACATAATTATGCCTCAAATGATTTTGTGCCAGGTGGTTTGGCTAACAGATGGAATGGTATATTTGTTCACTCTTCGTAAACCAAGCTCCTTTCAAAAGCTTGTGAGCCAAAAGTATCTAAAGTATTGATTGGCAGTTATATATGCCTAATAAGTAATTAAACTAGCTACAAATTACAGTGACTCCTGTGAGCATTTAAAAAAAAATCATATAGAAAAGATGTGATTTCCAGTAACATTTTTAAATCATGGCAGATAAAAATATTGGTGTGAAATGATGCACTACAGACAAAGGAGCTATGGTGGGAAGCACCTCAGAAATGTCTAAAGCAGGACACTTTGTATAACAGGGATCCATGGGCTGAGAGGGGACCTGGGAGAACTTCAGGAGGTTCAGTGAGGCCAAGTGCAGGGTCCTGGCCCAGAATGAGCCAACCCAGGCACAAACACCAGGCTGAGTGGAGAATGGACGGGAGCAGCCCTGGAGAGAAGGAGGTGACGGTGCTGGGGGATGAGAGCTGCACATGCTCCTGCCCAGAACCCCCCATGGGCAGTAGGGGAGGGGGATTCTGTCCCATCCCTGCTCAGGTGAGACCCCACCTGCAGAGCTGCCCCAGCCCTGGGATTCTCAACATGAGAAGGATGTGGAGCTGCTGGAGCCAGTCCAGAGGAGACCATGGAGATGCTCCAGGGGCTGGAGCCAGCCTGGGAGAGCTGGGGGTGCTCACCTGGAAAAGGCTCCATAGAGACCACAGAGCCCCTTCCAGGGCCTAAAGGGACTCCAGGAGAGCTGGAGAGGGACTGGGGACAGGGGATGGAGTGACAGGACACAGGGAATGGCTTCCCACTGCCAGAGGGCAGGGATGGATGGGATATTGGGAAGGAATTGCTCCCTGTGAGGGTGGGGAGGCCCTGGCAGAAGTTGCCCAGAGAAGCTGTGGCTGCCCCTGGATCCTTGGAATTGTCCAAGGCCAGGTTGGATGGGGCTTGTAGCAACCTGGGATGGTGGAGATGTCCCTGCCCACAGACAGGGGTGGAACGAGATGGGCTTTAAGGTCCCTTCCAACCCAAACCATTCTGTGATTCCATGATAAGATTAAAAGTTGTTCCAAAGGCTTACTTAACCAACTGGAGCTTGTGAGCAGATCTAACAAATGCAGTCAGGTTCTCAAGACTCTCCCAGACAACATATCCTCAATATAACCCCCACTCTGGAGGGAGAAATTAAACTGAGATCAAACCACGAGGTAACCACTGCTTTATCCAGCCTGCATTGGGAGTTATCTGGGGCTCATTCATCTCTTGCCTGCACACCCCAGAAGGAAATCCAGAAACCTTTGTTATGCATGGAATGGCCAGGAGACCATTTCATCAGGAGGTGACACAATGACTGGGAATGTGCTGAACACACAGAGGAGGCACAGAGTAATTCCAGCCTGGCTGGAAGGTGCTGCACTCGGAGCACACGTGCAGATCAACCGCGCTGAGGAGGCACAGCAGGCATTTGATGAACAGCTTATGTCAGCAGGTATTTTCAAGCTGGAAACAGCCTGGATTTTCTCCTCCTGTGCCCATCAGCTGGGCTATAAAGGTACAAGAACTCTGTGACAGAGCTGACCCTGTCCCATTAAACATTCCCCTGAACATCTGCAAACATCACTGATTTCCCAGCCTGTGTAATGATCCTCATCATAGTCCCACCAAGCTGAGGGCAACAACAGATCCATTTCCCACCCAATCCTCCCATGGGAAAACAGCAATTAATTTTAAAAAACAAAAAAATGAGAAAAGCTTTTTGTCATAGTATATTAATATCTGTACTATTGCTATCACAGAGCTGTGCCAGAAACATTGATTTAATAGGCACTGCAAAGCAATTACCATGCAAATAATATTAGGCAGCAATTTATTATTTTTTTAGTGAAGTCCTTGTTTTGGCTAGCAGACCACAGTAACAGATTCCAATAAAACTGGGTAATTGAAAGAAATTGCAAGTGTCTAAATAGCTGTGACACCAAACATATGAAGCAGCAGTTCTCAGCCTGGCCTATTGGTCTGCTTGTGATTTCAAATATGGACAACCTGGGGAGCCAACAAAGGAACAGCCTACACTGCAAAAAGAGAGCACTGAAGCAACCAGAAGGAAAGATACTGAGGAAAACTCTCTTCATAGTGACATTGGCAAGGAGGACAATGGAGAATAATGTAGAGGGTTTTAAGCCTCTTAGAGAACAGCATTCCTGCCTCAAATCCTTCCTTTTCCCCTGGTTTTCTTCATAAGAAACATTTTTTTTTTAGTAAGTCTGTATTTTTTAAAGCAATATATGGTCATTTATTTATAGCACAGGATTGGAGACTTGCTCAGATTAACTGAAATGTTAAAGTCCATGTTCAGCTTCAGAAGTTGCCCATTGATCCTCTTGCCTTGGATTGATCAGAGCAATAGGATTTTACCTAAATCACTTTTGTGTTCTTCCTGTGACTACCAGAAAACAAACCAAGTTGCTTAGCTCACACCAGAGTGCTGTGACATTCACAAAATTAAGGAAACTTCACATTGCAAGACCTAAAATATTTAATTCCCATACAAAAGAGACACTGACAGCTGTCAGTACTTCGAGACATAATAAGATGGCTAACAATTAAATGATGCCTCCTAGGAAATCTGGGACAGGAAAACATGTCACAGACAAGTCTGTCATCCCTGGAAAGACCTTTGAAGATCATCATATATGCACGCACTTTCTGAGCAGGGCCAGCAGAAGTCAGAAAGGTCACTGGAAAGCTGGTAGAAAATGCCAATAGCAAAATAGATGAACAATTTTTACAAAAAAACTTTCAGACTGTTTGAGACAACAAAAGGTCATCATTTTTCAGCACTCAGTTCACTACAGGACTGAATCAAGCAGCAAGGGAAGGGTAATGGGAAGATCCTGTGCTGTGTAAAGCAGGTTTATGTACAAACTCAGCCTGTTACTGAATCCATCCTAAAGTAAGTGAACAAACATAAATGTATCATACAGCACATGCCTCCTTTGAAATAAATACCAGTCTCTTAATGTCTTTACATCTCTAATAATCTTAATAATCTTAATAAGTATTAATCTCTTAATTATGTTAATCTTATCTTACAAGGATACCTATGCTGGCATGATAACTGAATTAATACTTCAGCATTTTACAGTCAAAATCTGCCTCATTTCCTCAACAGTTCTTCAGGCAGAATGGCAGCTGACATGACAAAATCAGGCAGGAACACATTTGGCATTTGCCACAAACCTATATCAAGATGCACAGTCTTGACTCTGTAGCTTTGCCAAGGAGTAGGAGGATCCACAGGCAAGGATCCCAGTTTTAGACACCAGAGTTTTAAATACAGTAGAGGTGGGTAATAAAGCACCAACTCTCCACACCTGAATTCAGTGCTCAGTGTCAAAGCTTGCGTGGATTTTCACAAACTGGTGCCTCACAGTGCTGGGCTGATTCTGTCACTGCTGCTTCAGATGTGACACTTTTTGGCAGAGCACAAACCCAGGGTCACTGAGGAGAAGGTGCCACTGGCATTGCTGTTCCTATCTAAGTGAACAGTGGGATGTCTCCCAGTCCAAACATGGATCAAGTTTTTCCCATGGAATGGAGGTTGGCCTAGAACTGCTGTGGCAATAAAGTCTAAAACCACAAAATCTGTAGGAGAGTTGATTTCACCCCTCACCACAGAAACCCTGGAGGAAGCCAAGCTAATTGAGCATAAACTGCAAGCTTCCCATTCCATGTAGGCTTTCACAGCCACAAGGTTATTTCTAGACCTCTCCTAGGTCTAGAAGTTGGTAGCTCAGCTCAGTTAATTTCCAAGTCTGAGTTTACCACAGGAATCTAAAAGACTGACAAGGACACCAGGATCACAGAGAAACCAGAACCTCTTTGGTTATGGAGCTTTTCCCTTTGCCTCATTCCACAGATGGGAGCTCAGCATGGCTGATGCTGATTAAACTGGAGCACGTCTGGAGAGATCTGGAGACAGATTTTTGATTTTTTTCCTCAGACACATCACTCCATCAAGGGCTTGGCTAAATCTCACACCAATCTCTAATTCTCAGCTGTCAATGCAGCGCTCCTCAATAACCTTGTTGTCTTCTTTCACTGTCAGGGGCTACCTTGGTTTATTAGACAGCTAATAAAACACAAACACTGGTGATTAGACCATTTCTTTAGAACTCTATGAAAAAGGTTAGAGATTTGAAACATATCAATGCTATCAGAGATGAAAAAAAAAAATTGTTTTTACTTCTGCCATGGTAACTAAGAGACGTGATTCTCAGATCACAGTCTGGTTCATCCAGAAGGTTTCTATTCCTCTAGTGATGTTACAGCCTTCATTTTTCTGGAAGTTTCTGCTAAATTTGTGTATTCAGCTGGCTGACTTCAGATTTTTCAAAGATAAGTGAAGATTCTCCACAATTATGCTGGCAAGGGAGTATCAGCTCCCCCAGATATCTGGAACAGACAGAAAATGAGTGGTCCCACATTTCTGAGTCAAGAAGGACCAGTCTTTAGCCACACAAGGACACACCCAGCAAAGAGAGCAGCCTGCTCAATGTGACTTTGAACAGCCACTTCCAGCAGCAGCCATAATTTCAGCAGTAAATTCCACTAAAATAACTGAAATCACCTCCAGCAAGGTCCTTTAGCTCTGCCTGATTGTGCAATACAAGTTTCCCCAGCAAGGCTCACCAACTGTTGCACTCCAAATTCACACCCCACTTCAGAGAAATTTCCTTAAGTAGGTAAGTAATGCCTTTTGAAAAGAGAGATTTGCCTAATGTCAGAAAAAAGAACTCCTTGTAATAAGGCACTGCCACCAGCATATCAAATGGCTGAATTAGAGCTAATTTAATACTTTCAATTTAGACTGGTGTCACCAGCCCCTAGAACTGCATCAGATGATATTCACAGGATAAGAAACTCTATTCCAGACAAGAGTGGCTCTGAAAAACAAGATTTTCAAGTCTTTCTTAAGGGAAAGTGTTCAATCATCTTATCTTCTATGTGGAGTAAGATAAGAAGCAATCATCTCAATTTGGAATAAAAAAGATTTGTATTCCATATTAGAAAGCATTTGCTAACTGTAAATATAGTTCAGCACAGAAGATGAAGAAAGTTCTGTTTGTGCCCAGAATTTCAGCATTTGAATCCTTTATTGCAAGTGAACTGAATTAAGACTGTTCCAAATAACTGTCAATATTATATTGCTTTTTAGGAAGTGGAACATTTTGCATTCTACTACAAAAAAATAAGACCTTCTTCACTTATGTCACCTCATAATATTTTGTTAATTTAAAGAAACCTACACACACAAATATTAAGTGAAATATATACATGCATGCATGTGCATTCACAAGTTTCTGACAGCACACAAACTGGCATGTAATTAAATCATTAAATTGAATTAAGGGAATTTTCAGGGAACACCTAACCTTGACAATAAAGCTGGTGTGTAGAAATCCCTGTGCTGGGATTCTGAGGGGTGAAATTGCTGAATGGTCCCCAGCAGGTCTGTGGGCAGCTGCAGGGAGAAGCTCAGAGCAAGGTTTGATGGAAGAGTTGGTGTCGCTCAGAGGGGCACAAACTCACATTTTTTCCTTTAGAAGTGCATCCATATATTGTCACTAATTCACTTTGGATAGACTGAACACTGCTGCTCTTCAAGGTAATGGAAATTCCTGTTGATTGACAGCACAGACAGACCATTGCTTAGTGATTTTGAAAATAAAGTGTAATTGGAGACTGGAACAAGGACATGCTGTCAGCTTTATTCTATTTCCTTGTTTTATATGTAACATAAAGGTAGAGCAGGGCAGAGCTGTAAATCCCTGAGTTTATTTTATTAAGCTCCTAGTTTATAAATTGGACTATTTTTGATCTCTGCTTTTTTCAGTTGCTTTCATTCCAAGATTTTTTGTTATTTCAGTTTAAAGAAGGAAGAGTGCCAGAAGAAAGAACGGGCATCACTAACTCAGATTGTTCATATTCAGAGCAGGACTAAAATTTGAACAATTCCAAATGGGTTTGACAGCAGGGATAAGGAACAGCTTAATTCAGCAATGTCTTTATAATTTCATTTCTAAAATATTGCATACAAGTCTATTAAACATTGTTATTCAGAAGCTAAAATGACAGAATAGAATAATGGAAAGCATTTTAAGAATCTATTTAGCTTACTTGCCTGCAAAAAGTCAAAATCAATTGTATCATTCTTGACAAATGTGGCTATTATCAACACCAGCCACTGATAAGGATTTTGCAGCATCCTCAGGCAAAATCCTTCTGTGCTTTACTCTCATTACTCCTATTAGACTGTCCTTAATTCTAATCTAAACCTTTCCTGCTGCAATGTTATTTCAGAACTACTTCTCCCATCCAATAGCAAAATGAAACCTGTTTATTCTACTCCACTTTGCAGCAGCATTTTTTGTCCTTCAGGACCTGGAGGAAAAATGGGTGCAATTTTCACTTCTCCAGACAAAACACCAGTTCACTCAATCTCCTCTCATAGATCTGTTTTGTTTTTTTTTTTTTTTCCCTAGGTCTTTGATCATTATTTTTATGTTCCTTTTCAATCAGACTTTATCTTCCTTGAAGTCTGTACCCCAAACTGACACAGCATTCAGCAGTGCTCTTCCCAATGTGCTGGGGTGATACATCCTGCTTAGAATATCTTAGAAAATCTTTGAAAACTTGGCTGGCCCAGGAACAGGTTATGGTGCACTGTACCTCATTGACATCTTTCCCAAAGAATCCCTGCACACTGGATCTGTTGTCCCTTTTTATAAAATCCATGTTTTGGTAGGTAAAAAAACAAGGGAAGAATATCAAGGTAAGATATTTAGGATGATAAGAGGATGATATGAGCAGCTCTGCTATGAGAACAGGGGGTGCTCACCTGGAGAGAATATTCCAAGGAGAGCTCAGGGTCTCTTCCAGGGCCTGAAGGGGCTCCAGGAGAGCTGGAGAGGGGCTGGGGACAGGGGATGGAGGGACAGGACATAGGGAATGGCTTCCACTGCAACAGGGAGGGTTTATTTGGTACACTGGGGAGAAATTCTGCCATGTGAGGATGGGGAGGGCCTGGCACAGTTCTCCCAGAGCAGCTGTGGCTGCCCCTGGATCCCTGGAAGTGTCCAAGGCCAGGCTGGATGGGGCTTGGAGCCACCTGGGCTAGAGGAAGGTGTCCCTGCCCATGGCAGGGGTTGGAATGAGATGAGCGTTGTGATCCTTTGAACTCAAACCAAACAATTCTGTGATTTTATGATTTTGCTTTCTTATGAGTAAATACTGAAGTCCTGCATATCCACACTTACTAGTAATTATTTTTTCTCACTGTAGTCTGTGTTTTGTTTAATATCTCAGTTGCATTCATAAAATTCATGTGTATGCATGAAACCACATTCTTTTAAGGCACCACTTTTCTTTGGGTGAAGCAGCTCATTCATCTAAATTGATCACACATAAATACATTTGCACTAGCAGAGCTGTTAATTTATATGCCTATTTCAGCCAGGCACTTAACCAGAAATATCCTTATCCAGAAATACAGGCTTTTAAAGTGACCTAAACTGGGAACAAGCCATTAAATATAAAATAATAAGTCCTTCCTCTCACAACCTGCAGTCTGGAAATGCACCATATTGGAAAACACTTTTAGGAATTATTTGAAGGAAATTTTGTTTCAGAAAATAATTTACCCATCAGAACAATTACATACTGGGCAAAACACTACTAAGCAAAACTATTTTATAAGTATATTGAGGGAATTTTTGGTCATATGAAATGGTTTCATTTTCTTCTCCCTCCCAGGGAATGGCAGCTCTGCTGACAGGGCTGCAGTGCTTCCTCTGGATGTGGCCCAAGTAAGCTGACATTTGAGAGACATCACAGAGGTGACAGGAACTATATTAACTTTTATGAAAAGCCAAAGCTGACTTCAGAATACCTCAAACAAAATCAATCATTCAGTATTGTGTAAAACAGGGTTAAATTACATCTTAAATATTATTTTCAGCTCTGATCTTTGTTGTAGGTTTTCATTACACATTTTTAATAAAAAAAATACAAGAAAGGACATATCAGGAAGAATGCTTTAATGAGAAGATGAATATTTAGATGGGAGATGTGAAAGCTAAAGATCTGTAATGACCTGATTCAAAGGTCAGTGGAGCAGAGAGACTTCACGTATCACAAAATCACAGAATGGTTTGGGCTGGAAGGACCACAAAGCCCATCTCATTCCAACTCCTGCCATGGGCAGGGACACCTTCCACTGTCCCAGGTTTCTCCAAGCCCTGTCCAGCCTGGCCTTGGACACTCACAGGGATCCAGGGGCAGCCACAGCTTCTCTAGGCACCTGTGCCAGGGCCTCCCCACCCTCACAGGAAAGAATTTTCCCCCAAAGTCCCATCTAACCTTGCTCTCTGGCAGTGGGAGCCATTCCCTGTGTCCTGTCCCTCCATTGCTTGTCCCCAGTCGCTCTCCAGCTCTCCTGGAGCCCCTTCAGGCCCTGCAAGGGGCTCTGAGCTCTCCCTGGAGCTTCTCTTCTCCAGGTGAGCACCCCCAGCTCTCCTGGCTCCAGAGGAGATTTGCTGTAAATCTGATATTCACCAGCTAAAGATCAGCCCCTCATTGTCAATGCACACAAAGGTATGCCAGACAAACTTCTGATTTTTATCACAAATTCCCTGTGGTTTTCTTTCCCCTCTGCATTAAACAGCTGTGCACACCAATCTCCCTCTCCTTGTCTCCAAGGCTCACAGCTTTGGGCTGTTCTTTCTTATGCACCTTCCCATGCAAACAGCTTCTTCCTCCACACCTTTCTTGCCTGAAGTTTTTTATTCCATCCAGTCCTGTCTGTTTGCAGACCTGGCACCAGCACCTCTTCCTTGTCTCTCTCTCTCAGCTCCAGCTTTATCCCCTTCCACATTATCACAAGCAAAAACATCTTCATGGCACCAGTCCACAAAGGGTCTCTCAATATCAACGGCCTGTGGCTACAGACCTGAATTTATGATTCATTTCTCCATATCTAACCACATCCTCTTTTTTTATTATTATTATTTTTATCTATTACAAGTTTTTTTCTTCTCTTTTTGCTAATTTCATGTACACATTTCCTGCAAGTGCATTGCATCCTCAAGGCTCACTTTTACTCAAAGCACATATTAAGCTAGAATGCCTTCCAAATATACTGAATTTCTAAGTTTAGCTGCAATATCAGGTTTTCAGACATTTGCTCCAGTTTCTGCTTGGGCTGTAATCTCTCTGGGACATGCTTTGTGTCTTCATTTGCATTCTCAATGTAACATTTCATAAATTATTTTTTTTAAATGTGAATTTTGTTGTTGTTGTTGTTGTTCTTGTGACTTGTGACTTTAGCATTAAAGCTGTATCACAGTTAGCATTTGGAAAAATTTGATCTTTAGGAGGTTTCTGTTCAGTCTTAATTCAGGAAAAAATTGCCTGGATTTAATGAAATCTCTGACTAAACCCAGACTGACGTAATACTTCGATCTGTGAACACTGGAACTTTTCCATGACGTAAATGGATCCAGAGAAATAATCTAGAGACATATTATTAACAAGAACATTTATCTATATATATGTATATGATTTAATGCTAAAGATTATCTGATTGGAGATACTTTTTTTGTACATGTGTGTAACCACAGCCTGATATGTCCTGAACTTTACTATTTTTCCATTACATTTATTCCAAAAAATGATTCTCATGTGGAAGCAGACAGAAATGCTGATTAGAACACATTAACAACTTTATTTGGTATATTCAGGATTAAATATATCTTTTTATGAACATTCTTTTTTAACTGTCTCATTTTCAGCTTTCAGAGCAAGGAGTTTGCCAAGAGTTTGAATCCAATCAATTTCTTTGTGAGTCTACATGAGTAATTTGGATAAGCCATTCTTGTATTTCACATGGACACTCCAGGACTGTTAAAAGCAGCAGTTCATCTCTTCATTCCAATGCCATCCCCAGCTGAATTAATGAATTCACTGCCTGGCCTTGAATCTTTAGAGTTTGATTTAGCACAGGCAGGGTAAGTCCCATATATAATCTCCCCTGGCACCTCTCTCTCTCCCCCATATGTAAGTGTATATATAAGATTATAATACCATATAAATATATAAATAGATGGATATGTATATTCATGCTGACTGATATTTCTGTTCCAGCCATGCTATCACTATCAGTGAGATAAGACTAATCCTAAGAATTTCTTGAGTTTCTTGTATTACATTTACAATAATTTAATATCATCAAGTAGTTAATACTTATCAGAACCTTCTGGAGCTCTTAGAACTAATTTTAACAGCAGAGAGTGTGCCCACCCTGCTAAAAATACAGATGCAGTAAAGAGAGAGAGCCTTTAGGAGAAAATAAGTTTCTATTATAAGGACAGAGACAAAATACTTCCTTTAGTCCCTCATTAGTTATCTATTTTAATGCAACTGCTGCTGTTGTTTTGCCTTTAGCAATCACAGAGCCTTGGTGAAGGCCCAGCAGTGATCCCCAGTCAGGAGTGGCAAAGATCCCAAAGAGATTTCAGCCCTATCAGATAATATTGCTGCTGCTGGAAGCCCCTTCACCGGGATCTTTAGATGGCTCTGCTAAAACATTTTTCTTTCTGACTTGCCAGCAGCCAAACTAACAAGATTTCAGTGACAAATGATCTGTTTAACCCTCCAGAAAGGAATCCCAACTTGGTTTTTAGGAGTGTTTCCATTTTTATGTCTGAACGACCGGACAAAGACACATCACCTTTCAAGGAAAGTGAATGCAATCTCAAAGTTTGGAGAAGCATCTCAAAAATACCATTTCACCACAGTGTTTTTGTCTTTTTGTTTGATGGATTTTGGGAAAAGACGAAGGTATATACAGAATACAATAAAAATCTGATCTACAGAAAGATTGCCTTAAATTCCTGGGAGGCTATTTCCCTAATTAAGCAGAACAAACTAATTATGAATGTTTTTACCTTTCAGGGATGGAATCTGGAAACACCACAGACCTCCTCAGATTTTAAGTGTCATTAATGAGTTAATGCAATGACAGAGTCAAAGAGAACAGGTGTAGCTGAGACTTTTGGAGGCTATTCAATATTTTCCTTTCTCTGTGTCATTGTGACATGACCCTGTACCATCCAAATTACTTTTTTTTTTAAATGTCAGACTTTTCAACAAAGTGAGTTTTGTTCTATTGCTAAGTTTATCTTAAAAAATGGTGACGTTTTATTTGGTAAGAGATGCCCTCCTGTAAGAAAGTCTCTACTAAAGCAGTTCATTTTCACAGATGGATAAAAACCAAACCAGGAGACATCTGCAAAGTCATTTTATACTTATACAGCTCTCAATATCTCATTGACTTTAGCATCAGATCTACTTCTTCCAGTACAAGGACATTATTTTTATGTAAAAACAAACTGGTCAAGGGACTTTTATTGATTATGTTCACTGAGCTGAAGTAAGTCCCTGTTTGTCTTGACCTTCTTGGTTAAGACATTGTGGATTTTCAGCTTTAATCCTCCTTGTATTCATTTCAATCTCTCACAAACCACTGGAACTAAGAGTTACATAATCAGCTTCAACAATTTCTCTTTTTTTTCCCTATATCCATGCTTTTCAAACACCTACATACATATCACATCCTCCTGAGTTGCTCCAACTCCAATGTTTGAACTAATTCTTCATGACAGGATGTCAATGTCGAGCATTATTGAGCCTTACACAGAGGCAGTGATTGCCAAATGAAATATTCCAGTGTCTCCCCAAGCAAACTGTTGAGAGCTGATTGAAGGGAGGGGCTGATTCAGCTGCACTTACCTACTTTTCCAAAAATAGCTTTTTAACCTCTTTTTTCTATAACATTGCTTTCTGTTTCTTTGCTCTGAAGGGTGAAACAGTTCATTGCTCTGAGGGCTCATATGAGAATTATGTTCAATTTTCATCACTGGAGCAGAAAAAGCTGTGAAGCCAAGGCACAGCAAAGACACCCTTGACAAATAATGTGTGGTCTGCTCTCCTTTCCTTTCACAGTGTAATGGGAATGAGACAATGGTGCAGCTCAAAGGAAATTTTCATGGGCTCTTGAAAAAATAAATACAAAATTGTCTTTAAATTTTGAATCAAACATACTTCAACAACCACTGTTAAGGTGGGTGACTCATAAAGAGGTGGTATTACACAGGCAGGGAAACAAAATTGGGAAAAAAAGTGGAATTATTTTTTTAAATTACTGTAATATATTGCTAAACCATCTTTATATACATGCATCTTAAGAAAATAATGACAAAAAAAAATTTAAGCCAGGCCACAGAAGTGGAAATCTGGCATAATTAATATTCTTTTTGACAACTGTGAAATTCCTGTTTTCAGTTTGTAATTCAGCTGAGCTGATGACAGATTTCTCCTCATCATCACTGATTTATGAGCTCATCTTGTCAACTTTTCCCCCCTTCCCACACTATGTACACAAGCTGAGGCAGTTTTAAATCCTCAGAACAAAGGACAGCATTTCAAGAAAAAACTATCAAATTGTGCGTATCCATAACTGCCTTTTGAAATTAAGCAGATTTTGTCTGGATGCCACAGCTCAAGTACTCTAAGGAAAGGACATAAACAGAAGGCAAAACTAGAAGAACAGCATATGATCAGAGTCTGAATGTCTCATCTCTGTTTTCCAAGGTTTTGGATTTTAGTTTGGTTTTTAGCTTTTTTATTTATTTAATTTATTGGTGGTTGGTTTTCTATTAGATGGAACCTGATAATTTCCTCATATTCTACTTTAATAAAAGGACTTTATTGAGAAGCAAGTGAGTTGTTGGATCATTAATTAGCACACTGCTACTAAGAATATGATTAATAAGATGAACAATAATTCATCTAACATTGATATCATTCAAAGAGGAGAAATGCCCAATGAGTATCTATTTAGGTATCTATAAAATATTAGCCGATAATGGAATATTTCACATTCCAGAGTTAAGAAGGAAAATATTAAAGAGTAACTCCAATAGAAGCTGGAGATTTGAATCAGAAATGTTTAATTGGTTTGTGTTAGAGAATATTAACAGATCTAGTTGGTCAGTGCTCTGGGGTGGAAGGGGAAAAAGCACACCAAAAAGATGGCCATAAAACTGCATTTCAGAAGTCAAACAAAAAGGGGAAAAGGACATTCTCTAATATAGTTTTTTGGGGCTGGAATTTTTACAACTTTTCATTTTAGGCAGAGAAACCTCACTGACTATACAAACATCTCGAAAATTCCAGCATTTAACTTCTCAAAGTAAAACTTATCACCCAGTTCTTCTTGTCTGTCCTTCCTCTTTTACAGCTGCAATCATCTTTTTGACCTCGCCCCTGCAATCCCAAGGATAAGGCTTGGAAGACAAGAGTGTAGCCATGCAATTATGGTACTTTTATTATCAGGTAGTCTGTCCTTGTATGGAGCTGCAGAACAGGCAAGTAAGAGAGCTTGGCTGATTCTCCTGATTAGCTGAATAATCAGGCAGTTGTTTCTCCAAATGACCTTGCCTGTTATGATACAGTTTATTATTATCAGCTTCCTTACACTGCCTGCTCTCTAAATACTCCCCTCTCTATTGTAATCTCTTCCTTGACTCAGGAGAATATATTTTCTCCTTTACTTTTCTTCCACTGAAATTGTCAACATCTCTCACAATGTTTCCTCTTTGACCTCTTGGATCAAGGTAATTGAATGCTTATCTCTTGTTTTTAAATGATACCATTTAAAGTTTCATTTCAAGAATATCTCACGCCACATATGATACACACAAGTTTCTGTAACCCTGCCAGAAAAGGAAATTTCTACAGAAACACCAGGGTCTGTTAATGTTTCCAGTTCACTCATCAAACATCACATTAATTCATTCAGCCTGAAATTCATACAGGAATTTGTTAATTGTATTCAGGGGTCAAGCTCTACAGAAACCTTGTAGGAAGGATATTGTGTAAGAGTTTCTTGGGTACATCCTCCAGGAACAGTGGTGTGGGAAATCCAGAGTCTTTAAACAACCACATTTGCAAGGAAAAGGGTATTTAATTTGAATAACTACCAGGTCCATCACTTGTATGTGCTTCTTTTTGCTCTTGGTCCTACAAAGACAATTCAGTTTACATGTCTCAAATGCTAGAAAAAAAATAAATCAGTGCAAGTAGTTTTGTTGATGTAATTTATGGAGCTAGTTGGGAAAAAACACAGAATGTCAGCAAAGGGAACTATTTTTATCACAGTCTATTGTTTAACAACCCTTCACGGTCAACAAATTTAGTGCACCTATAAAATGCAAGGCAGCTGCAGGGGATGAACCAGCAGTTTAAAAATACTAAAGAGCCAAAAATTATCCAAATCCCCATCTCCCTGATCCACTGATACTGGAGGGAAGTGAAGTGTACATACAGTTTTTACAAAAAGTAGTCAGAGTTTTCAAATTAGACAATTTTTAATAATTGCAATTAATGCAATTATTAAAATTAGGAGAGTGAGTGACTGTCCAGAGCTGCAAGCTGAGTTGCTGTGCTTAAAAACAAGCAGAGAAGTCCTCACAAGCCTGAGGTGAAGTCCACAGAAGAATGTTGTGACATGTAACAGAGAACCAAATTCACATTTAATGAAAACTTTTAACTGAAAATTTATAATGGTCCAAGCTTCCAAAAGATTAAATTTCATTAAAATAATATTGTAGGGGGGTTGATCTTGTTTTTGTTTGATTTGCATCCTGATGGCATGGAAAACCATTAATCATTGGGCTCACTCTCCAGTTTCCTGGGGGAGAAAAGGAATTGCTTGAAAAAGCCTTGAATTTTTTCCCTGTTTCATTAGGTTTCATCTAGCCACCAAGTATCTGGCTCTGTATTGACTATTTTTGTCTTTCTGCTTCCATTCCTGCTGCTGTCAAGCCCACATCCCTTCTCTCCCCCACTGAAATCTCCATCACCAGCTCTGCCCTTCAACCTCCCCTACCTGCTCCTCTTCCCAGCACTCTTGCAGGATTTCATCTCCTCCCCTGGAGTCCAAGATCCAGCTCAAAGATTTGGGCATTGACAAATATTTCTGTGAAAAGCTCGCTAAAAATCTCAAGGAAAAGAAAAATCACAACAAGGAGCTGGAAGCCTGTTCCAAGGAGCAATGAAGGAGAACCTTTCCCCACCTGGCTGAAAACTTCCAAGGCAGCACAGGGCAGACTCTATTAATGCTTGGCTGAATAGTATTTAGCTTAGAAATCTGCTGTGTGTAGCAGCCAATAAATATTTGATCTTTGCTCTTGTACTGTGGGTATAGGACTTGCAGAGCCTTCCTGTACTCAGCAAAAGGTGCCCAAAAAAAGGGATGCACAGGGCTAAATTTTCCTGATGATTTTACCAGTGATAGAGCTGGTGACCCCTGATCTTACATTGTTGCAAGAACAACCCAATCCCAGCCAAAAATCTCACCAGTCCAAAGAAAAATCACAGCCATTGTCAGCATTTTGCAGCAGCTTCCTAAGTACTGAGCGTATTTATGCAGGCTAACAATCCAATTTTATGTTATGAATGCTGTTCTATCTTCCATTTTGTGCTGGAACCTTCAAGAGAGAAGCATTTCTGCTTCAGCCACAGCACTGAACGTGGAGGACAATCAGAGTCTGTGAGGTGGCTGATTTTTCATTCAAATGGAAACGGCATGGCACAAATAGTTGGCCACTACCCCAAAAAATCCATCCTGCCAGGCTGTTTTACAATCCTCCACTTTAGGAGATGGATCACCTGCTCTTTTTTTTTTTTTTTTTTTTTTTTTTTTGGAGAAATTTTCAACTAACACTCCTTTATTGCCAGAATTCAGGAGCAATTTTTAATAGTCTGTTTTTCACTTGGAGCGTTTGGTATTTTCCTAAGGAGCTGAAATTTCTTAGAAGGTGCTCAAAAACACATCTTTGAGTAGGTGGCCTATGAATTCTCCTCCTGTGGATAGTTTTGAAGTCAGCCAAGAAAAAGTGGTTTTGGTTGTGGGTTGTTCTTCCTTTGAGGATAGATTAAATTCAGGACAAAACATGATCAGTGGGAAAAATAAAAAAGGAGCCTCTCACTTGCTAAATGACCTGCCATAGCCTGATAGCCATGGTCTAATGTTATTTATTCATAGATTCCACTTTTTTTTTTTTCCATTGGCAAAGCTTATCAAAGTGGCAAAAGCCATTTAAACCTGACAGAAAACACAGCAGACATGAAGCATTTCTGTACAATCCCATCCAGGTAACTCTTCTCCTCACATCTTCCCTTTGGCTGAATGTGGGATTTCTACATACTGGACCTTATTATCTCTGTGTTTCAGAGACCTTTGATGTCTCTGTTCACTTTTTGCAAAGAAACTTTTGTTTTCAGTTCTGAGGGTCACTCTAAGATCAAAAAGCCCTTGTTGATAATCAAAAGCCTAAAGTTTTCTGTGTCTCTGGGTCTTTGACTTCAAAATACCTACCAAAAGATCAGTGCAAAAGGAACAGCATGGAATTTCATAGAATCACAGAATTTCTGAGGTAATTTATCCAGATAACCTCTAACAATATGGAGACAGTGTTAATCAGGAATATTACCTATTAACAAATTTACACATGCAGCAGCTTTGTGTGAATTCACTTCATAACCTGAGTTATGAAGTCATCCAGGTCTTTCAAAAACATTTCTCTTTGTCTTTTGTTCCACAAGAAAAGCAAGTGCTTTCTCCTAAGGATACATTTTCCATATATATATATCAGAATATTTCAGTTCATAGCATATATCAACAAGTGAACATATCAAAGGAAAAAAGAAATATCTTTGCTAAGGGATTGGAATAGATGATGTTCAGGATAAAAATTCAGCAAAGGGTCTGTGTAAGCTGGTAGCTGATGTTAGACTGGGATGGGTTTCTCTAAATCAGGGAGCCCTTTCCAGCTCCCTGCTTTCTGATCCTGGGGTCTGATGGTGGGTTAAAGGAGAATATTTGATACAAGCTAATAATAATATCCTTACCAATACTGCAAATGATTTATGTGAGACTGCAGAACAGTCTGCATTCCTGTCTCCCTGTGCTCATAACTCCTGCAAACCTTCACACTCCTCGTGTTTGTTTCTGTCAAAAAGATATTTCCACTTCTTTGGATGGAAGAAAGAGCTCCAATATGAGCAGGGGAAATAATTACAAAATAAAATGAGAACAAAGCTGGAAAATGAGTGTAACACAGATCTGCATTTATGGCTGAAATCAGCCTGGCATGAGCACAGAGGGAAACAGGACCAAAGTCCCCTGAATGTACCAAGCACAGCTTTGGAAATAAACTGAAATCATACCTGGCAGGAAAGAGAGGTGGCTCCTTCACATTTTTTGCAGTGCTGTGGAATATTCTGTACTTCCAAACTGTTCCTGAGCTAATTTCACAGTTAGTCTACAAAGGGAACACCCCTCAGAAACGTGAATAAATGAATTACTTGAATTCATTCATTAAAAGGAGAGAGAGTTCTGGCATAAACCCATTACTCACTAGCCTGCTTACATAATTTTTCTAGACCTGTTCATGCTGCTCTATGTCTCAAGATTACAGGTGACAACAGAGCTCCTCTAGGAAGATAAACTGATCCACAGACACACATTTTTTCCACACTAATCTTCTCCTTCAAAGAGCACATAAACAACAGCACCGGGAACTCCTACATAAATCACACAACTCAATAACTTTTCCACCTGCATATTTTTCTAACCCTGTCTTAAAAGATGCTGTGATTCTCCAGAATAGAAAAAGGAAGCTCTTTGTCTCTGCAGATGAAGAGAAAACAGAAAATAAAATACCCCACAGAAAGTCAATGTTTGGGATTTTTTTTCTTTTTAAATAAGAAAATCTTGATTCATCAGTATCGGACAATTTTGTCAAGATTTTATTTCCCTTTCCTGAACTCACTCTCTGAAATGAAGAAGACAGACAAAAAATAATTCCAAAAGACAAAGGGCAGAATAAATAATTCCCCTTGTTACAAAGCAGTGAATGTCTAACTGTGTATGCAAAGTGAAGGTTGCAGTGGGAGACACTAATTCCACACTTTTATTGTTTTGATTGCCGGGTTCAAATTCCTGCATCAATTCCTGTACTCCTGCTATTCTGTGGTAAAAGGTGGTGTGAGTCTGTGTTTCAAAATACGTTCTGCATTCCATGAAAAACCTTCATGGCAAAAGAAATGGCTTTTGTAACCCTCATTTTCAGTAATTTTTTCTGGTATATAAACACAAAAACACACACATATGTGTAAATAAACACAAATTTGCCTACAAGGGCAACAGGCAAATAAAAGGCATAACTGAAAGCCACAGAGCAACATTTGGAATTATGACTTGATTGAAACAGATTATTTCCATTATTAGAGACAGCACTCTATTAATATTAATTTAAGGCTAAATAACTGCAATGCTTAATTATTTGATTAATCAGGCAGCAGGCTCTTCTTGGATCCTCTCAATAAACTCTTACAGACCATCGAGGCTGAGATCTCCTGTGGCTGAGAAGCTGGGACAGTAAATCATGCAGAGATGTGGGTTTTTCTCCTCTTATATTTTTTCCTCAAAGCTGACAATACACATTTTGAGAAGATAGGGAGGAGAAATTCTGAGCAAATCAGGCCATAAAATTGTACAATTGTATACAGTTATGAACAAAAACTTCCTTTTATCTTTTTTTTTTTTTTTTAGGACGGTATATACATTTTGAAGTCTGGACATTTTGACATTAGACACAAACATTAAAGCCTTCAGATGGTACCTGAGCTGAGATTATGTGTAACCCAACCAGAATCTGACTCAATTGATTTTTAAGACCCTTCACAGTCTTTCAAACTCCCCACCTGATCCATGTAAGTCTGCCTGCTGCCAGGTACCAAAGGGATTATGGCTTTGCACCTGCTAGAAGTAATTGATTTAGGATGAGAGAAGTCTAATTCTAGGCACAGAAGTGATAACCAGATGGGGATGCACTCCTCAAAGAAATCCAAGCCCTCTGTGTGAATAAACAATGATTTAGGGAAAATTAAACCTGGGATTTTCACTCTGAAGGCTGCTGAGAAAGATGCTCAGCCATGGCAGTGAAACACCAGTGACATCAATGCCATTCTCAAAAGAACTGGGAAAATCTGAGGATTGTAGGGGGAAGTCCTCGCTCCATCCTCAGGCTTCCCAAATTGTTTACCTGAGCCCTGACCAAGCAGACAACGGCAGTTATTTTTAGGCTAAGTAGCAGAATAAGCAATTAGAATAGAAAATTCAATATTAAGTGCATGGTGTGACAGCCCCACTCCCAGGAGTTTCCTGGTGCCACCACAGAGACCATCACTGGAGGGGCTGATGAAGATCACCAGATGTACAAGCTTTGTTTCACTGCCAAACAAGTCAAAATAACAGCTGAAAACAAATGAACCTATTAGCATTGACTGAATGGGGAAGGAATTAAAAAATAAATTAATCCCTCCAAACCAGAAGAACTGGGAGGAAAATTCATTAGCAAAATTTCTGCAAAGGCTCAGGGTTTATAAAAGAAGCTTGAAACCCTTTTCACTTCAGAAGCCTCTTAACAAAGTGATATTCTACAGTGTCTTTTTACTTATTTTTATATTTGCAAAGTGAATGTGATTTTGTCTTAGAGGAAATTATTTCTATAATAAATCATCAAACATCACCAATCTAAGAAACTGTTTTGACCACCTATGTAAAATGAACTGAATTTTAAAGGTTAAATTGAGTTTTCTATTGTGGTTACAGACTGGTATAAACTCTGGGGAAAAAAATGCAGCCTATATAATTTCTATCATCATTAAAATGTCATGACATTCAGTCCTTAAGCTACAAAGACCATTCTGAAAATTGAAAGGAAAAGAGACTTTGAAATAAATGACATGACCTTCAGTTCTTTACCACTGAACAGAAATTAAGGTGAAATTACATGCTCCGAACATCCAGATTGCATTTACATTTCACCAAAAAAACCCCAAAGAAACTACTGAAAGCATTTACAAGAATTCCAGCAGAATTTGATCCCCCAAATTCTTGGATATCTAAAAGTTTGGATGATAATATAGCATACTTATGAGAATCTTTCATGTAATATCAACATTCTTTTACAAAGCTCTTTAACATCCGTAACACCACTGCAGAAAATCACCCCATTTATATCACACATCTGTGACCTTCAATAACCCAACCACTAACATATATCAGAAATAAACATTTTCTACCTATTATCAATAAGAAAGGTGAGCACAGGTGTGGGAATTCACAGCCTTGATGGTGGCTGAGGGCAGACTGCAAACTCCCATCCCACCGAGACCATTTCCCACAGCTATTGGTGCATCAAGGCTTGAAATCAAACACAGGTCCTATGGTCCACACACCATTTTTCTTTCCAGCATATCATTTGATCAGACTGCAGGAATGCGACCTGGAAAATTGGGAAACCCTGAATCATAAATTATCCCACACCCTCTGCTAACAGGATGGGCAGGCTGGGAAGTTTCGCTTTCAATCCGGTTGAAGGCACGTTGGCACTCCCGAGCCTCATGCTGGTGCTCAGCCTGAGCTGGGTGACTTCACAACTGTGTTTTCTCAATATGAAAGAGTAACAAAATGTAATAAAAATGTTAATCAGGTAAATTAAGTGCAAGAAGTTAAATGCTGCTGATCACATCATAACTCTGTGTCAGCTACCTTGTGCACAACATCCACCCTGAGTTAAGGGAAGGAGGAGGCATCAGCTGTTCTTTGTGTTGAATGTGACAGTTTTTGAAACCTAAAAAGTCTCCTTAGATAATGAATTCACAATATAAATTCAAAAAGAAAATATTTTTAAGGGGTGTGGAATATCTTTTGTTCAGATGTTAATTTCTGGGAAGGGAAGGGAAAAACTTGCAATATACCCAAAAACATGTCAGAAAGAAAATAGACTGGATATATACTGGTGATAGTAACCTGTTTTCTTTCTTGCTCTGTGTTTCTCATGTATTTTCCCAGGAGCTGGAGTGGGCTTGAATTTCCAGGTATCTGAATTGTAGAAAACAGCCAGACTCTCCAGACAGAAATAATTCCCCTTTTGGAAAAGTTACAGAGAAGCAAAATGAGAGGCAGAAACTCCACATCCCACTGCTGATTCCCCTGTGCCTTTGTCCAAGCTCACACCAGCCAAAGGAATACATGAGTACCAAAAGGCTTCAAATCCTCACTGCAAAGCTTAATGTAAGCTCCCTTGGATTTCTAAAAATGCAGAGCACCTCAGTGCTCCCAAATGACAAGTTGTCTCAAACTGGAAAGTCAAAAAAGAGAAAAGAGGGGGAAAAAAAAGAAGAAGGACAAACAAAAGGAAAAATAAAGAGAAATTATTTGCTTCCATGGATAGTGAAAGTATCTGGACATGAACTTTGGATTGCTTCAATATACTGTAGGCATTTTTGTCATTTCACATCAAGCCTTTATCGGCTTCACCTTGACAGACACAAAAGGTACATTTTATAGCAATAAACTGCAAATTCCTGCTTTCCAACTTGATTCTAAAATATGTATTATGATAATTTAAGCACCATACACCTTGTTCTGGGTATTTCCTTGATTGTACACCTAGACTGGTTCATTACTGACATAAATACTGGCACAGAAAATGCTGGGATACAATGCAGTGTATAATGACATGATGTATCTACTCTAAATTTCAATTATATGTATCCCAGTGTGCCTATCTATATATATAAAGAAAACTTAATAAAATATAATATATAATAAAAATAATATATATTAAATATATATAGATATAGAATAAAACCTCTTTCTTGCTTCTTTCTCATATTGCAGTCACTTGCAACTCATGCTCCTTTCCCTTAGCTCTATGTATCTCACTGCACCCTGTTTTATCCATTTGCACTGTTAATATTCCTCCCACACCTGCATTTCCTGACCTGTGGGGGCAGAGGTATCAGCACAGAGTTCAGCACAAAGACGTGGTACTGACTTCCATCACACCTGAATTTATTTGCTTTCAAGAGCAGTGGAGTGGCTCTCAAATAGAGTTAATTCTGGTTTGTTTTTTTCATGGTTGGATGAGACTTGACTTCACATTGATGACTTCTCTCCGGCCTAGATCTCTCCAGAAGCAGCCTAGATCATCTTGGAATCGCCTACACCTTGTTTCCCTTGACTTCCTTGCACCAAGTTTCATTACACGTGCCTGGCTCTAACACTGGCCCCGTTCACCACCATCCTGCTGTACTTTTTTGGTTCTCCACTCCAGCTAACACCTGCCCTGCTGCTGGAGGCCTGGAGTTGCTGCATTTGGTGTCTGACCCATCACAGCCTCAGCCTCCTTCTTTCCCAATGCCCAGAACATTCTGAGGGCTGAACCATTACTGTCCATCTCTTGCCTCCTCTGCTCTACTGGGCTGGCAAAACAACCTCACAGGCTCTTCGTAGGTTCTGTCCCTTTTTTATTGCTTCCCTTTTCTTCATTTCTGTTACTCTCATATTGCTGTTTCCCTATTGTTCTGGAAAACCCATCTTTGAGGATATTCAAGTTTGCGTGGATAAGACCTGGGAGCAATCTGATCTAAGATGACCACAGGCTTAGAACAGAGACTTTCACAGGTCTTTTCCAACCTAACTTTTCTGTGCTTGTCTCACAACTAAATGGGAAGGAGGATCTGAATTTTTTCTTCTGTCTTGATGCTGGGTATTACCAATGAAATCTTTACAGCACCATCAAATCTACCAAACTTTGCTCTGTATTTTCTTGACTTCTTTTCTTTTGTATGGAACTCTTACCTTTCTTTTTCCTTTGCCACCAACACGCTTTGTTACTTCACGGGTAGTGAGATGAAGTAATCCTGTACCCAAATTCCATGTATAGCTCTCTGTCATTGCTATTTGGAGCCATTTCATTTGCTCAGATCTGCTTTTCTCAGCAAATGATTCACAATTCCCATGAACTACTCCTGCTGCTAATTACAGATTCGTTAACATTTTCAAGGCTACTCCCAAATACCACAGTTCTAACACTGCAGCGTCTTCTCTTTCAATTTTTTATTCCGTGCAAGAGAAAATGTAGAGAGCTCTTGAACAATGATCAGAATCCATTTAGGGCATGAATCATCAAAATACACATAATTCCTTACCTTATTGCCTATATAACTTCTTGAGCTATTTCCTCCCCAAAATAAGATTAGAAATTCTTAATTCATAACTTGAAATTTCTGTTGCCACTATAAACCCAGTGCTTTTATGCTGGTGGGATGGTGACTCTGGCTGCAGCACCTATGGAAATTTATTCCAAATTTTGGACTCACCAGACAGTGATCACTGAGAAGTGCTGGTTTCAGGTAACAGCATTTAAGAGACTCTGTACCAGTACAGAGAAACTCTTGCTTCATGCTGGGGCACTGCCAGAGATTCTGCAACTGCCGGTTGTCTTCAAGACTGACTTTCCCTTATCCCCTCCAAACATTTATTTCCTACACCTGACCATGTCTCCAGCTTAAAGAGGCACCAGTGTAAATGCAGAATTTTAAAGATGTAAAAAGATTGCATAGGGAAAGTTGGAGAGCCAAGATTCCCAAGTGTATTTAGTTTTAGAGTATTTGGATTAGGAAAAAGTCTGGTCTTTGGGGAAGACCAGAGATGTTTTGTCCAGGGAGGCTGTGGCTGCCCCATCCTAGAAGGTGTTCAAGGCAGGAGGTTGGATCTGGATGGTCTTAAAGTTCCATTTCAATCCAAACTATTCTGGAATTCTCTGATAAGACCCCTCTTTGTTTTTTTTTTTTTTTTTTTTTTTTTTTTTTTTTTTTTTTTTTTTTTTTTTTTTTTTTGTTTGGTTTGGTTTTTCGTGTCTGGTTTTTTTTTTGTTTGTTTGTTTGTTTGTTTATTTGTCTTCATTAATAGAGTTTTTAATGAAGTCCCATATATAATTCTACTGAGAAGCACAGCTGGAATGCAGCCTTCCCACAGCACCATAGAGAAAATGAGGATTAACTCAAAGTCTTGAATCACTTTTCTTTACCACAGAAAGAGAAATGTGAAGCTCTCCCCTAAAGGAAAATTTTATGTAAACCAGAGTGGATTACCAGCATGGCCCCAGCTGCTCTTGGATTAAAATATGGATCTGCAGTTGCAGAAATTAGAATCACCCAGAACTCTGCTGAAATTGATGTCACGATGCTGAAAGGGACGTATGGAGGATATATGATGCTATAAAGGACGCAACCTCAGAACCAGATGGTCTGATCAAAACGCTCCCTATGTCTGAGAAGAGTCTTACTGATTTTTATAGGATTTGAATGATTTCTTACTGTAATAGAACTTCCTTTGTTGCTGGAAGATATTCTCCATTATTCTGCATCTATAAGTTCAAAGCATATCTTGGTGATTTCCACTAAAAAACTCAAACCTTCAGTTACAACTTTCTGCTGATTTATTCCACTTTAATTTCATGAGATCAGTCAGAAATAAACCCAACTTCCTGCATCAGATCTTTCTTTCCCTAACATGACATCTTTCTATACCCCAAAATTATCAAGAAGGCAAACTCTGTAACAGAGTTGGCTACTTTCAGTACCTGACTGTTGAGATGTATTTTAAAAGGTAGGGTTCATGTTACAAGTAGTAAGTAAAATATTTCTTTTCAAAAATATTTAACAGCAGCAGTGGAAAAATCACCACTGAACATCTTGGTTTTCCTTGCATCAACAAGAAAATATGGCACAGAATCAGAGTAATAAAAGCAGAGTTCAGCGACCTGGTGAAATAGTTTAAGAATATTTCTGGAATAGTCAAGTGAAGTTAAATCTTCTCTACTGAAATTAAACAATGAAAGTGAAGATTTTTAAAATATCCCTGAATTGACTGCATTTGTGAGGATACTTCATCTCTAAGTAATACTTTCAACATAAAAATAAAATTTTACCTTTTAAAAGAAATCTAAATTTTATTTCCAGTTATGGTGAAAAGATAGAGAAAACAGAAATTCAGGTAAATATGGATTAAAGAAAAGAGTAAATACACTGAGGGTTTAAAAATAAGACTCAATAGCTGTTTTCACACTGTTTTCCTGCATAGGTATTACTACAAAATGTAGTTTCCTATCATCAAAGGGGTATCAGGGACAGCCAAAGGTGATAAAGAGACTCCATCAGCAAAAGGCATGAAAAGACACTTTATTATTAGAAATCTACAGTTCTTACAGGAACAATGGTGGACCATAGACCTGATTGGCCTTTAGGAATCTTCTCTCACACTATTGGTGAACCATGAATAGCACACTCTGGAGAACCATATCTATAAACAATGGTTACAGAAAGAGAGATAATTGTTTGAATCCTTTTCTCTGTTTCCCACAGCTTCTACACAGCTTCCCAGGATTTTCCTGGGAGAACCATGTCTCTCTCTGTCCACAGGATAAGTGATTCCACAGGTTTCCTCTACTTTGTTTTTTTAAAACTGTCCTCCTGAAGTGTGTTCCTTGCTTCCTCACATATTCCATTTTTCCCTCTTCAGCCTCTCACCCCATTCTCTCCCCTCTCTTTTCCTTTTCCTGACAGACACTTGAGTGGTTTTGCCCTTGAGCCCCAA
The DNA here is from genome assembly GCF_901933205.1 of Camarhynchus parvulus. Taxonomy (NCBI): domain Eukaryota; kingdom Metazoa; phylum Chordata; class Aves; order Passeriformes; family Thraupidae; genus Camarhynchus; species Camarhynchus parvulus. The sequence goes on along the minus strand of NC_044574.1, from coordinate 4,325,059 downwards.
CCTCTCCATCAGGGCTGGTCCCCTGCTCCATCTAGTGGGATCACTGCTGCTCCAACAGCCTGCAGTGCCCAGGGAAAGCAATGGGAGCACAGGGAACCTGGCCTCAGACACAGTTCCAGACTGGGGCTCATTTCCCACTTATACTCTGCTCTGAAATCCAGTTTGTTTTAGAAAATGTGGAGCGTGGCATTCACATGATTCCTTCACCCAGGATTTTTTTCCTGGGAAGCTGAAAGGCAGCAAGAGGCCTCAGAGAAAACAATTCTTATCTCATTTGCTTCTCCTGTGTTGTGCTCATGTGGAATGTGTTTGGAGATTGTTTACCCACAGGTGATTGTTTCATTGGATTCTGCTGTGAGTTGTTCTGACTCTTTGGCCAATTGGGGCCAAGCTGTGCTGGGACTCTGGAAAGAGTCACGAGTTTTCATTATTATCTTTTTAGCATTCAGTAAGTAAATTTTCTGTATTCTTGAGTATAGTACAGTGTAGCATTCTTTAATATAATATAGTATAATAAAGTAATGAATTAGCCTTCTGATAAGATGGAGTCCTCCTCATCATCCTCTCCCCTCACTGGGGTTGCCTGCGTTTATAATAGTGGAGCACAACCCAAAATTGCTGCTGGTATTTCCTGACCACTGTACCAAGAGTTCCCAACACCTGCAGATTTTACAGAACGTCACAACGGGGTTTTTATCTTGCCTGTGTCAAACAAAAGAAAATGCACACCAGCAGCTTGGCATTAACACCCAGAGAGCCAGCCCTGCCTAAAGATGCACAACTGAAAGTAAAGATAAATTGATTCAAGTCCTTCCAAGCTTCCACAACAGACTCTGAGCACCAATTTGGTAAATAAAGTATTTAAGCCCTCAGTGCTATGTGGGCTGCTGTAGGATTAATATTTGAAAGTCTTTGGCAGTGCAAAAAAGGTCTTTAATTTATTTTCACTCTAGGAATCACGGTCAGCATCAGCACAGGAAACTGGCTCTCTGGTTGTTCTTTTAATATCAATGTTTTTGTGGTGTTTCCATCTCTTGATTTTGTTTATTCACTGTGGAAGGGGCCCTGAAGCACAGACTCGAGGAAGGTCTGTCCTCAGCACACACTAAATAAACTTGGGTCTCACCACTGGGCTCAGATTTATTTGCAGTGGTGACAGCTGAGTTAGCATGTCCCAGGAATTTGGAATTTAACTTGGCTGGGATTCAGGTCAGCAAAATGAGCTCACCTGAGCCCAGCCAGGAAAGGGTCAGCAAATGTCTCCCACCAAGCAATGTGACATCCAGGCTGCATAAGCCCCTCAAGAATATGATCCTAATGTCAGTGAAGTTGGGAAGACTTGTGAAGACTGAATGCAAACCCCTAGTTTTAGATTTTGCCAGCTTGTGGGACAAGGAGGTTGCTCTCTGTTGGATATCAAACACCAAACTCACTCCTGCTTCAGCTGGTGCATGGCACACTCACATACACCCACTCAAAGGACACAAATCCAGACTTTTCTATGCCAGTCCACAGAACTCTTCACATCTCAGCTGCTTTAAATATATGGCAACTTCAAAATCAGACATGTTGGAATGAAGAAAACATTTATGGCTGCCTCTTCTTTAGGAGAGATGGGATAAGCGAACAGTCCCAAAAATTATTCCTGGAGTCCCATAAAGACTTTAAAAGTGCTATAATCTTTTATCAGTGATAATTACACAGGGTTGGAACCACCAAATCCTCACCTGTAACAAATAAATGGATATTTCCAAACTGATGTAGTGGAGTCCATCATGCAGTCTGGGCTCCTCATGCAGTTAATGGACAAGGCCATTCAGGGCAGAGATGGAATTATTGGCTGCCACAGGTGCTCTGAGTGTTCCCAAGTTAGGAACTGAACTATCAGTGCCCCTTGGTGAGGGTCTGTAGTGACAGTTCCCAGACAGGTTTGAAGGAGAACTGTTCTATTGCAAAAACAAGCCTTTTTCAGTAGTTAGCCCATTCTCATGTTTTTAAATCATAACAAACATAATTCAACCAACCACCACACACCATGATGTGAACACACAATGGTTTTATAACTTGTTTTTCTACCCCTAATTCAGCTGAGTCTCTTTCTGACAGTCCTGTTCTACTTAGCCAAAGTCACAGGCCTGAGCCATGGTTTTACAAGGCCTCTCTTTTATAAATCCTTTCTTATCTGTAACACCTCAATTAAGCCCATGAAGGTTTGTGTAACACAACTTCTCTGACTCTGAATGCAAACCAGAATGGTTTGGGTTGGAAAGGACATCAAAGCTCATCCAGTTTCCATCCCCTGCCATGGGCAGGGACATCTTCCACTACCCCAGGCTGCTCCAAGCCCCATCCAACCTGGCCTGGAACACTTCCAGGGATAGAGAGAATGGCAGCTTGGGCTGCTCTCTTGCATTGTCTGCTGATCTAAATGGCTTTAAGCAGCTTTGGAAGCTCATGTTTGTACTGAACACAGTATTTAGGAGGTGAGACCACCACAAAGCAGAGACCACTGCAGCACTCATTTTGCTCCGGTGCGTGTGTATGTGTTTATCTAATAATTCCAAGTTACTGTGACTCCAGCACCCTGCATCCCTGACCATAAATGCCACTCCACTGGACAGAAAAGCCTCATGCTTGGGCACAGATCCCTGCCAGCAGTGAGCAGAACTGCTCTGCAAGTCCCATCTGCTGGGAGGTCAAGGCTTCATTATCACAACGAGTAAATGAGAAATTAAAATGGATTCTGGCCAATTCAGCACATCTGCCATGGAGGAACATCAACCACTGGAGCTTTCATGGGAGATGGGTTATTAAATGGAGTTTCTCCAGAGACAGAGAAGGTGTGAAAGGCACAGCAGTGCTGCAGCTGCCTCTTGCTGGGACAAACCCACCTGATCCCATCCTCAGGAACAGCCCTGGATGTGTCACAGCTCCCTGTGGTCTCTGAGGTGACAGTGCTCCCATGGCTCTCATGTCCACAATTGGAGACATAACTAAAGAAACACAAAACTTCCTGGCACATCCTGCTCACCTGGCACTGACATCCAAATTATAAATTTCTGACAAATTCTTGAATGTGGCTCATGAACAAGTGAGTACCAGAGAGCTGACTTCAACCTGTACTTTAAAGAAAAAAAAGAAAATGGAATAACAAACCCAGAGTCTAATTTCCAATATGAACCCAAACCACCTTGTAAACACAGACCACCATTGTCCACAAAGCTAAGTATGTGGATGCTGGTGAGACTATGATGCTGAAAATGGTGGTTTAGTGATTTATTATGTTAATTTTATTCAATAAGACTAAGTACTGAACAGTATTTTTACCAGGAAATCATGTTTGTTTGTAAAATACCTATTTCATTACCCCTGAGCTATCTACAGAAAGGAGAAAAACATTTTTCATATTTTCCTTTCCAGGTGTTTTGATGCACCAATAAATCAATGCTTCAGGTTCTCATTAAATGCATGACTCAAAAGAAACCCTAAAAAAGTCTGGGGTTTTGTTTTGTTTTGTTTTGTTTTTTTAATACAACAACAACAAAACCCCATGGATACTCTGCTCTTTCTCAGGAAAAAATGCTTTTCTTTTTTCTGTAATATGGGTTGGTTCAATAATTCTCATGTAGAATCATAGAATATGCTGATTTTGAAGGGACCCAGCAGAGAATCATCAAGCACAACTCCTGGTCCTACCCAGGAAACCAGAATCCCACCATGTGCCATGTAAAGACAAACCTACATTTTTAATAACAAATAATAATGTATTTATAATTCTAAATCCTAAAGCTTAAGAAAGCATAAAATAAATATTTGTAAATTAATTGATTAAAGGCTAAAAAAGGCTTTTGCTTCCTCTTCTTACTCTCCCATTGTGACTAATTCTTTTTTAACAGGATGAATAATTCAGCAATGGTACAAAATTCTCCAATCTGTAAATAGAACAAGAGGAACAGTGAGACAGTGAGATGCAACAGCTCCCGGAATATTTTTTTTTTTTTTAATTTAACTCGAAGGATGACCAGTTTTTTAGGCTCAGGTCCATTCCTGCAGTAGTTGATGCCAAACTCCACTAGGTGTCGTCTACCACTGTATTTCTACTGGGAATATGCAAACGCTGGCACTGAAGACATCTCACGTTAATATTTCTATATATCAGTCCTTCCTTCTGTTCAGCTCTCAGGATGAATCTATAAATTCCCATTCTCTATATTACTTATGCACGTATCTTATTATTACAGCCACTGTCACTACTCTTAATTAAGCTTCTTCTCTAAGAAAATATACTTCCTTGCAGGCATGGAAAGCTGTCACGTCCTCAGGAAAAATGAAATAAAAATCATCAAACTAATTCCAAAGGAAAACAAAACCTGTTTTACATGACATCCCTTATGCCTGAGTGCTGCTATTTGTGGATGAACACACCATTTCTGAGATACAGCTAGAAGCAATCAGTCAAGGAACCAAGATGAGGTTGTGTCAGAGAGGGTTGGGGTGGAGAGCAGGGAAAGGTTCTTCTCCCCCAGAGGGTGCTGGGCACTGCCCAGGCTCCCCAGGGGATGGGCACAGCCCCAAATCTGCCAGAGCTCCAGGAGAGTTTGGACACCACGCCCAGGGATGCACAGGATGGGATTGTTGGGGTGTCTGTGCAGGGACAGGAGCTGGACTCAGTCCCTGTGGGTCCCTTCCAGCTCAGGATATTCCATGATTCTGTAATAAAAACCTTCAGTGGTTCTGAGAGCTCAGTGAATGTTCTGGACATACCAAGAGCACCATCAAACCTGCATTGCTGAGAGGTTGGCATTCCTTGGGAAGAGCTGCGGAAGATGGGTGGTACCAAACCCATACAGTCCCAAACCATTCCAGAGATCTGACTTTCTTAAGACATTCTTTGCACCCATCCTGTACAACTCAAATCTACCTCTTGTGATAAATGAGTAATGCAATGATTGACTCTCACATTTATTGGACAAATATCATGTATATAGGTTAAGAAAAGTTTATAGATTTATAGTTATGTTGTACCCCCTCACATGGTTATCAAGGGACAGCTGGAGTTGGGACATCTGGGAGGGCTGGCTTGTCACTATGGAACACTTGACCTCAGTCAGGATTTGAGGATGAGATCTCCACCACTGGACAGCAAAGAAGGGGTGGATGGACAGAACTTTGGGAGGGGTGAAAGGGTTAAAAAGTGAAAACCTCCACTGGGAGGGATCTGAGCACATGGCGGGGAAAATCTTTTGCTGCCAGCCCTGTAACCTTTTTTCTTTATTCAGTCTTCTGTTGTATTTTTGATAAGGGTTAATAAACCTTCCCAAACTATGAAAAGTGAGTAGCTATTTCTCACACTCTGGTCATTATAAATGCAAATCCAACGTTCAGCTGAGATTCCAAACCAGAAAATTACAAGACAAATGCTGTTTTCAAATGCCCAGTGGAGTTCATGTAACATCAGTATAAAAAGGTATCGTGGTTGCTGTCTGAGACACTGATACTGAAATGTGAAAAAAATTCCTATCACTCCTTTTCAAGGCTGATAAACCCCAAATATGAGGACTGAGAGAAAATTGCTGCCAGTGCATTCAGCAGCACAGGCCTGTCTGTGCAAGGAATGGGACCCAGAGAGACTTGCTGTGTTTACAAGAGTAAATAAAACCAGAAGGATGGAGTATTTTGAACAGCCAATACCTCTAGAAGAAAAGAGCAGCAAAGACTGACGGCAATTCTGCCCAGGAGCAATTAGATATGACAATCAATTAATTTCAGTTAATGCAGAAAAGATAAATAACCATTAAAAAGACTAAGGTTTATGAAATGACTTCTCATTTGGGAGTATGAACAACTATTTTTAAAGTGGACACTTCTCTGCTTATCAAACTTACATAATACAATTCCTGTTGCAAGAGGTTATGAAAAAATAATGGCTTTCTGAAGCAACTGAGATAATATTACTTTTTAAAGATTTTTTTAATGTAACTCTGAAAATGAACATGTGTCACAAATTAAATTTGATTTGACTTTTTAGTTTATTATGCTTCAACATCTTACTATCTCAAGACTATTCTCTACCTCAAAGAAACAACACACTATAATGTAGTAAATATTTATCTCTGATAAGGAACCAGATAGCACTGGCCAAGTGCTCATTTTCATTCCTTCTTACCTCATTACTTAAAATGTTTCCAAGCTCAGGCCCATAGCTAGAGTTTTAAAAATGTTGGTTTCAAATACTGCAGAATTATTAGTTATTTGATTTTGCACAGAGTTCATGCTACACATCGGACATGGGTGGCAGGGGTTGGAATGAGATGGGCTTTAAAGTCCTTCCAGCCCAAGCCATTCTGTGATTCTATGGTTCTACATTTTTTTTTCTGTGGTGCTTCATAAAAGAGCTAGACTGGAAAATTTCCCAGAATTTCTGACTTCAAGGTGACTTTTGGGAATCATATTTAGCAAACTAACTTGAATTAACTGGTAAAAACAAACCAAAACAGGGACAAAAAATGAAAGAGAAAAGATCTCCCTGTGGAGATTTTGTATTTTTTTGCAACTTCATCCATGTAAAATTCTGTGTTTAACTCCACAGAAGATGTTTCCTTTATTATTAACAAAGATGGTGCAGCCTGGGTCACTTCCCATGTATTGGATCTCTATTCCTACAGTTTCTCTTTACTTTTCCTAACATCGACTTCCTTCATTCCAATCTTTATATCAATGACCATAAAATGTTGGCATTTTGGACAAATAATGCAGTGTCACACCATTTATCTGTACTTCCATGTAAGGACTTTGCAACTGGCTTCTCTCAATAGTCATTGAGTGGAAAGCTTTACCCAGCCCACAGATACCTGAGCACCTGAAGCAGCCTAAATTCCCTCTGTTATGGGAAGCTTTTCCTCCCTCACCTTCCTTGTACATTTATTTACAATATTTCCTTCTAAGCAGTGGTTTATAAAAGATGTAGTAGAATAACATTGTACTACAATGACATTGTAATACATTGTACTGACAATAACACTGTCACCTGTGATTTCAGTAGGAGCAGTCAAGTCAGTCCTAAAAATCACATTTTTTCTCACAATATCCCTCCACAAACCCCTCAGGATGGGGAACCCCCTGTAATTAACAGCTGATCTTTTCCCATCCTGCCTTTTCTCACTCAATTATTTCACTATTATCATTAACCAGAAATTTCCCAACTTACTAAGTACATTCTATTTCCAAGTCAAACCCCCAAAACACAAGTTCCTCCCTCTTCAAGAGGCATTTGGAAAATGGATGTGAGAAGACCCCAATCTCTCAAGAGACTGCAGGAGCACACAGGGATCTGTAACCAACTCAAGCAAACTGCTGAAAATTCAAATTATGAGATAAATCTAATGCTCCCAGATACAAACAAAGATTTACTCTGTTGGCAGCTTGGTTTTCCATGCAGTGCCCTTTAAGTACAGAAGGATTCACATCATATCAAAGATTGAGACTGTGCATTTTTGAAAAATCCAGAAAAGCATGTCTACCACTAAATGCTGCATTTTGGTTGTAAAATGAAAAAGAAAGTGTGACTTGAGAGCTGATTTTAATAAAGAAACATTTCCACAAACTCTTATATCAGGATGATCCTTTTGAGTCCTTTCCAGCTCAGGATGATCTATGACTCCATGTCAGCCAGATCTTAGGGTATTTTAACAAACATCACCAGGAACACAAAGGGTTCACAAATGTGTTTTTCTAAGATGGAGCAGAAAGGATGGAGCTTTACCAGAAGGGAGGATTTCAGATCAATATGAGACATTAATCTTGCATGGCCAAGACTTGCTCATGGTTGAATTTTCAGAAACTTCGTACAGTGTCTACCAGTGTAATGATCAAGGTGCAAGAATTATTTACACTCCCTTCTTCCTTTTTGAACCCAAATCCTTCATGGATAATGCTGAGACTGGAACAGACCTGGGGGAACAGGTTAAAAAAATGACAAAAAACCCCAACACAAACTATTCCGTGGTTCTACAAATCTATGCTTTCTCATAAATAACTTTCAATATCCAATGCCAGGGATGTAAATGCAGAATTTCTGCCTTGTCCTGAAGAGACCACTGTGTCAGCATGGTAACTACTGGCCTTGAAGACCTGCCAGCTTCAGTTGCATAAATAGTTGAAACAGTCATTACTTCAGGATTTTTGTCTGTGTAATGATAAGGAGATAATGGACATTTGGTCCAGGAAATGCACAAAGGGATCATAGCCCTGCATGCCTGCTCACATGAAAATATCCCTTTTATCTGTGTACACAAATACACAGCAACCTTTGCAAGTCTCCAAATTACTTCATTTTCTTGGGAGAAAGGAACTGTAATTGGGTGGGCTGTGCAAGCTCATTCTTCCTCCTGCTAGTTAAGCCACGGACATTCATCTTTCCACAAAGAGCCCAAATTGTTCCCGTCTGCACTTGAATGTTTTGTTGTCTCATTTTAAGTGACCCATCCGACCATAAACAGCGGCACAAGGCCCTCACATCTATTAACTGGTGTCATTAGAAGTCCTTTCTCATTTATTGTTACAGACTAATACCTCCTAGAGAAGAACTGAAAGTCTCATGAGCAGCCACTCCGAGGCAACGCTGATTAAATATAATTCCTCATTAAAAGATACCAAGCAGCTGTGTTTGGCTTTTTGAGTATACAGACATTTCCTATGAAGGTCCAAACGAATAAACAAAGTTTCCTTTGTGGTTTTCTTTATCCTCCATTATTCCCAGAGAAGGCTTCTGGCTCACTGTGAAGAACAGCAGAATTATATCCATGTGACTCTTTAAATTTCACCTACATCTCCCAAATAAAAAATATTATTTCCAATATAACTGCTGCCAGAAAACATTCATCAGCTGAAGGCTGTGAAACTTCAATTAACAGGTGACCTGTAGGCAGCATTGCCTGGCTGCTGGCCGTGAGCACACATAAAGCAGCACATTAAAACCACTGCTACATTAAACAGCTTCACAGGGCACCGAGCACCTGAAGGCACTTTGTTCTCTTTCTGCCTTCACAAAGGAGATTGTCCCTTCACCAGTCCTGCAGGACACAAATGGTTCTTAGGGAAAGGCTCTGACTGCAGAACACGGAAGGATGTTAATAATGGGATCTGGTCCTTTAGCGATCCGTCGCTGCCTGTGTATTCAACAAGGAATTGTACAGCCTGGATATGCAGCAATAAGGTCATTCTGCTTGCCTGGCCTTATGAATAACATAACCTGATGCTGGCTGAATGGAGGTGGTTCAAAGGGTGCAGCAGGAATGTGCAGGAGGCCTGGGAGGTGATGGAGCCCGATGGCTGCAAAGCTGTGCCTGAGCTGCGCTATCAGAGGGGACACGGGAGCACAGAACAACGCTGAGATATCTCCCTGTACAAAAGCTGGGATATACCCATAAGACGAGAAGACCCTGTGGAACTTCAAAACCAGCGACCACCTTAAAACACATACTCACCCACCGGGTTCACTGACACATAAGCTACTGCGTTTTTCAGCTGGGGCGACCTTGGAGCAAAATAAAACCTCCAAAATTCAGACCACACCTCTAGACTGAGAGCAACCCCTCAACATGCTAATAGCACCCAGACCCAATAAAATTGATCAATGGACCAAGCTACCCCAGGGATAACAGCGCAATCTCCCCTGAGAGTCCGTATCGACGGGGAGGTTTACGACCTCGATGTTGGATCAGGACATCCTAGTGGTGCAGCCTAAAATGCCTTCTGTAAGATGAACTGCCAACTGCCAGGCACACCTTTTAAATGTTCTGGCTTAGACTTGCTTTACACTTGTGCAGGGGAACCACACAGCAACTGGAAAACCCTGAAATGTATTCAAGAACCTGATTAAATTACACTGTGTGGCTATTCTGTTGGACCCAGCAGGGCTGGTATGTGTTAACCAGGCAGTTTATGGAGCTCTTTCACAGAAACAAATCATACCTCAGCAACTATTCAGAAATTCGGATTCCACAGGCGATGGGATCTGTCTCAAAAGCTTTTCAGAAGCATATCAAGAACCTCCTTCCTGACTATCTTACTAATTTTTCTAATTTAAAACAAGCAACAAGATAATTTTTTGCAACATTTGGAAAAGCAAAGTTTTTTCTTGACTGCTAATGATGCAAATGATAAAAACAATCTTGGATCTAATTCACCCTCCACACAGAACTCTTGTTCAGAAATTGTATTGACTCAGCTGACAACAGAATTTACTCCCAGTAAATAAATACAAGCCTCTGTATGATATAATCAATGAAACAAACAAGTTGCAGCACTTCTGTATCTCTCTTCATCCACGGCTCTGTTTTAACAGCTTTCCAAGTAAGTCTGCCAGACTCTTCTGTGCTAAGGGTTTTTTTTTGTTTCAATAAGCATTTGATGGATTATGGATACAGTGAAATCCTATATATCAAGGAGATTTCTGTTTTGTCTGGTCTTCTCAACTTTCTTACACCTTCACTGCCCTGCAATTGATGGGTAGCTGGGTCAGCAGGTCAGCTACCTCCCTTCAGCATCCAGAAACTACACCCTAGAATATCAGAGAATAAAGGAATGTGAGGGGTCAGCTTTCCCAGGGCTTGCTTCTGCATGAAGAGTAGAAATAGACATCTCAAAAATACCTGGTTTATGTTGTTCACATCTTGTTTTTCTAATAAGCACCTTTAGTTGCATTCATCATCCCTTATCAGAGGTATTTAAAGTAATAACTAAAAAGAACCATCCCAAATGTGAATGTCCTTTCCTGTGACCAGGCACATGGAACTGACCAGTTCTTATGGAAAGAACTATCTTATGCATAGTTCTTATGGGAATAAGCCATTCTTAATGGAAGTTGTCTAAATTTATCTGGTTGAGGCCAGCAGGTGTAAAATCATAAATCACTGAGGTCAGAAAATAAGATCACTGAGTCCAGCCATTAACCCAACACCACCATGTTCACCCCTAAAACAATTTCCCACATCCACCTTTTGAACACTTCCAGGGATGGCAATTCCACCCCTATCCTGGGCAGCCTGTTACAATGCCTGACCATCCTTTCCATGAGTAGATTTTTCCTAATTTCTAATCTAAACTTTCCCTGCGACAGCTTGAGGCCATTCCCTTTGCTCCTGTCACTACATCCCACGCAGTGCAGAAGATTTCACATCAATATGCAATGGGAGAAAAAACCCCAAAAACGTAAGTATAATAAATTTAAAATACTTATTCAAATTAATTGGCTTCAAATGCAGTGATATAGAAGAATCCATTGTTACACCAGCAGAAATCAATAACCAAGAACAATTTACTGGTCTTGTCCCCAGTCATCACAGCTGCTCTGAACATCTTTTCATCCTGACTTTTATGTAGCACAACTGCACTTAAGGACTCCTTGACTCCCAGAGTTTCATCCTGCTTCTATTAACATCAACACAACTTGGAAAATCCACCATAATTTGACACCAAAAAGATAACACCCAAGAATATTGAAAAGAGCAACTCTGCAACAAATTCTTTGGTTTTATTTTAATGACTGCTGGTAAATTAGCTCTGGAGGGAGGCAGGTTAACATTGACAAACACACATCAGCATATACCTACATACAGAAGAAAGCCAAAAAGGGCTCTACTGAATAGCTCTAAGCAGATTTGAGGCACTGCTAACCCAAGTGCATTCCCTGAGTCATTTTATATATTCAGTTGGAACATTCTGGATGCTTATTTTGATGAATTGACTCAAAACCAAAAGCCTGCATATGGACAGACTCATCCCAGATGTCTTGCAGACTTCAGATGAACTGCAAATAGTGTGTCCTTCTGACCCAGCTTCATCTGAAGTTTTACCCTTCTCTACAGGAGGAAAAGACTCTGACTCTCCCTGTGATGGTGGATAGAGATTTATTTCCATGATTCAATACTTGGGCATTGAAGCTGAAAAAATTCAGAACACCAATAAACTCCTAAGTGAGAATAATAAACCCAGAGGAAAACTGATCAAGGCTCAGTGAAATGTTCTCATCAAAGCTGCAGGGGAAAGGTACACATGTGCTGGAGGTGCTGGATTTTGGGCAGCCCAAAACCCAGCCTCAGCCTGGGCTGCATCCAAAGCAGGGTGAGCAGCAGGGGAGGGGGGATTCTGCCCCTCTTCCCCACTCAGGTGAGACCCACCTGCAGAGCTGCCCCAGCCCTGGGGGCCAACAGCAGGAGGAGCTGGAGCTGCTGGAGAGAGCCCAGAGGAGGCCATAGAGCTGCTCCAAGGGCTGGAGCCAGGCTGGGAGAGCTGGGGGTGCTCAGCTGGAGAGGGGAGGCTCCGAGGAGAGCTCAGAGACCTTCCAGGCCCTAAAGGGGCTCCAGGAGAGCTGGAAAGGGACCTGGGACAAGGGATGGAGGGACAGGACAAGGGGGAATGACTTCCCACTGCCAGAGAGCAGGGAGAGATGAGATATTGGAGAGAAATTCTTCCCTGTGAGGGTGCTGAGGCCCTGGCAGAGGTTGCCCAGAGAAGCTGTGGCTGCCTCATCCCTGGAAGTGTCCAAGGCCAGGTTGGGCAGGGCTTGGAGCAACCTGGGAGAGTGGAAGGTGTCCCTGCACAGGGACCCACAGGACGGTTGGAAGAAAATGTTCTTTAAGGTCTTTTTCAACACAAACCATTCTGCGATTCCAAGATTGTACATCAACTGATCTGAGCTGGTTAACACACAAAGCCAGCCTAAACCAGAGCAAAGGCAGGGGGAACAGACAAGACCCTCAGCTGCAGCTCAATTTGTCACACTTTAAGTCACTGAACACATGGGATGACTCTTGAAAGGTTCTTGTCCCTTTTCCACTTACTTAAGAGAGCTGAGGCTGTGACAGGGTTTTTTTTTTTGGGAGATGAAGTTGGGTGAGATACATTATTCATCGCCTTTCAAAGTAGCACTGACTTTATCACCAGACATAATGCAAGTGGAAATTTATGTCATATGTTATGCCAAAGGTCAGACTACACGTAATCAGAATGGCCCTTTTGACTTTAAAATCCATAATGGTTACAGATTAGGAGCAGGTCCCTTGAAGACAGCACAGTTACATGGATGGGAAACTGATGTGAAATGAAAGTCATTCATGACAACTTGGTTATATTTCTTTTTAATAATGCATGTCAATAAAGAAAGCTCAGTTCATTTTTAAATGACTGAACTTTTGAAGTGATCTGCTAATGGCTCCTGTGACATTGACAAAACCTGAACAACATTTATCAGGTACATAAAGCTGAGAACATGGTCTGTACCTTGCACCAGAGGAATTTTCCCTAAGCTATCCTATGCTTACTGGAATCTATAAGAAAAATTGTCTTTTTTTACATAATAAATATTACTACTGTCTCAAGAGACAGATGATATTAAATTTTTCCACTTCTCAAAAAAACAGTATTTGTTATCTGCATAGAAGATTGTGGTTTGAGTTCTGTCTGGAAAAAATGCACCTTAATAAACATAATAACTTCAGAAGAGTGTGTTAGGCAAAAGGTGAATAACATCAGATTTATACGATTTTAAATAAAGATTGTCTGACCATGCTTTAATTTTTACCCCGTTCAGTTTCATTGTTTTCACTGGGATTTGCCAGATCTATGCACCTAAATATGCAAAATGAGGTCCAACTGTGAACAGGACCAGAATTTAATGGCACAAGAGATATATCACAATAGAACCAAAGAACATATTTTTCTTAAAATGCGTACTATAAACCCTTCATATTTTGGCATCTTCAGGATTCTCATTTCAATATGGCCAGGGGTTTTGCTGTAGCTGCCACGTCCCTGGAAGTTTCCAAGCCCAGGCTGGACAGGGCTTGGAGCAACCTGGGACAGTGGAAGGTGGCAGGGGTAGAACTGGATGGTCTTTAAGGCCCCTTCAGCCCAAACCATTCTATGATTCTGTGATTGTTTTTCCCATTCATAACAATAAAACAGTCTCTCTGTCCCTATTATTTATTTTTTTAATGGCACTTTCCCACTGACAGAATAGAATTATGTACTTTAATCATATACTGACATTTTTATTAATATACTGACACAACAGAAACAAAATAATATTGCACCAGAGAAATTATTATTTAGCATGGCTGGGATGGGTAGTAATGCACAGTGGGTAACAGAAGCCAGATGTTACAGCTAAGATTTTATCTGAAGTATCATTAATATAATTTCATTTCTCTGTAATTTGCTTACCTGAGGACTGGCAAGAATTTACTTTAAAAAACACTTGGACTCTCAGAAGAACTTCTAAACTTAAATTTGAACAGGACCAGTCATCAGCCTGCAGTAGGTAGCTCAGGAATTATAGAATATTTTAAAGAAATCCACCCTATAATTAAGTTATTGCCTAAATTCTTAGTGCAGAAGGTACAAGTAAAACCCACAGCAGGAAGAGAACACAACACCTTCCAACCATCCATATTGTCCTGGCTCCTCCTAACCAAATGCTTATAGAGAATGAGGCAGTTCCAAAATGTTTAACAGACAAAAAATCCTTGTTAATCTTTTTAACAAGGAAAAAAAGTCTTACTGCCCCCCAAATCTGCTGACTTGAACATCCTTAAACAGGTGAACTTAATTTCAGTAGGAGCATCCTGTCTATGACACATCTCTACGTGAGATTCCTCAATAATTCATAGCAAGGCAAAAAGAGTCAGAGCAATAATGAAACCAAATCAGAAAGAGGAATAAAGTCTTAATGATCATGAAAAGCCCTGGATTATGAGATGAATATTGTATAAACACACTCCAAATCTTAGTTATATCCAAAGGTTGCAGTTTCAAGATAAATGTTCTCTGGAAATAAAAAGTTTTCTTACTTTTTCAACATAATCACTACTAGAAAAACACATAAGTAAAGCATTTTATAGTTTTCTTTAAATTTTGATCAAATTTATTCAGATTTAAGTTCTGTTTCTCTTCCATTTCCTATCAAAATTCTCTTAATCAATTGTACAAGATTTTTTGTTTGTTTTTCTCTCCACAATTGCCACATTAGAAATTTTAAGATTCACCGACTGCACACAGACACATCACCAGGCAAGGGTAGATGAGCAAGATATAATTAAGCTTTTTAAGGCTTGAACAGTACCACCACATCAGTAGAATTTTGTGATTGATTCATTAACAGAAGCTCTTCAAGAAACTATCTGGTAACAAGGAAAAAATCCCTTACAGATCTGTATCCTTTTAAAAGATCAAAGACAGTCAATTTTGCCAATGAGAAGAAGTTATGAGCAGAATCCCACAGGGATCTGCTTTGGTTCTTTGCTCATCATTAAGTCTCTAATTGATCTAGAGCTGGTGAAGGAGTGAAATCTGCTTATATACCAAAATATTCAGCACAGTTAAAACTAGATGGGTATTAAAGTGTTGCATCACCCCAACAGCAGATTTATAATAATATTTCCTATTTTAGCAATTCACTCAGGAAGGAAATCTTGTGTTAGTTTCAGTTGTTCTGTAAAAGCACATTCATAAATGAAGAAAAGAAACTCTTTTTAAAGGCTTAGAGAACAACACAGAGACCATTACCCATTAAGGTGTGGAGGGCATCTGTGCCTGCAGTGCTGCAGCTGAGCCAAAGAACAGAAAATACAGACAAAAGTAATAAATGTAGGAAAATTCTTCCATTCAAAATGAGCTTTGTGGAGAAAGAAGGGGAAAAAAAAAGGCAGACCCATACATTTATAAACTTAATGGAAAAGGTGACTAGAAGGTAATTATTCATTGCTCTCATTATACAAGACCTTGGGGAGAACTGCACTGAGTGATTAGACAGAGGAAAATAAATACTTTGTAACGCACAAATATTTGTCATGGATATCTGGGAGCCATATATTAAAGAACTCCAAAAGCAGTTAAACAAATTCAAGAATTATTACACAAGAATGTCAGATGCAACTTTTATCTCAGAAAAGTCTTGAATGTAAAAGAGAATGATAACCCAGCACTTACTGATGACTTCAGGAGCTGTTACCAGCTACTCTCAGAAGCAGTTTAGATATCTTTGATTTCTCCACCTCTGCAGGTACAACTCCATCCTTAATTTGTGGTGAACATCCTCACCTCATTCCCACATTTTCCAACATCTCCAGCTGCTCTCCACAATGCACCCATCACTCCATGCTGTTCCCAAAGCACAAAATCATGGACTCAAAGAATGGTTTTGGTTGGACCTTGAAGACCACCTAATTCCAGCCCCCTTTCCTGGGCAGGGACACTGCTACTAAGCCAGGTTGTTCTGTGCTATCCATAAAACTTCCTCCCATCCAACTCTCCCACTCTGTGATGGGGTCCATCATCCAAACCTTTTCACACAATCCTGAGTGTCACCATGATATTTTCTGAAAAATCCCTTCACCAGGATTTTTTCTCCTGGGAAGATGAAAGGCCTCAAGAAAGAATGAAAACAATAATCATTGATTCCTTTGGAATGTGGTCTGGAGCTCGTTTACCAAGAGGTGCATGTTTGATTGGTTCCATGTTAATTGCTTTTAATTAATGACCAATCACCATCAGCTGTGTCGGACTCTGAGGAGTCAGTCACAAGCTTTCATTATTGTTCTTGTTTAGCCTTCTGATGTATCCTTTCTCTATTTCTTTAGTATTGTTTTAGTACAGCATAATGTAATATATAATATAATATAATATAATATGATATAATATAATATAATATAATATAATATAATATAATATAATATTATATTATATTATATTATATTATATTATATTATATTATAATATAATATATATATTATAATATATATTATATATCAGCCTTCTGAGAACATGGAGTCAAATTCTCATCTCTCACCTCATCTGAGGACCTCACAACACAGCCCCGAGCTCTTCCCACACTCCTTCCTCACATCCCTTAACCCAGAGAGACCTTTTTGGCTGTCACAGCTCCTTCTGTTCTTTTTGATGAGGCTCCAAACTGTGCTCTGACAGCTACCAGTGCTGGCTCCTCTCTGATGCTGAGTTCTCCTACAAGTTTCACTATCCCTGGAGAAGCAGAGCCCTTGCAGCTGCTTCACAAAGATCAAACCCAGCAAAACCCCTCAGACAGAAAGCTGTTCTCACAAACTGACATGATTCTAGAGGCCATAAAGGAGGACATGAAGGAGAGCACCAGGTACCTCTTGTTTCCAGGCAGAATGGGTCACAGCCAATGATTTTCAGAACATTTGCTTCTCTGCTAAGTTCTCTTTTTTTTTTTTTTTTTTTTGGGGAAGCATCCTGCATCATTTACTAGCACAAAGTGCTCTTCTGAAGCGTGAATGCTTAGTATCTTTAACAATCAGGCAATTTATTCAAATGTCTAAAAATGGATATAATAGAAAATTATTTCCTTTGTGTCAGTTTTAAAAATAAAAAAAATACACTGAGATTCAAACTGAGACTCAATGGTTTCTGTACTGTCATATCTTATCTTAGAGTGGCTTAAATAAAACCCTTGAGAACTCCACCACAAGCCTATCAATGGGTTATACTTTTGTGTTAAAAATGCTTCTTCTCTAGAAGGCATAAATAATTGGGAGAACAACCAGAAGTCTCATCCAAAGGCATCCTACTGACTTCATCATACCTGGATCAAGCCCAAGGTTTGTATTATAGCTTAATGTATTTTTATACTGGCACTGTAATGAATGCCAACAAAAATAAAGCTCTAAAATGTTAAAGGGGGAAGAACAGGTTACACTGCTAAATCTAAGGAAACTTTGAAATGGAAGTGCTTCCTACACTCAGAGCATCAAACCTGCTCTTCTATTCCTGTCTACAACAACAGAAAAGTCCCACTAGGTGTAAAAATCTCCTCCTAATGCTGTCTCCTATTCATTGCATACAAGACAAAATGCACTCCCTAAACATATTTCCCTTCACAAACTGGTATTTAAGTAACAATTTCATCTCCTCTTCTGCTCCTTGTTTAACTCCTGCATCCCCTTTCTTCAGCTCTGAGCATTTAAAGAGCTTTATACCACTTTGCTTAAATTTGTGAGGCTGTTTATTCCTTGCAATAATTTGAGAAATAATCTATCACTGGAGCTCTCAGCTCCTTAGGACAATATACTTGGGAAAACACAGTCTTTTTTTTAGGGATAAATCAGATTTTTAAGTCCCCTTGCTGAAGTCAGATTCAGAGGCATCCAAATCACCAGGACTGGAATTCCCTCAGGCATTTTCTTAGAGTAGGTAAGAAAAATGTTTTGACAATTTTGGTTTAAGGTAGAAACCTTTACCTACAAACAGAAACTATCACCAGATCAAAAAAAAAAATCTGAATCCAAAATGATGTTCCTCAAGTAATTCTTGGTGACTTTGTATTTTGCACTTTCAAAACATGCCAGGGAAGTACTGTATTTGTGGGGTGCCCAGATGAAGGAAGGAATGATGACTCCATGTTCTCAGAAGGCTAATTTATTCCTTTATGATACTATATTATATTAAAGAATACTAAACTATACCATACTAAAGAATACAGAAAGGATACTTACTGAATGCTAAAAAAGATAATAATAAATAACTGGTGACTCTCTCCAGAGTCCTGACACAGCTTGGCACTCTGGCCATTGAGTCAAAACAATTCACATCAGAATCCAATGGAACAATCACCTGTGGGTAAACAATCTCCAAACACATTTCAAAGAAGCAGAACACCAGAGAAGCAAATGAGATAAGAATTGTTTTCCTTTTCTCTGAGGCTTCTCAGCTTCCCAGGAGAAAAATCCTGGGCGAAGGGATTTTTCCAGAGAATGTGAATGCCACAGGGAAGAACTGGTAAGCACGTTTCAAGGAAGTTACCAAGATATTATGGTCGAAAACATGGGGTTTTTTTTAATCAGAGAAGAAAAAGCAGTAAAATCTCATTCCCTCACAAAAGCTGGGTCAGCCAGGATCATGAATCTTGAATGTGAGCATTGTTGTTTTTTTTTTTTTGTTTTCCTCAAAACTGTTAGAATTGAGGTGCTGCAGTTGGTTTGGAATGTTGTTGGTGCTGTACACCATGAAATTTAGAGTGGAATGTTGTCAGAGAGATGAAGGACTGCAGGAATAAAAGATTAAGGGCAAGAGGGGGTGAACTCATCAATATTTGTACTTCTGGAGGACCCAAGCATTGGCCACAAGGTCCTGCAGCATCACTGTCTGGTCCTTAATGTAAGCGGCATTGTTTATTTTTTTTCCTTGCTCGGTGAAAAATGGTGGCAATTATATAAAACTGCAGAGCTACCAAGAATTTAATTTTGTTCTTTAACAATACAGAAATTAGGCACTGGCACAGCTTTTCTAAATGAGATTTGCTTGATTTCCCTGTCTCCTAGAAAGAATGCTCCCTCCTTCCAGAATAAAATGCACCAAAAATCGTAACAGCCCAAGGGAATCCTCTTGACCACAGATCTCCTCCAGAATTTGGCTCATGGACAGAGAAATGTTGGGAGGCTCCAGACAGCAGCCTGAAGGAAACTCAAGGCCCATACCTGTCCTTAAACATTTATTCTTTCCCTTCCCTCAAATTTAAACAGAATCATTTTTTCACCTTACCCTAGGTCTGCTAATTCCTTCTAGGCTTAAAATTAAGTTTGTTCAGATGTAGGTTAAACATTTTTCAGCTGCTGAGTTAATGCAGATCCCAGCAAGATCTGTGTCCTGGCTGGTAAATGCAGCAAACTGAGCCCTGTGGAAAGACTCAGTGGGTATCAGCACCCTGAGAGCAAGTCAAAGCTTGATCAGTAATGTCAGCATGCCAAATTATGCTCTGCTTAATTGCTAGACACAGAAGGAGAAATATTTCAGTGGAATAGGATTTGTAAATAAGGATTTAAGCATTAGAATTGGGTAGGGTTTGGAGGGGGACTATTATTTTGGTTTCTAACTTGGCCAAAGCTATTACATACTAAGTATGATAAATGCACTGAAAAGTTACTGAGCAAATAAAAAAAAAAAGGGGAGCATACTTTAATGTCAATATTGCACTAGATTTTAATTTCTGGTGTCACAATAAAATCAGCTGAAATGCCTACCATTCCTCCAATAATTTATCTTCCAGGGTTGACGGTTTTTTTGCAACCAGTATTAATGCCCCTTACTGATCTAATGTCAGTGATATCAGTATTTATTGCAGTTTTTGATTAGCTCTGCTATTATAATTCACGGAAAACAAGGCACAGCACAAATAAGGAATGCTGTAAATCTCCAGAGAAAGCAGAAGCAATCAGGTTCCTATCAGGGCTTGCAGTTTAGGCCCAGTTCTAATAACACACTTTATTGGGCACTTGGGCTAAGCCCATGTGCGCATTTCAGGTAGGTGCAGAATTTTGTGCTTTATCACATTTAAGTCAAACTTCCAGATGCATGAACAAAAGAAAAAGTGGGCATTTTTTGTGATGATGTGGATTTTGGATGGTCCATCCCTGGAAGTGCCCAAGACTAGGCTGGATGGAGCTCTGAGCAGCCTGGCCTAATTGAAAGTGTCCCTGCCCATGGCAAGGGGTTGGACTAGATGAGCTTTAATGTCCCAAACCACTCTGTGATTGTACATCAAAGCATCTCCCTTGAAGTTATTTGGAGCAGTCTGGGACTGTGCTATCTCTTGGAGACTGTTCACATTGTTCCAGTGGCCAAAGGACACCCACTCCTCAGGAGAAGTCTAAATCAGAGCTATCTGAGAGTGCAGCAGCAATGTAAACTGATAAATCTCCTGTCAAATCTAAGCGAGAGAGAAACCCAAACCTCACGGGTTTTGGCAGAGCACCCGGTTCTGTAACACAAAACTAAAACAAAACAGAACACAACAACATCAAAATGAAAGAACACATACTGCAGCTTCAAGCTTTTAAACAGAGTGAGTTTGTGGTGGGGTTAAAACTTTTTTGAAGATGGGCATTTGTCCCAAGCTGTGTCAAGGCAAGCATCAGAAACAGTCTTAAAAGCAGCACCAGTGCTTCTCCACCCTCATGCAGGTTTACCAGGTTTTTCAGACTCTTGTGCCTGCTTCAGATGCCAAACCCATCTTGTTTTTCCATCAGTGAGCTTGACATGATGCTTTAATTATTTCTTAGGAGGCAGGCATAAAAATATAGGGTTAACGTAGTGACAGAATTATGATGTGAGTTATGCAAAATTTATTCCTCTTTTAAAATACATGGTTGCAAATTATCAAGGAAATCTACAGCTGATTTTATTTATTTATTTATTCATTTATGGGCAGGAAAGAGGGATGACTGCTAGATTTATAAATATATAAACCCTAAAATTATTCTAGCATTTTTGCCTTGTACATATTGGACATAAAGTTCTACAGAAGTTTGAAGGAAGATAACGTGCAATACAAGGCTCTTCCCACTTCTAACATTGGCAATATTTGGCACACTGATTTCTGGAAAATGTAACTTAAGAGTGAGAATTCACTTAACCCAAACTCTAATATAAAGAACTTGGTTTACGAGGAAGACAACATAAATTTTGGGATGAAAAGATCAGAAGCCAATATGTGAGGCTGATTAAATATTCCACAGAAGTCAGTTTTATATCATAATGGAGAATCTGCAAGCAAATTTCCATTGCAAATGTCATTTATCTATAAATATTAATGCATAAATATTAACTAAAGCTATTTCATACAGCTACATTAATAGAACTTGCATATTCACGATGTAAATAAAACAGTTTACTATTTTTAATTTTATTACTTGTAAAACAAGATTTCTGGGCACATTTTATGTAACTAAATTATATAATTAACAAAACAAAATTATGACTCTGTGTGCACAGCATGGAAGATGAGAATCATCATCCCAGGTGTACTTACACTTTGCAGGAAGAATTGTGACCATATTAAAGATAACAGTAAAACATAAATTTCAATGAGCAATATTATACTGCTTTCCACATACACAATTAAGAATGCTCTGGAGATAACTATAATACTCTAACACAAGTTATTACTATAATTATGCTACTGGTTGAAAGCCATTCAAAAAGAACCCTGAAACCTTCCAAGCTCTGCCAAGTGATGCCTGTTTGAAGGTGGAATATGCTCCCAGGCTAAAAGGCAGATCACCTTTAGTTGGCAGATTTTAAAAGATCATAGTAGGAGAAAAATCCTGATTTTCTAGGAAAACTGAATAAATGATCTGAAATGGTTTTTTATTTGTCTAGCAAAACATTGTCAAGAGATGGAGCAGGGGGTTGGAGCTGGATGGTCTTTAAGGTCCTTTCCACTCCAAACCTGTCTGTGGTTCTATGGCCCAAACTGGCAATGCTCCACTGAAGCAAGTTAAGAGTGAATGAAAATGAAGAGCTGTCAAGTAAATTTGGGATGGATTCTCTCTTCCCAAAAAAGAGAGAATCCAATCAGGACCTGAAGGCAGAGAATAGCAAGGAGCACAAAATTGATTTTACCCAATCTCAGCCCCCTAAAATTGTCTATAAACTACATCAGACAGGACAGAAATGCATATTCAGAGTCTGATTCCTCCCATGCTAACACAGCACCTAGGGCAGTCGATGAAATTATCCTCTTGCCTCCTTTTGCTGCCAACATGGAGAACATTGAAATGCTTAATTTTAATTGTCTAAGGAGTGGGTGAAGTGCAGGAAGGGCAGGCCTTGACTTTGTACCTGCAGGACCGCAGCATGGCTGAATGAGCCCTGGGGGAGAAATGAAGAAAAATGGGCTCCAAGAGAGATTTCCATGACTTTTCTTCATGCATATAAAGAGTAGCACAGATAAATTTCATCCCTACCTCACTCCTGAAGTAGCACAATTACAGGCTGCTCTTTTTTGGGGGTGTCCTGCTCTGAAAGTTGGTCTAAGCATTATGGTAACCGAATTATGAAAAATATATGAGGGCATCACTTGAATTTGATTTGCTGCCCATCTGTATTGTCTCACCCTTCACATGGGACTGAAAATAGAATAAAAGTTTTTAAGATGCCTCTCAGTTGCCCCATCTCTGAGTCAGAAAAGAGCTTAATCCAACATGGATGTCCCCATTCCGGGAAGTTGTAAAGGCCAAGTTGGATGGGGCTCTGAGGAACCTGGGATAGTGTGTGGTGTTCGTGAGCGTCCCCAGGACAAGGGGAGAGATGAATCTGACTTCATGTCTCAGGAGGCTGATTTATTATTTTATGATATTATTTTATACTAAAAGAATGCTACACTAAGCTATACTAAAGAAAAAGGATACATCAGAAGGCTTAACAAGGATGAATAATAAAAACCCCTGACTCCTTCCAGAGTCCTGACACAGCTGGCCATGATTGGCCATTAAGTAAAAACAATTCACATGTTTGGATAAACAATCTCCAGACCACATTTCAGAGCAGCAAAACATGGAGAAGCTGAGGCTTCTCATCTTCCCAGGAGAAGAAATCCTGGCAAAGGGATTTTTCAGAAAATATCACAGTGACAATAGTGGGCGGTGTCCCTGCCCATGGCAGGGGTGGGACCAGAAGGTCTTTAAGGTCCCTTCCAACCCAAACCATTCTGGGATTCTGTGATACTTTTAAACTGTACCTGGAGACCAAAGCCTGGGTGAAACACACTCTGGTAGTCAAAATATAAATGTATTAGTGAATAAATTCTATTAATTTTCATAATCTATGAATACACAGAGAATTTTTCCAGATGATTGTGGGGCACTGGTATCAAATATAATCTAATACTTTCCTGTCATTTATTAACTTTTATTTTCTTAATTGTAAGCAGGAAAAAATATTGTATTACATATGCAAACTTGTGCATAATGAACTATCTGCAAATCAGCATAGCTTGGCTCTCCCTAAATATAGAGTATATTTCTCATGAAAAACTAATAAAATACCAAGACGAGAATTCTGTACTGGTGGCCCCAAAATTAACAGGTGCTCACATCTCTGTTCCCAAACCTTGGAGATGACACAGCCAGTTGAACCATTCCTCCCTGCAAATCCTCTATAAATACATATAATATATAATATAAAAACTGATTTTTCTGTAGTATTTATTCATTTTTTTCCAGAAATATCTTTTATGAACCAGAGCATGATCTGAGAAGAGCAGAAACTCCCTCGAAATGTGATTCAGGTATTTCCATGTGCTCTGTGCCTGTCACAGCTTTGCAAGGCGGGGTTCTAATAAAGAATTTCCCAGTGCCTACACAGGCAACCCCTTCCAAGATGCACAAAGCCTAAAGTCACAGCCTTGGCCATTTTATAATTTAAATAATCTCACTGCAGAAATGCCTGTGAAATAAATAACAGCATTTGATTAAGAAGTCAAAAAAATGCAGCGGCAGCAAATTGCATCCAATATTCTGTTTGGGAAAGTACATAAATGAAGTTTTTGCCTTAGGGCAGGAAATGTAATTTTCTTTCAGTATAGAGCATTTAGCATCACAGGATTCAAATCTAGCTGATAAACATGTCTAGCCAAATAAAAGTCTTTTCCAATAAATCTGAGCACTTTTAATCAATGCGCTTATCACAACTAAATATTTATTTACTAATTAAAATCTAAAACACAGAGCTTTTAAGATTAAGGGAATCAAGCCAGAAGGTTTGTATTTGTTGAATCTGAGTCCTGTGCTGTTTGCAGCCTGAGGTTTTTGGCTGGGAACCATTCTCCACACTTTTCCATACCTGTGTGAGCTTGAACGTGATCCTACTCAAAAGAGACCACAAAAACCCCTCTCAGCTAAATCACAACTTCATAGGAGGGCAATAGCAGCTCTGAAAATACATAATTCTGAAAATTCACATTCAGGAAGGTGCAGGGGACACATCCTAATTGTCCCAAAAAGTCTGCAATGTGAACTCAACCTCCACCATGCCCTGGGGAACTCAACCACAACTCCCAGACCCCTAGGAGACAACTTCAGTAGTTCTGCTGAAGGCTTCTGCTTCCTTCAGTCTGAGAGCAGACAAACATATGAACAACTGGAGTTTACAAAAGATGAGATAGCAAAAATACTCTAAATTCAATTTAACAAACAATTGCTCCATTTGGGGATGGAATCTTGTCTGCCCAAGGATGCCAATATCAACCGAAATGTTGCAATTTAGGTTTCTTTATGAGAATCAAATCTCACCTTGCTGGCTCTACAGAAATTACTGTATTTTTCAGCAATTTTATTTTCCTCTCACACTTTGTCACTGGAGGCTTTAAATAAAATGGTTACATATTAAAATAATACTGAAAGAATTTAAAAAAATACTACTAAGGTATCTTCAGTGTTTTTTTCCCTTTCCTCATTCCAGTTTTGCAGCACAGTCAGAACATGGCCTTGCTCATAACTCTGAATGGCTCTGGCAAGTGCTGCTGTTACCTGATGATTTTAGTTTTATGGTAAAAAATATGTTCTTAAATTAATTCATCATTTTTTAAAATGTTTCTTGGATGCAATTTCAGCTGGTCCCAAACTAATTGAGCATACCTTGAATCAGTCTCAAACAACTTTAAATTCTGCTGCTGTTTTTCCCTGTTGAAGGGTTGTTGCTCAGCCCATTCAGTTATACAAAGAAAAATCCAGAACTTGTGGACAATCTGATGGACAGCCAGGACAGCAAGAATTAAACCAAAAAATTATATTGCAATAAAACAACTGACAGGTGAACCTCTGTTTTGCTAGAACCTCACCAGCAAAGCAATTTGAAACTGTTTTAGCTTTGATTTTCTACTCAATTTGCTAAATACTGACATTTCCCAATGATTTATCTGCTATTACAGAACTGGATGATTACATTTAAGATAAAAAATCTTATGGATGGTGCATAACACACTCTAAACTATAGAGAAGAGACCTGAGCAACTCTGCTGTGGTGGGATTCTGCTCCAGGCTCCATAGAATTTTCTCTACATCATTCCCTCCTCGTACCCAGATACCCTCAATTAAATACTGCATATTCCATGTAGAAGAAACAGCAAATAGGAAAAGGATCATCTTTTGAGAAGCACATTTATTAGCCAGGGCAAAAATCATCTTATGCAGGGCTGATTCACAAATACACATTGAGGAAAATTTATAAAGGAGCAGGACAGTTTTTCTAAATATTTCCTTAATTATGAAACCACAGAGAAATACAGAGACAGAGAGAGAGGTGTGAGGGTATCACACACAACCACTTTGAGTTGTGCTAGCACCAGCTGCTTTGCCTGATGAAACATTAAGGCAGTTGGTAGATATGAACAGTCCTCTCAAATAAATCCCGTTACTCAGTTTAAAACTTTAAAACCAGGTACACATTTAAGATCACTATGGCAGGAAACTGGAAATGCTCCTGGCACAACACATTTTTGCACAGTTTACATTGCCCACCAAACAATGATACATAGCCATGCCCCTCCAGCTCTATTATATTTATTTTTAAACAATTATCTAAATTTGACACTAAACTATTCATTAACCATGCAATTCAACCCTAACCTAAACTTGTCTGCTTTGCTTGAAGTGTCCTCCCTCTGCTTTTGATTCATTCCTTCACAAATTTTCTTTGTAAAAAAATCCCCCATGCCTGCACTCTTTCTGATTTAACAGATTGGACAGTGGGGAGATCTCCTCTTCACTGCCATGGAATTATTGAATTCAGCAGCAGCATATTCAGGGAAGAAACACAGGAAAAAAAAAATTTACCCTTCCTAGAATGGGCTACTCACAGTCCTTTGCAAAGGGAACACTACTACAGGGGCTCAGGGACTGCACTGACACTCTGACACTGACACAGATCACATACAGAATCACACAAAAAACCAACATTTTCATAAAAATTTAAAAAAAAATTAAATTAGGCTACAATTCCAAATTAAAGATTAAATACCTGTAATATAAATATTCAAAGCACCTATAATTTTAAGCCAGCAATTAAAAGAAGTGGTAAAAAAAAGGAAAAAACCTAACACTTTCCAGAATGTCATTTGAAATAAATTAATCTCTGTGCTGAAATGGAAATTTATTAAGTTTGTCAAGTGTTTTAATGAGACCTTCTTGTTAGAGCTCACACGGAATCGATGTCTGAAGGGAAGTCCAGCTCATCAAGCTGCAGCAGCAAAATTTACTGACATATTCTCCCTCTAATAATGTATTATCTTGACTTATTCTTGATATGAGTTGTCTGGTCCTAACAGTAAATACAACCATAAAGCAATGAGAAATCCCAGCAGGATGATGACACTAATTGCACTGTCTTGACTTGAATTCAAATTGCTGAGCAGAAAATGAGATTACTAGCCTAAAGATAATCTTAATTTAAATGTGCAGCTGCATTTATCTCATCTCAGATATAATTTTCCAAAGTGCTTAAAAAAAATTATACCAGGCAGGCATCGAAGAGGAACCTTTATTTCTGAAGGTTTTCAAGATAATTAAGTGTCCTCATGTGTTTTG
Source organism: Camarhynchus parvulus (assembly GCF_901933205.1). Lineage (NCBI taxonomy): Eukaryota > Metazoa > Chordata > Aves > Passeriformes > Thraupidae > Camarhynchus > Camarhynchus parvulus. The sequence continues at coordinate 4,297,664 of NC_044574.1, read as the reverse complement.
TTCTTTGGCCATATTTTATAACAAGCAGTAATTTGCAGATCAAAAGAGAAAAAATGAGGGAATTTCTTCAATTGTTGCAACTTTTTCTGCCTTTGATACTGTCTTCTAATTTTTGTTTTCCAACATGAAATGTCTTTGATGAATAGAGAATCAGAGTTAAAACAGATGAAATTTCAGACCCATGACTTATGGATAGTCCATCCTGAGTCATGTAATTTTCTTGTAGGCATTGTAAAACAATAGAAAACCTTCAGAAAATTATTTTAGAATATTAATTAACTTACCAATTCTAAAAAGAAACTAATGTGCCAGGTTTTTTTCAATTAAGGGATTATGCTGACAAGCTTAATTAGAAGAATCACAAACAGAAATTGTGCTTTCAGTGTATTTCCACGTGTCTGTCCCCAGAATAAATTAAATTTCTCTGAAAACATTTTTCTTTCTCTTAAATTCAGAGAATATGTGGAATACATACAGTTAGTAGGGGCCTGAGATTTGCAATCCAAAACTGATTGCAGATTCTTGGGCAAGAGGGAGGATCCTGACTGGAACAATGCAAAGTCTCAAAAGTAAAAAAAAAAAACCCAAAACAAACCAAAATTCAAGCTAACCCCAAAGACATTTGAGACTAATACTTTGGAATGGATTCATATCATTTTTAAAATGAAGATTTTACCAGATATGAGATCAGCACCTTGGTGAAAATACTTCATGCCTTTTTCATGTTCTCTTCTAAATTTCCTAACCCTTTATTAGCCTTAAGTAATATTTCTTATTAATTATGTTAATTCAGAGTGTTTAGGGAGCGTTTTCTATACCCCAGAATTCTTCAAGCAGCTTTCCAGAGCAAATCGGATCAGGATTTATTGGATTTCCATTTGGAGCAGAAAATACAATTTCCAACTGCAAAGCCTCTGTACATCCCAGGACCTGGAGCTCAGGCAGTGTATTAGAAACTTTAAGGAGTGTTAAGGTTACCATCACTTGAATTCTCTTCTCCCCCAAGTAAATTTATACCTGAATTTTGTCTGTTAATTCAATTGGGTTTTTTGCTCACAGTAAACATCAGCTTGAAGAGCAAAAACCAGGAGTGAGCAAATAAAGGAGGGATGTAGCAATTCTTAACAAAACCCCCCAACATTTTGATTTGAGCATAGAAATACATTTGCAATAGAGATATCTCCTCTGATAGATAGGTAAGGTGCCTGTAGCTGCATCTACCAGGGTCCCAGAAAACAAATCCCTCCTCCTGCTCCCACATTTGAATGCTTCTGCATGTAGCCCTGCTTGCCTCAACAGGAGGATTTGTATTGATCTTCATTTAAAACGCAATTCTTTTTATAATTGATAATTTTTCATCCCTTCCTAACTGCAGGCTGGCATTTACCAACGAAGCCCAGCAGCCTGTGCAAGTGCTGGAATGGAAAGGTCAAGGACAAGAAGGAACTTTTGTGAATTTCAGCTCTCCCCCCATGTTCCTTCCCAAGGTGCTTTTTGAATTAATGAGTTCTGTTGATGCTGAGCAGATGTAAAAAAAACAAAAAAAGGACCTGGTTTGTGTCTGAGTTACATGAAATAAAACATTTTGTTCCACCTGGCTCCTGTGCCTGACTGTTGTGGCCATCCCCCGTGCTGGCCTTGGCTTTGCCACCTCCCAGCAGTTCTGAAAAGCTCAGTTCTGTCAAGCTGCAAAAAGCAAATGCCAGCTGTATTGTGATAAATGTCCCAAGATGGATAAATCAAGGTCTGCAGAAAAAGAATTCTGTTCCATTCCCAACCTTGATGGTGAAAATGCTTGGAGGCTTAATCAATGAGAACTCCTCCTGTTTTTCAAAGGAACACAAGCACTGAGGCAGACTGAGCCCTTCCTCAGTCAGAGCCCACCCTACCTTAAAAAGTAATAATAAACCCATTTATGTCACTCCTTCTAGAAGGACCCAGCTTCTATCCACAAGGATCAATCCATTTATGGTCCAGACATATTATTTTAAAATTACCTTTCCTCTGCAGAGATGCATGTTGGTAAGAGCAAAAGGAACTCCTATTTTCCAATATAATATTCAGTTATTAGCACTCTTTGCTTCTTCTTTTTTTCCACTAGAAAATACATTTGTTAAACATAATCACTATTCTTTAACTCTCTGGATACATGATATCCAATGATATTTTCTGAGTATATGTAAACAATCTCTTAATTCAGCATAACTGCACAATAACCTATGATTTAGTAATGCTGCTGACTCTAAAGTCCTCCAATTTTCATAATGATCCCATTAAAGCTGTTCTATTAATTAAAAAAATGTAATTGTTTGAAAGGAACTCTCAGAGATGTTATGAATTCTGATTAATGCTGACATAAGACTGAGGTTATCTGTTCACATCTATTATGCAACTGATGATTAATTTCAGCATCTATGGAATTCTATACAGGAAAGCTTGCATGCACTCATATTTTTATTTTCCTTATATTTCCATTGCTATTATACACTTCTGAGGTATGTTCTTTCTTGCTTTTAATTGATGGATTTTTTACCATAGTTTATTCATTTCAGGTTTCTTGTTGGTGGGGGATTTTTTTGTTGGTGTTGTTTCTGCTTTTTTTAAATTCCTTTTCAAAAATTCCTGGAATTTTAGCATTATGTGTTTAGAAGACAACTTCCATTTAGAGATTTAGCTCGTGGTCTTTGAGTAATTCTTTCATGACTATTTGTAAATATAAACTCTGTGGTGAATCAAGTCTATGACTCATCCAATTAATAAGCATCAAGTGTCTTATAAAAAAGAACTTAATTCAAACCAGAGTTTTCCAGCCTGACCTCCTGTACCAGCAATGTCTGCAGGAATGTTAACAAGAGACAGCTGGGGGTTTCTAGAAAGAAGAATGACAAAGGGAAGGGTGGAGGAGGAATTGTAAACCACAAACACAAATCTAGAAATCTTCCCTTTAAAAACAAAAAAATCAATACCAGATAGCCTGGTGTTCTTTTCTTTTAGGAAGTTATCGGATGCTCTGCTGAGTACTTTTGGTCATTACAGCTTTGAAGGAGTGACATAAAATGTGATTACTCATATCCAGGTTTGCCTTCTGTGCTACAGATACCTATCCTGTTTCTCCTCTTTATGATTCCTGAAGTACCATGTGCTTGTATGGCGCAGCACAATCAGCTCTGGGTCATACCTAATGATTGCTTCTATGGGAAAAAAGAGGAAAATGAAACATTAACACAGTCATTGGCATATGAAAAATCTGCAGATGGATTAAGGGTTGGTTTAATTTCATTTAAATATACCCATGTGAAAATGAGACATCCAGCCTAAGCAGTTATCCAGGCTGTCTTTACATGCGAGGGAATGTAGCTTCCTTAGAGGATACAGCCCCAGGCAAATATTCTGGATTAGGACACAGTTCTGCTGAACACAAGACCAGATTCGACCCTTGCATTTGACACAATTTGAGTTCAGAGTCAGATTCTATTATCCATGATTTTCCTAAGACTGTATGACATGTCAAAGGCAGAATCCTCAGAGATTGGTCTCATGAGTCTCTTCACCACAGGAACATTGCCGGGACTCAAAAGTTTTCATTTTCAGATGATGCATCCATCACACAGGAGAAACTCAATTCAGTTACCAAAAAAATGCTATTTTAGTGGGTACCACAATTGATCCACATGGATATTTCACAGAACATCACTGATCTGCCCAGAGAAGTGAAATTCCCAGAGCCATCCACTCACAGGACATGGGGTATTGAGTATTTAAATTGTCTGGAGATGGTAGCACCCCATATTCTAGAATTTGTTGAGACTGGGTAGAAAATGTAAAAGAAAAATTCCAGTTCACTAAATGATAACCAAATATCTAGAAAAATTAGAAAAGTTTGGAAAAAAAATTGGAACTTGAATGGAAAAAATATATGAGGGGTTTTTTTTTCAATGTTAAGACTGTGCCTACATATTCCTCATCAAGAACTGCAGAAAAATGGAATTTTGTATCCTTTCCTTTTTTATAGAATCTCCTCCACTCCTGTTCTTTCTTGTCTCACCCTATCTATGCCTGCTATAAAATTCTGGTTTGAAGAACTCATTCCTGTCTTTACCCCAAATCTTTCTAAATATGGTAGAAGTCTTCCCTGTCCACTGACTAAAGTGTTCCCAAATTGTTTTTTACAGCACTATTTTTATATTAAAAATAGTATGTTATGGTACTTTTAAAAGTAAGTTTTAAAAAGAAAAAAAAAGTGTTACTTGTTTGAGAAAGTCCATTATTCCATTTGAGGAGCAAAACAGCATTCTCATGGTAAGCAATAACAAAAACACCATGACTTAGCAGATGCATAGTAGGAATTACAGCTGAGTGTTTCAAGTTGCAGAAGAAAATGTCCAAAAACTGTTGATTTTGATTATAATAACTCAAAGAATTCCATCCCTTTAGAGCAACCATAAAGTCAGACAGGTTATTAAAAAAGCACAAAGGAAAACAACGTTCAAGTGGGTGATTTGCTGAAGTGAAGCAGAGGTAGGCTTGGCTCAAGAGGAAAAAAAAAAAGGATTCCATCAGTTCTTGCACTTCTGCAATATGCTCTTGGATACATGAAATTATATGACACATATATTCTGATCCTGACAAATTAAGAGATCCTTTCTGGAGAGTAAAGGCAGGCCTGAAGAAAGAACATCAAAAATAACGTTACATGACTTTGTTTTATGAATTGCTGGAGGAAAAAGCCCCCATCAAGCAGAGCCTCCACAGCATCTGTACAAACACTCTGCCCTGGGGCTACAGAAGGCAAGAGCTACTTTACCTCCCCTTTTACTTCCATTTTCTAGCTTTATTCTGCCTTTTTTTTTTCCCTACAAGTTTTTCTACAAGCTCAGCCTCCTGCTGACTGATGTAACAGCATTTCCTTTATATTTTATTATATCACCTCCTTCTGCGACTTCACAAACCCAGCTACTACTGGTGTTTTTCTGAGTCAGCCAGTCTTGCTGAACATGAGATGGAGCAAATGTTCCTCTACCACATCTCTTCTAATTTTACACCATTTCACCCACTACCTCACTTCCCTGTGAGTGAAATGGTCCATCAGCATTTGCTGAGTACAGCAACAACCTCAGGAATGGCTGAAGTCTCTTTTTAAAGAGACTATACATGCTACAATTTATTTTAGCAAAGTATATTTAGGGAAGAACAAAAAGCACCCCAACTTCCTTGGCAATGAGTAAACAGCAATAATAATAAATAATAAAACAGCAGAGTTGAAAATGCAGGACTTAAAATGGCCCAAGACAAAATATGAGCACCTTGAGGTCAACGAAGTTGGCAATTTAAGCATTGCAAGAAAAAAAAACTGAAAAAGACAAAATTGTGGTGTTGTAATTAAGACAATCCACTGATGAACAGACGTCTTGCTGGACTTGGGATATGGCACCAGACTTCTGGAACAAAGATAGTGCTGCTCAATTAATCTGCTTTTCTATCTGATGGGGCTACTTGAGGAGCAAAAAAGTTATTAAATGGGACATCAGCAAAAAGTCTTCTTTACTGCAGCCCAGCTCTTCATAATTAGACTGATAAAACCCCTTTACTCAGGGGTTGCTCAGAGCGTGGGTTCTTTAGAGCAGAATTCATTCTTTAGGATCTTGTGATATCTACTGCAATGCGCCTCCAAAGCATTTCTGAAAATTCCAGTTCACCCCTATTTTCACCACATTCTAATTTGCTTAATTATCTTTTAATCCACACTTTTGCCCTAATGTAATTCATATTCTTCAATTCTTGCATGTTTTCCAAATGTTGTTGTATCTTTTTGAAACTGCTACAGCCTTTTAAAGGATGGTTGCACTGTGGCAATAACCAAAAAACAGTGCTAGTGAAATATTCTGTTTGCTTTGAAAAGGGATGGATAAGCTCATCATTATTTAAAAAGAAAGTGCATCTTAGGAGGCACATGTAGATATTCTTCTGCTGCTGTTTTACACCTAAGAAGAAGAAAAGAGAAAGGGAAAGGCACAAAAACAGGGGGAAGGAAAAAAGGACAATAACAAAGAGAAAGAGAAAGTTAAATGAAATAAATACCAAGGAGATGACTGAAAGTGGAAGGAAAACATGTGAATCTCCAAACATCACTTGGAAAAGAAATATAATCCTCACTCACTTTTTGCTAGACTACCCTTGCTCAGTTTCTTTTTACCTTTTCTGTGGAAAAAAACTAAAGCTTTTCTTGTTTTGGAAAGTATGTCCTCACAACTTAATATCCCCACCTCGGTTTTGCATGATGTTGACTTTAATTTTTCCCCAAGTGCTCTTGAGACTTGTCAGAAGATATGAGAAAACAGTATCAATCCCTTTATTAAGGTCATTTACCATCCCTCCTGATATTCATTTTGCCAACTGTTTTCTTAATAACCCTAACACTTTTATAATTTCCACTGGTACTCTGAAATTTATCCAAGAATTAGCAGCCATCAAGATGTCCTCGAGCTAACCTGTTTTACTTGGCCAAACTACAAGTTTTAGAAAATCATTATTTGAGTCCTTTGCTGCAAGAGCTTGCCAGAAGCATGCTGCTAAAACCTTTCAGATTTATCACAAGGATTGTAATTTTCTACTGACTTGATTTGATTAGACTTTGCTTTTCAAAATACTTACTGGTGGCCCAAAACTAAACAAACTGGAAACAGAAATATATTTCTAACACACAAGTAATGTCTCATGCAAGCCAGGGATGCTATAAGGATCGTATGGAACTGGAATCCCACTTCAGAAAATAAAAAAAAACCAAAACCAAAAAACCAAATCTGGATATGAAGGGAACATTTTTGAACAAATACCACATTTGTCATCATGTAGAAATTTAGAAATGGCAGGTTTTAGGAAAGTCAAGCTACAACTCAATTATCAAATACTTTCAGAGTCCATGAGGTATGTGGAGTACTCTCATGATGAGCAAACACTGGAAAAGTGAGCAGGGATCTTTGACAGCTGACAAAACCCAAATTTAGCCAAAACTCTGGATATCAATACTGCCCATGGGAAAGGTTCTAGAGGGGAAATTCCAATCAGCTTGGGTTGTCCTCTTGTCAGAGAGCTTGGCCACACTGCAGAGCAAAGGGGAGACATCCTGAAATCAAGTTTGCTTCAGCCCCTCCAGTGTCAGAGGTAACTCACAGCACACACCTGGAAATTCTCAGAGCATTCTCAGGGGTGAAGGAAATCAGTGTGAGCACCAAGAAAAGGCTGCACACCTTGACAATGACACATAAAGAAAATTTAGGCAAATTATTTAGCATCAAAACTGAAGAGAGGACCCTGAAGCTCACTCAGAAGGGTTCTTGTATTTTTCCTTTCCTGCTGCCTATTCCCGTTTCCAACTATAGCTTTCAACTCGTGTAATTAATGAAATAAGGAGCCTAAAGAAGGAGAATCATTTCTTATATAACAGGGATTTATCTTGGAACATAAGTCACTGATCAGTGGTTATAATCAAAGGCTGAAATAATTTTAATTAAAAGACAAGTTATGCTGAGGCATCCTTTATCTTCAGCCATTCACTTCAGAGTTTTCTAGGCCTGGTTTTTGGGGTCTTCCCTGTTTCCCTCCCTCCACTTCATCTTCCATCATACCCATTTTTCACAACCAAAAACTTTGGTAGTGCAGAGGAGTGAACTAAAAACCCTCCTGAGATTGTTCTAGCTTATATTTTGTAATTATTATATTAATTAATATAATTTATCATGATCATGCTAAAAATGATGACACTGCTTTAAGTTCATAAAAGCAGAACTATTTGATTAAAAACTAAAGATTTGTGATTTATTCTGTTTAGTATGTATTTTCAGCTTAAGCAGGCAGCTCTCAAAATAAAAAGAACAATTTAAATGAAATATCTGACACTATGGAGAACCAAGAAAACTGCTGTTAAACTACTAAACTCACCTAAACTATAAAATAGAAAAAAACCTATTATTTTATGCCAAAAGCACAGACCTGATGTGTGAAATTCAGCATTTAAAATGAAAATAGCAAATTACAGATTTATTTATAAAGTAATTCATTTATCTAAGGGGGTGGCTATACCAGCTTCATAGGTGCATCTTTTCTGTTGTGAAAAGAATTTAAAATATAGCAAAACCTTCCAAAAAAAAAAGCCAACATTTCAATTCAAGAATTCAAAATACAACAAAACCTTCCCAAAAAAAGCCAAATTCTGCTCAGCACATACACAGAGAAGAGATGGATGATGTATACACCAGAAACCAAAATCAGTGGAAGGAGTTTGCACAGAGCAAGTTAAGCTTTACAAATTCCTGGTTAGTCAATTCTTTCTCCTGCAAGGTACAACTTTTCAGCACCACATCTTTTTTCATGTTCTTCCTCCCACATAATAAATCAGGAACACTTTCTGGTATTTTCCAAGGACAACAGATAAAATATTTACACTGTTTTTTAATAATACTGAAAGGTACCTTAAGCAGTAAATATTCAGCTTTGCTTCCACACATTTAATTTTCCTATTTTTTAATATATATTTTTGTACCTTATTACATATATTTTTAAAGAAGCTATCAATTTCCTCACATACACACAGTGATATTTATATCCATCTATGTTTAAATATCTATTGAAAGATAACAACCCAACTTTGAAACATTTATCTTATAAAATACAGACACATGAGAAAATACTATTTTATTAACATATATTAAAGGATCTTAAATTTTGGCACAACATCATCCCCTGTGTAAATCCTATGGATGAGAAAACTTTCCATCCAGTCCCTCAGTTTGATCTTGGGTGTGAATTTTCAGGGATTGTCACCCCTCAGTGCAGTTAATTATGCAAAATGAAACAAAACTACACGTTTCAAATGATGCTTTTTAGATGCAGCTTCAAGTCAGTTCTCACCAAAACTAAGAAAGGTCAGTTGGGAAATCCTTGAGTTCCATTAGCCACTAAAATCTGTTATTTTACCCTAGCAATTGGAAAAACTTTTCTTTTTCCCACCTAAACCAAAGCTGGTGATCTTTTAAAACTCTGGAATGCTTGAAGGGTTTGAATTCCACGGATGGATTACAATTCCTAACAATTCACAAAGTGATGAACAACTGCTGTGACTCAGGAATACTGAAGAACCTTATGGAAAAAGGGCTTTCCCTAAAGATACAAGACACTATAGCCTCACAATAAAGCTGGGTTACGTGAAACATGAAAACACAGGGCTGTTGTGAGAATATTTAGCACTAAATTTTGTAAGAATGGTCAAGAGTTTCTAGTGATTACAGTAAAGAGGGTTATGCAGTAAAACCTGGAAGATAATTGGGGCTAAAAAGGAACAAAATGGGAGGAAAGCATGACGATTTCTATGATATCTGTGTTTCCAGGGAAGGGTCTGGAGCAGCTGAGGGAGCTGGGAAGGGGCTCAGCCTGGAGCAAAGGAGGCTCAGGGGGGCCCTTGTGGCTCTGCACAGCTCCTGCCAGGAGGGGACAGCCGGGGGTCGGGCTCTGCTCCCAGGGAACAGGGACAGGAGGAGAGGGAACAGCCTCAGGCTGGGCCAGGGGAGGGTCAGGCTTGATATCTGGGAAAATTTCTTCACCCAAAGGATGGTCAGGCATTGGCACAGCTGCCCAGGGCAGTTTGGAGTCCCCATCCTTTGAAGGATATAAAAGCCATGTGGATGTGGCACTTGGGGACAGGTGTCAGTGGTGGCTTTGGCACCAATCGGGCTCAATGATCTCAAAGATCTTTTCCAATCATTATTCTGTGCTTCTAAGACAAGTATAAAGACATTAATAAATGCTGTGATGACCACAACAAATGGCAGTCATTAAGACAACTACACATCCATCTTTTGCTGTTTTTCTGTTTTAAAAGCACCTTCTCATTTTTAATACCTAAGTGCCTTTGTAAAATACTTCCTAGGAAGTTCTGCTCTTTGCAGTAGCTGCCCTTCAGCTGCAGAGTATCAGAAGAAAGGAAAAGTTAAGTGCAGGAACTCAGCAGAAATATTTGCTTAAAGAAAAGATAAAAGTATTCTTGGCAAGAAGAGGGGGAGCTAAAAGCTGACTACTTGTTTTCCCCAAAAAAAAGCACAAAATGGTAATTTAGCAAAGCATCAGTCTGAATGTGACCCTGGGAATGAGAAAGTTGTACAGAGTTGGGTTTTTATCTTAAATAGTGCTACAGATTTGATATCTGTTTCAACCTAAAGTTGTGAGTGCAATGGAAATCCCATTTGGGTTGAAAAGTCATTGGAAGCAGCATCTTTTAATGCACAAAGCATTAGACATGGTAAAATAACTTGGGATATGTTGCTATAGACTTCTATGACTTTGAGGAAAATAACAGACAGTACTTATTTTCCCTATCTGCAAAATTCAAAAGTGATACTTTTTTATCCTTTGCCATGTATTTTGACATCCGTAGATAAAAGGCAAAAAGACAGATAAGTAATATTAAATTCTTTATTTGTGATGAATGCAATTATCTTCATCCATGTTCTTTTTATGGCCTTTTTAAAAAATTGGGTAGTTACATGGAGTTCCAAAATCCAACTTTATATTATGCCAAGTGATGTTATTTTAGAAAAAGAAAGCATAGAAGATCATTACACTTGACAGATCCAAAGGATAATTTAACCCATCACAAATAGGTGTCTTAAGTAATTTCTGACTTGTTTTTCCTCAGTGTGTGTCTCCATTGACTGACTATAGAAGGATGATTATCTTACATTATGTGCAAAACTTTTCCACAGCTGCAAGAACTCTATAAACACAGTAAAACAGGATTTGGGATGTAAACTGAGTTTTGGAGTTGTGAATTATGGAACTGTAGTGTTTGTATGCAAGCTGGAAGTTGAGCACATGAAAAGCCAGATGAATGAATCTTATCTACATGAGCACAGCTATTAATGTGATGGCAGGGACAGGTGAATTTTGGTGCTACAAAATCATATTTTTAACTGGAGGGGTTTAAAAGCACACTGGAGATTACAAGGTAGAGTCTCTATGTATTTTAAGTGTTTATTGCCTAAATTTTACTTTAGCTATGGGTTATTTCTCTTAGTTGTCTGGTGGATTTAGTGATCACTGAGCCATTGCTCAAGGGATTTCTGTGGAATCAGTGTGACAACCACCTTATTATCAGGGATGAGAAGTCAGATTGATGTAATTATTTATGAGTTCACATTACACTGACTCAAAAAATCCCTTTTTTTTTGCTTTATGTTTTTAATTAAATTTAAAAAACTTCAACAGAAATTTCTGATATACACACTTTTTTGATATATAGCATTAGGACTTCCACTCAGCACATTCCAGTGCCTAAAGGGGCTCCAGGAGAGCTGGAGAGGAACTTTGGACAAGGGATGGAGTGACAGAACAAGGGGGAATGGCTTCAAATTGCCAGAGGGCAGGGATAGATGGGATATTGGAAGGAATTGTTCCCTGTGAGGGTGGGGAGGGATGAGCAGAAGTTGCTCAGAGAAGCTGTGGCTGCCCCTGGATCCCTGGCAGTGTCCAAGGCCAGGCTGGATAAAGTTCTGAGCAGCCTGGAAGGTGGAAGGTGTCCCTGCCCATGGCAGAGGGTGGAACTGAATGGTTTTCAAGGTCTCTCCCAACCCAAACCATTCTGATTCTGTGACTTCTTTTTAACACTTTAAAGTCTGAATGAATCCAGCTGCATACAGGTCAGTACTCATAGCAATTTCCTCAGTATTTAGCCCCAACTCACTTCAGAAAAACAAAATAACAAAGTGTTCAAGTGAACTATCTGGATGTAAAACCTACACACTAATATGTGCATATAGCTCCCTTATAAATAAGCCATACTGTTCCCCTCAGTTACAAAAATACATAATTGCCCAAGCTTAGTTATCTCCCCTTTGGAGCTGAAAAGCTGATATAAATAGTTTTCTCCACACACTTCAGCTACTCAAAATAAGAAAGACATTTTAATATTGCAAAAGTAGCTAAAGCCAATATTTGTTCTGCAGCAAGAGCTTGTGTTGTTTTCTTCTCTACAATATTTTGAGCTGTTATAGAGACATTGCTATATTAAACCTAATGGATTTCAAATTAATTCAGCATTTATATTCTGATCATATTTTCTATCTTATATCTGAAAGGATGCATTCAGCTGATAATAACAGGCGACAGGAAACAATACTGATTATTTGGAATTAAAATGGCTAAGCTGAAGCTATTTTATGCTGGAAGGAGCCTATCAATGCCTTAATTTGCCAGGTGCAGCCAAGTCATCGACACAAGGACCAAGGAGGTGACAAGTCAAGGTTAAATGCAGCAAGATTGGGTGTTTGGTGATGGTCCTGACTTCCTCATCCATTCCTTTGTTGAGAAGAGCATCTGGAAAAGCTCTGGAAGCTTCTTCCTCCTATTTTTTAATTATAGCAATCCCAAGAGAGCAACAGGAACAATCCCTTCTCAGAGCTGTGGGGTAACTCAGTGTCACGTACAATCAATAAATTGTAAGGGGACACAACCAGACACAGCAGGGCTAAATACTGAAATCACACAGGAAATGCAATAAATGCCACATACCAGCACTGCAGGCAGGTATCTCTTTATTGCAAGTAAAGAATGGTGTGCAACATGAATTCATTGGCAATGTGAGCTTGGAGCCCAAAAAGTCCCAATGTGCCCCAGGCTGATCCCCCAGTGAGAGCACCAGGGGAGGGGGGTTCTGCCCCTCTGCTCTGCTCAGGTGAGACCCCTCCTGCAGAGCTGCCCCAGCCCTGGGGAGAACAGCAGGAGGAGCTGGAGCTGCTGGAGAGAGCCCAGAGGAGGCCATGGAGCTGCTCCAAGGGCTGGAGCCAGGCTGGAAGAGCTGGGGGTGCTCAGCTGGACAAGAGAAGGCTCCTGGGAGACCTCAGAGCCCCTTCCAGGCCTAAAGGGGCTCCAGGAGAGCTGGAAAGGGACTGGGGACAAGGGATGGAGGACACAGGGAATGGCTTCTACTGCCAGAGGGCAGGGATGGGTGGGATATTGGGAATTAGGAATTATTCCCTGTGAGGGCGGTGAGGCCCTGGCACAGGGTGCCCAGAGCAGCTGTGGCTGCCCCTGGATCCCTGAAGTGCCCAAGGCCAGGCTGGATGGGGCTTGGAGCAGCCTGGGATAGTGGGAAGTGTCCAGGCCCATGGCAGGTGTGGAGCACCTTTCAACCCAAACCATTGTGATTCTCTGCAGGAGCAGAAATGATGCTCCCCTGCTATTTCAGGTGTGGTCTAACAGGGCTGAGTTCAGTGCAATACCCACCCCTCAGCCTCCTGGCTGCTCCCCCATGCACACAGCCCAGGACAAGCTACAGATTTCTGGCTGCAAGTGCAGCACTGAATTTCCATCCTTCCTTGGGCCCAGCAGCACTTAACCCATAGGCAAATGCTGCTGCTGCTGCCAGCAATACCCAAATAAAGGAAATTTAGGAGCCCTTGTTCTTCATCTCCATCACCAACACCACCAGAAAGGTGATGTGCAGAGATACACTTTTGTTAGAGACTGGAAGGTTTATTTTCATAAGGAAGGACAGATGTAGCTGCACTACTCACTGTGTTTAGCAATTTTACCCAAAACACATAATAATGACAATTGCCAAGGGAAAATGATGCCCACACTGGGATCTTTCTGTGGACTTACACAGCACTCAGTAATTGGCACAATCTCATTTTCAAGTCAGAAGGAGGTTTTGACATCACTTGCCCTGGCAACCATTATCTGTCCATTAGATGGGAACAGAAAAGCTGAATCACAGAACTATCAAACCCAGTCCTTGCTACTGAAGAGTCACAGCTTTGAGCTTCTACAGCTTTTTCATGAATTTTAATTGCTTTGCAGTCCCCATTATCTGCCTTTGACCAATTATCTGTACTTGATTGCACCACTGCGTACAAATTTTCATATTTGTAATATACTGCTGGACATTTTTCAACAGGTAAAAATCCTATTTATCTGCCTAAATCAAAATACTAATAACCAGAAATGTTACATTATTATGATAAAACAATTTAAAATTATGCTTCATACATCAACTGCCTTGGAAATTTCCATGGCTTTTTTGTTCTCCCTGTAGAATAAATTTTCACAATTCTTGCCCTTAAGTATAAAAGAGGATTTGAAAGTTTCCACTTCAGAAATTGTAGTGATCTCCTATTGCTTCTGAGTTTTTCTCCACCACAAATGATTTGTAGTCGTCTTCAGTGATGAAGGTTGTGGATTGTTTTATCATGCAGCCAAGCAAATAACCAGAATTTGGCCAAGCAGCCCAAAGTCATTTTTCAAGTTCTGCAGCTGTCTGCCACAGAGAGGTGATGGAGCCTGGAGACTTCACTTTAATTATCTCTCTTTTCCCTCATCTACTCTCCATTCAAAGTGGGTAAAAACTCGACCTCATCCATGACTGTAGAGATTGTTTTGAAATTTTAATAATAATTCACTAATAATTAACTGTCTCAGATCTGCCCAAATGTGAACCAGATACTCTGTATTCAGCTAAGAAAAAAAGAAAAATAAAACAAACAAAAAAACCCCCAAACAAACAAAAAAACCCCATTGCCCCAAAATGTAAAACACAGTAACTTTACCTTTGAAGTTGTTCTTGCTCCACAAGAGAAATCTCTTACCCAATAAAATGTCATACATACATGCCTATAAATAAATATCTGTGTAGCAGTGAAAGTCAGGAATATTATAGCATTTTGTACTGGAACCTACATCTGGTCTAGCAAATCATCTCCCTGGGCTCATTTCAATCACCTGATTATGATCCTTAACACACCTGCTTTACTTTAGGATTAATAATGTTTACAAGTTGCCTCTGAGGCTCATCTGAGAACAGCAAATAGCCCCCAGTGCCCATGGGCTGGTCCTGCTCCAGGTGCAAGCAATGATCCTTTACCACAATGACACTTTTCTAGGTCAAAATAAAACAAAGTAATGTGTAATTCAGGCCTGTGCTAACCAAGTGAAACGCCTCAAACTGTTCCCAGCTCCTCCCCAGCAGCCAACAAGGGCTGACTTTCAATTATTGCCTACCACTGTAACTGAATCCAGACAAGCATCTTAAAGCAACAACTGAAAAAAAAAAAAATTATGCAGTTAAACTTTAACAGAATTGATTTTCCAGCGAGTTATACAGCCTAAAACTCATGGGTAGATTTTAGCTCAGGAACTTAGAAGTGATTTTTTTCTTTCTAAACCTGTGAGTTTGTGCCATCCTGCTGGGCAGGAAACCATCACCTTCCTGGAGGCTCCAGCCTGGGGGACAGCACTGACTTCCCAGCCTGGATCTGCAGGGACAGAGGTAAAATCCTCACTGCAGGAAATGAGGTTTTATTGCTCAGCTTCAAACTACAGGGGAAAGAACCAAGCACAGAAAATAACACAAATGCCTGTGTTCAATTAAAAAGATGACTAAAGAATATATAAAGATATAGATAAACACAAACAGAAATAAAGCTATAGATACAGGAAGATAAGGAAGCAGATCCAGAGAGGAGTGTCAAGGAAATTAAACATTAATAATGCAATGCCTGTCTTACAGACAAAAGTATTTTTATGCTGAAAAAAGATTAGAGGAAGGATAAATAGTTCATAGCAGCTGTTTGACATGTCACTAAATATGCATTACTGGAAGATACTTCACTACAATGGCAATGAAATGGAAGAAGGTGATGAGAGCAAGAAAATGTAGGAATTTCAACAGCTGGGCCTTTTAAAAGTAATTGATATTTCAAATTTGATTTTATGAGTATAATTTCCATGAAGAAATAGCTGTCTATGAGGGCATTGTTTTCAAAATTCTCAAATATAACAGATCCATAAAGAATTATAATTTGAAAAAAAAAATGCAAAGCCAACTAGCCCACCTGATTTTCAACAAGGAGCCTCAATTGCCAAAAGTAGAAGAAACTGGTTGGAAAAAAAAATAATATGCTTATGCCATGCAGTACACAGTAAAGAAAATTCAGTTTACAAATCTGAGAAAAAAAGAATCTGAATCTGGATGGAGCAAATCACAACCACTGGAATGAGGCCCTGACATCTCCCAGCAGCTCTTTCACCTTCCCTACCACCACTTCCTTTTTTTTCTTTTTACATTTATGTTTTAAAAACATCTTACTGGAAAAAAAGAAACCAGGAGATGATTGCAGCTGACTCCAGGTGTAGCCAGGCTGTGAATCTGCTGGAGCTGGACTTGTCACTGTCCCCTGGGCTGGTTTTCTGTTCTGACCTTTCTCCTGCATCCAGGATTTCCATGGCGTTGCTGTGCATCAGACAGAACTGCTGCTCCTCCCTTTGGCACACAAACCCTTCATGCCAAGCCCAAAGCCAGACTCCAGGCTGACTTTACTGAAATAAATACCTTGTTCTACCTGGGTATCAAGAGTTTACATTATGTGGGCAGTTTAGACACTGGTGAGTGGGAGTAAAAGGATGAAAGTCCTGATTCAGTTTTCCCCTGAACTTGTTTAAATTATGATGAAGCTGTTTTTTCAAACCAGACACTTTCCTGTGTGTCTTATACAGCATAATACAAACTCATTCAAAAAGAGATTATTCTTGTTTTTCTTAATCTGGACTCCTAAATGAAGTCCTCCTGCACTTAACTCTATTTTAAATTATTTTTCTAATGCACCATAGGATTCATCTATATGAGAACACTGTTTCAATTTAACCATTCACAATTTGATTTAGTTGAATGCAACCTTGCTTTATTTCCATTTATCTTGTTACAGTTCCAGCTAATGGGGAATTGACTGAAGTTCTGGCTCAGCTGCACAGAAGCAAACAGCTGTAGAGATTTAAGATGCTCCTGCTCTCCAGCTGTTCATTCTGTCTCTCTGCCAGATCTTACTGTCCCTGAAAATTTGGCAGAAGTGGGTCTGTCCTACAGCCTCAAGCACTGCTGCTGACATTTGTCCTGATGCAAAGGAATTTTCACATATTTTCCCTCTCAAATCTACTAAAGATGCAACAACCTTCAGAGAAGGGGCACCACAGAGCACAGACAGCGTCACATTTGAAGGTGACTTTTCTCTGCTCACCTCCTGCTGAACAGCACTGGGTCACGTGGAGGGCACCTTACCAAAACTGTCCTTTCACTGACACAAGAAAAATACCCTGCACTGTGATGTCCCAAAGGTTTTCAAGTATTTTGCATAATTAGTGGATTTATCCAGTCCACTTGAATTCCTTCATGTCATGGAAATTTCATGAGTTTTGAAGCATCTTGTAGGTCCCTTCCAGCTCAGGATATTCTGTGATTCTGTGACCTGCCAGGTTTGTTTTACAGAACAACACACAGAATTATAGCACAGTTTGGGGTGGAAGGGATCAAAAAAATCACCCTGCCATGGGCAGGGACACCTTCCACTAGCCCAGGCTGCTCCAAGCCCTGTCCAACCTGGCCTTGGACATTTCCAGGGATCCAGAGACAGCCACAGTTGCTCTAGGCACCCTATGCCAGGGCCTCTCCACCCTCACAGGGAAGGATTCCTAATTCCCAAAATCCCATCCATCCCTGCCCTCTGGCAGTGGGAGCCATTCCCTGTGTCTTGTCCCTCCATCCCCTGTCCCCAGTCCCTCTCCAGCTCTCCTGGAGCCCCTTTAGGCCCTGGAAGGGGCTCTGAGCTGTCCCTGGAGCCTTCTCTTCTCCAGGTGAGCACCCCCAGCTCTCCCAGCCTGGCTCCAGCCCCTGGAGCAGCTCTGTGGCCTCCTCTGGGCTCTCTCCAGCAGCTCCAGCTCCTCCTGCTGTTGGCCCCAGGGCTGGGGTGGCTCTGCAGGTGGGGCCTCACCTGAAGGGGCAGAGGAGATCTTTTCAAAGTGACAGCAGTTAAACACTTAACACAAAACCATTAAATTATTTCCCTTTCAAATTTCCAAAGAGGATTTGTCTTTGAGCTCTCCTGGGAAGGGAGAGCAGGGTAATGGAGCTCCTACATTCCTGAGCAGCTGCTTTTAAGAAGTGGCCTTTAAAACAGAGAAAAGCCAGAGGGTTTCTACCATCTTCAACTACCTCCTGGTCATGTCCAGGACTAGTTTTTATTTCTGTGTCCTTTCTTGCTTCCTTGCTCAAGATAGAAACTCAGAACACACTAGCAGAGGGAAAAGTTTTAGAATAGTCTGCCCGCCCTTCACAAATGTTCAGGTATGTGGAGTATTTTTATAAAATGAATGTGTATCTTTCCCAAGTCGCCACTTTGCTGTCAGATCTCCCAAAAGACTATTCATGGCATAGTACAGGTGATAGCTCATGCATGCCAAGTATGTTCTCCAAAATCATCCTCCCACCAACATTTCAGGGCTCGTGATGTCATAGCAATTACCTAAACTTCCAGCCAGCCAGATCTGCCTGGGAGCCCATCTGTCACAACTCCATCTAAAATTGTTTCAGTGTCTCTTTAGAGAAAACAACACAATGTGAGAGGTTGTACCATTTAACAAGCTCATTTTTTAATAGTTATGGCAACAGTTTGGGCAAAGTCATGGGGAAAGTGGAACAGAACTTCCAAATTGCCTAAATATTTTCATCCTGGTTCTCACAAAAGGTAAATCCTGTGAAATGCACTCAATCATTGTGGTTTAACATGCTGTTAACCACTCCCTTCCAAGACCTCCTGATACTACAGCACAATTCAGGCTTGATTTGATTCTATTTCTATTTTTGTCTTTATCTTTTTTCCCTTAGAACTCAAAGGTTATTTCATACACTACAAAACACCAAGTAATTACAGACATCTGACTGCACTGGGGCCCTGGCATCCCTTCACATTGGAGTCTTGAAAACATTTGCTCCCTGAGGACTATTATTCTTCAGGTTCTGCAAAATAATTTATTGCCTGGAGCTTTTCCTAACTGATTAGCTGACAAAACTATATTGTTCAGAAAAAAAAAAAAAAAAAACACTTCTGTTTTCACCTATTTGTTTTTAAAATAAAATACCTTGAACTTTAATAAAGGTGTTTATTACTACAATTCTACTCTCAAAAGTCCAAAAGCTAAACCAGAAATCCTTCAGAAGAATCTCAACATCTCTAATGTTTTATATTCTGGCCCTGCAGGTTTGCTTATACTAATAGCAGGAGGGTTTGGGGTTTTTTAGCTAAATAAATTTAATTTTTTTTTTAAGAAAGATGTTAAAGACAGCAGCATTTTGTGATACTAAGAGGAAGAAATGTTGAGCTTATATCTCCCCACTTCAGGAATAAACAGTGTATTCAAAGGACTTTTATCTGGCCTTTCTCTCATTGCAAGGTTTATTACCTGACATAAAATTCATCTCTTCACTACTTTCCTGCTGACATTACACTAAGAATCATGGGAGACTCTTTTCTTGCTTTTTTCCACCTTCTAGACAAGAAAGACTTCTGGTAGTAGCCAAAATATCTAATGGAAAGCTCTTCACTTGGTTAGCTGTGGCACCTCAGCATAAGGTAAAATATCACATTCTGTGTTTCTGCACTGAATAAAAGCCCAGCCCAACATCTGAGCTGGGCTGGAACAAAACTGGAACATCCACACAGTGAAATACACTGGGATACAAAGGTGCAGATCTTTTGCCTGGGTGCATAAATCCTGTTTTTTAACCTGCCTCACACCCAACAAAGAACCCTTTGGTAAGGTCCATCTGCACAATTCCAAGTCACACAGACAGGTACTTGGGGGAGAAAAAAGCAAAAAAAAACCTTTTTATAATGTAATTGGAACCCATGTTATTCTTGCATTAAGTCACAATGACAGTCTGATTATGATGGGTAAAGTATTTAATAACCCAGGTAAAAATGCTAAAATGCAAAGGATATTATGTAGTTATTATGGAGTATATTATGTCTGAATATATCTCTATTTATATATATATACACACATCTATACATATATGTATATATATATATATATATATCTATATCTGTCTGCCTATATCTATATATATCTGTATGTATCTATATATGTATGTATATATCTAAATATATCTACATCTGTATATATCTCTCTATATAAGCATACATATATAGATATGGATATATATATAGATAGATGCAGCTATATATAGGTATGTAAAAGAGTGTGAAATCATGCTGAAAACTCCGGTTTCCAAACAATGTCTCACCATACATTCATCTTGTAAAGCCAAAAAAATATAAGCCAGCCTCTGAGAGAAATGTCAGGAATTATTTGAGTGTAATATCACCAAAAGGTGAAGAAAGAATCCCATTTCTTTGACACATCCATGTCTGCAGAACTTTGTTCCACCTTCCTTTGCACATGTACCCCTTTTTCCTGGTGCTTTTCTCCCTGCGGGAATCAGAGCTGTGGATGGATCACCAGCAATCCCACAGAGGGAGGGAGCTCCCCACACCTTCCTACCATGACAGCCTAAATGGGCTCTCAGGTAAAAGGAAAATGGAAACTGTTTATGAACAACACCACCAGAGAAAAGCAAGTTCTGATAAGCTTTATATAAACCAGAGGAGTGAACTGAAATTTTAACATGAAAGGAAATTTCCCAAGAAAACTGAAACAATTCCATGAGTGGCTGGAGGGAGAAAATAGTCTGCTTAGTGGATTAAAAGACTGATAAATACTTCTGAGGAATCTGAAGATGGACAGAAGTAGATAAATGCTCAGTGCTGTTCCAAGGACTCAGTTATTTCCAAACCAGTAAATACGACAATCAGGTATTAGAGACTTCATTTGCCTGATAACTACTTTGAGTGGTTTCATAAAAACTTTTCCTGCAGCACAAAGGTATTCAGATATTGAAGCCCAAACCTCATCCCAATTCCCTTTATGTCCTGATCTGCCATCACCGAGTTTCTTCCCACTTCAAGTGGATGTAGAGGAGAGGGGAGAAAGAAACAAGGAAGAAGGATGGGCTCTTTAGCATCTCTCCACAACTCATCTTCCCACCTGCACCCTTGAATTTTTTCTTGAAATAGTGAAAACTTATTCCATTCCCCAGAGTTAAGGAATCTTTTCTTCCTTTTGTCCAAGGAGGCAGAATCTGACCTGCAAAGCACTTAATTATGGCATGTAATAATCTGCTTTTCCTGAACACAGAGACAAAACAGATTAGACACCAATACTCTTTTTAACCTTGATTATTAAGGGAAAAATATAAATGCATTCAAAATGATAAATTCTGATTGAGGGGGGAAATAAACATTACAAATCATGTGTTTTTATGTTTTGGTGCAGCACTTCAGCCATCTGCAAACCACCTCATAGCCTCACACTAATCTGACTTTCTACCTCGCTGCAGGTTGACATCTATTGACGTCAGACTTTAAAAATGCTTCAATCAAGATCTCTATAATCCTCATAACTAAAATGTCTTTGTTCTTTTTTATGATCAAACATTTCAGAAAACAAGAGCCACCAGTCCCAGCAAGCACTCAGGATGCTCAGAGGTGAGTTAAGGCACAATAAAAAACTCAGTAATCTCCCAAATCTCCTTGGAGAACACGTTTGTTTATCACCGTGCCTGCAGACTCTTACACTGCAAATGTGCTGGCAACCATTTCCAGCAGACATGAATATCATTTGAAAAGTTTAAAGATGCACAGAAAAAGCAATCAACAGCTTCAACAAGAAATCTCAGGGAAAAAGTAAAATGATTTGGTAAACATGAATGATTGATAAGTTCTTCAGTGGAAAAAATAGGTGGAAATCAAGAAGCAATGACCTTTTGTACCCATCCTTCAAGCAGCAGGTTTTAGAAACTTTTGTATTGCCTATAAAATTAGCTAGAAGATAAATCTCACTATGGTGATTTGCTCTTTATAAGTCCAAAGCCACTGTTCTGAATTCTCACTGTATAATTACTTCAATACAGATAAAGCATGAGTCATCTGTTCTACTCTAACCTTTGCATTTAAATTTCAATTTTATTCCTGCTTATCTTTTTTCCTAAATTGATATTACTGTCTACTATGTTTATTAAAAACAACTTAAAGCCACACTGGATGTCAAATTGCACAGAGGCACCATTTGTTTTGTTATTTTAATTAACATGTCTCAGGGAGATTACAATTCTAATCATTTCTATTAAACTATGTCAAAGTTTTCTTCCTCTTAGATGTCAGATTTTGTTTCCTGTTTCAAGTTATGCCTTAATAACCCAGCAGGCTTTTAGTAAATGCTCTGCACACCCAGGTAGGAAACTCAGAGGCACTGTCCTGTTTCTCTGGTAACAGCAGAACCCTGGGTGATCAGGCCAGTGTCCCAAATCTGCCCTCTCTGGATCTCTTCCTCCTTTCTCATCCTCAGTGAGACAAAATGTCTAAAATCTAGGAAACACATTCCCAGAATGAGATCAGTCAGAATCCCCTTCTCTCATTAATAAGCAGGTCCTGGGGCAGGACTGTAATTGAAGGGAAATTAAAAAGCAAGCCCACCACATCCAGATGAGAAGAGTGTAAGGTTAAATCCTTGGGATCTCCACACATTTGCCCATGATTTACCACAGTCCCTGTAAGGCACAGCGGGGCAGCCAGCTGGATCTCAGGTATTTACATGGCTGCAGGGTGAGTGTCCATGCACACAGAAAAGGTTTAGTTCATACAGTAAAATAGGGCACTCCCAAAGAAGGGAAATTATTCCATTAATTCAGAAGGCTGAAAAATTGCTTTATTAAATGATATTATATTGCATTATACTACACTATAACTATACTACAAAGAATAATAAAGAATACTACACTATATAAAGATACATACTAAAGAAAACTCATGAGTGTCTCCCAACAATCAGGACACAGCTTTTTCCAATTGGCCAAGGAAACAAAATCCTCAGCAGAATCCAACTGACAAATCACTTCAGGTAAACAATTTTCCTAACACATTCCACATGTGCAAAACAACAGGCGCAGCAAGTACAGATAATAATTGTTTTTCTCTTCTTCTCTCTGTGCTTCTCCGGGAAAAAACCCTGAGAGAGAGAATGATGTCTCTCTGTTCAGAGAATGTGAATGCCACAAGTTCATACCTTGTTTGGGTGAATTTCTTACTGTTTGGCCCCAAGTACCCAACAGTGGCTCTAAGCCACTGAGGAAGGAAGAAAATACTCCCTTCTTTAGGCTTAAGGAGGTTGCACTTACTTTTAAAAGTTTTTTACCCTCTTCCTTCCTTTTTGGTGACCTCACCATGAGATGTGTTCTCCTCAGCCATCATGGAACTCCAGAGTTTCTGCCAATGGGAATAAACAACAGGACAGCATTTATACAGCACTTTGAATGGGATTCTCTCCCCTTGTAAGGAGTCTCTTCCATGATGGACAGGAGCTGGCTGGAAGGCTCAGGGCCCATCAGAGCTGTCAGGGGGCCCGGCAGGGAGCTGACTCTGGAGAAGGTTTTGCAGATCTCTTGCACAGAGAGCAGGCAGAGACATGTCAGTCTCAAAGACTCCCACACACCACATTGAGACACTACAGGAATACCTGTTTTGTTTTTTTTTTAATGTCCCTTTTCTTAATTAAAAGATGAGTGGCCAATTTATTACCATCAAGATACTTTCACAGTCTGAAAGACTATGAGAGTCTTTCAGCTCTTGGTTTCTGGACAGCAGGATCTACTGACATATACAACTTCACTACTGCCAATTAAACTCAACACTGCTGTCTACCTTTCCTTTGGAAATCCAAACAGAGTTAGTTGAATCTGGATTGCCTTCTTTCTCCTCTTTACATATAAAAAAAAATTAAGATAAAGATTTGGTACTACAGTCAGTCTTAAGATTCATCACGTAATTAATCTGCCATTATGGAAAAGCAGACCTTTCTCTACAGATTTTAATTTGGGTCTTGATTGCAAGTAAACATCAGGATCTTTGAACAGAAGAGACTGAAGTCTTACCTATGAAAAAAAAAATCATTAAGTCTTTACACAAAGCTCAAGTGCTTTGTCTCTGCTTTTATTCCACAATGCAAGACTACAAGAAAAAAATCAATTATTGTGCTTCAATCTATATAATTCAAACATGTTTAACAAATTCCTTTAATTCTACTCATCTCTTCATTCTCACTTAAAAGCACGGTGTATTTCTGCCATCTTAATCACTTCTCACAATTCTATGCTCATCCTACAACCCTTTTTCTACTGTTTGTTGAATTTTCTTATATATTTTGATCCAAATTACCTGAGTCCTACCATAATTTTCAGGATGTTAGATACCTTTCCATAATTACTTGGCAATGGCATAACTCTTTGCACAGCTCTCCATACCACAGTGGGTCTAACCTGCAGAAACCAGCAGCAGAGAATTCCCTGAGCGTCACTTGAGGAGGGTGTCATGTCATTTTACAGTTTCTAACACATCAGTGGATTTTTTTCCACTCATTTTCTCTAAACTGGTTTTTTTTGCTTTTCTTGACATTTGAATAGGATTTGTCCCTTCTTCCTTTCTGTAAAAAAAAAAGAAAAAGAAAAAGAAAAAGAAAAAGAAAAAGAAAAAGAAAAAGAAAAAGAAAAAGAAAAAGAAAAAGAAAAAGAAAAAGAAAAAGAAAAAGAAAAAGAAAAAGAAAAAGAAAAAGAAAAAGTGGTTTGGATTTCAGAGTCCCTCAGTGCATGTCCAGAATGCCTATTTTGAATACAGAGCTCACCTAGGAAGGAGGAGTTGCAGGAGCTGTTTAGCCTAAAAAATTACATGTAGAAACAAAAAATCAGCTCAAATCCACCAGCATTTTTTAGCTGCTGCTCCTTTAACATTCCCATTTGCTGACAGACCACTCCAGTCCCTGAGCAAGATATTTTCAAGCTTGGGACCACTCAGGTTTGGGAGGCTCTCCCAGGTGCAAGGCTCTGTTGCATCCCCCTCTACTTAAACCCCTCCACACCAATGGCAAGAAAAAAAAGTGAAAGAAGAGGTTTCTGTGTGGTTAGTTACTCAGAGTGGGAGTGATTGTTGAGCTCAAAGATTCCCCATCCCCACCTGCTGAGGTTTCCTCTAAACCCCCTGAACAGCCTGTTCTCAATCTGTGTTAAAGAGCTGAAGTGACACCAAACTGGGCTGGAGGAAGGGCTCCCCTTCCCTCAGACCCTGCCATGGTCCTAAAGGAGACCACAACCCAAATTCCTGGACATCCTGAAGCCACTTGGTGCTGGGAAGGTTGGACACAGTGCTTGGAATGGTGCCACTGAAGGAAGATTTCAGATCAGCTGCGTGACACATCCTTCCCATCCGTGTTTGCCTCAAGCCCCACCAGCCTGAAGTAGCCAAGCAGAAAGGACAAGAAGAACAAAATCAGATCAGACAAATGCTTTCACTGTCTGAATCTCACCACACAACCTGGCCTGGCTTTTGTCTCCCTGGCACAGGAGGGCACTCGAGCAAGAGGAAAAGGAAGTGGATAAATGTGCCCTGAGCTCTGTCCTCCTGGGAATTCGTTGTTCAAAAACCATTTAAGAGTTCCTAACATCCTTTTCAGACCCTTGTGGGGGAGTATTTCTCAGGTGAAGAGCTCGCCTTTCCCTCAATTACAGTCTGGATTTAGAAGCACACCCCATCTCCCACCTCACCATCGGAACTCCTGAGCACAACTTGGCCAAAAGCCGATGGAGTGAAGGAGTGTTTGAAGCACTTCATGGAATTGTGACAGCTTTCCCAGAATAACCTCTTCACTAACTAGGGAGAGACAGAATTAGTTTTTCTAAGAACTGAACTGTCCCAATTTTAGCCCAGATTTTGCTAAAACACAGTGTTAAGAAAGAGTTCACATTTGATCAACAACTAAATCTTGCATTTCAGAAAAGGCTAAAGTAGAAAGAAGAGGGGGGAAAAAAAGGAAAAACATAAAAACCCCTAGACTACCAAATAAACAAAAAGCAGCTTTCAAATCCAAGCATTACAACAAAGCCCAAAGGAGATATTAAGCAAACCCTGAAAAGGCTTCTGTTTAAAATCCATTTCCAGGAGAGCTGAATGGGGACAGAGGAGATGGAAAAGCTGAGGATGAAGAATTCACCCAGGCAAATTCTTTTCTGTCCTTATCCCTCAGTTTAGCCTTCAGTGAATTTGTCCACATAGTCTTTCCCAAATCTTGGGAAGTGGTGGAACTGTAACACAGCGGGACTCATAAATAAGAAAAATATTTTGATTTTTTTGTGTATGTCACTGCTGATCCTGAAACAGTTTCCAGATTGATGGCACTGACCCGCACCCAAAAGGTACATATGGATTTTGGCACCATTTCAGTATCAAATTCTTGCAAAGGAAGTTGGAGCACTTTGCTAACAGTGGCAGAGTTTGGCAGAGCCCTGTAATTAATGTCTTGTTGCTTTTCCCTTTTGTCAAAGTAGTCAAAATAATGTCATATGAAATGATTTATTTTTGTTTGTTTGGCAGCTCTCCAGCATTTCAATAGCAGGAAAGCTGCTGTGCTCAGTGTTGATTTGTCCCAGCACATTATATTTGTACAATTTCAACCCTGTAGAACACAGCCAGGCAAGGGAATAACACAAAAGTTTTTTTAATATTCTGCCTTTGCAACAAACAAACAACCCAGAAGAGTGTATTTCAATTTTTGCCTGGGGATTAGCATACAAATGTTCTGAAAATTAAGGATATAATTATGTGAAGTCAATTACAATTTTCAATTACTTATTTCCTAAGGTTTTATGCTCAGCAATGTTGGACATTCTGGGTTGTAGCTCCTCTCAGTCCTGTTTATCATCTACAAACAAAGAAACACCGCAGCCAAATTACTCAGAATAAAAGGATTTTAAATATTTTGGAGGTGAGCAGAAGTGAACAGAGTTGTGTCTCAGCTTCACAAAGTATTTGGGGTGGTCTCAGGGCTCCTGACCCCACAAAGCTTTTGTTATGCTGGTGATAACAACAGAGAGCTGAGGACACAGATGGGTTTTTTAGGGCTTAATTGCAATACAAAATAAAGTTACTGATTAATAAAACCAATATGTGCGAGTGTGTATGAGCCTTTGTCAAATCTTATTAACAGTTTATAAGTAATAAAGAAGTGAGAGTCAATTAACTGCACCGAATGCAATCACAAGCCCATGAATTCTTTTTACTGTATTGAGTTACAGCTTTGCATACTAATGGATCATAATCATTTCACTTTTTCCCCTAGAAGTTTCCTCTGCAATGTGGTAATTACATAAATTGCAGCTTTTTTCTTTTTTTTGTGGCTATTGGAAAAAAGTACTTATGAATTTTAAAAGAATCTTTTTTTTTTTTGCTTTTAGGAGAATCTCATGTCTGTACAGCTCTGCATCATACCTTCAGAGGCAACAATTTGGGAATGATTTGCCGTTTCCATGACTGGAAGAGTCAATTCCAATATTTTGCAGAATTAGGAGAATCGACAATAGAGACAAACTATGTCAAGGGCAAGGTGACAGGGGATGGGGAAGGGATCCTAAGATAAAGCATCAAATCTTTTCAGGGCATTTTAAGATATCTGAAAACTTCTTGGAGAAAGGACAAAGGGGAACTGCAACGACATTGGAGATATGGGGAACATCCTGTGAGAGAAGATTCTTTGTTTATTCTTCAAAATAATTTAGAGAAAAAGATGGGTAATTACACATTAAACACCGCATGAGTAGTGTCAGTTTGGAGAGGTCCTTGG
The DNA here is from genome assembly GCF_901933205.1 of Camarhynchus parvulus. Taxonomy (NCBI): domain Eukaryota; kingdom Metazoa; phylum Chordata; class Aves; order Passeriformes; family Thraupidae; genus Camarhynchus; species Camarhynchus parvulus. Next base: position 4,270,070 of record NC_044574.1, on the reverse strand, counting down.
CAGGCTGGCAAAATAACTTTTGGGGAAGAATTCTATTGCATTCTGCAATTAAATGAGTATAAGGGATAGGGTCATTTTTTAGGTGTCCTGTAGGTAATTCTGTGGTTCTTTAAAAAGATGATGAAAGGGTAAATCTGAACTGAAGGAAGCCTTAAACCATTTCAACTGGATTTTTAAATTCTGAGACAGTAAATCAGCTTTCATTTCTAGGTTACATAAAACAAAGTTTCCTATCTATTTGTTACATGACTACAAACAGCAAAGTATTTAAATTATGCAAGGCTACAAGAATTGCCATGTTTCTCAAGCAAATAACTGAACACCCTTAGAAACTCCCTTGAATATCTCTATGTACTAATGACCAAAGTCATTGTCAGTGTTATTCCTGCTATTCACCTATTACAGTTCCGTTTTGAAATCTAAAATGTGCTTGATAAAATGAGATTTTCATCAGTTACCTACTGCCAGCTAGAAAAGCAGAAAATAGAGAAAATGGCCATTTCTATTTCATATTGCTTAATATCCATCACTTTAATGGAAATGAGATAAAGTAGATAATGGCAGTAAGAATTGCATTAGCAGCACAGACATATATTACATATTTCTCAGAGGTACCATTGTTGTAGCATTTACATTGTTAATATTAAAATGTCTCGAGCAGCACAATCCAATGTAACCAATATTATAAATATTACCTTTAATATAAAAGACTTGAATGAGCTTTTAACCTTGAATTTGATACAGTGTTGAAAATAACTTTAATACTTGCATGACCTAGCTCCTCGTGAATAGCTAAGTACTTTCCCCCTCAAATAAATCTTTCTCCAAAGCAAAACTTGGTTGCACTATTCTTAGCTGTAATTTCCACTGCACATTAAGTGATCATAGACCTTTTCTGTACTTCTTTTAAGTATAACTCAGAGGCAGAAATGTCAAATTAGATGAGACTTTTGAAGCTAATGTTAAATACAAATAAAGACTTTAAGTTATGTTCCATTTTGCAGATGTTTCATTAAAGAAGAGTGTACAGGAAGGTTATACCCATGTTCATATATCCTGAGTCTAAGCTGAACTGTGGTTTAAAATGGTTTTTGAAACTGAATATTAAAAAAAGGAAAAAAAAAAAGGCAAGCAACAGGGTCAGGAATGAGGCAAAAATGGGAAGTCTGAACACAAAATAGTAATGTCAGGGTTAGGAAAAAGAGACTGTTGGCTCCTGTCTGCAGAATGCTGCAGAATGTCCAAGAAAGAAATGGCAGGGCAGAGCTTGGGCAAGGGAAAATCTGAAAAATCAGACAAGACTAAGAAGATAGTACAATCACACATCCATGCTGGCAGTCAGGAAATTTGATTATGCAGAAAAAAATTGGACAGAATCTAAAGCACAAATCTGAACACCTCTCAGTGTGAAGAGCTGGAAAACCATGAGGTTTAAATGTATGACACGGGGTAGAAATGAAGAGTGTGAAGCTCAGCTGTTTAATCTAGGGACCACTGGTAAGAATTTGTTTTAAGTCAGGCAATCATCAGGTGCAAATGGTACTGGAGGGAAGATCTATTACTCTAAATAAGTTTAATCTACCTGTGAATAAGGCAAAGTGCAATACCAGGCCGGAGTGTTGGGCAAGCACAGAATGGAAATAATTGATGGGATTGAGTAAGGCGGAGAGTTTTCACCCGGAACATTTCTTGTCATTTATGTTCCAAAAAGAGGAGCCTGAATGAACAAAGCAGGAAAAAAAAGGAGTTAGGAGGACTACAAAAAAGAAGCTAAAGCAGCTGGGATTGTGCAGTTGTAGCAAAAGAAAGGCTGGGAGGGGCCACTGTAAAACTGCTCTGATGAAAGATACAGAATGGAATGGTGCAGACTAAGATTTAAGATGAAGAACCTGGTTGGCAGAAAAATAATCCTGTGTGAATTGACAAGGAATAAATGCAATCTCAAAAATATAAAAATTCTGACAGTAACAAGACTGGGGGTCTGAAACAGCCCATCATGAAGTGTCAGGACAAAAATAACCCTTAATTTTAGTGATAATCTTCATGGATTTGGAAGCAGGATTAAAAGACAAGGCTGCAGTATTGGGAGTCTGGTGGTGAGAAATGTGAGAGACTTCTTTTTAGGCTTTATTTCTTCTCTCATAAATAGATATTTAACGACAGATCAATTGATTCCCAGCGTGGGGCTTTCACTCCCTAAACTGAGGCACAAACTCCCCTCTCTGTGGTGCACAAGGAACAATAGAAAAGTCCACTATTAAAAACACAAGTACTGTTTTATTTTTCATACAATGATGGAGTAATACCACAATGAGGAAAAGAAAAATACTCAACTTCAGACTTCCCAAGATGACATTAAAAAGTTAAGCAGCACTTAGTCTTCTTTAAGGTGTCATTTCTGCTCAGCGTAACTCTAAGGCGCTTAATGCAGATGGATGGGCTGAGCAGACTCTGCAAAGACAAGGTTTCCTTCTTTACATCCAATCTAAAAGCTTTCAAAATCTCTCTGTCAGGAATGATTTGACTGCTTATCAATTGCATCCCCCTACTACTGCAAAACTTTTAATGAGAGAGGATCACGGGGAAGAAAAACCACATTTGGATAACTGACAGTAAAATGAAACGTTGTCAATCTGATGGGCTGCAAAGCTGGGGCTCTACATTAACCTCACTTTGTTCATTAAAGCTCTCAGCCAATTAAAATAGCAGCTGGGCTCTGTCTGAGCGCTGCCACACTTTGGTGCTGCCAACAAGTTCATTTGTGGTGCCTCTCTGTTGGCCTCATGAAGAACAAGCTCTGGGACAGCCAAGGTTTCGTGGTTTGCAATACAGATCAACTCCCAAAATAACAATTGCCTCTCTTCACCTTTGATACAGAGGATGTGCAGTGCCTGTATGTAAGAAACAAGTCAAACATTTTTTCCTGGTATTTTCCTGATTTATGTACAGTCTGAGGTTTCATACAATTCCTAAAGCATAGGATTTCTATGGATAAAACCACTCTGCTCTAAAAAGGAAAGATCTGGAATAGGACTCACTTCTTTCTTATATTAATAAAGAAGACATAAAAAGTTCATAATTTATCCTGGCATTCTAAAAAGAAGGAAAAAAATCAGTTTTATCCACAAACAATATATTTATCAACATACTAAAATGAGAATAATTGAATCAGCTTGCATACATATCTATAGGAACAATCAAACTGATCCCCAGGGTGAGAGCCACCATTTCCCAAATGCTTCTATTCTATGTGTCACTAAAATTAGAATTCTCCTCACATCCTCTCCATTTAGCCCATAGTTTTCATAATGGCTCTAATAAATAGCAATAATACTGGATATTTTCAAAGAACAAACTGGTGGCTTTATTCTCATTTCACAACACAGCCTAAGCAAAAGTAAAAATAAAATAAATGCCAGACATGCAGGGAAGACTGGGAGCAGCTCCAATAAAGTCAATAGTTATACATAAAAATACATAAAACGAGGAAAGAAGAAGAACAAATGTCTTTAGATAATGTATGAGAATCACAGTATGAACCCTCAGCAGAGATTCATCTACAAAGAGAAGTTAGTCAGGAGAACTGATTTTTAACTTGCCATTTCAAGCTGAAGGGAGAAAGAATAAAAATTTCAGAGCAGTAGCACTGTCTGAAGAACTCTTTTGTGCTTAAACAGAAAGTCCTAAACAATTTTAAAGCTCAAAGTATGGAAATTAGCATCACAATCCATGGCTTCTACTGCTTTCATCTGCGGTTGGAGCTTGTTATTTAGCAGGACCATCAATTTGGCATCTCCTGTGACCAAAGCATTGCTTTAAAAAAAAAAAAAGTCTCATTAGCCAAAGTATTTGCATTATTTTCAAAAGCTTTAAAATATTATATTTTTTTCAAAATTTAACAAGCTGTAAGCATCTTTGATTTCCATCCCTGAATCAACTCAATTTAGCTGAAAGGAGGGGAGAAAAAAGAGGTTTCTTTTGTCAAGAAAACTTCTTTTGTAAGAAGTTTTATTTTGAAGAGAGATTTTATGGAAATTTCGTGGTTTAACCTCAGCCTGTAAAAAGCACCATGGGACTGTCCTGCCCCACAGGGATGGGGAGGAGGAGCCCAAATATGGAAAACCCAAGGCTTGGGATGGGAGAAGATGAAGAATTGAAATAAAATTAAAATATTGTTGTTATTACTATTGATACTATTAATAATAATTGATGGTAAAGATGATGATGAAAAGAGGCACAAACCCCAAGAAACACAAGTGATGGACAATGCAGTGGCTCAGCATCCACTGCCCACTCCCCAGTCCCTCCCAGCACACTCCCCCACTTTATAAACTGGGATGATGTTCTGTGATATGGAATATCCCTCTGGCCATGCTGCCCCCTGGTTTCTTTCACTTTTCCAAAGTCTTGGAGTAATGCAATATTATTATTATTATTATTATTATTATTATTATTATTATTATTATTATTATTATTATTATTATTATTATTATTATTGAGAAAAGCCAGTTTAATAAAGGAACTATTTGCTGCATTGTCTCTCCTCAGCTCCAGGTAACTCCCCTGCATAGAAACCCTGGATTCTCTCTCCTCAATCCCCTCTCCAGCCCTCCCAGTTCTCACTGAGCTGACCAGTAACAGGGACATTTTCCACTGGTAAATCCCTGCTGCAGTGGATCAGCTACACAAAATCACCCCTTGAAATGTTCCAGAGAGTGCAACTCAAGGCACAGGCACCCAGTTCCCTGTTCTGCCCTTTGCCTTTGAGTGATGCTGTGCATGTCACACCACCTTTCTGCCCTCCTGAGATACAAATATTCAATCTTTTATAAAGCAATTTGAAGTCTACAATAAAAAAAAAAAAGTTGGTTTGTGTTTGTTTTGTTTTTTTTGGTTTTTTGTAGGGTTTTTTGTGGTTTTTTATTGTTGTTTTTTCAGGTGTTTTTTTTTGTTGTTGGTTTGTTTTTGGTTTTTTTTTTTTTTTTTTTTTTGTTGGGTTTTTTGGTTTTGGGTTGGTTTTTTTTTGTTTGTTTTTTCGGGGTTTTTTTTGTACTTTTCATTTCTGACCCCTCAGATTTTCTAATTTATTTTGGGTCCACTCTTCATTCCAACTCACTCCAAACTCTACCAAGTTTGTTGGTAGAGCAGGAGGAAGTGAAACAGGTTTGGCAGCATGCTGAGTTCCAGTACTGAGCCTTTAAGGTGTATATTCAATCCCAAGATCGAAGAAAGTCAAGGAGTGGTTACATGGTGAACCCAATCAGTTTAATAAATATATTCCAGCTTTATGGTGCCACAGATGCTCATTAAAGAGTTGTTTGCTTTGAAGTAAGATTTATTTAAATAACATCCAATGAATCAATAAAATGCCACCTCTGGCTGCATTTTTTACTCAGCTCTCACCTAGCAGTTCAAAATATTCAATAGATTTATAGTGAACTTCATTGTCCCCAGCTGCTGCTGGGTTTTACATCCTTTCACACCTAATCCTCACCATCTGCACATTCAAGATTAGACATGATCCCTCGTGGACCTTGCTGCGTGCAAGCATGCAGCTCAGTGGCTCAGACAAATTTCTCTCATCACTCAAACCACATCCTGTGCACCCACAATTACTTCACAGCATCACAGAGAGGCTCACTGGAGCCACAGAAATACATTCCTATTACTTGGCAATTATTCAGCACCTGGGAGGATTATACTTTTAAATTACTCGTAGACTCTTAGCACATAGATGCTACAGGTTTTCAGGGATTTTAAAATTGAGTACCTCTGGTTATTGTCTATCACCTTATTAACACAGGGCCTGCCTTATTACACTAGTTTGAGATTTAGAATAGGAGTCTGATTGGTCAAAACAATCTGTGTACAAAGTACCTTCTAAAGGTCAGTTCTAAAACACTCATTATGGTTTTGGCATTTCAGATTTTTTTTTTTTTGGTAATCATTCATAATCTTAGTCCTGGAGCTATTTGAGCAGAAAAACAAACAATACACTGGGACAACTCTAAATACTTTAGCCAACATGTGCTGTATAATTCACCTTTCACATCATTCAAAGACACTTCCACAGCTTTCATCAACATTGCAGAGTTTACAGCTCCATTCTTGGCTACAAGGCCTTTGAAGTCACTGCAAGCTCTGGCTGAAAAAGTCAGACATTAAGCTGACATAACAGCTGTTAACTGCATTAAATGCTGCTGCCCTATTTGTTGTTTTGGAGATTTTTAAGTTATTTTTCTAAGGAAGAGATCCTAACATCCTATTTCATGGCACAATTAAAGCCTGAAGGATGCAGGCCAGCATCAGCCCCCACATGGTCTATGACAGCCCAGATATGGAGCTGCTTTGGTATGGGGCAATTCAGGAAACAGAAACCTGGGGTTACCAAATCAGTGCATGTTTGAGTTCTACTGAACATGTGTAACTCAGCTGAAGAGGACAGGAAATGATGGTGACACTGCTCCAAAGCAGGGGAGTGACATAAATTCAGATGAGCAGCACAGAGCCACTGTAACTGAGTGCGACAGCAGCAGCTCATCCTGGAAGTTCATGGCATGCTCCACATCCCAGATGCTTTGGACTGGGAAAAGGGTTTTACATGGGACCAAATTCATTCCATGCATGTGGATCTGAGGGATGAAAACAATCCTGACTCCTCTGTTTAGATATTCCTTTAATTCTTCCGTCTGCTGTCATTTATTCTTGCTTCACCAGAGTCCAAGGTGTGCCTTGGATGGGGAGTTAAAATGCAGCCTGTGTCTTATGAACAAGCTACTATTTAAATTAGAAATTAAATAATGCTAAAAAAAAGCCTATGGGAGTTGTCCCAGTCACGAGGTGAAATGAGCAATATTTTAATTTAATATAACAGCTCTCTTCCTCTCTAAAAATTCTGGCTCTTGAAGAAGTTCAATCTATGGAACAGAAATACCAATTTTGTCCTAATGTATTTTCCTTGCTATTTACATAATAATGAATAGTTTTAAACAAAAGAGAAAAAAAAGTTGCAATTTGTGTCCTGGAAAAACACCTCTATTTTTGGAAAAGCAATGAGCATGATTATCTTCCATTGAAGCACAAGAATAATAGGTATTAATGATGGCACTTCTCCTAATTTCATAACCCATCCTCCCAGCTGAATGAAGCAGGGTTTATTCAGTGAGCCTCACTGAAATCAAACATTTGAACACCACAAGGTGCTCAGCACTGCACAGCACAGCCTAACACTGCAAATACTGTATTTTAGCTCAGTGCTGGACAATGGATTAGCTGTACTGGCAGTCCTCAGTAACAAAGACTCTTTAAAACAAAATTAGCCTTTAGAAAGAGTATTTCAAAACAATCAGTGAACCCCGAGAGCTTGGGGAAATACAATGCAAAGTCTGCAATAATAAATCCTGTAACTGCATTTTATTGCCTTCAGTGATTTTTCCATGGATCTCCTATCCCCTAATTTTAGAAAACAATTGTCTCACTCATCAGTTTTTTTGAATAAAAAAGAGTCGTTCCTAGGAACATGAAATATGGATGTCACCCCCTCATCTACAGACAGTTATTCTCTCATAGGAGTAACCATAAGAAAGAAATGATCATTGGCACAAAATTCCTGGTTCATAGACCTGGAATTTAACAGGAATTGTTGTAACAGATGGGAGTCTTACTGTTCTTTGACCCAGACAAAATGGGTCAGTTCATGATGTTTTCCAAAGCCAAGGTGCATCTGTTCAGTAGCTGCTACTGAACATTCACCTGCTGCAGGCACCTGGAGCTGCAGAGCCCCACTCACACCCAGCTGGGCAAAACTTTCTGCCAACCTCAGTGCTGGATTCCTGCCAGCCAAGCTGGAAACTGGTTCCTGAAATGGATCTGCAATTGGGAAGACAAGGCCACTGTTTTCACACACACACCCATCTGCTGAATGCCAAGGAACTGTTCTTGAAATGAGAAAAAAGACCTGGGCACGACTATTCCTTCAGGAGCTTCCCAAAGGCATTTGGAGATGGGGAAGGGGAATTGACCTGGCTAAAGGAGGTGAAAATCTGCAGCTGATGTGAAGTGAATGAGACAGGCTTTCTGCTGGGATGACAGCTGATGATGGTGTAATTAAATATTTACCATAATGAGGGCTAACAAGGGAGTGTCCATAAGCAAAACTCATATTTGCTCCTGCCTGCTTGGCCCTGCAGCCCTCACAGAGCTCTGTTAACAACGTGTGTGTGTGAGTTAAATGTAATTATACACACACACACTTCACCCACACCCCAGTTTTCATATGGTGACATTAACATCCCTTACAAATTAATTAAACCTAACAAGACACCCATAATTAAGACTTCTGAGGTTTATTATTTCTCTTTTACTATTGGGAAACAGACCCAAGGAGATTAAGTGCCTTATCTAAGTAAATGAATCTCTAAATTACAGTGGGACCACAGTCCAGGGGCCCTGATTCCAAACAAATTGACTACTTAAGCACTGAATGCTTTGTGCATGGGAATTAAACAAATCGTCTGAGTTTAGTTGCCAGCGTATCCTTTTCTGGATGAACAAATACTTCTGGAACTAGGTATTAGCTAATTTGTGAATCTTTCCCTTAAAAGATTAAATCAATCCACCACCTGTCTGAACTTTTAACTGTGAGTGTTTACTTTCAGATGACTTTCAGCAACACATTGTCCATTTATGTTGATCTCTGTGAGATGCAGGAACAGAGCCTTTACCAAGCCACTGCTCTAATTACTGAAATGTTTTTGCAGATGGAGAAATACATTAGATAGACTATATTTTCTATCATCAGGCTGTCTGATCAATTAAGAGAGGAGCACATACAAGTATCAAGGCATCACCTGGTTATTTTTGAACCTTCAGCTATACAGAGCTTGGTAAAAAAACAATGAGATTTTAGGGAATGCTTCCTCTTCTGGATCACAAATAAACAGTAATAAAAGTTCTGAAACATGACCTTGAAGTGGCCTTCATTTTTAAAGGCCATTTTTAACAACAAGAGAATAAAGTATGGGAAAAAATGCTTTAAAAATGTTATAAGTAATGAAAGTTGAAGGAGTAGAGAGGACCTGAAAGACCATCAGTTTAATGCAAAGTGGCAGTTCCTATATTCCTAATGTAAAGAAGCCATATAACAACCTACAGCCAAATCCATTAGGAAAGCTAATGACCTACTGACCTCAAATCACATTTTTTACTCTCTGTTTAATTATAAAATCACTGAATAACTGCAATTTGAGATCATCTGCATCCAGCCCCTTATAAAACTTTTGTTTGGGTGAGCTCTAAGGAGTCCTTGTGACACAGAGCGGCACAGGAAATGTCGCCTCACCTTTGCACGCCATTCCAACTTGAAAGAGAACCAGACACTTGTCTTTTTAGGCTTGAAATCCCTCATTATTGATCCACAGAACATTAGCATGTTTCACGGCTTGTTTGTTCCCTAAAAATAGTAACTAGATTGTGTTCAAGTGCCACTTTTTAAGGAAAAAACAAAACACAGCTAAGTGAGACAAGCCTCAGTGCGCAGGTAGGTCAAGGCTGCCCAAACCCACTTTGGAAAAGCCAAAATAAATGATTCCCCAAAAGTCCCACACACCATTTTCCTCATCTCTCAGCCAGTCCAGGGGACCTGGGAATCCTAAAACTGCAATTTGACTGAGCTCTTTCCTTTCTCTCTCCCACATCTCTCCAATTTTCCCTGTGCACAAACCCGTCCTGCCCCTTGTGCCAGGCAGTTCATGGCTCAGTGTCTCTTTGGTCTCTATCAGTACCTCTTGCAGAGAAGCCCAACATAATAAAACACACAATCAGCGTCTGTATCAATCATTCCACAAAAAAAAAAAAAAGATCGAATTTATACACAAAGCAGTGATACCAGCAAACCTATGTTTTGGTTTGTTGCTTTTTTGTGGTTTTTTTTTTGGTGTAACTGGCCTGGTTTTTCCCTGCCACTAAAGGAGGAGAAGTAGGCACTCCACAACCACTCTGCTGCTTTCTTCTCGCCCATTTTGATCTGGTTGTGACTTTCTGCTCTGCTGGAACTGCTCTCAAACCAGCCTTGCTGGAGATACAAACACAGAGAAACTCCAGAACAACCTCCACCAGCAGTACCAGGAAACAATCATTTAGACATCTTCCAAGTACAGCAACAAACACAAGTACAGCTTGTCAAACACAGCAGAAGATGAGCTGAGAAGGGAATCAGCCTTCAAGATAGCTGAACCAAAAAAAAAAATATGAAAGCTGGTCAAACACTGTTATTAGAAAGAGTTGAAAATATCAGTCACACAGGAATCTCTGGACAGGTGATACCTTTTTGCCACTCCTAAAAATGACAGATAAAAAGGAAACATGCACAAAGCAGCATTGTATCTACTCATCTCTCCAGCCTTGCATTGCACAGGAATGCCTGGAAATGCTCTGGTCTCTCTCCTGATCTATTCAGGACCTTGGAAAGGCTCCACAAGCATCTGCAGGCATCAGGAGTTATCAACCACTCCAGCTCCCTGCTCCCCTCCTGCTCCACTTCTGGGCAAAATGAGACAAGCGGCAAACAAAAAATGAGAATTAACAAACTATAAATCCTTAACTGCTGAAATAATGAAAGGCAAAGTGAAATTAGTGTGATAGTCAAGGGTATATTAACAAACACTGTTACATGACACATAAAACACAAAAATTTGCTAGCTGGGGTAACTCTGGTTTTAAAGCTGTTTCCATCTGTGCAGTTCTCAGTGCTGCTTTCTGGTTCATAGGGAGATCATTTTACACTTAGCCCCCAAAATATTTTTCACAGATTTTTATAGTCTCATTATGGAAAAGCAGGACCAAGAACTATCTTTCTTCTCTGCCTGATAATAAGCCCAGTTCTGAGCAATATTCAAGGTATTTCATTTTCCCCCCCATACTTGAAAAAAAAAGCTGCCAGAGCTGAAGATTTACAAACAATGTGTGACATTCTTCTCACCTACATCTCATCTTCTCCTTTTAGTCTCCTGCATCATTTCTCTTTTTCTTTGTTTAATTGCACCATCTATAATTTTTTAATATATCTGTCCTCTTTTACTTCTCCTTTAACTTTCTCTAGCAAACTACCTTCACATTCTCCATCAGTTTTCTCTTCTCACCCAGCAGGCAGGTGCTTGGATTCTGCAGATATAGAGATATAGAGGCCAAACCTCTTGGTCAATTTTATCAAGAACATGGAGATTAAAAAAAAAAAAAAGATAAAAAATAACCACACTTTACCAAAAAGTAGAATACAATGGTTTTGAGTTGAATAATGATGCTCACACCAAGATCAAAAGCACAGTGAGTCACAGAACTGCAGATCCTCCTGTGCAAGAATTAATGTTGGAAACTAAATCCTTGAACTTCCCAAACTAATTAACAAGCCAAAGACCCAACAAGGTACATTTTTCATAGTGGACCAAAAGAATGTAGGAAAATACAATGGGTAAGAGGATTTAAGTGCTGTCAGCTTTTCAAAACAACCCTTCACTCCATGATCTAGAGCTTTGACACTCCCTGTCTGAAAATTCAACTTATATTGACATTTTCCTCTTTCTCTCCAGTTCAGTTTAGCCATGAATCACCTGTTCTGCTGCTCCTGGGTGCAAGCTGCTGTTAACAATCCGACATCCCTGCCACTGTGCACTAAACACATTGCAGTGCTTGCTCCTGCTGATTGCAAATGGGACACAAGGATCTCTGAAATAAAACTATTTATTATGGGATCACAGTGCATGCTTACATTTATACCTTGGTGGCCAGCCTTGCCTATCTAGCAATAAATATTTTAGGAATAAGCAACTCAAAAACAAAGGATGAAAATCTGGGATGGAGAATTCCTATCTCTTAAAAAACACAGAACTGTCTCTCAGTGAATTCATAATTCTGCCAAAATGCTGAGCAGATCTACCAGGTGATTTCAGCATATCTAATTCTTATTTATTTTCCCACTTCTGCCTGCTTGAGTTTTTAAGCAACTTTAGGGGTATGCGTCCCAGTTCCTGTATTATGTTTTACTTGAACAAATTAATATGAAATGTGAAACTTTGCCTCAGTTTCCCAGCTCCACCTGACTGCAACAACAACCATCAGCTCATTTGCAGGGCACAGCTGTTTTCATCACCCAGGTATCACCAATGACCACCCACTTTATAAGAGATCAAATTACATTAAATAAATATACCTGGAGATTTCAAAAAGCTGGCTGAGAGATATTAAAAACAGATAAATACCCCCAACCAACAAAAATCTTGACAATTGGGTGTTTTTCTGTCTTGTGGGAGGGAAAAATGAAGACAACCAAGAGAATACTAAAATTATTTTGCTTATGAGGAGGAAATATACATGTGAAACACAGAGTTTACAGTGGCTGACTTTGCCTTTTTTTATTTCCAAATAATTCTGCACGTGGAAAATTTAGATGTGATTTTTTTTCCAATTTCCCCCCCAACCTCTAATTAAAAGTCACACTAAAAAAAAAACCCTCATTCACTGATAAATATATGGAAACTTTAATAGTTACCAGAATAAGTATGCTAAATGTGGATACAAAATTAAATGCTAAAAGCAGAGCTATTTATCATCCTGCTTTTACTTTCCCATTCACATATCTTATATACATATATACTTTTTTCTTTGGAGGGGGGCTATATTTTACAATTCTAACTTCCATCCTAACAAACACAGATTTTTTCCCTGAGAACAGGTGTGTGCTAAAGAGCAGGAATGTTACACTTTATCATTCCACGATTCAGGAAGTATCACAGCATTTGGGACAACAAAATCGTGCCCTACACGTCTGTCTAAAATAACAATATCACAGTTTTGAGGGCTGAAGGAATCCAGTTCCCCACCCACATCCTTTTATACTATGACTGTTCTTAAAGAACATCATTTCCCTTTCCCAGAGGCAGCTTCCCAAGTGCTGATGGCAGAGCCCTCACTCTGCAGACACCACACAAATACCACAGCTTCACTTTTTGACATTAATGGGTTTTCTCTAACATATGATGGAGAAAATGCCTCATTTCTCCCCATCATCTCCCAAAGAGATGCTAAGTGTCTTCAGTCAGCTGTGACTGAAGCCACCATGTGTGACAACATTCTCACAGCTTTGAAAGGAACAGGAAAAATTTCCATAGTCTGGAGAAAGCAACAGCTTCTTGTATGCAAGGAAAAGAACCTGCCAGCTAATAAGAAAAATATTGTTATTTACTTTCACATTAGGAAACCGAGAATCAGACAGAACTTCAGCAATGTCATGAGGGATCAGAACACAGGGAAAGCAGTGAGGTTCAACCAGGGCTGCTTCAAATCCAACAGTCCCAACCATCATCAGGTGTTGATGCTGCTCATCCATAGGGAAGTGGGAGCAAACCACCTGTAAGAAGGCATTAGGACATGCAGAAGTTTCTAACCCATCCCTTTCCTGACATTCCAGGAGATTCCACACCTGGTGGGCCAGGCACAGTCTCTGCTGCCAGGAGGCAGGTGGTGACAGCAAATTAAAAGCTGCTACCAACGTGAAATCACAATTAATTATTACATGATTATTCATTACAATTAATGATTACAGAACACGACCCTGCCTTGGCACACTCACTCCAACTCCATCCACTATGCTCCCTTTCCCCTTCACATGACACAGAATTCAGAGAAACACCTTCAAATTCCAGATTTTGGGATAAGAGATTTACCTATCTCACAAGGATACAGTGGCTTCCCCAGCTCATTTTTAAAATGCAAATATTATTGAGCAGCCTGCTCTAGTGGAAGATGTCCCTGCCCATGGCAGAGGGGTTGCAATGAGATGATCTTTGAGGTCCCTTCCAACCCAAAGCACTCAGTGACTCCATGCTATCATTTATCTGTTATCTCACAACTAGAAAGAAGTGCACTCCAGTGCATAAGTGCTGTAGCTCCAGCTCATTCTCACATTCCCTGTTGTGGTTTTATTTAGTTAAGAAATTTGCATGAAACATTCAGATGACACATGATACATATGTGCAGACACTTCAGTATTTTTTTTACCCCATTCCTGCTGTTGTTGAGTGAAATGATGGCATCTATCACAAAAGCAGAGTAGACTGTTACAACTCTACTACTAAGAGGCAGAATGTGAATAAATGATCCTGAATGGAGAGGTTTTTTTAAATGCTGCTTATCTTGTGAGAAACAAGGCTTTGACTTGGGCTTCAGGCTGCACCAGAAATCCTGGGCAGATCCCTACCAGTTATTCATTAAGCCAATTTTCTTGTGCACAATAAGCTATTAAGGTCATAATGAATATCCTATAACAGCAATGGAAGAAAATAGAAGAAATACATACCACAGTCAGGCCTTTACTGTAGTACATTAAACTTGTTTTCTACTCCATAGGGTATCCACAATTTTATGTCTTTCTTCCACAATGAACTTCATAAGCAAGCTAGAGGATTTATCCTGATTTCACTCTCAATCTCCACATTAAGAAGTCAGAAAAACCAGAGTATGTGCTGCAGCACATTATCTTCTTACAAACAAATCTCTAGCAATTTCAGGAAGAATATAGATTCTCACAGAATTCAGTTAACCTCTTGGGTAAAACTGTATTTCTAAGTATAACTCCATGAATTTGTAGACAACAAACAGGCAGTATAATTTAGAGTTGGCACAAAAATATTTTACTGGGCCGACATAGCTCACAGCACTAACTCTCTGAAGTACTCAGCAATTCAGGAAGGAAAAACTGAGAGAATGCTGGAATTAATTTACTCTACCACCAGAGATGGGCTCCAGCTCTATATTTGGGAGATGAAGTTCAGTTGCTTTCAATCCACACATATAATTACATTTCATTTTTTGTTTAACAGACACTGCAGAAAGGGTTTTGTTTGTGGGTGCTTTTGTCCTTTTCTCATTTGTCTTGGCTCACAGGAAAACAGAAGTATTATGGGAGACAGTTCCAAGGTATGTTTTTCCCCCAAACAAACCTTTATAGCATAAAAATACAGCACAGCTTTTGTTTATAAGCCTTAACAATTTGCTGTAATAAGATGTGTTGAGTGGATAGAAGGATATAAAGAAGCCAAACTAAAATCTTCAGGTTTCAGGCACGATTTTAGAAACACAAATTTTTGTCTCAGCTTTAACTTCTGGTGGCATTTATAGAATCACAGAATCACCTCCTAAATCACTGTAATACAGGAGCAATGACCCAACATTTGCTTGACACTGCCTGGATGAATTCTCATCTCTTCAGTGGCTTTTGCTGTGCTCCATTTTCTGATGGCAATAATATTTTAATCTGTGCTAACAGGTGACTGTCAAGTGATCTTACAGCATCCAGGTAGGAACAAAGTGATGGCTGCTCCAAGTCTGTTCCCCAAAGGCAAAACCCTAAATCCAATTACAGCAATGCAGTATCCTCCTGCATGGGATTAACCCTACTTTTACAGACAGGTCATTCCAAAATACCCCCTCCCTTTCTCTACTGTTTTAATTCAAGTGGTTTTTGTTTCTTTACTAATTTTCAAAATTTAGCTGGGAGAATCAGGGAGGGATTAGCCAGCCAATGTTAAAGACAACTGAATAGAGGTTTTTGGTGTAATTTTCACTGACTCCATCAAATCATGCATTCTTATCATTTATTTAGTTCAAACTCAACATCTGATGCATGGTTGCCTTTGATTCAGAGTGACAAGAAAAAAGTTTACTGTTAAAGATTAATCATGTTCTTCTGTTCCCACTCTCCTTCTGCTCTTAGATTTAGGAGGATGCACTCAGCTGTAGTTTTATTTTCACATTATGAAAAAATCTGGTTTAGATTCCATGCATTTGTAATTTATTCTTCCACATTACTTACTCAATAGTAATGTAAGTAATGCACATAATAAACACAC
The DNA here is from genome assembly GCF_901933205.1 of Camarhynchus parvulus. Taxonomy (NCBI): domain Eukaryota; kingdom Metazoa; phylum Chordata; class Aves; order Passeriformes; family Thraupidae; genus Camarhynchus; species Camarhynchus parvulus. The sequence goes on along the minus strand of NC_044574.1, from coordinate 4,254,168 downwards.
ATTTCATTCATTCCTTTTGTACTAATAAATGGTGACTACTCTGAAAAAGTCCTTCTGTTTATCCATGATCCTAAAATGTGTAGTTCGTCTGTTTCTTCTTTGTGCTTCCCACCTTTGAAACGTCCTTATGGTCATTATCTCTCAATTTAGCATCACTTGGAAAAACTCTGTTTTTGGTACAGGGATCACTGCTACTTCCCCTCTCCCAACTGTTCCAAGGCCCAGCTCCCACCATCACCACACTGTACGAAAATTCATGTGCTGCACACCTCACCCATCATCCAATGGTCCTGACACCAAGAAATTATATTTTCCTCTTTTTCCCTGGAAATGTTCAAGTCCACAGGGCTGGACAGGGCTTGGAGCAGCCTGGTTTAGTAGAAGGTGCCCAGGGGTTGGAACTGGGTGACCTTTACCAGTCTTTTCCAGCCCAAACATTCCATGATTCTGTCATTTTCTCTTTTACTTTTGATGTTCATCTTCATTTTGTATAAAGCCTGCTGTGTCAGAAGCAGATCTGTCATTCCAAAACTTACCATGTATTTATCAAATCACACTCATTAATAACAGAAAAAGGAATAAACCCATTTTTTTGTCTTTAATAATCTCATTCATTTCTTATCTGAATCTTAACAAAGCCGTATTTTCACAGTAAGTAGCAATCCTTCCCACAGGACTGTCATCAGTGTCTACAGAATTGTATCTTTTATTTTAAATGATATTTAAAAGAGTTTCTGTCATTTCTAGTTGCAAAGATAACTGCTGAAACATGAAAGCAAGAATATCAATGCTGTAGCTGCCTCCTAAGCCTGACAGATGCAGTGCCTCTGCTGCTGCTCAGAACAAGACACTGAGCAGCCATGGTGGAATTAAAACAAACAAACAAAAAAAATAACACAAAAACCCCCAAAAACCTAAAATTGATTTTAAGAAAAGCCACATAAGCAACTTTTCTTACTTTCTGAGACTGACTACCCCCCACTTTGTGTTGCTCCAAAGAAACAGAAAACTCCTGTCTTTCCTGCTTGTCAAATACGGCAGGATTTGATGATAAAAAGAGACTATCAGGAAGAACTGAAATTGAAAAATATTCTTATTTCAAAAGCAAGCACAAGGTCCTGCACAAAGGAGAGGAGAGATAAAGATGGGATCAGAGGGGGGAAGGTGAAGGAGGACAGATCACTCAGCTTCACTTCTACGTTCACTGTCCTTTGGTAAAGTATTTTTCCCCTTTCTGGACTCCCATCAAGGGAAGCCCATTTCCCCATCTGTGATTTTTCAGCTGCAAGGACCTAGCAGGGCCCCAGCCTGAAGGATGGGACCACATTTGTGCCAACTCTACACACAGCACTGCAATCCCTCTGCCTGTGAGGGATGCCATGGCTGGGACACCAAAGGGTAAACTTCTCTGTGATAACACAATCTGCCCCATTCCAAGAGCAGTAACTCATCTGAATCTGAGACTTAAATCCAATTCTAAAACCATTTATTAAAAAAATAAAAAAGCCACATTATCTTTCAACATAGAGGTAATCAAATATCTGGGCTGAATTTAATGGGTTTTATTTGATTCAATTACTACTGGGAGGACAAAGGTATTGGTGAGCTCAGAGCACTGAAGCAGTGCAACACACAAAAATACTGTGCATTATCAAAATCCTGACATTCAAGGGGTTAATTGCAATGCTAGAATGAAACACAGAACTCTAATCACCATTTATTGTCAATTGTTTGCAAATGTGTAGATAAACAAAGTAAATGGATGCGACATATCCCTTTTGAGAAACTAAATATAGGAATCAGACAAATTATTTATACATTAAGTGAATGAATTAAATAGAAAAGTTTAAAATACAATACATCTTTAAAGAGTGAAGAAACTTCATCTCTGACTAAAGGAATTGGCAACACTGGAATTTGAACTGAGAAAGCCTCAGTTCTACAATTACATCAACCTTTACTGCAACTGCACAGAGTTATTGCCCTGGGATTGACTACACCTTTCCTTGGAAATGACCAGAGCATTCTGAGCTGAAGGATGATATTTTTATGGACTGCTGGTTGCTTTTAATTCCTTTATAGCACATTAAAATATAGTCACTCTTTTAGCCATTTTAACCTTGTTTGGCACAAATGGTTGCACTTGAAATTCATCGACTTAAATGGTCCATGAAAGGTATCATTAAGAATTGCTGTAGTAGATTTTTTTTTTTAAACTTGCAATGCATTTAATTATTAATGTCCCTCTATCATTTATGCCCCATTGTTTTTCAGATTTTCCACATCTTTCACCTTACCTGTTCAAGGAGTTACAGAAGCCAGAACAAAGAATTCCAGATACAAAGACATTCAGAGTTATCACCAGACCTTGCAATAGTCCTGAGTGTCTGTACTGTGAGTTTTGGTGATTATATCCAAGGCTAGGCTCAATAACAAACTGAGGGCAACACTGTCATTTACACAAGACAATATGGAGATAGGCTCATACACCAATGAGAATATTTGTCATGCATATATATCTGGATTATTTTTTTATTTGTTCCTAATTTAGGATGGCCTCTGAAAATAATTGTATTTTTATTTCTTTGGTCTATAGTATAACTTAAAGAACGCAGCTTAGCTCACTGATTTTCAGTAAAAGAGGGCCCATAACCTTCACAGACTATTAATTTTCCTAAGTTTTCCTTGAGCAACTCCAACGTTGTTAAGATTTAAATCTGTCATCTGGAAATGCTGATCTCCTTTCTGTAAAATCCAACATCAGAGTGACAACAATCAGGGCCTGCCTTTGACATAAAAAAGGAAAAATTATCCCACAAAACTACCCTCATTCGTCTAGCTTGTCTTTATTCCTATATTTGTTTTTATGTATGTTAAAACAATCACTTCTTTTGTAACACTGCTGAAGTAGTCAAGGACAATCTGCTTCTTTTCTGTACAAAAATAGAATTGTAAGAAAAAAAAACACCAAACCAAGAGTTATTTATTTATCTTTCTTGGACTCATTACCTATTAGCTATTCCTTTCAATCATTACCTATGATTTTTACTGTTCTGTAAATAAAATGTGACAAACCTCTTCCCTCTGGTTGCTATTTCCCAGCTGTAGACCAAAAATTAAATTCTTGTTTCTCATCTTGGGGTAATTTATCCCAATCCCATAAGAGCAGCCCCAAGAACAGGGCTGAGCCTGACCACCATCACCTCCAACTTCCAAAGGGAATAGGTGGAGCCTGGAAGTGGATCTGGAGAGGGGGAAACAGCTGTAAGAGGAAGCAACTGCAATGAAGGAACAGCAAAATTGAAAATATTGGAGCTCTCAAGGTGACTGAGAGCCAGGGAATTTCAGGTTAAAGGGCTGCTGCAGAGGTGCCCATAATTTTCTCAAGCTTAAGTCAGTGCTACATAAATCAGTACAGAACAAAATACTTTTGGAAAAAATAAAACCCAGCAAACCAAACCTCAAAAGATTATTTTGGAGGAAGAGAAGGGAAGAGTAGAGCTAGGAACCCAAAATTCTGTACTCCTATGAAATAAAAGCATTTATCTTATGATAGATATTTATATTATATATGTCCAGTAGAAAAACAAAAGGTTTATTACATGCGTGAAGACTAACAAGAAAATAACATAATTTCTCTAAGACTTGGGTTTTCTGTGACAGTGCTGATTTCTACAGATTTACACAGCCTGAGACTGTGTTAAGATCACAGATACATTGACTGAGTCTCATCTCACCAATTTTCTTTCCTAATCTTTGAGGAAAATTATCTGACAGGAGGTCATGGAGCCCAGAGCTCCTGGTACCTAAGAATATGTTCTTCCCTTTCCTGGCCATGCTCTAAACCAATCCTAACCACCACAAAATATCAATTTAGCACTTTCCAGGAGAACATTACATGGCACAACTCAGCTTTAATACCAACAAGCAGAAATGCAATATGAAAACAGAGGGTTCAGTGTTGTAAATTCTTCATAGCCTTGGACACCATGTCTGGACATAAAGGGGGATCAAACACACTGAAAACTCCCCTTTGAACTTTTTAAGCTCTTTATAACTTGTTTGTAATGCTGCTTAATAACCCAAAGAAAGGAATAACCCAAAGAAAGGAATCCATTGACTCACTGAAGAAAAAAATAATATTAAAAAGAAACAAAGGAGTAAAAACATCCGCAAACACTTTTCATTGCACATCTCTATTTTTATGTCTTTCAATAAAGGTGTGTTTTCTAGGGGGAAAATCAAGCTGATATAACAGTAAAGTTAAAATTTCAGGAACAACAAACAATCTGCTTCAACTTCCCAAATATGGCATTAAATGAGCATAAATTTATGTCTCTTTTTTGAGCAACACATGTATGGAACTACCTTAGAAATTAAGTAATGAAAGCATTTTTTTTTTTATGTATCCTGATAAAAATTTGGATTTAGTTAGCAAAAACTTAACAGAGAGTAGCAGTATCCAGTTATCCACAAGAGTGCAGAACCCTGCCCATCACGTACATTTTTCATACCTGCACAAGAAGTATGGAAATAAAACTTGTCCCCTGACTTTTTAACAAATGCATTTTCATTTCAGTCTCCTCTTCCTTTACAAGCCATGATTTAGCTCAGGCTGGGGAAGCATTCTAGGCAAAAATCACTTCACACTTGTTCCATGGATAAATTTTCTCCTAGACACCTCCTGTTGCCTGGGCTGTTCTATGTTTTCAGAAAGTCGTGGGAATCTTATTAGAAACTGTTTTCTAAGGAATCTGTGCAATTCATCGGGCAGATTGAATTGCAGGAAAAAAAGAAAGTCTAGTTCACCAGGTTTCCTCCAGAGCTGGGAATACAGAAGCAGCAGCTTCCATGGGTGTACATATATATATATGTATATATATATTTAGGACTGATAATTCAGTATGAGCAGAACAGAATGTATTTTCTATATAGGAAGCAAAAAAAAAAAATCAAAACAAAAGTATGGAATAGCCAAGAATAGTCCTAAAATTTCTGCACAGCAACAGAGAAACCAAAGCTTTCAAAGTCAAATAAGAACAACTTTCACAGGGTACTTTTCTTCTCATGCATTCAATGCTTTGTCCAGAGTTACAGTAACAATTACCACAACAATAACGAGCTTTGCTAAGACCATTCATTACAATTTTATAAAAAAATAAAGCTCTAATCCTTCATGTCCTCAGTGAAGAGCAGGTAAACTCTACATTTATTGCTGGGATTTCTTCAATAACGAATCCACACTGAATTATCAACACAAAATGACAGTCAGCAATCCAGATGACTGACAGAGCCACTCCTTCCAGTTTTTAATTCCCAAAATTTCATTTATTTGGGCCATTATTGCTCTGTTACCTCCATTTAACTTTTCTGCCTACATTTGGTAATAAATTAATTACTACAATATGTTTATTTAGATTATTATATATAACATACAAGCACACGCACACACATATATATATACAGACACAAATTGCTTTCATTACTCTACCTAACTGAACTCTTTGTCACAGACTTATCTATGACAGAATATTCCCAGGGGGTTTAAAATGTCCCTGCACAATACTCATTATACAATACTCATTATAGATGGAAAATTAATAAGGAAAGTTAATAGGGAAAGCTTAAATATTCCCTCCAGTTTCCCAGAGAGTGGAAATTGGCATTTTGAAAGTGGATGCAAACTCATTTTGGTATGTTATGGTCTTTAGCAATAAATAAGTCATATTGTTTCTCAAAATTACTGACAAATTAATCTCCTGGTGTATTCTGAATTTTGCGACAGCACCTGCCTAATACAGTAAATACTTCAACTATATCACTCATAAAATTCTGTTATTCAAGTTAGCAGGCCAGAAATTGTTACAGATATTGCTCACGAGTGTGTGCACAGAGAGCATGAAAACTCCTCATTTAGACAACACCTGTAGGAACTGTGACACAAATACACCTAGACAAATGATAAAATAACTAAATAACTAACTAAATGGAAGAGTAAATGCTGTGTCAAATCCTCCAAGAAAGAAAAACATATCAAACTGGAGAAAGAACAAAGTGGGGATTTTCATTTTTTGATCCTAGGTCTTCAAGCTGTACAGATCTTTAAGAAATGCTGCAACCTGCAGTAGAATAAACTTAATAAATGATTTTTTATTCTAAAACAGGAAGACTAATGGGCACAATGGTTTCCTGTTAAATTACTGGGCAGTTAGTAACTCTAATTGTACTATACTCCTACTTTGGGAAAAATAATCCAGCATGATCTCCAAAGAGAGTAAGAAATTAAACCCAAATGAAGGACATGAATAACTTCAGACTCACTGGGAACAACAAAGCATCTTTCCTTTTTTATTCTGTTTTTGAGGTGCCAGTGGCATCAGGGATTTCCTACATGCTGAATTCTCCCAGTTCTACAAAAAGTCCAGTTCTAGCTCACTTTTTTGCATTTCCAAAGGGACAAGAGGCAGAAGAGCTGCTGCATTACTTGGACTGAAAATCACCTCCACTCCAAAACCATTTCAAGCTAATTTATTTTCTCATTATACTTGAAATATATAACATACAAGCAAGCCAGGCCATGAGATGATCAACTAATCCCTTTTCCTGCTGCACAAACATGAACACATCTCCATTTTTCTCAATTTCTCCCCTAGATTTTCTTGATGCTGCTGAAATGTGTTTCTGGTGGGGGGAATCATGATATTTCACATCCTGTGGTCAAAAAATGAGATTATTTTCACTGCCAGGGAGATCACTTGAGGATATATGAATACTGTATTTTTTGCTTCAGTCATCCAAAACACTGACCTATTGATCTGGTATGAATCAACAATGACAAATACCAAATTTCCCGTTTCCTTCTCCAAAAATCACAGTTCAAATTATGTAGCACACGGAACATCTCAATTGAGCATTACTTGAGAATATCAGAAAAGAGAATTTGGGAAATGTGATTCGTGTTCTTCCATTGATATTATCAGGAGTGCTTTAAAGCAAAGCATTACAGAACATTTCCTTTCTATTGATTCAACTGTTAATCCAAAGGTAACTATTGGGTTTTGTACATTATGATCCAAACCAGGGTGTTCTAATCAAGCCCATTTTGTGTGTGTGTGTGTGGGAGGGGGTACAAGGAGTGTGCTTGGGGCTGGCTTTATTTAAAGGAAGGCTGAGAAGTTTTCTGGTGAAAGACTCTGTTGATAAATGGTGGTTAGGAGAAGAAAACTGGTTATTCAATGAACAAAGTGGTGTGTAATTTATTTTACTTCATTAGATGCTGAATTCTTCAAACACTGCTAGGAATTAGAATGCTTTGAAACCAATTATTGTAAGTACATTTAATCACAGCTTTGAAGTTACTTTCAACATAGCATGTTCCTTTTGATTAAATTATATCTTTCTGCCATTCCACTACAAGTACCCAGTTCAAGGGCAGAAGAAAAAAAACCCAAACCTTTCAAAAGTCACAAATAAAAACAACAATAATTTTAAATTTTTTTTCTGAAATATTTCCACAACCTCCTATTGCTACAAGAGTACCAGTTCCTGCAGAAACTTGAGTACAATTTTGAATGCATAAAAATTATCACAAAATTAAACAATTATGTCATTATATATGGTACAATTAATTCCAAGCAGAGAAGCAGAATAGCAGGGAGCAGAAAGATGCACTATCTAAAAAAAAAATCCATGCACTAAAAATGCACTATCAAGGTGCATGGATTTTTTTTTTGAGCAAAGATTAAAGGAGTTCAATAGACTCTCTCTCTCACCTTGCTTCTTTGTATGTATAGTACTGGTAATTCAAGCTCTCTGTTATGTGATATTTCTCTTTATCATGATAAATGATGGCTGAAAGGAGCAATTTTGGTTCAAGCCTGCCTCCTGCTTGAAAGAAAATTTTGGTTTAGTGATTTAAGCAAGGCAAAGCACCATGAATCTCATCCCTATTCCTGGCTTGGACAGGAGCAACTGGAAATGGGATCAGTCCAATGAAAGATCACAAACACAGCTCAAGGAGCTCTGCTGATCTCAGTGATCCCCAGTCACCTTCCCTATTCTCAAATGTGCACCTTGTACTTCAGTGATTTCTCTGGATTTCAACTGGCTCTGTAAAGCTCTGAGCGAAGAGAAAGAATGTTTTTATACTCTTTGGAGTATTTTTTTCTCTTTTCTTTTGAGTGTAAAGCACAATACAATAATGCAGGATTGTGCATTACTTAAAGTCCCACCCCTGGAAGTGTTCCAGGCCAGGCTGGATGGGCTCGGAGCAACCTGGGATGCTGGAAAGTGTCCCTGCCCATAGCAGAGGGTGGAACTCAATGATATTTAAGGTCCTTTCATGTTCTCTCACAAGTAACCAACACACTAAAGGAGAGAAAAGCAATTTTCTTCTACTCTTTCTTAGGATTATTAACCGGCTGCCCAGCTTGTAACAATAAATGGTAAATTACCTTATGGCAGAAATTAATGTATTTGATAGCATAATGTTTTACTTTTTTTTTCTTTTTTTCTTTTTTTTTTATATTTCCATGTCTACAGCATGGACTCTTCATTGCCTTCAGCTGAAGGGTTGGGAAGGTTAACTGGGTAAGATTTATTTTGTAACTCTGTAGAGAAGTGTTACAGCCTTAAACAGCCAAAAAAGTCCCACAGAAACAGAGAAACAAAAGTAGATCTCAGTGGGCTAATTTGTCTTAGCTCTATAATAGAAAATAGTACCAAAGCTGTTTCTGTGGATCACCAGAACTAAAACCAAGGGGAGGGAAGTGGGAAAAGGCAAAGAGTAGCCTGGAGTCAGGAGCTTGTGAGGGCAGTTAGAAATTTCTAGAGAAAAAGTAGGTTAAGGAGGTAAAATAAGCAGCAAGACTTTAGCTGATCAAATAGAGATGTAGCAGTACAGAAATAATGAGATATCAAAGGGAAATAAAAGAACATGTACTGAATATTATCATCAACACTGGAGAACAAAAGAATGAGAGAACACCTCTTTCTTCTTCAACTCCAAAGCACAACATTCAACAAATAATTGCAGCCTATCCCCAAAATGTCAGCCAAGTAAAAGAAAAACAAAGCAACACCTTAATGGCACAAAGCAGGGGTTCTGCTTGTTCTTTTTACTTTCTGTCTTAATGACATATTCCATCAGTTCTGAATTTGTCAGAAACAGTGATTAGAGGAGGAAAAAAAAATCTCTTTTGTTATCATCTACCTTAAACTTCAAAGCAGCAGGGACAGTGAGTGAAACACAACTCTATCAAAGTGAGCACTTCTAATCCTTAAGTTTGATATTTATAAATTTACAAGGCTTTCCTAGTCACGCTGCTCAGAACTATCACAGAAAAGCACATCACAGAAACTGTAAATATTCTGAGGCACCTCGTTCTGTTTTGCCTCAATCTGAGGGTTCAGCGCACACAGCCTACCAAGAGCTGGGGGAAAACCAAAACCCTCAAATATTTTCCCTGCTTGTCTCAACAGAGAAAGACTCATTAAATGTTATTAGGTAGCACTCACTCAATTGGTGACATTCATTAATTTAAAGCATTGGTCAACCAGTTCAAATCCACATTTTATGCAGGGAATTTTCTTTAGAATATCCCACATCCCTGCTCACCCTGGCTGTCCCTGTTAACATCATGCTCAGCCTGTCTTTGAAATCCAGGTCACCAGGATCTGAAATCATGGCTTAATCTGTTCTGCACAGGATGTTGATAAACCATTCCTAGCTTCCCAATCAATAAATAAATAAATTTCCATTGTGTAACTGAACTGCCAGATAATTCAAAGTGAACTGAACGATCCCCTAATATTCAAACACCCTGAAACTGCAGAAGATTTTGTACTGAGTTTCTGTGGCAAACAGGAATATCTGTGCTGCAAATACCTAAACCAAATTGCTAAGTAAAAAGTAATTTGAAGTCTGTTTGTCATGGGCCATATAATTAGGAATATTATTTTAATAAAATTCTAATTCTTAAGCCTTTGATACTTGTAACTTCTAAACCAGCAGCACATGGCTTTTATTGCGTCCATGCTCAGCTTTTATAGCAGCAATATTGATGTAAAATATGCCACACTACACAAATTTGCATTATATGGGTTTCTGAATTATTTTTTAGTTAACTACACCTTTTTTACATTTTACAGTGTCAACTCCTTAAATGGACCAGCTTTAGCTAGCTAAATGTAGTGCTTGTGTATTTCTAAATCACAGTCAGATTCAATACAAAACAGAATTTAGGAAATTTATGGTTATATCTGGACATTTTTCTTAAAGCCTCTATAAATATTTTCTCTTCATTTTGCTTTGTTTCCTTTGGATTATTGTGCAGGGCAACAGGACAAACTTTCTAGACTGACCTACAGGAGTCTTGCTCTCTTAGAGCTTGTGAAGCTGTCATTGAAACACTTCTGCACGAGGTAACAAAAAAACAGAGACAGAGCTGTAATTATGCAAATGTGGAAATTCAGTGACAATGAACTAGCAGCGTCCAAAATAATTTCAGAGACAAAGAGGAAGGGAACAGCAGGAAGCAGGACTCCTTTTGGGTTGTAATCTACAGCCAAATAAACGACAATTTATAAACAACAAAACACAGGCTTTAATAGCTGGGGTAATTTTCAATGTATACATATCAATGCATGTAAAAAACACCTGAAGAGCCCCAAAACCCTTGACACTTTTAAAAGCATGCATTTATTTATTTATTTATTTATTTATTTATTTATTTATATGCCCTTTTTCCCTATAATATTACCAGCAATTATCAGTTTCCTATAATATTATCCGCAAATACTGCTACTACTGCTAATAATAATAATAACAATAATAATAAAAATATTGCTTTCACATATTCAAAATTTTCTAAATTATTCTGATCTGAATATTTCCGTAATTCCTTATTAATTACAAGGCTTCCTGCAATGTTTTGCAGATTCTCAGTCAGCACTGCTGCATCTAGATGTTTAGTTTCCTACCATAATTATAACTGGACTGCAAATCTGCATGATCTTCCAGAGGATTGTCAATACATAACTGAAAGTAAAAGGAGAGACTTCTACTAAAAAAAAAAAGAGAGAGAAAAAAAGAAGAGCATGCAAAATATTTAAATTCTTATTAGAGGCGGAATTAATTTTTAATTTTAAAATATTTTTGTTAATCTATCACACACTTTGACATTCAACTTGCTTTACAAAATGGCATCATGTAGAGCTGCCAAAGAAAAGTCACCATGCTAGGAAGCTTGTCAGTTCAGTCTTTTACTCACATTGGAAAGAAAACCATCTTTAAAATATTAAATACAGCTGTGGGTTTTAGTCCCTCGGTAACTTCGTGGCTGTGACCTTCATAAAAGACTTGGCAATCTCACAGTCATAGAACTCATCCAGGATATTAAGGAGAGCCATTGAAGGTCAGCACTGAATTGTTCTGATTAAATTCAAAATATAAAATCAGATTTTCACTGTGCATTTTCTTGCCCTTTCATAATTTAAATTCTCTTTGGTAATTAAAGAATACAAAAAATGCCTTAAGAGTGAGATTATCCTTCGGTGACCACTGCAGGTAGTTTATAATGTGGCTTATTTTATAACAATGATGTTCTGAATCAGAGTGCAATGACAAGTGAAAGGAGAAAAAGAACAATCATCAAAACATGATAAAACTATTCATCCTGCTCCTAATTCATCATCTGGCAGATGTCAAACTGACCATGACCAGGCACCTACAGCAGATTGTTTGAGGGAAAACTTCATATGTGATGGAAAAATAAAAGAGATTTGGGAGGAATGAGAAGAAACACAATTATTTTAAATTCCTAGTTCCATTAGGGCTTTACCTCATTCCAGCAATATCAGAGAAGGGACTGTGGGTGAGAAGTGGTTTCAAAGCCACAAATGTGTCCCACAGCCACCCTCAGGGCTTTCATGGAGCTGCTCTCACAGCAGCCTCAGGAACCAAGATGCTCAGTGGGACCAACCAGAGTGGGATCACCCCACTGCAAGGAGTCATGGGATGGTTTGGGTTGGACAGGACCATAAAAACCATCCAGTTCCACCTCCTGCCATGGGCAGGGACACCTTCCACCATCCCAGGTTGCTCCAAGCCTCATCTAACCTGGCCTTGGGCACTTCCAGGGATCCGGGGGCAGCCACAGCTGCTCTGGGCACCCTGTGCCAGGGCCTCCTCACCCTCACAGGGAAGAATTTCTTCCCAATATCTAATCTAAATCTACCTTATTCCACTTTAGTGAACCAGCAGCCCAGTGGTAAAGCAGAAAAAAAATCTAAATCTTGCAAACCATAAATAAACCCTAACATTTTAAATTATTATGGTCAAATTTACAGTACAATTGTGCAACAAGTACCATCATTTATGAAGAGTAATGAGATTTTCTCATCCTAATACCTAATAGTCACTCTGTAGGTATCTGCAGTCTAGGCTGAGACCAAAATGCCAACTCAGACAGCAAGAAAAATCTAATTTGTCTACCACACATCAAAAAAAATCAAAGTGAAAAAGATCAACATCCCCTGGGTAAGAGTTGATGCTTTATGATCATTCTTAACATGGGTTTTGCAGTATTTTAATAAAAAAAAAAGAAAATCAGAAATAAGCCAATAGCCACTGCTCATTCTCCTCATCATTATTTATATTGATGGATGCCTTCTCAGCTCTCACATGCAGGGAAGAAACCACACCCTTCACTGCAGAGAACCAGCCCTCTGCAGATTTACAAAGCCTCCTATTTCTACAGAAAACACCAAAATACTCCCCCAGCAAACACTGCAGTGCTGTCCCAATGCCCTCACTTTCCCAGCTGGGCTGTTTGTAGCAGAGGAGAGGGGACAGGAGGAAGGAATTCCAGCCAAGCACAAACCATGGTGTTTGTGGGACAATAAACACCACCCCAGGTACCACACACAGCCCTCCTGTGCTAGAAAGTTCAGCAATTTTCAGAACTGATTTTGCCATTATTTCTAGGACATGTTTCTGTGGGGGAAAGAATCACAGGGAACCTGTGGTCACTGTTGTCAATAGTTTTTGTGCATGAAGATGAATATATTGCTCTGCACTTTCAGTCTGGCCTGGTAGCTAATATCTAACACCTAGCTGTAACTATTTAGCTACATCATCTAATTAATGACCAGTGATTTAAGGTAACTTACTCCTCAATTTTAGGACTAATGTAAAAAAAGAAAAAGTCAGGAAGCCATTAATTATACTCTGCAGTTTAGACCCAAAATTCATCTCACTTGGGGAAGGCTCTTCTGCTGCCAAGAGCTCCCTCCAGAGCAGCAATCAAAAGCCACTTTTTGCATCCTAAAAATGACTCCCATGATCCCAACACACTTTGTCACACAAAGATAAGTTAAAAATGTTTCTTCATAAGCTTTTGTGGCATCTTCTGCAAAGTCAAATCATTCAAAATACACCCAACTTTGATGTCATTGGGAGTTGGTATATTTGAGTGAGCCTGTCCCAGAGCTCTCCTTACTTCCACTGCCTCAGCCTCCTTACTCACTTCATGGGCTACACACAGAGAATTCCCAGTTTTCCCAATGGGGAATAGACCAAGGGACCTGCAGAAGAGACTCAAACCCACCCAAATGGATTGCTGATCACGTCTCCCAAAAAGGGATGTTCAGTGGCGCCCAATGTCTCCAACAAGAGTCATTTGTGGAAGGAAAATAAAGTCTTGAGATATTGTAAGTAGAGATAGAGACTGCAGCTGTCTAGGGCACAACTTCATTTCTTGGGAAATGCAAACCACCTTGGGAATGCCGCATAATGAGCTGAAGCAAGAGACAAGCCAGCATAGTAGTACTAAAAGTAATATTTTCAGAGCCCTGACATCCTTTGGCAATTTAGGAACTACCCAGTTTCATTTCTGAGGCTGCTGAAGTACTCTGAAATTTACTTTTTTTAACAAGAAAACTTCAGGATTATTATGGTATGTCTTGAGTAGCTTCACATCTCACCACCCAAGCTGATCAACCATTTAAAGACACAAGTAATATGATTTAAAATCAAATATTCAAATATTTTGTGTCTTTTCTACTATAATAAAAAAACTTGATTTGTTTGTCCAAAGCTGTTTTTCTTTTTCAAAGCACAGCCTGAAAGTAGAAAATAACATCAGGTCACTCTTCAGACTTTCCTCCTGTGCTGTGTGCTCCTCTCAGAAGAAAATTATAATGCTGTAAAAAGGAATTTAAGGAAAAGCCTAGAATCATGTCTAACACAAACCCTGCTCCAGAACAAACAGCCCATGACAGGTTTTTTCTTCAGATTTTAGCTCTACCTCATTAACAGGAAAAGTTCAACTAATTGGAAAGTCAAACTTCCCACTTTCCTTGCTTTACTTATTGCCTTTCTAATGAATTTCTACACTTTTACAACATTTCTATCTGCATTACTTAAAATGGCAAAATGATGTCTGTGATTGGACAAGTGTCTTCCCTAATACACCATAAGGTGAGATGCCTCATAGTTTGACAACATTTAACAAGATCTGCTCATTTCTGTAAGTCCCCTGTTGCCCAAACCCTTGATTAGACAGCGTTTCTGTGAAAGTCAGCTATCTAATTAGCTTGTTTGATTATTTGAAATAAAATTAAGTCTCCAAAATTGTTAAATCACCATGTACTTTTCCATCACATTGATTTGCTGCAAGTGGCGAAAAGCTGAGTACTTCTCACCTGAACACTTCTCATCACACAAAATGACAAATCCATGGCTCTGCACCAGTTTGCTCAAGTATAAAACACCAGGGACAACTCGTGAAGAGTGGTCCAGATCCTGTTTGAGGAAAGGGGTTGAAGGAGATTCCTGTCTCATTTGGATTAGGAACAGACTGGAGCCACGATCACCTCCACCCTCAGCTCTTTACACTTCCACCTCACAGAGGTGAACGGGATGGTGACTCCACCACTTCCCTGGGGAGCCTGTTCCAATGCTCAACCACCCTGTCAGCAAAGAAATTTTCTAAAATCCAACCTGCACCTCTCCTGGATCACCCTGAGGCAATTTCCCCTTGTTGTCTCCATTTCTTGTCTTTATGCATGCCTGAAACTCAAGGCACTACGTCGTGTAATCACTGGCAGAGCTTTCATCCCTTGATGTCATCTGCTTAGCAACCACAGAATACCCCAGGGAATTCCACTCCCATGACAGAATATTTCCATTCTCAACAAAAGAGGGATAAAAGATAGTCCGTTCCACATAATCCCATTTTGCTCCTCCATATTAAAATTCTGTTGGACTCACTCCTACTCATGATTAATCTCATTACTCTTCAATTAATTTGGGAAGACCAGAAACTCATTTTACACTACCATAATTATTTCTGTAACACCAGCCAAAGCAAATTACCTTAATACATAACAAATCAACGTGTGACTGCTCACATTAAAGGTTCTTCCTCACAAAAGAGTACACACAGATTAAGGAAATGTAAGGAACTCACCTAACACTGCAAATGAATGTAGGAGAAATGGAGGGAATGCATGTCAAACCACAAACTTATTTTCCCCATCATCACATCCCATTAAACTGCTGGCTGTAACTTTATTACTCTTCCTCATTTTTTTTCTCAAGCATCCACTTCTTATTTTGATACCCCGTTTGTTGTTAAAATGGCAGTAATGTTTTATAGAAATAGCCTAAAATTAAGGCATTGTGTTTATCTCTGCAAGCTTTCAATTCCTTCCTCAACATTCTTTTCCAACATTACAATGAAACCTCTGGAAAATCTAATTTAAAGAGTAATTATCAAGTTGTATTAAAAACAAATAAAACTGACCCACCCTGATTTGTCACTATTATTCAGCTGTAGCTAACTCTCAGCCAAAGGTCACTCAAAGATAACAAACTGGGTGACATCAGCATAAACTTTGCTGTTGTATTTCAGTGCTGCTGCTGGCGGCTGTGACTAACAAATAACAATAACAAAGTAGGTCCCCTCAGTGGAAGCTCAACACTCCAGTCTAGGACCATTTTCTCTAATTTTAAGAAGGCAATTTTAAGAAAATTAATTACCAAAATGCTTGGCTGTTAACAAACTCTTGGAACAGAGCTTGGGAGGTTGCCCATGGGAGGAGTGGAGTCATCATTTGTGGAAGTGTTCAGGAAAAAAAGCAGAATTGGGACTTCACAATGTGGCTTAGTGGCCATGGTGGTATTTAGTCAAGGTTGGATTTGATCATGGAGGTCTTTTCCAACCTTAATGATTCTGTAGGGATTTGAATTTGATCTTGTTCTTTTCAGCTTTGAGAAGATGCAAAGCAGTTCTGGAACTGTCCACCTAAATTTAACACACTGTACTGCATGACTTATCACAACATCTGCCTTCAAATATTATTCAGCTGAATATGAGCACTGCCTCCACATTCTTTTAATCAACTTATTAAATTGCACCAAGTTTCTAAACATTATATGTAAAACGACAGGTTAAAAGGATAATCATATACACAATGTGGGACCAGAGTATTCTCTTTTTAAGAACAAAATGACAAAGCTAAATATATATTTGAGGGCTTAGCATCTCTTCAGAGATGAGTAGATGCAGCAGTTCAGGTTCTAAATGAAGAAAATGGTCAGCAAGAGACGGTTATTTGGAAGCTTGGCCAGCAATCAATAAATTAGGAGATCTAAAATAGGATAATCAGGTTGGACATTTAAAATGAACAACAATAATTACTATTTCATACAGTATCTAATTAAATTCAGAAACTCATTGTTGCAGGGAAGCTCAAACATATGAGTGGGTTCAATAAGTCTTTAGCAAAAAGAGTGGATTATGGGTCCACAGATGGCGATTAAAGCAGCGATTCAGATGCTAATTTCAACTCAGGAAGTTTTTAAATCACAGCCTGTGGAAGCCTGGAAGGTTCAGCAGGGAAAAGCTCACTCCACACTTTCCATGCTCCTGGAACTCTTTGCTGAACAACTCTTACTGGACAGGGAGCTGAAGGCCTGGTCTGACCCACTCTGACAGCTGTGTCCTGGTCTTATTCATTGCTTGCATGAGTTTCTCTCTTAAAAATAAATCTGCCTAAGAATAAATTGTCTTTTTTTATCCATTTAAATATATATATTTTATATCTATTTTATATATTTTTAATCTATTTAAATTGGCCTTCGTTTTTATCTTTGGAAATAGCAGAGAAGCAAGTATTTTCTGCTTAGCTTGAAAGGTGGATACAAACTTCAGTATTTCCCCCAGAATTTTCAAGCACAGCCTTGTTTATCTCCATGGGACACTCTGGGCTCATGCACTGCTGTATTGTAAGAGACCCCAAGATCATTTGAGATGGAAATACATTTCTAAATGTTGGAACTGACAGGAAAATATCTGCAGGTGGTGCTGGTAAAAGTTCTCCCAAAAACACATTTGTTTAAGGAATTGAACCATTATATGAACGAAATAGTTTTGCTGGTTTTTTCTTTTCCAAAAGACAATAACAATCAAAATGCAATGTACTATAAGTAAATTTTTAATATTGTAAAATTTCAGTACTTTATCTGTGTGATTAAATTCCCTGTTTAAGATGGCAAAAGAATTACTCATCAAGCCCAGGAAAGTGTTTTTTCTGCATGCATACTCCTGTGACAAAGTACAGTATTTCATTTAATTTTGGAGAAGATTACCACTTACCAGAAAAGGGATATAAAATGCAGTAAATCAAATTACAAGCAATAACACTGACTTTGGGGGTTTTTATTTAGTATTTTCACATTTTATTTTAGTTTTGTAGTGACAGCTTGTTTAAATGCAATTGTATTCTTTGAACATAATAACAACAACACCTGGCACTTAGAAATTCAAATTATGCGTGAATTCTTTTGAAAATAACAATGATTTGATGCCCAGGCATCAAGTGGAAGCTACCAGTCACAACATGACAATGAAGAGAAAAATGTTTACCAAGAGGAACAGAGTTATGGTACTTGACTCCAAAACTGGGATGGGGTAGAGATTCACATTCCCAGGTGTTTCCTTACAGATAAAACTCCACAGAAGAACATTTTGGGAACTCCTTTCTCATTCCTTTTCTCAAGGTCCTCTCCTCTCACACAGCTTTCCACCATTTTTTTTTCTCAGCTCGAACACAAAAAGTCTTGCTTTACACCCAAGAATAACATGAATTTTATTTTGTGGCCAGTTTGGCACGGTAACATTGAGCCTGTGCTACCACTTCTTTTGTGCCAGGACTTTGTAATTTCAAAGGCAGAAGAAAATGTTTTGAGTTTGATATGACTTTTCAAATTAATCTTGAGATTGGCAACTTTGAGACTTGACACTTTCAGTAAGTTTGAAGTTAATGCATAGTAGTAAAATTACAGAGGGAAGTTAGCTCTTATCCCATATATAAGAATTTAGCTGACAAAGACTCAATAATGTGAGCAAGAGATTTCCCAAGTGTCAGCTCAACTCAACAAATAATTGCATGGCGATTAGTACCAATAAATCATTCACACTGCTTCAAAAATATTACAGTATTAAAAAATGGTGACGAATCAAGAAAGTAGAGACAAAAATTGTTTTGAAGTTCTACTCCATTCTGCTGTTTGCTTCCTGACAGCTCTTTCTCTATGCTCTCATTCCCTTTTCCTGTCTCAATTTTTGAATACTTTTAAGGTTCAATTCAATACCTGTTACTTTTCCATCCTTTCTCTAACATTTTGGGAATTTAGAGATAATAAAGAAAAACAGACATGATGCCACTGAAGGAAGCAAAGCAATCCTACTGACTAAAGAGAGGAAAGCTTCTCTTAGACCTCTAAATTAGAACAAAGACCATTTCAATGAAGGTATCTTAAGTCTAATCAGTATGGATGCTCTCTATGCTGGGAAGAAGTAAACTGGGATGTTGGAACCCGAGATGCTGAGAATTTTAGACTTTTGACCCCCAGGAGAACATTGCATTGACCTGAGGCTATGGAAAAGGCTTCCAAAATTGAATGACAGAGCTGGGATTATGAGTGTGTACTTTGATTAGAAGTGTGTAATATCACATGGTAGAAAACTTAGAGTTTAAGGTGTTAGAATATAGTAATATGTGAAGCTAAGATAGAGATTTTAAGGCTGCCGTTGGTTCTTCTTCACCTTCCTCTTCATGAGTTTAGGTAATACTTTGTAATTAGACAGAACAGTTCACATTACAAGACACAAGTATTTAGTCATTGAGTTAAAAATAATTTGTGTCATTTCTTAATTAAATAGTTTAGCTTTAAAAAACCTTGTAGAAAAAATAGTTAACCATTTTGTACCTCGTTAGTGAAACACTACAGAACTCACACCTTGTAAGACTGTGCTACAGATAGAAAATAACAAACATCTAAGTTTAAACATGAAATATTATCTCAAGAACTTCAATCCTGCCCTTAACAAAAGTAGAAAAAAATCTGAAAAAACAACACTGGGGAAAACCAAAGAATGAAAAAGATGAAGAGCAGGCAATTTAAAAGACAAAAAGGGAAAAAAATAATCAAAGCACAACATAAGTAATAAACATCAGGTTCTGAAAACAAGAAAGGAAAGAAAAGAATGAGACTCAAACAAAACAAGATGTTTCAGTGAAGAAAAGAACACAGCTAAGCTTTTCATTTAGAATGTGAAATACATACAAACAATAGAATGTGCATCCTGCTCTTTCAACACTTTCAAAAATACCTATTAAAAGAACCTTGAACAAGTTACAAGCCGCACTTGTGAAATCTGAAGCTTCATTTTGAAGACATAGCAAAGACAAAAGCGGAATGCGTTGAAATGCATTACTTGTCTTCTCCTGAACACTGTAATTGTGCTTACTCTGTATTCCTGCATGCAACATTGAATCCCTCAGTCTGCTGCCAGGTTTTCATTCCATATTGTGTATTATCGAAGTGTAAAACTGCTGAATGCACCCCAGCACCATTTTAATCATTATTATAGACAATGTTCCAAGCTGATGTAATCAAATGCCTTTAATTATGGCAATCAAATACATTATCAGTTTACTATTGCTAACCCATATTGGGTACACAGAACAGCCTGGAATAGCAGGTTCTGCTATTTACACATGACTTTTTCAACCTCATGGCAAAATACCTCCTTCAGTTTGGGTGCAAATATTTTCATAGAATCATGGAATGCCAGGTTGGAAAGGGCTTCAAGGATCATCTGGTCCAGCCTTTCTTGGCCAAAGCACAGTCTAGACAAGATGGCACAGAAACCTGTGCAGCTGTATCTTCAATGTGTCCAGGACTGGGGAATCTACCACTTCCCTGGTGTGACAGATGAGTAATGTGACGATTGCCTCTCACAATTAAAAGGCAAATATCATGTATATATGCTAGGAGAAGTTTTATGGACTCACAGTTGTGTTTTACCCCCCTTGTGTTGTTATCAGGGGGTGACCTGGGTTTGGGACATTTGGCAGGGTCAGCTTTTACTACGGCAGCACCTCACCTCCAACCAAGATTTAAGGAAGTGATCTCTCCCACTGGACAGCAAAGGAGTTGATGGACAGAACTGTGGGAGGGGCTAAAGGGTTGAAAGGGAAAACAGAATCACAGAATGATGAGGTTGGAAGAGACCCCTAAGATCATCCAGTCCAGCCTATACCCTCACACCTCAACCAGACTATAGCACCAAGTGCCATGTCCAGTCTTTCTTTAAACACATCCAGAGATGGTGATTCTACCACCTCCCTGGGAAGAGCATTCTAGTACTTTATTATTCTTGTGGTGAAAAATTTCTTCCTAATATCCAACCTATACCTTCCTTGACGTAGCTCGAGGCTGTGATCTCTGGTTCTGTCAGAGACCAACCCCACCTGTCTGCAACGTCCCTTCAGGAAGTTGTACAGAGCAATCAGGTCACTGAGCCTCCTCTTCTCCAGACTAAACAGCTCCAGTTCCTTCAAACTTTCTTCACAGGGCTTGATTTCCAAGCCCCTCACCAGCCTTGTTGCTCTCCTCTGGACGCACTCAAGCATCGCAACGTCCTTCCCAAACTGACGGGCCAGAACTGGACACAGTGCTCAAGATGTGATCTCACCAGCACCAGTACAGGGGAAGAATGACCTCCCTGCTCCTGCTGGCCACAGCATTCCTAGTGCAGGCCAGGACACCAAAACCTCCATTGTGTGGGTGAGCACATGGTGGGAAAAATCCTTCGCTCCCAGCACTGTAATAATATTTTCCCTATTCAGTCTTCTGTTGTATTTTTTGATAAGGTTTTAATAAACCTTTTAAATTTTATGGGAGTGAGTACCATTTCTCACACTGGGAAGATTATTCCAATGACTGACTGTTCCTGATGGGAAAAAATTTCCCCCTTGTGTCTAGCTGGAATCTCCCCATCAGTGACATGTACCCACTACCCTTCACCTTTTTCACCAGCACTTTGGACCCTGTTCCACCAGTGTCAGGCCCACCTCACTGATCCAGGCAGCCCAATGCCAAAAAACTCCCCTCACCTCTTCTAGGCATGTGGATTTCACCCCTCCAGTATCTTTTTACTGATTAACTTAGAATAAAAATTGCATTAATAGAAATGTATGTTTTATACACATTTCATCCAAAAAAAGAAGAGATGGGTTGTTTTATGGAAAATTCACAAAACAAAGTGATTTGTTTATTTATTGCAGATTCCTATTATGGACAGGGGGAAGTACTCCTGGAGAGGACTAAAGTTGCCCAAGGAGACCCTGGAGGTCACCTCGGGGACAGAGTGAGAGGACAAGGCCTTGAGCAGCCCCATCACACACTGAGGGCAGTTTTGCTTCGAGCAGATTTGATCAGATCCCATCCCCAGGTTCCTTCCACCAAAAGGTATTTCTCTGATTCTGCATTAGCACAGTAATGGCAGTCTTAAACTTCAGTTCTGTGTGCTAATGTTGGGAAAAAAACTCTAATGCTACGATGCTATTGAGAATAAAATTCATGGTGAGAACTACTAAGAGGTCATTAAGTTTCCTTATTGCGTACATTGCCTTTCATTATCCAAATAAATTACAATTTCTTACCAATCAGACAATCTTTGCAGCACAGTACAACAAGAAGCTGCCACAGTTACACAAGTGAATCAGTTTGAGGGGGCCTTGAGAGTTGTCATGATTTTAGGAATTCTATTTGGGGAAGTAATTATCCACACACGATGCACAAGATCAATCACTGTGAGGTTAGTAACAAATGTGGGGTTCACATGGCTCATTAGTATCCATGATACAGAGACACACACACTACAAAACTTTCTTTGCCAGTGAGAATCACAAGCACTGCAATCTGTGTTTTCCTTGACTTAAACAGATAGGAGTTCTGTGGAAGAAGAAGACAACATCCTCTTCTTTTATCCCAAAGGAGTGTCAGGAGTCAGGATTCTTCTGCTGGTGTAAGGTTGTAAAAGGAAAGAGCTCTTCGCCTGTGCTGCTCTCAGAAAACCTGAAGTATTGGGAAGGTAACTGCTCCCTCAGCCAGCAGGGAACAACAGCCAGGTCTGGCAGGAAAACTCCAAATGTAGGGTGACATAAGCACTGGAATATTCACAGGATAAGATCAGCACCCAGTGCTGGGCACTTTTTGCACTTCAAAGCCAGGAAGGGGATTCATTGACAGTACTGACATCAAAGGCTGAGTCACTGAGGGGACTCACTCACTTACAAGAAGCTTTAAATACTTTCCCCTGCTGCACTAAGCTCTGAGGCTGCACAGTTCGGGAGATCACAGGTCAAGAAAAGGCCGGAATTTAAACAGTTTGGGAGGAATCTTGGGATAGCAGCACCTGAATCTAAAAATAGCAAGGTTACTGCAGGAGCAGCACTTACTTCTCAGCATAGCCAAACCCCTCTCTTTAGAGATTATCTTGTTTGTTATTAAAGTAGCTGCCTAATTACAAAGGCAGCTGTATTTCCCTGTAATGACCCTGATTAATGATGTGAATTGACCTCAATTGACTACTGATTTCTACAATTACCTTTTAAGTGTGATAATGGTTATGTAAATGTTGCATCTGTACACAAAGTACCTCTTCCAGCTTCAGAATGAGTTTGTCCATCAGGCATTAGATTCATGTTTTTCTTGAGATGGTTTTCTGGTGGTTTTTGCCCACTGCTGGCTGTATCAACATTAGTAAGCAGCAAAGTAGCACAGCACCAGGAGAAACTAAGACAAAGGTAAGATTTTACAAGGCTTGTGAAATACTGAATTGAGTAAACAAGAATTGTCTAGGTCTGAGTCAGAAGAATTATAAAACAGGGTATTTGAAATCCTAACTTCTTATTTTTGAGCAGTTAAGATTTGTCCAAATAAAAGTAAATATAGCAGCAAGTTTATAATTAATATTATCAGAAGAAATATCAGCACCTTATTACTTATGAGTTGCACATCTATAGACTTTACTAAAAATTCATTAGAACTGTCGTTAAAAAGGCAAATTAGTCCTTCAAAGCCCTGACAAAAACCAAAATCCTATTTTAGATCCATGTTCCAAAGCTGGATTTGGACTTGTATGGTGGGAAAAATTAGATATTGATTCTAGGCTTCTTTTCTCACATCCAAGAAGGGACAGTGCTGAAGACGTTACCTAATGTGTACTTGATAGAAAATTACAAAAGCAATGATGAAAGATAGTTGGCAAAAATATAACTTTATGAGTTCAATGGCTTATGAAAGAATGAGCACTACCTCAAGGCAGGATTTTTGTGCTAAAAGGCAAAGTCTATCAACACAAAAACTTGGCATTTCCAAGCTATCATTTGGCATTTCTTAATTCCCAGGTGACACGCTGGATCTCAGAATGCTGTTGGCTAAAATATGTGAAATGAAAAGCATAGGACCAAGATATCTAAACATGTATTTGGAAAAGAAAGAAAGAAACAGAAGTGTCACAATTTTTTTTATAAACACCACAAGACAAATGATAGAGGAAATTAAGTTAAATAAAGGGTCACATAAATAAAGCCTCTGCAACCACAGGACTACCAGCAACCAAGCAGGAGTAGTAAAAGCTTCCAATTTTAGAAAAAATCACCCTGTGAAGGGAGAGTGAACCACAGCTCAGCAGCAGAGAGAAATTCCTTCCAGATTTCTCAGGGGGAGCTGTTTTGGATATAAAGCATCTTGGACTTCAAAACACAGAAGGACAAATCAGATAATATCAGAGAATTCATGAAGAACACAATAGCTGATCACTCAACATCTCACAGAATGACAGAATGGTTTGGATGTGAGGGGCAATCAAAGATCACCCAGTTCCAACTCCCTGCCAAGGCAGGGACATCTTCCACTGTCCCAGGCTGCTCCAAGCCCTGTCCAGCCTGGCCTTGGACACTTCCAGGGATCCAGGGGCAGCCACAGCTTCTATGGGCACCCTGTGCCTATTTCTCTTTGGTAGAAGAAAGCAGGAGACAAACTGCGTTGAAATGCACCAAGGAACAATACAAATGTTGAGAAGTTGTATATTTAATACACATTTTAGGCTTTCAAATATTTTCCTCACTAGCTATTTCCTCTAGTGTTTGTTAACTTGCTATTTGCTTAAGCACTCCAATATTTGCAGTGTCTCAGAAAGCTCATTAATCACCTCCTAAAAGCACTAAGCCAATCAGTATGTGAGGCGCCCACCAGAAGGGAGCTCTGAACTGTGGTGTTGTCATCTACTTCTGTAATAAACTGCTGTCATCATTACTACTCCCAACATCGACCCACTGTAGATGTTTTACAAGGCACTGGTAAAACACCAGGCTTTAAAACTGCAATCTTTTTAGGAAATTATTTCTTCAAGATCCAATTAAAAGGGAAAAAAAAAAGGAAGAAATTCAGTAAGTTAATAAATGAGTTTCTCAAATTTAAAACTGTTGTTTTTCTCTGCTCAGTAGAACTAGCACTTATAAAGAGAAACTCATATTTACCCAGTAAGGTATCTCTTTAAATCTTGTTTTAACAAGCTGCATTGACACACAGGAGATTCATATGCAGCACATCAAAATAAGAATTCCTCTGTTTTGCTCTTTGTGTGTGTGTGTGTTCGATATAAAAATTAAGGAAAAAAAATCTTCTTGAGCTTTAAAGAGGATGATTCACCACAAAGATTTAATTCATTGAAAGGAAAAGACTACAATGCCTTTTGAAAAAAAAGCAAGAATACTAACACCAAATCTCAGTTCTACAGAGAAATAGAATTTATGCAACACACAGCTCAATATCCATAGGTTACTTATATTATTCACAACTTAGTAGCAGCCTACACTCCCATCACAAATTGCAATAAAGCTTTTCTTTATGAGAACAACTCCTTTCATCTCCAACTAAGAATGTAAAAATATACTACCCTACCTAAAATATGAATTGCATCACTTCTAAAAATATACTGGTATCTATATGTGTCCTTTCACTGGAGGAATTTTTAGCACTATAACCAGGCAGTATCCCAACAGCTCTTTCAAGAATTAGCAGGAAGAAGAAAGGGGCTAAAATATCTGTTTCACTTGGGTCAGGCAGCCTCACTTAGCATCCTATGGCTTCTGCAGGCTGCCAGGCAACAACACTGTCTGGCAATTCTTATCTCCACTTTCTAAATTTCTGAAATTCAAGGAGCAGAACGGCAGAAAACGTGCATTAACGAGCCCAGCATTCCCACCTGGGTACCTTCCTCCCCTGTTCTCCCCACTGGCTCCCTACTCTAACTCACTGGGTTTGATTTTTGCAGCAGTGCATTTAAACTCTTGGAGTAAAAAACAAAACGACAAAGAAAAGGAAAACAGGTTAAAATGCATGAACTCGGTTCAGTACTCATGATTTACTAGTAGTAAACCAGCGAGTATAGCCCAAAGGAATGTTAACAGGTATTCTCTGCTTTCAGAAGAACTTTACATGATTTGAATATTGCTTAGCAACACCGACTCTATTTAAAGGGCTGTGACAATAACATATGTATGAGTAGGTCCAGAAAATAGCAGCTTCATGACATCCATAGCAGTGCTTTATCCAAAAAGCTGGATTCTTCTGTGTTATGTCCTTGCTCTCTCAAGGAGCAGGTTCTCATTCCAGAGTCCAAACATGACTTAAAGGATCAAAGCAAATAGAAGACTCAGAAAATGTCACACAGACCACACACTTTTGGCTTCGAAATGCTTAAAACCATAGTCCTAACAAATATATTATCATTAAACTTATTTTTTATTCTTTGGCAGAAGAAATTCTTACATTACCAAGTTCTGCCCTGTGCTTATGAAACACCAGAACATCTTTTAAAACTGATAGATTGAAGGTTTGTTTAACAGACTAAATAAATAGGAAAAAATAGATGCAGTGGGAGTTCTGTTGCTGTATCAGATAATGAAGAGGGGACTGGAGAGGCGACACAGAGATGTTCACTCCATCCAATCCTCTCAACATCCTACTTCATTCCCACACAGCATTGGACCATGCAAACAAGGTACCAGTTTCTCAAAATAAAATAGTGGCAGCAAGTCATGCAAGATCTATTTATTAAAACCACAACAGGGAAGAGGATTTTGCACGAAGTATTGCCTTTATCAGCTTAATGCAGTGGAATTGCTGCCTGTGTTTTAGAGTTAAACCACACCACGGGATTGAGGAGTGCAGCAACAACGACAAAAGTGATCCACATCTTTTACTGTGGAATATGATAGCAGACATCACAATAGGATAAGACAGGCGTGGAGCGGAGATTTGGGGGAATTATTCTGTCCAAGTGGTAAATCACAGGCACGATAGGGATGAGGAGAGTTTTTAGGCACCCTCCAAAGCCCCAGATCATGCGGCAGGGCTGCCACCTGCTGGAACTCGGCAGCGCACAGCCAGAAACAGCAGCGAGGAATTAGCGACTGCTGGATGGAGAAAAACAACAGGGAGTGCCCGCTTACAGGGGAAATTGTGGTATTTATAGCAGGAGCATGCAGATAAAACTGGATTAGATTCACGCACCCGACAAAAGAGCATCAATACACTCTCAAAGTCCTTCAGACCAAATCACATTTAAGGACCCCGACTTCAGCCACTTCTCTGCACTTGTCAGGAAGGACTTTTTTTTTCCAAAGGGTTTGGGCAGTGGTCCAAGACACACAAAAAAGATGTAAGAGCAAATAGAACACATACTAGCCCAGAAACATTCAACCTACTGTAATGCTGTAAATATCCACCATTACCAGAGTTACAATACAATAAAAACATCAGAAAAGACATTAACTGAAGTGAGTTTTTCAGTATTTCTACTAAATGGAAAGAATATTCTTATTTTTACACAAATTGATCAGACTAACCTGCATTTCAGGCCTAAAAAGTAGAGCTTTTCCAAGCGAGATACAATTTCTGAATAAATTGATTTATGAATATTGCCTCACAAGTAAATCACTGCCACTTGCCTTTTTTCTTTATATCTCCTTCCTTATCTCTACCTTTATATCTTTCTACAATTCCTATTACTTTTAATGTTTCCATGGCAATGACAGCAAAGGAAAGGATTAAATATGCTTTGTGTTTTTCTTTCTTTTTTTACACAAAATTTTGGAAGATGGCAAAGGGAAAGAAATAGAATATCCCTCAGAGAGCGATGCCAGAGTCAGGCCAATAACTCATTATGCAATCACGAGGATTTACCAATTAGCAGCTATTTGTATGCTCATCTTCATAAACATTTAGACTGAGAACAACAGCTCTAAAGACAATCTGTTAAAAAAACAGAAGGAGAGAAAGTAAGAAAGTATAATCCAAGAGAGAATTAAAGTATTTAAATAGAACTGCTAAGGGTTATTGGATACTTTCCAGATAACATCCAAAGTGTATTCTGCATTTTTATTTTGAAGTCCTTATATTAAGGCAAAAAGTGGCAGTTCTACAGTTCAGAATAAATGGATCTTTGCATCTGGAATTAAAGTTAAGTGGGGAGCCTATCCAACAGCTGCATTTTTTCAACCCCACTCAAAGCAGAGGGCTCTCCTTTAATAGTTCACTTGTTGGAGGAAGAATTCTGCAACCAAGCTGCAATCCTCACATCTCAAAAACCTGCCAGATACACTAGAAACATAACTGAGAGCATTTCTTGTAGAAATACTTTAAAATGTAACAAGGAAGAGTTCGTTCTATTTTTAAAGCACTCTCCTGAAGCACCCATGGATCAATAACAGACATTTCCACCTCTTTCATGGTAACAAAACACCCCGCAGATGTTCAGTACAACCCTTAAAAATACTCAGAGGTGCCTGTGCCGATGTCGTTCAAAGAGAGAATGTCCCACTAGGGGAACTCAAAATGCAATGTTTTGGTACTTGCAGCTGTGGGATTCAGGCAATCTGAGTTTTCTCTCCTCCTGCCCCACAGCCCCTCCGTTTTTGCCAATGTATTTCCTCTGAAAATGGAAGCTGGGAGACATCCAAAGTATTTGTTAATTAGGTAAAAGTGAATAATTTGTTCTGATGTTTTTTTCCAACTTTTTTTTTTGTGAGAAACCAATTTCCCAAATTAAGACACTGACTAAAATGGCTGTGTCAGGGTTATGTTTAACTGGGAAAGTAACTGGATTGTCCAAAAAGTTTTGGGAATTTATATGATATTATTTAACTTCTAAACACAATCCAGCTTTTAGTCATACAATAAACACAAACATCCAAATCACTACAGTGGTTCCTTTTTAATTTTATTTAAAAATGGTTTAGACCAAAGCTGATTGAACTCTGCCTCAGGCTTTTCTTCTAGATATCCATTTTAAAATCCTTTGGTCTCTTTTATAGACAGCTGAAATTGCTGCAGGACTTTTCATTTCTTGCTTTCGTATTCAAAGCCTGCTAAATGCTGGTTTACTGATATTTAGAGATCTGGTCTATTTTCAGAGGAAAGAGATATTTATATTTCCCAGGGAGTTCAAGTACCGAATATATGACAAAGCTCTGCAGTATCTACAAGGATGTGAACCCCAGAAATTCCAGTTCCATGAGTCAGATGAAATACTTCCCTAAAGCACTGCTAACTTAGTCATGTAGATATTGTATGCAAAAAGAATCTAAACCATCCTTCAAAAATTCAGATGGGTTGGAAATTGCATCAAAAATTAGCTTTTTCATTCCAATGCAGAATACAGATCTTAACTCAAAAGGTTCAAATATCTTTGGGGATATTTTTTCCTCTTTACCTCTAGTCCATAAAGGATCCATCACCACCTTAGGCAATGTGAAATGCTCCGAAGCTTTACTCCGCAAATCAGATTGACCAGTAGGTTCATGTGTGAGTTGTTTGAAATTTCAAGATTCCCACAAATTTAACATCATTCTTCAGATATTTGGGTCTCCACAGACAATTATTAAGCCTTAAATTATACTTTGAACCACAGGGAGTTTATAAAAATGACCACCAAAATGAAAGTTTTCCTATCCTGAAGTTCAGATGAGATGTTTAAAGCAGTTCTTTGTAAGAAAGCAATAAATGTTGGAAAAGTGGACATTACTTATAACTGATTTCCATTCCCTGTCTGCCAGTGCTTACACAATTAACCTTTTGACATGAAGATCTCCTATTAATAAGAAATTTGGAATGTGTGTGCCAACGAGTCTAGAAGTTAATATGATGTATTACTTGACTTGTCCCCAGAAAAATAAGCACACTGGCCTGTTATTGCCTATCTAACCACCTATTTTGTGTTCAAAACAGAGTTCCTATAATTTGAGTAATCCATCTTGATAGAATATTTTGTGATTAATTCATGTTTTCTCCCATTAAATCATCAGCCAAGGGACAATACATACTTTTATATGGGAAGAAAAAATAATCTAAGGACATACTGAGCTCTGTTTCAGAAGATAAAGATGATTTCATGTACTGCTCTTCCTCACTAAAGCACATCATCCTTTCTTCTCATGTTTAGTGGGGTTTTTCTTCACTTTAATTGTCTGTGAAGGTCATAACAACTTACAGAGCCAGCTTAATTTTGAAAGCTTTCAGGCCTCCTTGCCCTCTAATGTGTGTTTTCTGCAGAAGGAACCACACCCTTCTCTTCTTTTCTATTTGGAAATCTTCACTGTTACAAGGCACAATAAGGAGCTTGGATGGAGCCTTTTTCCTCTAGAAATGATGACAGAATAAATTTTCGCTAAACAAAACTGTTTTCTTCCAGAAGCTGTTTATTCCCAAAATAAAGCACATTCCTTCAGAAGATGTATTTCTTCAGAATAAAAAGAAATTTCCTTTCCTTTCCTTTCCTCCTTTCCTTTCCTTTCCTTTCCTTTCCTTTCCTTTCCTTTCCTTTCCTTTCCTTTCCTTTCCTTTCCTTTCCTTTCCTTTCCTTTCCTTTCCTTTCCTTTCCTTTCCTTTCCTTTCCTTTCCTTTCCTTTCCTTTCCTTTCCTTTCCTTTCCTTTCCCCTTTCCTCTCCTCTCCTCTTTCATTTCCACTGTTCATTAACTTAACTTCTCTAAGATTGTTTATTCCAAAAATCTCCCTTTTTCACCCAAGAGCCCCTGTAACCCAAATCCCCTCAATCATCTCAGAGGTTTGTGATACTCATTTCCCTCCATTCCCTTGCTGCTCAGTCTTTCACTTACCCAAGTCCATCCCTTCTCTTTTATTTAAAGGTTAATTTTAAAACCCTATTTTCTACCTCAATGTGACTCTGTTCCTCACCTGCCAACACATCATTGTACCAAATTCCAAGGAGACAAACAGCAGAGATCTTTCAGGGCTGGGAACACACATTCCAGCAGCGTGGTGCAGCTGCTGGGACCATTCCCCAAAAAAAAGCTGCAGGACACAGAAATCCATTTTCCTGAGAAAAGGAGTGACAGCTGGGACTGAGAGAAGGAAAAATACCCATGAACAGCCAGAACAGCAGAGCTCAGCCCAGGCCACCCAGCAGCTCTAAGGGCTGCAATTCCCACCTGGCACCTCCTAATGCCATCAGGGTGGCAGCAGTGATGGGGAGGGATGGGACGATAATAATGATGGATCATTTCACCCAGAAAGGTCAGCAAAATTTCACTCTCAGGAAACTCTGAGAGTGAAAATTATCCATTTGGTCCTTCTTAGGGTATTGTAAGATCTGAACCAAGGTTGGACTTGATGGTAGTGGAGGTCTTTTTCAACCTCAATGATTCTGATTTCCCACAGATTTTTTCAAACAGGGAAAAATGTGCAATAAAAGCGTGATTAATGTCAAGACACTTGCAAAATTATTGTCCATAACTGTAAATTCTCATACTCTCACCTTTAACGAAGGTTTAAAAGTAACAACAAAACAAAAGCAACCCAAAAAAAAAACAAGCTAAAGATCAGGTGGGAATATACATCAATAAACTAAATACAAGAAAATATCTAGAGAAGCCCATATAATTCAGAAAGAAATTGATAATGCAAAACTACACACAGGTTTAAAAAGCTATTTTTGAAAACCATGTGAAAGTTTTCAATTAGAAATCAGTCTTGATGATATTTATAACAGCTTAATCTGTCTATTTAAAATAAATATACTCAAATTACTTTCTCAAATGTTCTTCTCCTACTCTTAAATGATACAAGCTCATTTAACAACTGGTAGTAAAACATGTTCCAAACTGCAGAGGATTATTGTGAAGAAGAAATAATTCTGCCATTCTAAAAAAAGTGGCTGGCAATTAGTGATTTCAGTTGGCCTTTTCTCCACAGTGTTTAGCAGAATGTTATATTTAAGCCTTATTAAAATGTACAGAGATTCTAAAATCTTAAATATAGATTTCCTTGCTAATTTTCTGTAAAAGTCAAATAGATAAAACATTATGTGGAATCGATCTTAGACAACAGAGATGGAATGGCCGTATTGGGTAAAAAATAAATCATTGTATTAATATACCAATATGGTCTGTATCACCATTTGGTTTTCCCTGTTGAACACTTAGTTTAAACTCTATTTTTACTTAAGAGTAGCTTGAAACCTAACAGGGTCAAGAGAAAATGAAAATGAACACTTTTAGAGTATATTTATATCTATTAAAATTTAACTGTTGGCTTTTTCCTCATCTGAATTTGAACTATCAGCTCCTCATACATCTTTTTCACACACTAGAAAGTTCCCTGCTTTCTTTGTCAGAAATATTCCACCAATAATTGATGGCTTGGAGAACACATAGAGGATCTAAACTATTACTGAGATTCTTTACATTATATTCTCATCTCATTTCTCCATCAATCTCATCATTTATTTGTATAAAACTAGGACAATAAAGTTTAAGTGTTTGGTTTTTCATCAAACTGAAAAGGATCATCAGATCCTGATTTTGTTACTCAATATTAACAAAATATCAGTGTATCATAGAATGCCTTTTTTTTAACTAGCTTTTATCAAAATAAAGGTGAGCTGGGCTATAGCTTTAGACACAATCAGCACAAATTGCCTTCAAAGTTTTCCCTTTGGCAAGAGGAATCAGTGATAGCACAAAACCTCAGAGGAACTTTGTGACCATCTTTCTGTCTGTTTCCAGGAGAAGAAAGTTCGTATGGGTGAAAAAAGGCAAACAGAAACCCCAAACTCCCAGCAATGACCCACAACCAGATTTTTTGGGGCCATGCAGAGGCAGTAAAAGTGAGGTACACATTCTGGCCTGCCTCTTGCTTGCCTTTGCTACCCACAAAAAGAGGATTTAAATAGAATCATAGAATCATTTAGGTTGGAAAAACCCTTCAGGATCATGGAGTTAACCCAGCACAGCCAAGGCCACCCCTAAGCCATGTCCCCACATGCCACATCTACACATAAGAGCCCTTTCCACGGTGAAGTTCCTTTAGATTCTACAACCTCTACAGCCAGTGTGGAATAACTAAGCAAAGACTGGATCCAATTAAAGACTCACACTGTATTTTAATTTCTAGACAATTGAAGAGAATAAGAAATACATAGGTATCTTGCACTACTTTTTACAGTATTATATTTTAATATCTATATTATTTTTCAGCTCTGTCTCTGCAGGTTGCTGAAGTCAGTCTCTTCCTTACCTCTCCTGCACCAATGGTTGAACCTCCCATTCCCTTCCCCCTTTATTGCCTCTCCCACCACTATGTCCAACTGTAATATTGTAAATGCACAGTGAGCCCCATGGCAGAGAAAAACAATGCATCTGACTCCATGATCTCAGAAGGCTCATATCAGAAAGGATACTTACAGAAGGCTAAAAAAGATAATAATGAAAACTCGTGACTCTCTCCAGAGTCCTGACACAGCTTGGCCCTGATTGGCCAAAGAGTGAAAACAACTCACAGCAGAATCCAATGAAACAATCACCTGTGGGTAAACAATCTCCAAACACATTCCACATGAGCACAACACAGGAGAAGCAAATGAGATAAGAATTGTTTTCCTTTTCTCTGAGGCCTCTCGCTGCCTTTCAGCTTCCCAGAAGAAAAACCCTGGGTGAAGGAATCATGTTCAGGGACTGTGAATGCCACGCCGTAACATAAATATTAAAATAGAAAAAAAAAATACAGAGCAGAGAGAGAGTCTGTGTCACTCAGCAGTGAAGCACAGATTGCCTTGTGGAATGGGTCATTTTCATGCCACACCAAAACAAGGATGCAACACAATCTCTAGTGAAGAGAAGAAGAAGCAATTTGATAAAGTTGCCATTTCCTCCCTTGACTTTGCCAAACCTGAACAATTGCAATAGCTACAGGGTCTCTCACTGACTATATGGCAAACACAGAAAATTAGAAGCACTCCAATTGTAAAGAGTGGAATAATAATATTAAAAATTAACGCAATTAAACTAGGTACTCCTGACTATCCAGCACAGGCATAATCATTTGCCTTCTTTACGTGCTGAGCTTAAAGGTTGGAAAAATGCTCTTTTTGGGGAAAATTTCATCAAGCAAAGACAATCTTTGTATCTTAAATAAGACAGTCTACATGCACTAAGAAATTAATGCAGGAGGCAAGCTTGTAAGTCAGTGTGGTGAAAGCATTTGCAGAATAATGATAATATTTACTGTCTTTCCAAATTTTTATGCTGTGCATAAAACTTTCCAACTATTACAAAGAATAACTCGGAGACAGGTTACAGAACAAAGTTGCTGGTATGTCTGTATTTCCTTCTGAAAATGTGTTCATATTAATAAATATCAGTGAGATTAAATAAAAATAACGTGTATGGGGGATTGAGCATGAATTTTCTGAATCACTGGAGATTGCTACCATAGTTATTTATAGGAACAAACAAATCTGTAATTATATTAAAATATAGGTAAAGCCTACATTAAAGCAGAGGAGGTGTAATGAAGATTAAAAAGAAAATACACTTATACTATTCTTACAACAAACAGATACAGATAAAGACAAAAATTACCATTTCCCACTGAACAGGGGAAAATCTTTTACAATTGATTAAGAAGAATTAAGTGAAAACCAGTGTACACATTAGAAATTCTTCACAGTTTTAAAGATGTCAACAGCAGAATGTGCATTTAGATCACATTTTGTGGTGTTCAAGCCTAAAAAATTAGGTATGAAATTCCACTCAGTGTTTTGAACAAAGATTATAATCTCTCATACAGGAAATTAAGAGAGAAATATTTATATGTATGTTTGTTTCTACTTATTTATACATTATTCAGAGCAATTTACTTCAGAAACAACCAACAAATATATCTAAAGAAATTAATATTGGTTTTGTCCAATCCTGCCCTGCAGAAAATGGAAAAACAACTTATTTTCAGTTATCTTGGCCCCGTGGTTGCAATCCACACACGTGTCCCTTTGAAGAGCTGTGGCTGACACTTCCCAAAGCAGGTGAGAGCCCTGATTTCTCCCCATGCCCAGTGGAAGATGGGGGATATAACAGATCCAGTCTGCTCTGATTTGAGAATTCACCTTTCTTTAATAAGAGAACCACAGCTGCTGTTTTAAAAAAATTCTCCAGGTGAAGAAAACTTCAGGGAGACATTACTAGCAACAAGGACCTAATTAAACTGAATTGATTTCCTCCCAAATGTTTCTCACTACTTATGGTTTAGGAACATGGCTGCACAGGAGAGACGGAAAACCCCAAAAAATGTATATTTGAATGGCAATTATTTTCTATTCCCCAGCTGGTTCTGGCAGTTATTTTAAAATGCCAGAGAATTCACTGCACTTTGATGAAGGCACTTGTTATTTTTTAGTTGTGAACGAGACAATTCCAGGGCACAAAGTTCAAAAGACAGCATTCACAGAAGGCAATAATTAGACTCAACTACACTAAGATGCTGTTGAAACTCAACAGCTCTGTCTGGTAGTTGTAGGGTCAGAAATTTAATGTTGCACCATTTGGTGTAATGGCTCTGGTAACTGCTTGCTTATTGTCACACCTACAGTGGAAAGTAATTAAAGTCAAATCCTTTTAGATGTAATTAGATGGCAGGACTCATTTAAATTGAATGCAAGAAAAAGAAGAAAAGTAAAGGATCAGAAAAATGAAGGAAGCATCAGATTTTATAATTAGCAGGTCAGTACCTTCTCTACTCTGAATTTATTCAGAAAAGAAAATTATTTAGTGAATGCCTGAGATTTACATACTTTTAGATTTTATTTTTCCTTCAAAATATCAAAAGCACTAAAGAAAGAAATGAATGTGTTTTATGAATTTTTAATAGAGCTTTTATATTCTACTCTTAAAAAGTAATTGTATTAAAAGTATAAAAATGTACATCTTATTTGGTACCACTCAGTATTTGGTTCAGCCTGGCGGGGAGAAGGCTTTGGGGTGACCCAATTGGTGCCTCCCAGGACCTGAAGGGAGCCGGCAAGGAAGATGGAGAGAGACAATTTATGAAGGATGGAGGGACAGGACACAGGGAATGGCTTCCCACTGCCAGAGGGCAGGGATGGATGGGATATTGGGAAGGAATTGCTCCCTGTGAGGGTGGGCAGGGCCTGGCACAGGGTGCCCAGAGAAGTTGTGGCTGCCCCTGGATCCCTGGAAGTGTCCAAGGCCAGGTTGGAGCAATCTGGGACAGTGGAAGGCATAAAATAAAAGAATTACAATTAAAAAAATTAAAATAATTACAATGCTTATGGTTTTCAACTATAAGTAGCACTGATTTAACCTTTGACAGTAGCCAAGATGCACAAGGCAATTTTTTTACAAAAAGCCCATGGCAGGGGGAGGAATGGGATATTCTTAAAGATCCCTTCCAACCCAAACCAGTCTGTGATTCCATAATTCCACTCCTTCCCCTTGGGATAATGGTAAATCCTGCAGCACAAACGGGCTGTGGAGCACGGACTCTTTTCTGCATTTGCAGGAATTTTCCTTTAACTACGGAATTTAATTTCACAACCCTCCTGGACCTCTGAAGAGGTGAAAGCTCACTCTGAGATTAGAAAGGGAATCAGCATGATTTGACAAGCCATTTGATGTATTTGCCTGTAATAACTCTGGCATTGCAACCTTCATGGGGACAGAAAGCTGACAGCCAGAGAAAGGACACAAAGAACAGAGTTTTGTGACTGCAAGCCAGTTTTTAATAAAAGGCACCAGGGATTTTTATGCGGGGAAAAATTACATACATTTCTAAGCTTTTTAAAAATCTTTCTCATCTGGAAAATAGAACTTCTGGTTGTGAGATATACCTAGTGATCAACATAAAAACTTGTAATAGTTTGAGCATAAAGTAGTCAAAAAGTCCTGCACTTCAAGATAATTGGAGTATCTGTGCACAAATAAATGCTATTTACCTGTTGGAGGTGCTTTGACTTCAAAATCACAGAAGATTGGAGAAAGAGTCTTAGAGGACTAAGACTTTGGAGTCTTTGGAGAAAGAGTCTTTGATTTGCTTTATCCTGGCCATGCCACTTTACCACAAAAACTTGCAAACCAATTTCTTATTTTTCCTTTTTATCCTTAATTTAAGTCATGAGTCTTACAGCTTCTTTGAGATTCTTGGCTTGACCATCTCAAATAATTTCATGTTTTTGCACCTGAAAGTCCTCTCAGAAATGCCTCAGCCTGGCTCATTGTGCAAACACTGAAGATGCCAGTGCAGAAATGTAGAAATCCCTCTAAAACTCCACATATCCCACTGTCTAACACTAAAGTATTTTATCCTGGAACAATTGGGAAAACTAATTAAGCAGTGAAGCATATAAAGAAAAGTGAGCAACACAGCCCAATACAGCCATTAAAAAAATCAGTGTATTTCTGGATGTAATTTATTTACACATTTTCCACTCCATTAATTTCAAATGAAAATGTATTTATCAAGACACTGAAAATCTTCCTCCTTAAATATGCAAATATATCTTCTGGCATTTCCCAATATTGAGTCACACAAGCTGTACATAAACATTAAAACTCCAAAATACCATCAGCTTGTTAAAGAGCAAGTTTTTCCTCAATGCACTATAGAAATGAAAATTTATCAATTACATATTCCCAACTATTTTCCATCTATTGAGACTTAAAATTCTATATATAATCTTGGCTGAAGACAGATGTTAATGCTGGGGAGAAATTCCTGAGTTACCAGGGGAAATATTAAGTATTCTTAGGAATATAAACTTTGATCAATGTGGCAGTTCCTTAACTAGAAAGGTTTCTAGCTGCATATTTAAGGGAGGGTCATTTATTTAATTTAAATGGCTTTTAACAATGCTAGAATTTTAGTAGCATCTTCATACACCTGGGATAAAAACATAATAATCTGGGGAAAAAAATTAAAGAATTACAATGCTGATGATTTTCAACTACAAGTAGTGTTGATTTAACCTTTGACAGTACCCAAGATCAACAAGGCAATTTTTGCGGTGTTTTTTTTTTTATTTCAAAAAGCCAAATTCCCTGTCTTGAAAAGTTTCCCAAAGAAAGCCGCAGGCTTCTTTAAACCTGCTTATAGAACTCTGTCACTTCTGGTGCTATTCATCAGGATTAATACTGGAAAACCAGATTATCAATCTTAGGAATCTTACATGGGTAAATTAACAGTTAGAAACAGCAGCCAAAGCATAATGTGAGGTAAGAGAAACAGTTTTGAGAACTATTAATCAATGTGAAATAAATATTTAAGAATTAATAAAGAGTTAATCTTATGTTTTTAAAAACACAGTCCCCTCCCTCAGATGTAGGCATGGCTGTGTTACTGAGAAATGAGGAAAAAACTAACAAATTATTATCTAAACAAAAATTACAATGGACAACTCTGTAAAAGTTGACTGCAGAATGGCAATAAAAGATCACAGATAACACACCAGGGTTAACCCAGTCTCACAAAGAAATAATGATTTCTACCTAGCTTGCAGTAGAAAGTTTACAGAGAAATGCATTTAGAAAGAAACATTTGGGGAGGTACTGGAGAAATCCCAAATTTATCAGACACAGACCAGGAAAACCTGGACTAGTTGGTTCTGCTTTGAGCAGAGGGCTTGAACTACAAGATGTCCAAAGGCACTTCCAATCTCAACAATTCTGTGACAGCAGTGAAGAATGAAGAATGAATCCAACTCATGCTAGAAATCCAACTTTGATGTTCTGGGGATTTTTTTCTGAGTTGATGTGAGAAATACTGAGGTCCAAAATGAGCTCTTTGGAAATGAGAACACTGATAATCACATCCAGAATGCAAAATTGTTGAAAACTGTGTTTCAGGAGATATCCCCCATTTTTATGCTGTTGAGATGCACTTAAGCATACATGGTAGACTCCGTTGCAATGCATTAAAAGAAACCACCAGCACTGAATTTTCTAGAGTTCTTTGTCTGCAAAGCCAGGATCTGACTTGGTTTCATGGCCCTGTGTTCTCCCTCTGCTCTTAGGTTTGCCTAGAGACACAAGTCAGAGTAGACTGATAGATTTAGAAGCAGTCTTTTCTTCTCTCATGACACGACTGTCACAGAAGTGCTCACATCAGTGTTTATCCTTGCACTGACAAAATCCTGAAGGAAATTTAAAAAATATTAGATGAGCTTAAGCTCTGGTTAACTATTTTGCTAACTTTAGTGAATCAATGCAAAATTATCAAAACAAAAGCCCAGGAATGTATATATTTTAGTTGTCCACAGAGAAAAAACAACATTATTTGTAACTATTATTTCTCCTTACTCAGTGAATGGTTTCAGTAAAACTCAACATTCATTAAAAATTATTCATCTCCCTTGGCCTTTATCCGCTGCTTCGTGTTTCTAATGAACCTAATGTAGCAAGTGATGTAATCAGACAAAAGCATGTAAGAGCTCTTTCTGCCACTATAGGCACAATCATATTTAATTAGGAATTTATCATTCGCTGAAGGTATTAGTTAACTATTACAGGCCCACAATATTGTCTAGCTCAGAGAAGCAGCTTCCTCATTAACAAACAAGTGCTTGGATCTAATTGTTGCCTCTTTAATCAGCTCGGTGCATTAGTGTCTCATTAACAGGCCCTCACAGAACAAAATTATTGCTTTGATACCACTGGAAAGGATTTTAAAAAAACATAATAAATTCTTGGAGGCTCCATGCAGCATCCACTCACAAAGGAGCAGGTGTAAATACCCTTTAATGACTACCTGGAAAGAGTCAGTGGAATTACATTGCAAGGAGTGAAGCCTGGATAGAAGTTTCAATGTGGAACCAGTATCCCTCAGTGAACTGCACATTTCCCGTGCAGACAGCTACTGAAACAGCTCAGGGATGGAAGCATAATGTCCAGCACCTGCTAATTTTGTTTTCTATTTCTACAGACATTCTACATTCATATTTCACTTTGATCCCATATATCTAAGTTGACAGCACTCCTTTCTTTTCTAGGCATTACACTAGGGAATAAAATAAATGTAATTTTGTGTTTGTTTGGCATTTTTTTCCTGGGTAGCTTTTTTTCCTTTAATTTTGC
This sequence comes from Camarhynchus parvulus, assembly GCF_901933205.1. Classification (NCBI taxonomy): domain Eukaryota; kingdom Metazoa; phylum Chordata; class Aves; order Passeriformes; family Thraupidae; genus Camarhynchus; species Camarhynchus parvulus. The sequence continues at coordinate 4,214,363 of NC_044574.1, read as the reverse complement.
AAGAAATCAATGAACATTCTGGATCCCCTTGCTTTGTTCCCTTCGTTTTATGAATATTCCTTCCCTAACTTCATAGATCAGCACGGGATTACCACAGGTTCAGGAGATCTGTTGGGAATCATGTCTGTTTGTCTGTTTGTTTAGCAGAGGATCCCTAAAATGTTCATTCTTTCATATCTAGAAAAAAATGTTGCCTAACTAATCTTAACAAGCAATGTGAGACATTCGGGAGATGTTTCCTTTGTTTTCATCATATTAATCTGAATATCAGCAGGAAGAAAAATTCCAACTACCTGCACTCAATCCTTCAAGCGATATTGACTTGGGGATTCAGTGAGTCAGAGTTTCCATCTTTATGTACAGAAATTTATTAGGTCCTACACCTTAGCAGGACAGAACAAGAGATGTAAAGCAATCTCATACTGCTTTCAGGACAATTTTCAATAAATAAATTGTGCAAGATAATGCTGTGGGAACAAAAAAATCAAGCTGAAGGAATGTCTTCTATAAAAGCGATTTTGTCTGAATAACAATACTTAAAAAATAGGTCTTTTTTTCAGAGATGAACTGATTTTTCACTGGAGAATAGGTCAGAAATACAAGCGCAATAAAATATTACTTCAGTTTTTTTCTAACACTGCAATGAGCAATTTGATCCATTATTGCCATTTTGAAAAAAGGAGTCGTTCATATTTAAAAGAAATGTTTCTAAGTAGTTTCTTTTTAGACAATAAAATAGAGACAGGCTTGTTTTCCTTCCACCTCCAAGAGACAATCATCCCAACGTGAAGGAAAACTACTTTGTATTTTTAAGAAATTCTGCTAAAAATGTAGAAATTTTAGATTTCCTTGCAAAAACTATCTTTACTTTCCAGTTTATGCTCATATACTCACTGTAAAAAAGATGGAATTCAAGTTATTTGTAAGACAAAAGAAACAAGACAGCCCTCAGCAAATGTGAAATTTAAGAAAATATCCAGCAGTAATACAGAATGTCAAAGGTCTGTCACTGGGGATCACAGGAGCATTTATTTGAGTGCCTGTATTGTCAGTGCAATGTGAGCACCGCTGCTCTGGTGGGTGCAATGAGCTGCACATCCACCAGGATAACAGGGTTGTGTGTACTGGGAATCAGGGAATCCCAGACTGCCTTGGGATGGAAGGCAGCTAATGATGTGTCTTGGGTTGGAAATGCAAGATGTGGGTGGGATTGTGTATTCTGTTATCATCTGTCAGAGGTGCGGCAGTTATCTTCTGTTCATTGGGCAGTTTTCTTTATCTCTCCCACAACCAATCCTCCCTCCAGGAGATCTCTGCTGTTCATGGGCCATTAATTATTAATTATCTTCTGTTCATGGGCCAGTGAGTGTCCCTGCATGGCTGATCAAATTCCATCATCCCATGGGGAGATGCTCTGCCCAGGGGAGGAGCCAAGCATTCCTACCTGGATACAATCTGAGGTTTGGAACAGCACAGCAGCCTTTGCCCACTGCATTCCCAGAGGAGCAGCTTTCTGCTGCCCTGCATTCCCAGAGGGAGCCCAGGCCCATCTCCAGCAGCCCTGGAGCTGCAGAAGAAAACTCCACTCTTCTACAGGATCACTGATTCAACAGAACCACACCACACCATTTTACTAATATTTACAAAGTAATTTGTTTTTTCAGAAGGAATTTTTCAGCAGGAATTAAAACACAAGAAAATACAAAACAATTTTTGGCACAGTCAAGCTGAATTCAAGGATCTCTCTGAACAAAAAAAAAAAAAAAATTTTTATGGCACAAGCAAACAATGTTTCTCAAATATAAACCCTCCAGCATTTGAAAATTAGACCTAACTTTCCTGGTTACCAGTTTTGGAGATTTAGACCTTAGTGTCCAGGTCAATTTTTCTGCTGAACTTGATAAGAACAACTTTCCCTTGTTCTTGATTTCAACAGTTTAAGATTGAAAAGGAAGCCATTCTGTCCAAATTTTCATACATTTCAAAGATAAAGAATACAACAAGCATTTTTAATTAAAGCTTTAAAATTAAACCACAGGTGTTCTTCATTAAAAATATGGCAGTTTGTGCCTCCTACTAAAATAAAAATAAGACTTCAAAGTAAGTGCTGAATTATTGTTGTGATGTGGAGCAATGGTTTTCTGCTTTCTCCAATGCTGCACAAAGCTTTGAATTTGCCTTTTCACCTGACACACTCTCTTTTTATTTTTTTTTTCCAAATCCTCTTTAATCTCCACTCCTTTGCTGTTTAAGCACTGCTTTTCCAGACATGGGTTTTTATTTTGTTATTTAATAACTATGGAAGCATTAACTTGTGTATATCTTAATACCATTGATCTCTGCCTGTCTGAATATTGGCATTTAAAGCCATGATGCTGCTGTTTATTGATTTGCAGCATTCAGTGGATACTGTCACTAAATACAATCTACATGGCCCACCACACTTTTAAAAATAAATACAGTGAAACTAATATTTTCTATCTTGTTCTCCAAAATGTGCTGTTTACATGTTTACTTGGCTTTATGCTGGTTTTTGTAAAGTGTTCCCCTTGAAAAATATGTGCAAATCACCATAAAATAAAAGATATCATTTTTGATACTAGCAAATGACAAACCCTCCCCTAGAATCTTTCTGTTGTTATGTCCTAAACAAGACATATCAGCCGCAATATCTACTGACAAGTTAAACTTAAGGAGTCTAAAAAGTTCATAAAATAGCAAAAAATGTCTATACAATGTTTTGAAGACAGAAAAAGATTAAGGCAGTGAGGAATTGGGAAAAACAAGAAAAACAGGCACTGAATTCCCTGCACACTTTATGCTTAGAGTTGCTCTTTCATTCTATAATATCAGCCCAATTTTTCAGTAAGTGCTGCTGGTTACACTCACACAAAAAAAGAAGTGTGAAGAAACAGGATTTCTATTTAATTTGTTTTTCACACAAACATGCAAATGTTTGATTATTCATTTCTTTTATCTTTGCCTAGCAGTGGGAAATCCTTATCAGTAGAGAACAGCACCCAAATTACAGCGTGTGTTTGCCTTTTCCACAGTTATATTCTATGGCAGTGAACTCCAAATCTTCCCATTAATGACTGCAGAAGGCCAAGATTTCATCTACAAGCTCAACTGTAATGAAGAATTGCAGGGCTAAGATGGTCAGCAACACACAGGTCATTTTTCATAGGTATACGGAAAAATAAATAAATTCAACATAAATCTATGCACCCTCCTGTCAGGGAGTTGCAGAGAGCAGCAAGGTCCCCCCTGAGCCTCTTTTTCTCCAGGCTGAGCCCCTCAGCTGCTCCTTATCAGACATGTGCTCCAGACACCTTAAAATCATAATTAAACTTATTGAAGAAAGGGGAAAACACAAAAATGAAACAAACTAAAAAGGTTTTAAATTGAAGAGACTTTAAGCCATTGCTGCCTGACTGGTCAGGGAAAGTGGTCAAAGATATTGGGATGAGAATGATGTAGATAACAAACTGATGTTTTAGTTTTTACTGAGCAGTGTTTGCACTGAGCGATGGATGTTCCAGCTCCTCACACTGCCCTGCCAGAGCTGGCTGGGGGCACAAGAAGGGGGACAAGAGGGGACCAGCCAGGACAGGCTGACCTCAAGTGTCCAAAGGGAAATTCCAGACCCCAGGGCATCACTGAACAGGAAAACCAGGGGAAGTTGACCAGGGCACTGTGATTGCTGCTCAGGGCCTGGCTGTGCATTGATCAGTGCTGGTGAAATATCCCACTGTGCATCACTGCTTTTGTATATTCCTTATCATCATTATCATTATTTTCACTGTTATTATCCCTTCTATTTCTGTCCTATTAAACTAACTTTATCTTAACCCATGATTTTTAATATTTTTCCAATTCTGTTCCCCATCCCACTGGAGAGGAGTGGAGTGTTAGGAACTTTGGGATGTTATAAAACACAACATCCTATCCCTCTTGGGTTCTCTCATTCCATTTGGAGAACTGAGGAAAGGCAGGAGCCTTCTGCAGCTTCTGGTACAAGCACCTCACCATCACCTTGTACAGCAGAAGAGGGCCACAAAGACAGGAAACGGCTCAGAGGTCCCTTTTACCATTCTCTTGCTCTGCCAAATCACTGATTAGCTACTTTCAGACAATAACAGAAGATTTTGTTGCCAAGGTGACCTCATTTCTGAGAACCTAGATCTCTTCCCGGGTGATTACATTTCCATGCTAGAGCCCTGAAGGAAAAAAAATCCTCAGTGCTTGTATTTATTTTAATCTCTGCACTCATCTCTAATTTTTAAAGAAGAAATTAGTTACACATTAAAAAAATTGAGTTAGTGGCTCATTAAAGACAGGCAGAATCTAAATGTCCCACTAAATTTATAATGGGCAGGCAGATATTTCCAAATTTGTGTGGCATAAAGACAAGACTGTGAGCAAGAGATCAGTCATGTCCTGAATGTCACCTACCCTCCCCCCGGTGAAGGCAGGGAACAAAGGAACAATTCCCCTGACTCCCCATCGTTTCAATTTATCTATTGAATAACATCATGATTATGCCTTCAACACTCACCTGAAGTGCTCACAGGACTGGATAACAATTAGTGTCTTAACACACAGTGAAAAGCATGAGACACTGAGATCCACTCAAGAAAACTTGGATTTTCCACAAAGCCCAAGGAAAAAAAGAAGCAAACAGAGAACTGGAGATTTCTCTTACCACACTGAATATGGATTTAAAAGCTTCTCCCAGAATTTAAAGCACAATATTCATTTTATCTTTATGAATATTTAAAACTCTGTGGAACACTCAGTTTTTTAAATAACAATTAAGAACTCAACATATACAGAAAAAACAGAAGACTAAAATATTTTAACAAATAAGCAGATTGTGCTGGAAACTACCCCCAAATACACATACAAATTTTACTGGATTAAATTAGCCTCAGTACACCAGTGAAAGGTACTTTCAAACCCCCTAAAATAGTTGGGTTCCAGGTTAGCAGATGCACTGCACACAGGGAGGCTGGGATTCAGATCCTCTCGGACTTTTCCCCCTCCTGGCCACACATTTCAGGGCTGAGAGGCAGAGGGAGCACTTAAATTCCGATTCTACTGATCAGCCACATCCTCACCCTCTCAAGAAAGAAAGGTGAGTGGAACAATGGAGCATAGGAGCCTCTGCTTAGGGCCTGGAGTGGCAAAAAAATGCCCTTGGGAATGAAAACGCCCTTGGGAATAAATTTATGAACACAGAAAATTCTTACTCCCCTAAGCATTATTTGAAAAGCAAATGTTCTACAAACATCATTCCAGTTGAATGTTATCAGAGTGGCTTGTCACATAGGACAAAAGCAGCACAACTGAATTATCTCCATTATACATCTCTGCATGTATTTTAAAATGTTTAAAATTCAAAATTCTTCTCACCCTTGCGTGGAACATGAGACCTCTCCGAATCTCCGACACAGGATCAACTGCTAAAGAAGGTTTCAGGATTTTTTTGTTCCTAAATGAACCTTCACAATATTTACTAATATTTAAATTACTAACTATTAAGTGTCTTCTTTATTAATTAATTAATATCATTAATAAAGAAGTCTATAAATGCTAACACCACAATATAAAGTTATATTACTGTGGTTTTCTCTATGAAAATAAAAATGACGTGCATGATTCCATAGTAAAATATCATTAAATTAGCTTCAGCAAAATATTTTAAATACTCAAATGTGAATTGTTTTCTTCACCAAAATGACACTCTTGCCAATGCCACCTAAGTAGCACAGCCAGATATCCAGACTAGATGGGGCTCTTTAAAAGCCGCTAATTTTAAACTGGAATTCTGTTAAAAAACATTTATTTTTTTAAAGGCTTATATAAAAAAAATGAATAGGTAAAGAAAAGCCTCATAAATCACATTTTCATGGTTTTGACACAGTTTATGTGACACAAAATGTGTTTTAATTTGATTAAATGAAAACACAGCTCACAAGCACTGATGCTGTGCCAGAATTCCAAGAACATTCATGAAAAATAAGCAACAGAAACTTGAAGGTGAGTCCTTGACTCATAAATTAGCACAAACCACAAATTCAAATCACTGTTTTACATGTTTGCTCAACAAATGCAGGCACTGAGAAATCTGCAGCACTCACTGGGAGTCTCCATTTATTCTCTAAACCAAAGAGGCCCCTCATTAGTCTTTTACTTCATGAAGGATTTGCAGAGCATCATTTCAGGCAGAATATGCATAAATCAACCTCGCTATTGGAAATGAGAACTGGCAAAGGATTTATTTGCAAGCATCCTGAAGTTATAATGACACAGGTAAAAGAAGTTAATAACATGTTACTTTCTTGGCTTGGAGCCTTCAAGCTTCAAATTTAACTAATTTATTTGCAAACTGCAATCCTGTATTTGGGCAGGAACACAGATCTATTGATAACTTAGAAGTAATTACAAATTGACATAGTGAAGTGTGCTTGAGACTCATTTACACATATTTTATTTCTTAACATGCAAAACCAAAATTATTCTGAAAAGAAGTTACAGAAGAAATGTAACTTAGGTTGAAAAAGCCCCAAAAATCTAAAAAATAAAATCTAATTTTAAAAAATTCTTTAAAAGCCTAATAAGCACTTCAGAAATATTTATTATTGAATATTTCCACCATTTTTGTTCTTTTCCTGTGTAAATTATTTAAAATAGAAAAACAAATTACCAGGTAGGTGATGAATACAAGTGGAGGTCAATGAAAGACCATTAAGCTCCAATATAAGCTCCAATATATAAATTCTATTCATGCTAATTTTGAGCTAACATATTATAAATATTAATTCCCAGTTTCTCAACAGTACATTTTAATTATTGGTATCCTACAAAAAGATTCAAATAAATTTTAAGGAGCAGAGAATACAATGACAAGCTACCACATCTAGTTCTGCCTGGAAATTCCTGGTTGGCTTCAGCAATTGAAATCTCTCTGATAAAAACATACAGTCATAATATGAAAAAGAGATAGTAATTTAATTTGGTGAAGTAAAACATGATTTTCCAGTGAAAATCACAGAAAGAGGATATTTTATTGATTTTTTTGTTAATTTTATGTACATTATCCTGATATACACTGTGCTTGCAGAATTTAGGGCTCTCACAAAGAACCAATGCACATTTCTTCTTTACTGAATTTACTTCAATAAGTTCTAAAACACACTTAACAGCCAGTGTAGTAAAGACCATTTTAAATTTTCCTAATTCCAGAAAAAAAGCCAGATACTGACACTGTGGCCCTTCTCCATTATATTAAGCAGCCAAAATTGCCAAACTTTTAGCTTAAAAATTTCCACGGGGATTGATTGGGAGTTATGCATCCCTTGACCCCATCCTTCTACAAAAAATCATTATCTATTGTTAACTAATTTTCTGTTTCTCCACCACCTGGCAGGAGTATCAGTTCCATCCCACTCTGCAAAATGCCAGGAATACAAACTTCTGTCAGCTGGAAATGGACAGGAGCTCAGGATGTCAGACGGGCTGTCACTATGCCCAAAGTCTCTTAAATACCATAGAATCGTAAAATAACTCAGTCTGGAAGGGACTTCAGAGGTCACCAAGCCCAATCATCTGCTCCAAGCAAGGTCAGCTGGGAGGCCAAAACAGAGCTCAAAGCTTTATCCAAGAAGGTCTTGAAAAGCTCCCCAGATAGAGATTGGACCTGTTCCAATGCCTGACTCTGTTCTTGGAGGAAAACTGAAAATCTTGTTAAATGCTCAATCCCTTCACTGCAGCAAAGTTTCCAATATTTCCTTAGACTTCCCTGCTAGGAGTTCCCTGGAAGTTACAAGTGCTAGTTAGGAGCTCAGGAAGGAAACCACCAACTGGAAGATGGACCCTTCCCACAGATGTAAAGATTTCCTTGGGGGCTGTCCTGCATCTTCCTCCTCCATTTCATCAGTGAAATCAAAGCCACTTTAGCTAAAAAAGCCCCTTTTGTCAGGACAACAAAGCAGACAATGTTTATGGGCAAATAAACTCACACCTGCCCTTCAGACAGCCTGGGACAACAAAAATAACAAAAATCAAGACACTGAGCTCCAGTTCCTCACTACCCCACAATACTCTCCCATCCACAGAAAAGCATTTTAAAATAACTCACTGGAAATCACAGAATTCCAGAATCTGGGTTGGAAGGAACCTTAGGGATGATCCAGTCCCATCCCCTGCCATGGCAGAGACACCTTCCACTAGCCCAGGTGGCTCCAAGCCCCATCCAACCTGGCCTTGGGCACTTCCAGGGATCCAGGGGCAGCCACAGCTGCTCTGGGCACCCTGTGCCAGGGCCTCCCCACTGTTACAGGAAAGAATTTCTTCTCTCTCCTTCCTGTAGGCCCCCTTTAGGTATCGGAATTTCTTTTATGTTTTAAAAAGGACAGGAAGAAACCATGTTTTCCCAATAGACATGACCCACTTCTGCACCTTTATTTAACAAAATAAATACACCATGATAGGAAGAAAAACTAGTTCTAGAAGCTAAAGAAAACTGGAAATATTTAGAAGCCCCCAAAAACCCAAAAAAATTAGGATACAAGGAAAAAAACAAAAATTGAGACCATTGCAAAGCAAAACCAGATCAAGTTTATAACTTTTTTCAACTATGTTTTTTTCCATCCTTCTCAGAGAAATGGGATCACAGGTGCCAGACACACTTTAACATCATAAAGTGACAGGTGAAGGTTGCATTTCATATCCCAGTGTCAGGCCCCTTCTGCTCTCTTCCAGCTGAGGTCTTCAGGCATTATGTTCCAGGTAAATCTTGTCAGTTATGTGTCAGGAAATTTGGAAAGGAGACAGGGAAATGAAAATTACTCCAGTAAGAGTAATACAGACATCAAGATCGAAATGAAAATGCTAAGAATTGTTCCGAATTCTTAATAACTTCTTTGAAAAGGTTATTTAGCAGCTCTGGCTTTAGGTCCTTCTTCCACAAAGAAGAAATGAATGAAGTAAACTGGGTAAATTTTAGTACTTTATTTTCCCAAAGCTTACTCAAAATACCACGAGAAATATCCTGTCCTGCCTCTCTTTTGATAAAGGTTTGCAGCTCACAGAAAGCTGGAAAAAAATGCTGAGAACTTGAAGCAAAGAATTGAGCACATAACCATCCATATATCTGGTGTGATAGTCTAATCCTTTAGTAACCCAGGAGTAAATAAGTATTCCTTCTGCATTAGACTATGATGGAAGTTTTTCCCTTTGGATGCACAAAAGCCAGTTATAACCATCCTTAGCAAAATGCCATGAATCCAACGAGCCATAATTAATACTTTTGCAAAAGCCTTTGGTATCAGCAAAATGATGAAAGCAAAATTTGCGACTCAAGTGAGGATTTGGATGTCTAAATTTAAATAATGAAGTACTTTCACCTTGTATTCAGAAAAAAAAGGTCAATAAGGAAGCCAAGGGTCTCTCCTCCCCATGTTGACCTGGAAGATCTGGCTGTTGGTCAAAGGCAAACACTGTTTTTAAAGAAAAGCAATGAGGAATCTGAGAAAAGAGAGCAGTTTTTATTTAAGAAAACAATTCAACAAAACAAGAAGTATCTCCAGCTCTCAGATTGGTGATGTTTCAGTCACTCAGTGATTGAAATTAACAGGATGAATTTCCTCTCCAAAGTAATTCTAAAATGGGTAGTATTTAAAAGTCTTGAAAAATCCAGGTAAACTGTGTCTGTGCCTAGATTTATATTTTCCAAACAAAGTGTTGTTTTGTGTTTTGGGGACTCTCTTTTGATGTCTTTCACCACAAATGTGAAGCTATTTAAGAAACTTTGTTAAATATTTTGCAGAATACAAATTCCACAATGGAGATGTACTTATTTTAAGAACATCTTGCTGTGAATCCAGGAGAGATCAGGTTATCTGGTTGTTAGCCGATATACAAGAAGCATTGCCACAACAAATGCCTACTTTTTATTTATAGCTCCTTGTAATAGAACATTAGAAAACTAGAAAACAGGTTTGTATTCTATTCTTGGTGGACATCGCTGCTTTATTACTGAAGATAGATTTAATTTCATTTCCATCAGCTGGTGTTGCACTTCAGTTATTATGGCTCCAATGGGCGTAATGAAATGTCACTGCTCTGCAAGGCGAGAGTCAGGAACAACATTATAAAATCAATACCATGGTCAGGCTATTTTGGCATTCATAAGACTTATGGGTTACCTTATAAAACTCGTGTGCTAACTGCATTAAGGTCTCTTTCCTTACATCCTCTAGTTTTCAATTTTCTATGATATTGAAAATCTTCAAGTGCTCAACACAAATTCTCCACATTTGGCTCTATCCAGCGCTAGTTCCTTACAGAAAGTTTTATAGCTATTGCCTTTTATAATAGGCAAGACCAAAGATGCAGAAACCAGCAAGTTTAACTCGATTTAAGTCCTCTGCTATGTACTGCTGAAAGCTCCCTCCCTTCCTTTCATTAGATTCTTCTTTGGATTCAATACTGCCAGTCAAACAGGGACTCAAGCAGTGCTTGAATGGCACTGAAAATGGTCCAGCCTGCACAGGGCTCCATCTGAAACCAATCCATAATGTCTCCTTCAGCAAACTCCCCATGCTGAAAGCTGGAGATTTGGAATAGCTGAGCTCTGCTGATGTTCAAGCTGTACAGTCAGGGACACAGTCATGGCTTGGAAGAGAGGATGCATGGCTCAAGCATTGAAGCTGGGCAGCAAACACGTTCCCATTTACACACAGAGAGTGGAAATGTTTTATTTTTTAAGCTCCAAAATGTGCAAACTGGCAGGTTCTTCCCTGCCAAGGCAAAAATTATTCGGGATATGACTGAAAAAATAGCAGCCTTAAAGTGAATAAATATGATCTACATAATTGAAGTCATATACTCATTATCCAATGAGTATATGAGCTCATGAATACTCCTCGAAGTACATGTACTTGCTACCTTTATTAACCCAGATGTTAGAGCAATGTATTTCACTGAACCAAAACTGGTTCCTCTCTTCCAGACCTATCAGTTAACAAAGAAAACAGCCATGGTAAACTGACCTCAGGCTGAAAGAAAACAAACTAACATGGTTTTACAGCCTGGAGAAGAGAAGGCTCCAGGGAGACCCATCCAGCACCTTCCAGTGCCTAAACAGGCTCCAAGAGAGCTGGAGAGGGACTTGGGACATGGACCTGGAAGGACAGAACAAGAGGAAATGGCTTTAAAATGAAAGAGTGCAAGTTTAGATTAGACACTGGGAAGAAATTCTTGCCTGCAAGCATGGTGAGGCCCTGGCACAGAGTGCCCAGAGAAGCTGCGGCTGCCCCTGGATCCCTGGAAGTGCCCAAGGCCAGGCTGGACAGGGCTTGGAGCAGCCTGGGCTAGTGGAAGGTGTCCCTGCCCATGGCAGGGGGAGGAATGAGATGGCATTTAAGGTCCTTCCATCCCAAACCATTTGGATTGGATGGTCTGTGAGTCTGACTGTGAGTGTCCTCTGTGCTGCTGTCAGGGAGAGGGAACTGCACCACTCATTACTGGAATGAACACTCAGAAAAATCCAGCCCAAAGAGCTCCTGCCAGCACAGCTCAACTAGTCTCAGCTTATTACTCTCCTTGTTTCTCTCTAAAGCACAGCTAGCAATATTAACATCATGTCTACTACATTTTAATAATGTCATGGGAAAAAAGATTGCTGTGTCTGTCAGTTTGGGAGAAAAGGCAGAGGCCATGCTTTGACATAAAAGACATGAACAGCAGAGAAACCTCTTAATTGCTGTGCTTTCTTCCTCCTTGTTTTCTTAGATCCACCCTGTAACAAACATACAACTATAATCAAAGCCCATTAAAGAAGTATTGCTCCTTTTCTCTCATCAACAAAACAAAAAAAAATTATACCAGACAGTGAGAACTTATTGCAATGACTGGAATGCTGAGGGTCTTCTAAATCTATTTTAGTATGTTTTGAAAAGATACGTATTTTTTAAGCACAGTCAGGCTGTAAAGCTGCACCTCACACCATCACTCTGCTGTGCCTCAGCTCTGGGCATGCAGCTCAGTACCCAGACACCTGTACTATCAGCTAAATGTTAATGTATTCTGTCAAAACCAGATTACCTTCCCCACTAAATTATTCAATGTCATTATCCGACTCGGCCATCTGCAATCCTAATGCCTTGTGTTCAAAAACTCACAGCTCCTGCTGTATTATTTTTGTTTTACATTCCTACATAAATCCGTTCAACTCAATATGTTACAGCGAATCCACAAAATCAAATGCAATCTGCTGGGCTGTAAAGCACCAGTTACTGAAAATCGAAGGGTTTATTATAGTAACAATTCAAGGAGTCACTGAGCAGTCTGGGTGGGCTGAAGGTCGAACCACATGCTAAGGAATGAGTTAGATAAGCCATGCTGCACAACAAGGTATGTGTTTGCTAAACATAGCATGGCCTTGAACCCATTCGTGTATTTCATATCTAATAAAAATCTGAACAGTTGGTCTGATTGGATTTTAAGTGATGCAAATTTGGAAATCAAATAGGCAGACTCCCTTTAGACTTGGTCTATTTAAACCATAATTGTAAAGAACTGCAAATTACATTTACGATGCCATGGAATTCTCAAGGGATTCGGTAAGAATTTTACCGTAGGAGAAATATTCATCATTTTAAATTTGTTATTAACAAATCCAAATGTACACAGCGTGTAATGCTCTCTCGTTTTGTTATTTCTACTTTGCTTACATGGCAGTACAAGTGTAACCACTCTTCAGTGAATGGAATGCTCTTTAGTTTTCATAGCCATTTAATTATCTGCTTTGACAAAACCCAGTTATATTATTGTCATTCTGTTAGTCTGGCAACACTAAGTAAAGAGATAAAATACCACTTACATCTCCCAGACTACAGATTAAGGTGTGATTTGGAGACCAGATTCCCATTCTCAATTATAAATTAGAAGTTTCATCGTCACAAATAAATTTTAAAAGCAATGATGGACTTGAATAACTTTCTTCCTGCCACTTAATACTCAGGGAGACACCTCATTTGCCTTTGGTTAAGAGAAACAGAAGCTGAAAATGTGACAAACACACCCTCTAGCCAACACACTGCTAAATGGGAACACATAGAAACCAGGATAAAAGAGAAAAAAACTTCCTTTTCTCCTGTTATTAGTGTCTCCACCAGAAAATGACCAGAGTCCTAATTCTCCAGGCAGGAGATTTATGAGCATGGGCAAATCACAACAGTGTTAACATTTCTGTGCACTTTCACATCCAAAATTCATTTACTCTGCTCATGATCTGACACTGTTTTTATTCCTCCTCTCTGGAGGGAGTGTATTTTAGCACTCATTCTGACCTGTCTTAGAGGAAAACCTTCTCACTGAAGTAAAGCTTTACTGAATGTTTAATAATATTTTGTGACAAAGAAAAGTGCATTGGCAGCATCTTCATTTCTACCACACAGTGCAGCCACCCTGAAGGCGCTGGACAAGGTGTGGGGTTTTTGTTATCAGGTTTGTTTAAAAAGCACACAGGGAGAGTACAGGATTCCAGACCATCCCTGTTCCAGATCTTCACAGCTAATTTAAAGCAGATCTTCCCCAACAGGAATTCCCTCTGCTTTGGAAGCTACTGGTGCTAATGAGAGGCAAATATAGCAGGAAAGTTGTAGCAAGTGGAAATAAAGTGATCATATCTCAATGTATTAGGCTTGATACATTTAAAATGATGCAGCACATTCTGTTTTGGTTTGGTATTTGAGAAGTAAATGCAGGTTAAAGGGGATCATGTCTACAAAACATGGTTCAAAATGGTTTCAACAAAGTACAGAAGCTTTCACAACCCTTCTTTAATGACCAACTCCATTTCTCCCCCCAACTCATCCTGGACTAAGCATCTTACAAAACTCAGGAGAGGAAAACAAGAGTTAAAAATAAAAGGACGACTGGGTCAAAATGATGCAAAAATAGCTATTCCAGAGGCTTGTGTAAATCTCTTAAAATCTTAATGCTCTACAGGCTGTTTAAGTAAGGATCTGGATTATTCACTTTTAAACAGTAAATATCACCTTTGGTTCAGGAACTCCCTGAACCATAAATTGCTGGAGGGTAAGATAATAAATTTTGCAAAGAGGAATCACAATCACAGCATGTTTGCCAGGTTCTTATATTCTTCTTGAGTCATCCCCTGTGACTATTACCAGAGATAAGATACTAGGCCAGATAAAGCTTTATTATGAGCCCTTTTATGTTCTTATTCCCCCAAATATAACCACCTTCTTTGAAGATAAAACCAATTCTCAGTGCTAAGAACCTATACACAATTATCTAACACCATTGAGACAAACTCCCAGAAGATATGAGCAAATCACCATGTGAAGTTATTTAATTCACAGTAACAGACAATCTGCTACATCCACATCTCTGAAATGTGTGACTGCTGAAAGGACCATGGCCATTAATTGGTACAATGTGCTTGAAACACTTTCACAACCACCTTGATGATGTTGCCCTTCACAAGCTGTCCTCCTTTAAATTCTCCTCTCTTTTGGGTTATTCTCTGCATAGATTTTTATGTCATTTCCAAGCTTCTTTTGAGTATGATCTAGTCATGGTAAGAGAAAAGCACTCCAAGAAAATAATCCAGGGCAATTAAAATTCAGTATATTTTGAGGCTAGCAATCTTGGGGGTATCGACAAGGACCTGGTTCCTCACTTACATGCTTGAGTGACATGAATCCAGCCTCAAATGAGCAACCACTCCTCACCCTAAGCACCTGAATCATCCTAAATTCACGAGCACAAACAAAAATTCTATAGAAAATTTATATTAGAAAGCAAATAATAAAGTGGTTTGGGTTGGAGAGGACCTTAAAGCCCATCCAATTCCACCCCCACCATGGGCAGGAACACCTTTCACTAGCCCAGGTTGCTCCAAGCCCCGTCCAGCCTGGCCTTGGACACTTCCAGAAATGGAGTATATCATTCTTCCACTATCACCTGTGCAAAACCATTGTAGTTTTGCATTTCCTGTGTATTTTTATACATGCTCAGAGATGATGCAGTAAGAATTAGTTTAATCATCTACTGAAATAAAATCCAATAACAGCTAAAGATTGTCACAATAAATTCCTACTCATAAGAGTTTCTAGGGAGCATAATATCCAACAGATACGCTACAAAATAGGAAAAACATTAGAAATTGATATGAAACCCTAAGAAGATGAGTCACCTCAGCCTGCTGGGGTGCGGGAATCCAAAGCCCAGGCTAGCTCAGCACCAGCCAGCAGTCTGGCGTGACAGCAGCTGTGGCAGCGGGCACGGCTCCGGGGCGGAGACTGGCTCCGGCGAGCTGCTGCCTAAGGACAACCTCCCCATGTCAGAGGTGAGGAGGCTTCGCCCTCAGCCCAAGGCCAAGAAGCCACTCCAGCTAAGCACCAAGAAATAAAGAAGCCCCACAGCTGTCTGCAACAGGGAAGGGCTCTATTAGGATAGGGTGATGGCTGCAGGCAACTGCCAAAGAGGGCGGGGACTGCACAAGGTTTTAAAGGGTCCCAGAGGGGAGGAGTCACCCACCGCTGGGCAAATGAGCCTACAGAAAACCATGATTGACTTAACAGAACAACAAACAGCAGACTAGTTGGGGAGGGGAAACAACTTCTGGTCCAATCACGCTCTGCTCTGAGTAGAAGGTTCTGGGGAAAAGTTCTGGGCAGAGAGTGAGGGACATGGCAGTTACTAGGGAAACATAGGAAGGGTTTGAGAGAAACTATGACAACAGAGGAGGGGTTAACAGATTGACATAAAAACTGATACAAGGGTGGTGGGAGTTGCCTAGACAACCGAGGATTGACAGATGACCGTGAGGGGGAAAGGCACGAAGGGAGCCTTAGGCAGAACCATTATACTAACAGAACAGGGGGAACGGAACATACCAACTGAATATAACATTAACATCAAAATACAACTCGAATACACAGATCATAACTAAGAACAGAAAAGCGGTCACACCGCAACATCAGCCATTTATCTTCTAAGGAAAACCAGTCTGTAGAGAGTCTAGAAGAAGCTGTCCCTCTAACTCCTGTCTGTAAAATACAAAGAAAAAGACCAGAAAAGCAAAGCTATTTACCTAAAAATCTAAAGCACCCTAATGCAGTTAGACTACTGTGGGCTTGGCCATCTGGCTTAGAGGCTCATTAGTAAAGAAATGACCCCTTCACATAAAACCCAGTTGGGTCATTCCAAGCTAATGAGCCTGCAAGTTTTATTGTTTTGTACACACAAATGGATGTAAATCTGCTTGGGAAGTCTGGCCTTACACACTCCACATCAGGCACACCTTTAATTGATTCTCTCACTTCTTTATTTAGTTACAGTGAAAGGACAGGAAAGAAAATAGAAAGAAATGTTTTAAAAGCCTTTGTATTTCTGCTCAAACATGTATTTCAGTAGTTAAATCCTGATATTAAATTGTTTGGGGTTTTTTTTTTGGTTGGTTTGTGTCGTTTTGTTTTCTTTTTTTTTATCTGATTTCATAATTTCAACTAGAATTCACCCTGACAAAATGTTAATAATTGAGCATTTGGAAGGGTCATGGAGAGTGACAGCTCTCCAGGAAGAACCTTCTCTTCTCCAGGACGGATCAGACCCCATAAAATCCAGAACCTGACTCTCACATCAAATACAATGAAGTTTTATATCTTGTGAGTTAACCTTACTGCCTTTCCTGGGAGTACTGAGGTACTGAAATCAGGCACCTCATATTCCCAAGTGAATCCCTTACAAATACATGTAAGGATGAACAACATTCCCTGACATCCACAGGATTTGGCTCCATATCCTCATCCTATAAGCAGAAATCAAAAATACTGCATGAAGCACAAGGTTTCATGCTCATCTACCCAGTCAGAAGAATAAGACATAATTTTCTACTGAATGAGTGGATTTACGACAGACATCAACAATAAAAATTCCTCCTCTCACTTCCTTTCTCTTTTTTTTTTTTGTTTTCCTTTTTTTTTTTTTTAATTTATATAGGAAATTTTTAAAAAGTAAAGGCTGGTGTTTACTCTTATGGACTAATACGGTGTGCTAGCCATGACACAGACCCCTGTTCCATCTTAAATAACAAATTATTCACATTAATGTTTGCCTTGCAAGGCCTTTAGTCATTAGACTATTGCTCAGCTTCAAACAATAAAAAACTGTTTAAAAAGATAATGGAATAAATAATGAGTTAAAGTGCTTGAATTTTGTAACTGTTAAAAAATTCTAATAATCTGATTGCATCTCTGTGGAAGACAAAAAGAAGTTACAAGAAAGAAGGTCATTCATATCCAATAAAAATAAAAATTCCACAGCAAAATCATAATAAGGTACTTTATAGAGAAAGAAAATACACAAGCAAATGCTTTGGCCATTTGACATCACAGCAGCTTCTGTTCTGCTCTGTCAGAAACAAACCACCCAGCACTCAATAATCTTAGGAAATTCCCTGGGTGAATGGTCTCACAGCTTGGGAAAACTCAGCTTTGGGCTTTTTGTCTCCTTTCCCTCCTAAATGCTATAATAAAATCCAAGCAATGTGATTTTCTGCAGCATCCTGGGTGTAAGGGGCTCCAGGTAAGGGGTTATGTCATTCTGTGATTACCCATTCTGTCTCTTCCCAGCAAGAGCTCAGCCAGGGTTTAGTGCAACAGCTTAAAAGCACCAAAGGGTTCATGGCATTAACAGTCTCTGGTTAATTCTACCTTATCTACTTGCTCAGCTTAGCCCTAAAACCCAATTAAAGTGTAATTCATCTGATCCCAGGATTGAGGGCATCCCTGGCAATGCACTTGACAGCCTCACAGTAACCACATTATTCCACAGAATGTACTTTAGAGCACATCCCAAAGAGCTCAGCCACTGGCGTCTTACAGCTACACAACTGCATTTTAGGGATCTCAGTAAACAGAAATATAAAAATTTCATTGCAACTTTAATGCATAACTACAGTCATGATGCATCTGTTTTGCCATTCTCTTTGTGTTGATCTTTTCAATAAATGCTAGAATTGGACAAGGCAGCAGAGATCTGACAAAGATATAAAATATAGGTATATATACATATATTAAAAATATAGGTAAATATATATATATAAAAAATATAGTTATCACGAAAATGTGAGGTCAGTATGTTACCCTAATCTTAAACACTATTTACTTTATAAAGCAGATAAGTTTAAAGCTTTGGTACAGAATCACAGAATAGTTTGGGCTGGATGGATTATTAATGATCATAGAGTTCCAACCCCTTCATACAGACAGAGAGACAAATTATAGACAAATTAATTTCAAAAAATCTTTCATTTCATTCTGTTGTATCCAAAATATTGTAAACAGTTGCAATATATGTTAAAAGAAAAAGTTCTGAAAAAGTTTCCAAATACTATGAAGATTGAATCAATACTTCAAATTCAAAAAATAATCCAATCCAAAAAGAAAAGTGCTTATTCCTTCAGCTCAATGATCTTTAAAAAAAGAATCAATCTTTCTACTATTACTAAGCAAGTTTTCAGGGAACTGATTACTGCAGAGACATTTTTTATCTTTCATTCCTCAAGTGAAAATATAAAAACCAACTTCATGTGCTCCCAACATCTGGCTAATACACAACTCTGGGAAAAGCAACACGTTACTGTGTCACAAAACGTGATGCCCTTGCATTTCTAATGCACTTCAGAAGTGTAAAATCATTTCCCAGATCAAATATCAGACCCCACCAAACACTGATATATCTGGCTTCATATTATCATGCATTTCACTGCTGTAGAACTTGAAAATGATTCTGTATAAGAATCCACATGAGTTCAAGTGCTCATGTACCTCTAGCTGAAATAATTTGCCAAAAAATGCAAGCAGAACCTCATTTCTTACCATCTCAATTCTATCTGACAGCTCATCCACTTAATACTCATTTTATTAAAATACTTTTTTCCCCCCAAACAACCTTTTGAATCTATTTGTTCCTGAAGAGCCCATAGCTACTAACAAGGTAACATCTTTTCTGTGTACTGTTACATTTTCTTGGATTACAGCTCTACCACATCAGCATGCAGATCTTCAGTGATGCACAAAACATTTCTGATGTGCAAGCATGCCCTCTTCTGGATATCCAGCACCATCATTTCAGCTGAAAATTCCCTAAATTACAGCAAATTCCTCCAACACTGCCTTGCGGAGCCTTCCTCTCATTTGTAAAAACATTCCCGGTGTAAACAAATAAAAATAATCCAAACCAGCGCAGGATAAACTGCAGGTTTACAGAACTGACATGTTTTCTGTACTTTGGATTGCTAATGGGACTGTAAATACTGCAGTGACATTACTGATAGGAGAAGAGCTTTGACCTTTCCTGAAGTGAAGTGAATCCTTAACTATCCAAGTGCTGATCTAATCATGTGTCATGTTTTGTCTCAGTTTTCAGTGCAACAGGCAAACCAAAGCCATTCAGAATTTGCCCAGTTATAGTAAAAATTCAGCCCTACTGCTAAGAAGATTCAGGTAGTTTTTAAAGAAAATTAATCAAAAAGAGAGAAATCCCATGTGTTTGAAAATACAGACGTTTTGCAGCCCTTTCAACAGTCAAACATTACATTTATACAATTACTGAAGGCTTTTTCATGTACAACAGAAGATGTTTTGTACCCTCCAAGGAGACACAGATTTTTGATGTGGTTTTCTGAAAGCTCACTAATTGCAGCAGGCCTATGCTTCTTTTATTTTGATTCATTCCCAGTAGCTCTATAAATGCATTTGGAATATTTTTCTTTGCATCCAAAAGAATACAACACCCAACAATGTTAATCTGGATTGTGTAAATACTGAAAGTAAGATTTGGATATCAAAACCAGGTATACACAGAGCTAATAATCATATTATAGATATAGTATAAAATGCATTATAAACTTCTCTCATATTGATACTGACTTGCAGGCATGGAAAAACAACAAATTAATAGCCCATAAATGCTAACTTCAGTAGAAATAAAATTAGAGAGGTTATGAATCACACAATATAGACAAGATTGATAAAGGACTTTTTTCAGGTGGACAAACAGCTTTAACATCACTTTCAGACAGATTGCATCCGAAATTGAGGCAATGCTTTCCAGCATATCAAAAGCACTGGTGCAGAGCTCAACACTTCTGTAAGAACACACTTTAGAAAAAACAAAACAACTAATTAATTAATGCAAAATTAAATGAGTTGAACATGAAAATGCAGTATTGGGGGATTGGTGTGCTTTGACTTCAATTGGGGTTTTTTTGAAGAAACAACACATTTTTATTTTCTCTGAATACACTAAGTTTAAAATTATCAAATACTCTCAAAAGGTACCAACAGTACAGTCAGACCTTCTGTATGCATACAAGATATATGAGATAAAACAGTGAGGAAAAACAAAAACATTTCTCTAGAAAAAGCAAGTTCCCTGAGTATTGATAAAATTGGGGTCCACTTACTGAATAATTTATTTCCAACTACAGCACATGAGAAATTAATATAATATTTTATAGGAAGGCAGTTTGGGTTGTTGGTCAAAAACAATGAAAAATCATCAAAATTATATCCCACACAGTTTTGACTTTTGTGACATTCATTCTGCCATGTGTTGGTTTTGTCTCAGCTTTCATTTGAACGGGCAAACACTGCAATTATACAATTAATGCAGAATTTTTTAATGTGGAAATGGCAAGGCACTCAAACTTTAATGAATTGAGACTGATATGACCTCAATTTGAATGTTGAGTAGGAGAGGCCCAGGCAGACTAAGCCCTACATGAACTGAGAAAATCAGGTTTGATTTTACTGTCAGTCTAGAAAATTTCCATGTTATTTTGGAGGGAAGTATTTTGTTAGAAACATCACTCAACCTAATACAGCAATTCAGCCTTACACTACATAAACCTCCTCTGCTTTATTTACATTTTAACGTGACATACAACGCTTTTATAAGGACATATGGTCTAAGGACATATGGTCTGCCTTTAAAGACAAAGAGCAAAAAGAAAGCAACACATTCTCTGGTTGATAGCATCAAGGAAACCCAGCACTGTTGTTCAAAAATCACCATTTCTTCCCACAAATATTAGAACCACAGAGTCAGAGAGTCAGTGACACAGCTGGTGATGAATGAGATAAGGACAGAGGGAACCCTGCAAGGCAGGAACTGTCTCCTTGTCCTTATCAGAGAACTCAGCTGTGGTAACTCCCCTGCCCAGCAGGTCCTGGGACATTCACAGGCGGCCTGAAGGTGCTCACTCTGCTGAGGGGCCATGATGGGCCATGATGAGCCCAGATGAGATGGGCAGCTCTATGGAATTAGAAGGCACCAAAGACTCCTGAAGTGTGCCCTGATCTACAACATTCCATCGTCCAGGCGTCCCTGAGCCACAACATTCCATCCTCCAGGTGTCCCTGATCCACAACACAACATCACCCAGCTGAAGTTCCCTGCCCCAGGGGAACTTCACCGGGGTACCTGGGTGTTCTTACCTGAACCTGAGTGACTATAAACCCAATAGATGTGGTGTTTTGGAGGTTTCTTCCATCATTTGATGTGTCTAGTTTGTGACCATTATTTTGACCAAGTATCATCAAAATTACACTGCCCAAGTCTCGTGAAGCCTTTGGGTGGTGAGATAGTTTTATTCTTGTCCTTTCCTTCTCGTGCATTTTCTTAGGTGATTTTTGTGCTCTTATATTACTAAAGCTAACTGCCAAAATGCCTCCATATCTGTTTTCCTTTGCAACCAAATTATTCTACAATAAACTCTACGTGTGTAGATTTACAAAAAACACTCATCCAAGGTCATTTCACTCTAATCCACCCCAAGGGATTTCTTAACAAGAACCTTGGCTACCCTCCCCTTTTAGAGTAGATTGTAACAGGTAGTAGTAAAGAGCATATTACTTTAGTAAATGTAAAAATCTACTCATCCCAACAGGGATATGTAAATCTGTAATCATCAGAACCTGAATTCAGGACAATTTTTAAGGATATTTGTCATTTCCAAGCCATGAAGTTTCATTTTCTCAGAGCTTTTTTAAATTTATTTCTGATTGTAAACACCAGTGTGGTTCTCTGAATCTGATAAGAAAAACACAGCAAACTCTGAATATGGAATTAGAAAACCAGGAAATTCATGAATGAATAAATAAATTGCTTGGGCAATTGTAAATAATGCAGCATTTCTATAAATATACTGAAAAATAATGGACATGCCTTATGATAAGGGCCTGACATCATCAAAATAGGAGACAGAAGGTTCCTTAAAAGGTGTCTCAAATCACGCTGCAGACTGTATACTTAGACAGTGATTTATGTACAATTGTGAGCAGTCAAGGCACTCAAGAGGGATCCATAAGTGCAAAAATCTTAAAGTGACCAAGAAGCAATGCATAGGACATTTGGGAACCTATACCTATTCCTCCAACAGTTACTACTGTGTTTCTGCTTGTTTCTTACAAGTACACAAAGACAAAACTGCTCTAAAAGAGCCAAGTGAACAGTAAAATAGCTCATCTTCAGCTTGAAATACAGTGGAAAGCTTTAAACAAGCTGCTGTCCTCTAAAAATTATTTGGCCAGCCAGGAATTTGACAATGGTACAGATGGAAAAACTGCCCTGCTGTGCCAGTCACGCCTGAATCAGTCGATGCTGCTGCTCCAGCAGTCAATCTCTTGTCACTCATCCCTGATTCCTCATCTCAGGACAGCTCTGGACATTCCTCTGTCTCATAACTGTAATTTACTGCTCACTGTCACCCAGATTAACCTCATGCAAGTCAGCTCCAGAGCTGAAATGTACACACCAATTATTGCTGATCTTAAATATGAATTGAGATGAAGCTGTTAAATGTGACAGCTGGCAGTATCTTGAGAGTTTATAGATTTTTCAGTTGCTATCATGTTTTTCGTTCTCCAATCAAGCACAATAACCAGCTGTCTGCTAAGGACATTTCATCTTCATGTACTGCAGCACTCTGTTTTTCCTTCGAGCCATTCCAATTTTTTACTGATATATTTGTGAAGAGAAGCTGCCAGCAGCCTTGTGCTTTCTCATTTGTTTTTCCACTATTTTGTTGTTTCAGGAAATAACATTTTCTTCTTTACAAGAAACACGAATTAGAACATATAGCAACTTAGGAGTAAGCAGGTATCAAGGACAAGTAGTAACTTTAGAGAGTCAGATTTCAAAGAGCAAACATTGCCCCCATGGTAAAGTAGGGTCTTCCTAGAGCACATTACACAGGACTGCATCCAGATGGTTCTGGAATATTTCCAGAGAGGGACATTCCATAGCCTCTCTGGGAAATCTAGTTCTCAGATGTGATCCTCATATCTAAACATGAAATCATCAGCAGTAATACAAGACTCCACTAAGGACTGATCATACCACTCAGACACACAAAAATATCTGTCCCAAAAAACAATTATAATTAAAAAAAAAAGCTCCTCTTGGATGTCAGCAGGGACTGGGAGCAGAAACACTGAATAAGAAGGAAAGCAAAGCAGGAGAATGCAAGCTGGCTTAATAATGAGCCCAAAGGCTTTAGAGGAGAAAATCATATTTGAACCAGCTGGGAAATGCCTTTTCAAATGCAGATTTGAATTAATGCCAAGCCAGTACTGGAGTGATTACAGAGGTCTTTAACACTCATGGCTTACTCATTTGTCAACCGCTTTCCAAATTTATCATTGATACACCCCAGCAACACAACATTCAGTCTGTCTCTGGCACTGACTCTGATGATGTCAGAGAGAATTCAAAGCATTCTTTTTTAAGCATATTTTTCTAAAGATATAATTTCCTCCCTTTCTTATGTTAATCAGACATCAACCCAGCAGCACCCAGAGTCTTGCTAGAAAGGGTGCCCAGCACTGGGTTGAGTTTGGCAGTGCATTTCTGAGCCAGGAGTTTAAGAGCTGGAACTCCCAGGTTCCTGGTATTTTTGCTCCCTGACAGCCTGCAGTATAAATCATGAAGGATCCAGGAGAGAAAACCAGCAGGAAACTAGACCCCAATCAGAGGTAACCATCCGTTAAATAAGGCTTTCATTTAGACAAATGGAAAACAATCGCATTAAGAGCTTCCGTGGAGCTGCATTTAGGTCTTCTCTGTAGGACAGAAGTCTAAAAATGTAATTTTATTTTGAAATAAATTATGGGATTTATCACATATACATAAGAAGCTGAAAAATACCCTATCAATTTTCTCTGAGACCCTGGCAAAAAAAAGTCATATGACACAGCAAACTGAGAACTCTCTTCCTTCCCAAAAGTAACAGATTCTAAAGTTCAGTTGAGTTCATGAGAGAAATAATAGATTTATTAAATAAATAATAAATAAGCTGGGAAAAGATTTTGTCAAAGTTACTGATAAGGCAAATGAAGAATATGCACGTTTCTGGATATACAGAGAATAATGAAGCAGTTTACATCTCCTCTCCATGGAAGTTCTTGCAGAGAACTCCCAGGGATCTCCCTTCCAGAGGGTTTAGGTACTGTGAGACTCTGGTCAATGTAGTAACTATACAAATATCTAGTTATTCATAGAACTCATAAAGAGCCTAGGGACTAATTAAAACCATTATTTGACAGGTAGGAAATGGAGCAAATCAACATTTATCTGAGGAAAAGGAAGCAGAAACCAAAACACACCTTTTATAACACTAAATAATACAACTGCAGAAGCAGTACCGTTTTCACTTACCTAAGTGGAAATCTCCCCTCTCCTTCTTTCTGTCAACTTTTTCTTTTCAGATTTTTCTTTGGATGCCAAAATTTTGAAAGTATATACTTTTTTCTTCAACTCATAGCCCTTTCCTTCAGCTCTTGAAGATTTGTAAGAAGCACCCCTCTGAACCCAAATCATAGAAGTAGATGAAAGAAAAAGAACTATTTTAAGCTGGAGAAGGACTGAACTAACATTTACTGAGCAGCACATTGCCAACACCCTGCCCTTCATCTGCATCCTTTAAATATCACCACAAAGTATTTACTTTGCTGTATGCTCATTTGATCAACACTTATCCCAAAAAAATCATCATTTTTCAGCTATCATCAAACAGAAGAAACCCCACAACATGAATGACTGATTAATTTCATAATCTCTAAAGCGAGAGCAGGCTTGCAGTGGTTTAAAGCCACACAGGCAGAAGATCTTAAAGATGTCCACCTCTGCAAAATCAACCTTGATCTGACTTAGGACTGTGTCATGTTTGGAGTGTCCCATTCACTTTTACCCTTTTGAAACTCATGAAAGTTGTAAAACACTTTCCAAGTGAGATCTTTTGTTATACTGAACACGTTCAGAACTGTTGAGAACCCAAGAAAATAAATCCACAGGTTTCAAGGAAATAAGTTTAGTACCAAAGCCAGGGCAGAATCGATGGAATTAAACCCTTAGATAACAGGAGCTGCCCACAAGCTCAGGATCTGATTTTCTGTCCTGGCTAGGGGAATTAATTAATATATCAGAGAAGTCTACAGATATTTAACTTACCCCCTGCCCATATTTGATTATAACAGTTGTCATCTCAGTGGCTCTTGAGGCTCTGTTGGCTGTATTGATCTGATCTCCAGTATTGATCTGGTCTCTGACAATTATAACTGGAGATTGGGCAATGGAGGCTCAAATGATTTAATGAAGGAAGGAGTCTGGCAATTTGTCCATTCCTAGAGCAGACATGACATGGAAGTTGGCTGGCAGCTACAGGCTGACCCATGGAGCATTCAAATTCCTTGGAGGGGCAGATTGAGGAGTCAATGCTCCAACAAGCATTGGAATTTTTAACCTGATATCTTAAAATGGCATCCACCCTTAAAGAACTGAATTGACACCCCCTACTTTACCTGTCCCTATGTACAAAAAAATTAAATTTAGGCATAGTAATATCTAATCTTAATCCCATTCCTTGTAACTGCTAACATCAGTTTGAAAATTATCATTGTCAAGTTCTACCACACCAGATCTGGTAAAATCAGAAGTACTGCATTTTAAGTAAACTAAGTATATATTCAGTTTTTATAATGTTTACTCAATAGGTATAAAAAAATCTTACTCAAGTTGACTACATTTCAGTATAAAGCAGAAAAATAAATAAATTACAGGGGTTGTGCAACTCAGACTAAGAAGGGCACAGAAAAGGAAAAAAAAATGAATAAAAAAACCATACTGTGGAAACCATAAAAACAGCTGCTCACACCATTATGTGTTTAAGTAAAAATGATGAAACTATATTAGCAACCTTCAGAGTGGTCATAAATGCCTGCAGGAATTTAAAACTTTCCTCCCTCTGTAAATGCAGTCAGAAATAATGTTACTGGTACAGGGGCAAATTGCATCATTACCAAACCTCTGTGTACTGAAAAGAGGCACGACAATAAAATGAGAAGCCACCACTCATCAAGTCTTAAAGTTTTTTTTCAAAAGACATTTAAGGATTATACCAGTATTGCTTCTACAAAGCAAGATTTTGTAGGAAGAAACTCAGCAAGTTCTTTTCCACCACAGCGTCAACACCTGGTATTTAATGTTCTCCTTTATAACTTCTAACCCCTAACACGGCAGCAAAACTTCACATTCATTCATGCTTTCACAAGAACCTGTCAACCATCATTTCAAAAAACTAAGAGGGAAATAATGCTTTTCAATTCAATCAAACAGTTATTCCTTGAGGTGACTCTATTATATGGAACAGTATCTTTGAAAAGAACATTTGAGCCTGAACTGTAAAATGAAGTGACTAAAGGACTGAAGTTTGCACTATTGATACTGAATTCCATCACTCTAACAACTGTAACAGTACCGATGAAAATAACAACATTAAAGGTCTATCCTTGAACATCCTCTTCACCATTATTTTGATGATGATTCCAGCAAAATGGGATCAAAATGACAATCATGATACTCTGAGAGCAACCAAAGAAACAGCAGAGGATGCTCAGTTTAACACCTCTTGGCAAATATTTTAATTTTAAAACAGGTTTTTGATGTTGCTTTGGTCTTTTTTCCACATCCTCAAAAGGACATGGCAATAGAACATCTGAGTTTTAATACACAACATTGGGTGGAGAGAATTTTCTGAGACAAGTTCTGTTTGTGCAGACAAAGGTTATGCACTGCCAGTTCACACCACATCGAAGAATTCAACACCTCTGGAAACCCTACCCAGAGAGTTGATTTTAAGATTGTGTGAACAGCATTAGTGCTGAACTCACTACTTTCATGGCAACTATCTCATAGCTTCACCAGAAAGTGCAACCTTCAGTGGTTCAATCCATACACCAAAAAGTCAACCTCTTGTAAATATCTATAGGTAACATCCTAAAAATCAAACACAATGACCATCCCGCAGGGGCAAGCATGCTGAAAATTACCCATATGCATCTTCAACAAGAAAATAATTCCTGGGCCATTTCATATTTAGATTACTCACCATTGTATCAATTTTAAAAAGTACTCTACTTCTAAAAGAACTGCTAGTTATTATCTAAGAAGAAACTTTAATGCCAAATTCACAGGGAGCATCGAGTTCATATTTAGATTACTCACCATTGTTTTCATTTTAAAAAGTATTCTACTTCCAAAGTCTAGTTATCACGTAAGAAGAAACTTTAATGCCAAATTTCATGGGGAACACTGAGGTCCTTGGCAGGTACAAGGCCACCCCCACGAGCTTCTGATCGTACCCAACTCCTGTCAAACGTTTGCAACGCATTAAAAACGCCAACAACTCAACAGCTCGGCACAAAGCCACGTCACAACATCTGAGATACATTAAAGCAGCAGCAGCCTCAGGGGGGCTGAGGCACCCCGTGTTACTTACGTTGTTCATGTACTCGGAGAGCAGGTCCTGCAGGGCCTGGCGCACGGCGTTGCACTCGGCCACGATGCGCTCGCGGCGGTCGTCGCGCGTGCACGAGGAGTCGGCCATGAGCGCCGCCCCGCTGATGATGCTCTCCAGCCGCTCCTCTAGCGACGGTCGGAACCGTGCGCCTCGCTGAACGTCATCGGGTCCAGGATGATCTTGTTCTGGAAGGAAAAGGAGAACGGGAAAATGGTGAGCGGTTGTGGGTCTTTGGCATTTTCTGTGCCTTCGGAGAGGTTTTTTTAATCTTTCCTATAAATAATTTCTCATAGAATACCAGGCTGGAAGGGATTGCAAGGATTATCAAAACTTTCTTGGAGTAATTATCTACCACATTCCTGAAAAAGTAAATATTAGAGAAATATATAAAAATATATATATTCACAACCTTGTTACCCAGAGAAGCTGTGGCTGCCCCTGGAGCCCTAGAAGTGTCCAAAGCCAGGCTGGACAGGGCTTGAAGCAACCTGTGATAGTGGAAGAGTTTTTAGTCTTTCCTATAAATAATTTATCATAGAATCCCAGGTTGAAAGGGACTGCAAGAATTATCAAAACTTTCTTGGAGCAATTATCTACCAAATTCCTGAAAAAGTAAATTTTAGAGAAATATATATACGCATTAATTTTTTTTTTAATTGTTTGTATATATATATATATATATGTCTGTATGTTATATGTGTATAAAAATGTATGTATACACATATATATATACACACACATATTTATAAAAAAATTCATAACCTTGTTACCCAGAGAAGCTGTGGCTGCCCCTGGATCCCTGGGAGTCTCCAAAGCCAGGCTGGACAGGGCTTGAAGCAACCTGAGATAGTGGAACGTGTCCCTGGCCATTGCAGGGTCTTGGAACAAGATGATCTTTAAGGTCCCTTTCAACCCAAACCATTCCATCCCAAAGCAGTATTATTTTTCCACAAATATTCTGAAATTTTTTTGGCTGTTCAGGACATTCAAATGCGAGGTATAAATTTTTTATTCCTGAAGATAGAGTGGGATGCTCTCCCTTAATAATTTCATTTTGATTATTTTAATAAGCAGTCTACACTGCTGAAATGTTAATATATTCCCCCAATCTTTCATGAATGTAAAAATTTGAGGAAGTTAGGACTGCAAGGAAATCATTACTAGATAATGACACACGAAAATACTAAATCTCTGACTTCCATTGTGTAGAGCATCTTTTAACAGCTTTTTTTTGTTTTTTAGTCAGGACAAAAGTGCTGGATTAGTTAACTAAAAAGGGAGCACTACATGAAGACAGTCTGGAAACATCTTCAGTTTGTCAGTCTACTGGTTTGCAAAATATCTTCGTTCTACTAGAAACATAATTGATTTTCAAAGACTCTTTTCTAATAAAGAAAGGTTAATTCCAAATGATGATCACTACTAAACACTTGTGTGCTGTATCTATCAAACTTATTACTAAATATCAAATAGGTTTAAACCACATTGATTCTACTCTTCTCATCGTAAAACTTCATGTGAAGTTCTGAGTTTTGAGTCACTGCTGGATTATATTTTGACCTGCTTTTCTCCTTTTGCAGTTCAAGGTAAGAAATACAAAAGCAATAATCTCCTGCTCTCACTCTCAGGCACATTTACAACACCGTGTAATTCAGGAATCTTTTGTTGAAATCATGCAAAGGAGTCTCCTAATTGCATATAGACTACAAATGCCCTGTGAGCGGTGCACTTGTTATTTGAGCTTTAAAAAAGAAAATGATCATGAAATAGCAATGAAAAATATAAAAGCATTCTGATTTCTAATAATCACACCTATTTTAAAGCACATAAGATTTGTTAATGAGCCATTTCAATTTTCACAATGTTCTGATAACTTTATGATTAGTCTATTTCTTTTAATATCCAAGAGCAATCAGCAAGTGCAAGCCAAATGACACAAGTAATATGAAAAATAATAAATAAAAAAAACAACAAAACTAACACAGTGTATCAAAATGTACATTAAAATTTAGGAACATGACATATGACCAACATGTGCCTTTAGCAGTGAAAACTGTATCTGTTTATTATTAATCAGAAAATGCTCAAATGGATTTATTCAAACCTAAAGACAAATTCCACTTGAATATTTTCTTAGTTTCAGCAGGACAAGGCTCTTAGAAAATATCTTATTTCTCAATAAAACTTCCAGTTCACACACAGACCCCATAACTCTCACTATTATACAGAGAAGGGAACCTCTGAGAAATCTGTAACTTCACTGACTCCTCAGCAGTTAAATAGCAATAAACATAAGGAATTTATGAAAATCCATTTTTTAATAAAGGACAAATAGAAGAATTTTAACCAGATAACATATTGTTCCAGCTCCAGGAACTGCTGACTTGGCAGAAAAAATGCTGCATTAGCCAGAATGTGAAATAATGTCTCACACGTATCTTCTGGAGTCTGTGTTTCACAGCAGTAAGCAGAGCAGTTTTACAAGCACCTAAATTAGAAATGACTTCTCCAAGAGTTAGGCCGGTGCATATTTATGTAATGGGGCTTGCGAGCCAAAGGGTAATGCTTGGGATTTTCAGAAATCAGCTGTATAAATTCATTTTCACAATCTCATATTTCACGTGGCAGTAGCAGGACTATAATCCTGTTGCACCAAATGAAATATATAAGCCGCTTATGGAATTAGCAAGAAAAGATACTGAAAAGAATAGCTGTTTGTTTCAGATCCCTAACCAATCCTTCCAGACATGCCTCACCTTCCCTCCTCTTCCTCACAGCCACAGGTGCAAGGCTCTCTACCTATACAGAAACTTTCAGACAGATCTTACACCTCCCAGCAAGTCATTAATCACATTTTGCTCCTTAGATTTGAAGACCCTGCACTCAAGTCTTCTGTGAGACCCAAAACCTACCTGGCATGGAAATATGCATGGGCAGAACTATTTGCATATGCAAATGCAGTATCCTGCACCTGTGGACCTGCACAGGCTGGGGGTGACCTGATGGAGCAGCTCTGGGGAGAAGGACCTGGGTGTCCTCAGGGACAACAAGCTGTCCCTGAGCCAGCAGTGCGTCCTGGTAGCCAAGAATGCCAATGGCATCCTGGGGTGCTTCAGGTAGAGCATTTCCAGCAGTGCAGGGAGGAGATCCTGCCCCTGCTCAGTCCTGTCAGGCCCCATTTGGAGAACCCTGTCCAGTTCTGGGCTCCTCAGGACAGGAAAGACCTGGAGCTCCTGGAGCGGGGCCAGTGGAGGCTGCAAAGGTGATGCAGGGACTGAAGCATCTCCCTGCCCAGGAAAGGCCGAGGGAGCTGGGGCTGTTCAGCCTGGAGAGGAGCCCCAGATGAGAGGAGCCCTCAGCCAAGGCTGTCCCTGGTGTCCCTGGCTGTCCCTGGGTGTCCCTGTGTGCAGGGAGGGTCAGAGCAGGCCCCAGGCTCTGCTCCAGGACCCAGCAATGGCACCAGAGGAAGGGGCAGGGACTGAACCCAAGGAGTTCCACCTGAACATGAGGAAGAATTTCTTCACTGAGAGCCCTGAACAGATGTCCAGAGAGGCTGTGGAGTCTCCTCACTGGGGATATTCCAGAGCCATCTGGACACAACCTTGTGCTGGAGCAGATACCTGTGACCAGGCAACCTCTGTGGTCTCCTCCAGCCTGACTCATCTGGGATTCTGTGCATTCTTCCATACTTTTTGAGCCTTGAAGATGAACAATCTACAGATCAAATATCTCCAGTATGTCTAAATCCTAAAACCCAATTCAACATTTTCACAAGCAGATAGGTTGTACTCCATTAATAAATTCAAGAATTTCTTTACAGACTACATACAAACAGTATTTAGATTTTAAATAATAAATTGTGTAGCACTGAGGATGCCTAATTAACCCAAGCCAAACTTCCTCACTTTGAACTGGAAAAAGGGAATATACTTCTGTGGTATTTGTAAATAAGGAGAAATATTTATGATGATCAAAATTTGGCTCATTAAAAATAAAAGTCACTTAGTTGTACTCAATTTTTCAACCATATCCCAGAAAACTTTTTGTTTATGATTAATTTCTAGTCTTGAATATTATTAAATATTTGTTTGGGATATCTGTTCATGACAATTCAGAATTACAGAGTAATTTAGGTTGGAATGAACTCCTGAAGATTATACTTTAAACACCTCTTTAAAACACAAACAACTTTAACATCAAGCCAAGTTGCTTAAGGTTTCATCCAGTCAAGATCAGAATTCCATCCTTGGACATTTTTCAAACCTCTCCATCTACTGTTTGAATGTCTGATCAACTTCATGGGTGACTTTTTTCCTTCCCAATATCCAGAATTTTCTCAGAATCACCTTGTGCCAGTCGCACCTCATCCCAACTCCATGAACCTCAGTTTTGCTTAAAATATAACAAATAGTGATGTAGTTGCTTTCTGATGGGTGGTTATAAACAAATGACAGTCTAGATGTTTATTTTAAAGTCTTTCTCAAATATGTCACAAGGAAAACAGGTTTTGGAGTTTTGGGAAAAAGGAGACAGGATGAGAACAAGCTCCATGACAGCTCTTGATGTTCAGTAACCAAAGAAACACAATTTTTTGCTTACAAAAGCTATTATTCTTCTTCAAAGAGAACTTAGTGCCAAAATTCAACTTCAGACTATGTTATTGACACCTATAAAACTCTTACACACATATTGACAAGGAAATAATGACTCTTTGGAAAGAAGAAAAAAATAGTTGGCAGGAAATCTGGCTAAATGAATTTCTTTAAAAGTTGCAATTTCCCATCACTTCTTAAAAGCCAGTTAACGAAAGATGAACGTAAATGAACTGGAACACTTTACATTTCTAATTAGTTAACTAACATTAGAGCCATAAATCAAGGACTGACACCATAATTCACTCCTTGTAATTAAGTGTTTCAAACCTCTTTATAAATGTTCAGATGACTGTAAACATACATCATTTTTGGCTGCAGTTGCTGAAACAAAATCCAAGGAAATTAATTCTAATATGATTGAAGATTTGTTTGAAAACTGGGAAAACTTGTGATATAATCTTCTTGAAATATAGTTAACTATTTTCTCTTCAACTCTTCTTTTTTCCTCAAATTATACCAAGGTGTGTTTACAGAGAAGTTGCCATGTTGTAATAAATATTAGAGACTTCTGAAAATAAACCTCTTCATACTAAGTACTGCTCTAAACCAACTTTCTCTTGTTCAGCAGGCAATAAACTATCTCATACACTAATGAACTAGAGAACATCACTTCAGAAATTTAAAATAATGGAGAAATTATTCATACTTCAACTAAAAAAACTGAAAATAGCCATTTACCCTACCTAAATGTATTGTATAATCAGAGAGCACATCATTATTGAAACTTTGTGACATCTATCTGCATTAGAATCTCATTTTCAACCACACCAAAAAACCCCTCACAGTCTTTATTAGAAATATAATGGAAAGCAAAAGCAAAATGTTACATCAATAATTTAAAACAATTTTACAACTCCAAAAAACCCCAGAGTTACAGTATCATTGCCTGCATTTTCCAATTAAATGACTTCATTATTATGTGAAATTGCCTTATTGCTCATGAAATATCTGCTCATCCTCTGGTTTCTGCACATAGAAAGTCTTAAGGAAATTTCAGCAGCTTCTTCAGAGCCTCTGCCTCATTTGTTATACACATTAATTCATCTGTTTAGAATGTGAACCTTCAGGGCAGAGACCACTTCCTAACATGGTTCTTAAAGATTTAGAATCATAGAATCACAGAATGGTCAAGGTTGGGAAAGACCTCTAAGACCATCAACCATAAACCCACCACCACCACCATGTTCACCATTGTCCTGGTTTAGGGCAAATTTGGGAGGAAGCCTCCAAAGGGGTCCCTCTGGGAAGCAAATTCAAGCAGCTTCTCTCCCCACAGGTTCGGAAGGCATAAATCTGCTTTGAGAAAAGTGTAAAAAACTGTTTATTTAACAAGCAAAGTGCTCACAAACATGAAAAAAATGAATAACATTAAACAATGGAATCTCTCATTGTTCTGAAGAGGCGGCAAATTCAGAGAGAGTCCTTTTTGTGGGTTGTAGCTCAGCTCACTCAGTCTCTTACCAGTTCCTCCTGTGCTGGAAAATGTCAGACCCTGGGCCTCAGTTGGCCACGGATTTGAACTTTTGGTGGTTTTTTGGGTTTTCAGTTCAGGGCAAGGCTGATCAGTTTCAAGAAAAAGAAAAGCTACAGGCTGGAGGACTTTTTTGCTTCATCTAGTTAAAAACCTAACTAAAAGCAAAGAGAGCTCTCTCCTGCTATCTGTGCCGCAGACAACAGAGCTCATGAGAAGGAATGCAGGGGAATCAGGTACAGTTTCTGCAAACAAACTGCGCACTTAAAGGTGCAGAACTCAATAGCCAGCATAAACAGAACAATGGGGGATACACAGAATTCACAGTATTCACAGAATGACCAGGTTGGAAGAGACCCTCAAGATCGTCAAGTCCAACCCAGCCCCAACACCTTAACTAAACCCTGGCACCCAGTGCCACATCCAGGCTTTTTTTAACACATCCAGCAATGGTGACTCTACCACCTCCCCAGGCAGAACTTTATCACCCTTTCTGTAAAAAACCTTTTCCTAATATCCAACCTATATTTCCCTTGGTGCAGCTTGAGACTGTGTCCTCTGTTTCTGTCAGTTGGTGTCTGGAGAAAGAGCCCAGCCCCAGCTGAGCACAGGCGCCTTTCAGGGAGTTGTAGAGAGTGATGAGGGCACCCCTGAGTCTCCTTTTCTCCAGGCTGAGCACCCCCAGCTCCCTCAGTGGTTCCTCACAGGGTTTGTGTTCCCAGCCCCTCTCCAGCCTCGTTGCCTCCTCTGGATGGGCTCAAACACCTCAAAGCTCTTCACAAACTGAGGAGCCAGAACTGGACACAGCACTCGGGGTGTGACCTCAGCAGTGCCAAGTACAGGGAGAGAATGACCTCCCTGCTCCTGCTGGCCACGTACAAGCATCAGAAAGTCACCCTAGGATGTACATCCACAGGGCTTTTAACACTTCCTGAGACAGTGAATACACAACTGCCCTTAACACAAGGAAAATGCAATTTTCAAGGTAAATACCACTGCAAAGGTGATTGATATTTTAGATAAACAATGCCACAACCATGAGACAGCAGGAAAAACTGCCTTTGAGTAGAAGGAAGCATATGATATACTGAGGAACCCAGTTTTTCTGAGTAACTTGGAGACAAGATCATATAAATAGGAGTGTTTGATGTATTTCTTTGTCAGAAGCACCTGCACTACTGCGAAAATAAATGCTGTGTGCTCACAGGTTTGGTTTCTGCACCTTTGTCCATGTCTCCTGCAATGCTAATAAGGCTGTTGATCTCCTTTTTAGCAATAAATCAAACGTTCCTACCTGTCACAATGCTGTGTTACACAGACACACCATACAGGTGGAAGAGTGTGACAGTGCAATGCTAAACTGCAGTTTCCAGTGAGCTGCTCTGGAGTGATGAAACAACACAGAAATAATTCACAGGGGCTCCAAAAGAGCTGGAGAGGGATTTGTACAAGGGCATGGAGTTCCAGGACAGGGGAAATGGCGGGGTTAGAAAGGATATTGGGAAGAAATTCTTTACTGTGAGGGTGTTGGTGGCTTCCCTCTCCCTGGAAGTGTCCAAGGCCAGGTTGGACAGGGCTTGGAGCAACCTGGGATACTGGGAGGTGTCCCTATCCACGGCAGAAGGTGGAACAAGATGGTCTTTAAGTTCCTTTCCAAGCCAAACCATGCTGCGATTCTCTGACCTCTCCCTCTGGCGCACCAGGCTGGACACACCCACAGCAGCTTCACGAGCATCCCACTCAGGCAGGAGTGCACAACCATGAGCAGAAACAGCAGCCCCACCTTCCCAGCCCCCTCTCCTGACTGCTCTCCAAATGTAACTGGAGATGCTGCCCCCCTGAATTAGTGGAGGTGTTCACTTCTCACATACCTAAGCTACAGAAGCATCTCAGAGGTGCTAAATAAACACAGGCAAAATAGTAGCAAGTGTAGTCTAATTAGAACATTTCACTTAGTGCTCTTTTCGAGCTGTTATA
Organism: Camarhynchus parvulus; assembly: GCF_901933205.1. Classification (NCBI taxonomy): domain Eukaryota; kingdom Metazoa; phylum Chordata; class Aves; order Passeriformes; family Thraupidae; genus Camarhynchus; species Camarhynchus parvulus. The sequence continues at coordinate 4,178,359 of NC_044574.1, read as the reverse complement.
AGTAACCTGAAAGAAACTTTATTATGTTTTTGATTTAGCACTTCAGATATTCATACTTACATTAACAAGAAATTAAGAAACCTGCAATAATTTAAGTAAAAATTCAATAACTGTACTGCTACAAAAAACACATTTCTTTATAGAAATGGCAATTAGGTGTTCAAAGTGTGTTTCTTTTCTGTATTTTTAGTATGTCTAACAAATTTGTGCTTGAGGGTTGGTTACAAAAATTCATTTGCAAATAAAGTGGCCTGCTGCAAACAGGTTACATGTATTTTGATAGGGAAGCACAGGCAGGAGTTGGTTTGTTGGCAAAAGGCTCTTTCTACCACCAAAAGAAGTGGTAGCAAAATTCTATGGTTAAACTCCAACAGGTATGTTTGATTGTTTGATTGCTTAATCTTTCCACAATACTATTTACTATACAAGAGCATTTCAGAGGGGGAAAAAAATTATAGACATGGAAAAAAATAAACCAGAAGCCCACTAGATGGTGCTCCTATACAGCAAATACAGCTCAGCAGCACCATTCCCACTGCTAAAGGGGAAGGAGTGCAATGAGATCCTAATCCAGTTAACCAAGGTGCTTCCCTTCACAGAGATCACATTTTTGCCATGCAATTGCTTCCAAAATCCTGACATCTCCAGTGCCATCCTTTGTATCTGGAGCTGACCCTTTCCACAGTAATATATGAACAAGCCCATACATACACAGAAGGGCTTGTAATGAGAAATGCAGCAGGAACTGAAAGGAAAAGCTTGTTTGGCCCCTTCAGCATCATCAGGACCACAAAAATTCACTCTGATTCTTCCTCATTTGAGACATCAGTGCAGCATCCTCCAACACACGGCTCTGAAAACAGGTGAAGCTTTTGGGTTTAGTGTAAAATGCAGCATTTTGCTGTTGGTTATTATTTTCTTAATACCCAAAACATAGCCAGTCTGATGTTTCCCCACTCGCAGGAGAGCTGAGGAGCGCAGAAAGTGCCAAAGTATCTCACTACAGCATAGAAGTTTTAGAAACATTGAGGTGCAGCCTGGCTGCCTTCACGTAGGAAATGGTTGGCTTGACACTGTTGCAGTGTAAAAGCCACTTCAGCTGCACTAGGGATAAAAAAAATTAAAAATCCAACTGTATTTTGGGGCTTCTAATGCAAGAAATTTGTGGACTTGGGGGAATCAGTTTAGTTGAGACCCACAAAGTTGATCAGAGGGCTGGAGCCCCTCTGCTCTGGAGCCAGGCTGGGAAAGCTGAGGGTGCCCAGCTGGAGAAGAGAAGGCTCCATGGAGACCTCAGAGCCCTTTCCAGAATCTAAAGGAGCTCCAGGAGAGTTGGAGAGGGACTTGGGGATAAGGGATGGAGGGACAGGACACAGGGAATGGCTTCCCACTGCCAGAGGACAGGGTTAGATGGGATATTGGGAAGGAATTGTTCCCTGTGAGGGTGGGGAGGGATGAGCAGAAGGGAGAAGAGATGGAGGGACAGGACAAGGGAGAATGTCAGGTTGGACAGGGCTTGGAGCAACCTGTGACAGTGGAAGGTGTTCCTGCTCATGGCAGGGGGTTGAAACAAGATGATCTTTAACGTCCATTCCTACCCAAACCATTCTGAGATTTTTCCATATTTCATCCAAATCCATACATGAGGTTATCTGAATTTGCAGCACACTTTCCCCAGTGCATTCCTAGTTAAATTCAATATAGAGCTGCTATTATACAGGAATTGCCATTTGCCTGGGCAAGAGCTACTCAAGCTCAACAAGTCTGGTTTCAAATTGCTGTCAGATGTGCAGTAATATTTTTGCAATTGTTTCTTATGAATTTGAGTGGTGAAACAAACACATTTCAATTCTCCTTTCGAAGTTCACATTTTGTCCTGTTTTCTGCAGCATCACAAATCACTTCCCTGAAGAACACATTTACAAGCAAATTGCAATTCCATAAATGTTCTGCAAAAATTCATTCTCAGATCATCTAGCAGTTATTTGTCCAAAAAGGAACATTTTAAAGGTAGTCACTTAATGACACAGCATTTTTTCTGTCTGCTACATTCCTGCCACATTTTGACAGCTCCTAATTTTGTTACCAAAAAAAAGCAGTCTTTGCTATTGCTATACCAAGATATTTTGTCTTTTCAGTCTCTCTGTAATGTTTTCCCCTCATTACACACTTATTAGATCTTTCACTCCATTTAAGGTGCACTGCATTCTCTAGCCATGCAAAATATTCCTTAAGGAGCATTAATGTATTCACGAAATATGTTATGATAGCCCATTTATTAATTATGAGCTGCATTTAACAGCCTGGAGGACACTGACCAGTGTCACCAGACACTTTGTTTCTCATCAAATGTAGTCATCTCCCAGATAGTTGACTTGCTCTGTTCAAAAATTCATTAAAGATTGAGTTACTCTGCCTGTAATTTCTCAGTTCAAATGCTGCTCATGACAAAAAAAAAAGTACAACTTCAGTACCCTGGGACCTATCCCAAATACATTAGTACCTCAAGTACTAAAAATCATTTTAACCACCTCTTTTAAGTCTAGACCATATCAAATCATAGAACCATGCCTGAGTCGGAAGGAATCCACAAGGATCAACCAGTCCAACTCCAGGCCCTTCACAGGACAACACCAAGAGTCCCACCCTATGCCTGAGAGCATTGTCCAAATGCTACTTGAACTCGGGCAGGTTTGGTGCTGGGACCACTTCCCCTTCTTTTCCTTTAAATTCCTTTATAAACCAAATTATTTTCATACTCAGAAATCAGAGAGTAAAGTGGTAACCCACAGGCTTAGCAGCTGAAGATGTAACAAGGACCAACACTGCAACTTTAAAGACGAAATATAAAGAAACAATAAATCCAATATTAAAAAAGATAAAAAATTATAAAACTTCAGATAAAACAACATCAGCTATAGGGCTTGCCTGTTTGGATTAACATATATTAAAACTAAGCACTATATATTGCTTTTAACAAACAAAATATCATTTTATTCCATTGCTAGAGGCAGAACTTGCACACACAAACACAAAAGACAGGGAGAAAAGTCAGCTAAGCCATCTCATCAGTTCTTTATGGAGTAATACAGAAAACAACAGCTATTTGCTTTTGGCATCAGTGGAGGAAAGGGGTTTTGGTCCTTTTTTCCTTTAGATATCTTCTCCTCCCCTCTTTAAGTCAGAGGATTTATAAATTCTATTTAATTTTATTGCAGATAATTCAAGCCCTGCTTCAAACACAGGAATAATCCTTTCATGGATTTATGGTGCATGCATAGTAAACAGCTTTATATTTACAACACCATTACACCCACCCTCCCAGCACTGTACAAGAATGATTGCCCTCATTTTTCATATCCAAATCTAAAGGAAATTATTTAGAATTGCTTAAAATGTAAAGCACTGTATGTCTGAAACCCCTAAAATCTGAATTTCCACTGTGATTAGCACTTCTGAGGTGTTGTCAGCACATCCCACTGACACAGCTCCACTCCTCGGGACTCAGGAATTGTAATCCCAGTCCATATTCTGAGAGCAGCCACCCTCCTACTCACCAGAGATCCCAAGTGCCCAGTAAATCCTATTTTTGCCTGCCACTGCCCCCTCTCTATTCCATCATGGAGAACACATTCCCCAACAATCTGTGTGCAGCCCTTGCTGTGGCACAGACATCATGGAATGACAGCATTGTTTGGATTGGAAAAGCTCTCTTGGTTCATCCAGTCTAACACCAGCCCTGCCAAGGCCATCAATAAGCCATGTCCCCAAGTGCCACACCCCCACATCTTTTAAATTCCCCCAGGCTTGGGGACTCCACCCCTGCCCTGGGCAGTTGTGCCAGGGCTGGACAAGCCTTTGGGTGAAGAAAACTTCCCTGATATCCAATCTAAACCTCCCTGGCACAGCTCAAGGCCATTTCCCCTTGTCCTGTCCCTGTTCCTGGGAGCAGAGCCCGACCCCCCGGCTGTCCCCTCCTGTCAGGAGCTGTGCAGAGCCACAAGGTCCCCCCTGAGGCTCCTTTTTTCCAGGCTGAGCTCCTTCCCAGCTCCCCCAGCTGCTCCTTCCTCAGCTCTGCTCCTTTCCCTGAACAAAGTTATTCCATTACTTTATTTCTAGATATAAATATATATATTTTACATCCACATATATTTTTACCCCTTTGCAGTTACCAAACACACATCAGTGTCAATGCCATCTATCTACATCTCAGTTTTCATCCAGCACAGTTTCCTGGTCTTTCTCATTGCATTTCTTCTCACTCCATAATTTCATTCTCTTTTTGTCTACCTCTCCACCACACTCCAGTTTGATGTGGAGGTCCTGTCTCTGCTGCAGACCATGAGAGCTGTGGGGAGGACACTAGATAAATCCATCCCACAGTTCAACATGTGCCAAAGCAGCCCCTCCATAACCAGAAGAGATGAGAGCTTATCAGATCAAAACTACCACTTCTTGAGTGAAAACAGAGCCTTTTCAGAGTTCAAATTAAGTTCTTCAAAAATTTATCTATGCAACTTGCATAAATTTGGCTAAATGTCATGAGGGGGAAATAGACTGTGTGCCCCCATTTGCATTAAGGACTCAGATATTTCATGAGCATAAAATATATGCCAAATTTTAATAACAAATTACTAGTAAGACCACGGATAGCCATTTTTAACTGATCTAAGAGCAAAGCAGCAACATGGAAGTGAAAGGACAAAGCAACAAGGCCTTAAATGCATTCTTTTGTTATCAATCAACTTCAAATAGGACTTTAAAGGAAAAAATCTACTAAGGAACAGATTTGTGAGCTCTCGTTATTTCCACATAAATTTTCTCTGAGAAGCAATAAATGACAACTATCTTCAAAACGTTGCTGCTAATAACCCACAGGTGACTTTACACAACCTCCCAGTGTATAGAGTGTGACAATTATCAAAAGACCTAGTTAAACACAATGGCTGTGCTTCAAATAGCTAGAATAATTATTTGTATTTTATGTGATGATATTTTGACTGAGAAAATGTTCAAATTATTCACACTGCAGTTATTTGAAGCACTAAGCCACAGAAGACTGATTCCAAAATCTGAAATAATGAAGGCTGAGAAGTGTTAAAATTATATCAAAAAACTGCAAACTTATTTTTAATACAGAATCATCATCTTGGCAGATAATTCAGGTTTTAGTAAGCACTTCCTACCAAATATAGAACTATTATTATGACTGAGACTGTAAAATAAATATTCTGTAAAATTATTTTCATTAGAATATACAAAGTTCCTTTCCCTTGCTGAAGTAATATAGTGCCACCACAAAAGCAATGTTTTTTTCTCCACCACCTTTTAACTCATGACACAGTTTGACCAGTCTGCTAATATTGCTTGTTTTCTTGCTTGTAAAACATAAAGGTAAATTCACAATCATCCCACTATCACCAGCTATAAATTTTTACTTTCCCTGGAGGTTAGGGAATATCATCTTTGTTGCAAAATTAGGTGTGAATAAATCTCCTTCAACAACTAAGCAGTGAGTTAGAAAATGAATAATACAATTGTTTCAGTATCTGTATTGTCATTACTCAAAGTTTTCATTTAGTTTCCTAAAATAAGAAAGAGAGAATTCCCCAAAAAGGCTGGTTTTCCACACGTAATTATGAACAGAACACGCTACTATGGCTACACACCTCCCACACACATGCATGGCTCCTGCACCATCACTGAAAGTGGAAAAGATTTTACCTGAGGAGAAAAAGGGTGAATATTCTTATACAGGCAGGGGACAATATCTGATGTCTTGCACAGTCTTCACTACATTTATTTTCACTAAGCACAACGACTCTCTTTGCATTGAACAACAGCCTTTTTTCCAGAAGGCAGCAGCAGCATCATCAGTTTGGGACTGAGAAGTCACATGTTTTCTGTCCCTGTTTGTCAAACCCTTGCTGTCCATAATGTGCAAAGTCCCACACAAAAGCTGGAGCACAGTCAGACCACACAGGGATATTATTCCCAGGATCTTACCAACCAGGGACCTGTGAGCTGAGAGGGCCCTGAAAAACCTGAGGAATTCCTTAAATCTTAATGCACAGTAATTGTGCAGGAAAAGCCACAGATGTAAGAAGAGATGGAGGAGACAAGCCCAGACCAACATGCTGTGAGATGAACCACCTACACTACACTTCCTCTTCCAGCCCTAAATGCAGCAGGACTGAGCAGCTCCTGATGTGACAGATGCTGGGATTGCAACCTTGTGTCTTAATCAAAGTGAAAAGGACACCATTCCCCAATAATAACTTCAACAAGTCTTTGCCTTAAGTCAAAATGAAAGATGAAAATATTGTCAGAGACTGTCTGCAATAACCTTTTTGTTCACTGCCTGAAGTACAATCCTCACATGTGAGATAGGGAGAAATCATCAGACAGGACTGCTAATGAAATTAACAGCTAAACAATTAGCTGTCAGGAAAGTTGCTTAAGCGAAACTGTATCTATTGCTGGAACAGAGGCTGCAGCACTTTGCTCACAGCTGAACGGACTGCTATCAACTCTGCTTGAAAGATGCTTTTTCCATGCCTTTGATTAACATAATTTATGATTCAAGTTGAATGTTAATGTTTCCAGGACACTGAGCTCCATCACCATTTTCATTTTTTTTGTCTTGTCTTCCTGACTTGCTAGACAAACATGATTTTACCAGTCAAGCAACTCCAGATCTTGGTCACATAACTAAACTGCCAGATTAATCACACTTTGCATTTTCTATAGACATGTAGTGAGATTTGTCAAGGATCCTAAGGATAACAAGAAGTTATTTTGCTCACTATCCCAGCCACTGCATAAATAACTCCTTGTAATTCCAGTCCATTAGCAGCAAACAATTACTCCTCACCAAAACCAACACAAATCGATGTCTGCCCTTTGCCTCTGTGTGGGATTCACATTCTCTGAACCTGAGAGAAGCAGTAAGAGAAGCAGAGAAAGGAATTATCCAAACAATTCTTATCTCATTCGCCGCTCCTGTGTTGTACCAAAGTAGAATGCAATATGGAGATTGTTTACCCAAAGTGATGGTGTTTTGTTTCCTTGGCCTATCAGGGCCAAGCAGCGTCCAAACTGTGAGTCAGCAGACAGTCAAAGATTCTGAGCAGTTGAGTTGAGTTGGGTGCTTGTGCAGATTCAGTTTAAATGGAGTGTAATACAATATAAAATAATGTAGTATAATACAGTAATAAATTAGCCTTCTAATATCCATGAAGTCAGATGTGTCATTGCTCCCTGCATTGGTGGCTTGATTTTTACTATACCTCTGCAGGCTGAAGAAATGGATAAATGGATGTGAATGAAAAAGGGAATTTGAGTCCTGTATAAGAACAACTTAGTTAAAAGCTCTATAGATTGTGTGGAGAAACATCTCATTCTCCACACCCTGCTGCAGTGTGATGTCACAGTGAGATGTCACAGTTTGCCTCAGATACCCTGGGTTTCTCCCTGAAGATTCCTTCCCCAGGCATGTCAATCACCTCTCCTTTCCACAGCCTGACCCCTGCTGAGCACTGTCTGTCAATCCTGGCATTCCAGAAGGGGGTCGAATGATTGGCAGAATTCAAAAGATGCCCTCTACCCCTGGGGGACATTGGGACATCCAGGCGTCCTTTGTCCCTTGAGACCTCCCCTTCCATACCTTGTTGGTGGTCCCCATATTCCTTCCCTCCCCCTCTCCCTCCGGTAAAAGGGCGAGCAGAGAGTGGTTCAGAGAGTTCTGTTGGAGCTGTTGCTGGATTCAGAGGCCTATGGGCCAGAATAAAGCTCTGAATCGAAACCCTCCAGCAGAACCAACTCCTTTCCTTCACCATCACCTTGAAGCTTCTCCGCCAGCAGGAAACCTGAGCTCCTGCATGCCTATACTTGCCTCCAAGCACCCAGCTGCAATATCCAGCTAGCCTATAGTGTCTCTGGGGTAAAACACCACAGTTGCCGCTTTTTGGCTCAGCACCAAGGGCCAGACAAGCTCAGGCACGTCCCATCCAGCTGTATTGGTAATTATTCCAATAACACCCGGCTGATACTCACATCAAACTCATTCAAAGCAGCAGCGAGCTCTCCTATGCCAGTGTGGCCCTTGTTCTCATCGGTGGGCGAGGTGGCCTGGGCAGCGTTGGAGATGCCAGCAATGGCCTCCTGCACTTGCTTGAAGACGTAGTCCCTGTTGGCCCTCGTGGCCGCCACGTCGGGGTGGCGCAGGAAGGCCTGCGAGGCCGTGTACAACATGGTGGCATTCTTCTTCAGAGCCCCGCGCGCCGCAGCCATCTCATCCCTGCAGTGAGGATCCTTCAGCTCCTGGAGGAGAGCACACAGCATTTAGAGTTGGAAAATAAAGGAAATTAAATTCTAATGCATTGTGTTAGAATGCATTGCCTGGAGCATCCGGGCACGGACGCCATGCAGTGGTTTGGCAGGGATGGAATCCATGGCAGAACCCACCACAAAACACTGAAAGAATTCCCCTCCTGCCCAAGGAAGTCCTTCTGTGTCACTACAGCTGTTACGTTCTGTTCTCAATATCTTACCTAAGAGTCACTTCCCTTTTGCAAAAACCCATTACAAATGTACATAAAACATTCAAAATTACTCTTCCCTAACAACTAGATTCCGTCTGCTGATTCCATAATGGCAACACTCCTGTTGCAGCCAGTGCCTTGTTTTTCTAATTACTACACCCGTGTCCTTTATAAAATTCTCATAAGGTAGACCTTTGAAAAAATCAAATTAGAAGTATTACATAGATGAATATCATAGAATCATAGGAATTAATTAAGGAATTAACAGGAAAATCACAAGAATTAACTAGGTTGGAAAAGAGCTTTGAGATCATTCAGTCCAACCTATAACCTAACACCATATGGTTTTAGTTCTTAAAAACCTACTGAATATGCCTCTCAATATTTCTATTTTGGTTCCCTTCATATTTTGCTCTATTGCTCATATAATTTAGAGGTTTTGTATTTAGAATATGACAGATACTTACTTTTGTTTCCTCTGACAACAAGAATCAGATACTGCACAATATGTTATTACTATTATTTGTATTATTATTATTAACCCCTGATTGTTTTTCAGTTATAGTGCATATTATATTGTCCTTGAAAGCCTTACAAACATTAAGACAACCCTCACCATATTAATTAGAAATAAGAAAATTTATTACTTCTACTTTAAAACTGTGAACAAACCAGTCTGGAGAGCTGAATAGTTTATTTATGTCCACCCATGGAATCCATTGCCAACACTGAAAAAGGACCCAGATATTCTGGATTTAAAGGTTCTACCCACTGACTAATTTCAACCACATGTGGCTGACAGGTAACAGTCTTCAGAGAGAATTTTTGGCATATTCAATGAGAACTTAAGAGATCTAGACATCCATTAACTTTCAGATTTTTCTCTTTTCCCCATATTTGCAGCTCTATTTCCACAGGGGAAGTGTCTGAATGTACAGAAAAGCATTCTCCATACAGTGCCTAGATTCTACATTTTAATTTATTTGCTTTAGTCAGATGGCTTGCTTTCCATAGTCCTGCAAGGAGCAGGGAGATGAGCTTGATGATCTTTACAGGTCTCTTCAAACTTGAGATATTCAATGATTCAATTTTAGTATAAAACTCTTAAAATGCTATTTTTCATAAAAAAGCCCCACAATCATGATTCAGAAGAAAATTGTCACTACTGCAATTCAGAAAATAAGGTAAATAGGTGGATGAATATGGAAAGCCAGCTTTCCAAATCCAGTGTTCAATGCAGTACAAAGATAGCACATCCTTGAATCATTGGTGGTATTCAAATATAATTGAAGTTGGAGAGACCTTATAAAACTCTACAGTGTCTTGAAAAGAGCAGGGTTCAGGGTAAAGCTATCTTTATTGCAAAGTTGTACAATAACCAGCCTTGAATAAATGTTATCACGAATTTCTGGCCTCTTTTTCAGCTGCCTGAGCAATGAATAAATGGATAAATGAATATTTTTTTAATCTGAAAATTATTATTAATGGTTTTAAGCACAAAGTAGATTTCTGTTCCTCCTGAACTTGAATTATACTGAACTAGCAAAAAGCTCGTGCTTTACCAGCTGTCAGAGTGACCTGAAATCTGCATAGGTTAGAATTAAATGGGAATAATCATCAAATTAAAACTATCCTTAACCTCCTGAATCACTTCCCTTTTCACCCTTCAATCTGTTGTTAATTGAGGCCTCTTTGAATGTACTCTTAAAGAAATAGCACTTCTGAAAAACGTCATCACCTTAAAAAATAATCAGTGTAATTAAATTTAAGGCCATGAGATAGCAATTAGTGGTTCATTGTACATTTTAAACCAGACTTGGACATAAAAGAGGAGAACTTTAGAATGAAGATGGACTTTTCCAGCCACTCCTGTACTCACCTGTTGTCGCCTTGCAGCGACATAGTTCAGTTTAACCATTTCCTTCCCAAATTCCTTAAAGCGATTGGCTAAATCTTGCTCATTTGTTGCATTTTTCACAGCTTCTAGTGCCTCCTCTACCTACAACACAAATCAGCTCTGTCAGCATTTGAATCCACTCTTTGACAAAGTCTGTGACTGTTCCACCCAACACCCTGTCTTACATGGACCCAATTTAGGTTTCACATCCATCACTGTACAGAAGCTTTATGAGAGTCCCGGGAACTTTAATTAGGTTTTTAATAGAGCAGCTGTCACTCTGCATTACTGTCCATTTACTGTGCTTTGGGATCATGTAAAGATAATGTCAAAGATATCACTGTTTTAATTTCCCCACCCACACTTATCAGATGAAATATTTAATATCTGAGGGGTTCAAAACAAAATACATGAGTATGCTCTTAACGTGCTTTGTGGGAAAACAGAGAAAGTTATCACTTCTGGACAAGAAATATTTAAAAAGGAAATTCAAACTTACCATTAAGGTTTAAATTTACCCTGATAAATCCAAAACACTCTACCTTTGTGAATCAAGTGATAGCTTCAACCCAGAATATTTGCATTATTTCTTTTTTCCTCAGCTATGAGGTTTCTTGCTTTAGTCATTTAACACTGAGAAAAGAATCTACCCAAAAACCCACACCTGCACTTATGCAGTGATGCTGTAGCTAACAGACAAAAATATAAAACCCCAGTTTTACCAACAAGTTGATCCTCTAAATGTATTGTGAACCTTTACCTTAGGCAAAGCAGGAAAAATATCTGAAGGGATAAAATGCTCTTTTCATGCAATAAGTAAAGGAAGCATTACTGTGACTAGATGGAAATTCAAAGTTGTACTTCTCTCCCTTGTAAGATAAAAATGCAATTCCAAGCAAAAATATTGAGAACTGAAAAGATGTTACTGATCCTTCTTGCTAAAAGCTGTTGTTCAGCTAAAAGCTGCAGTTCATAAGAACATGCATAACAAATTTTCCCCTCAAAAGGCAAGGGCTTATTGGCATGGGGGTAAGGAGGGGTTTGCAGCCCTCCAGACACTGCTGGGAATTGATAAATTCAGCAGTAGCTGGTGTCTAACAGTTTAGAAAGGCACAATTATGTGCAGAACCTGTCTTTTTATTGCTTGAGTTGCTCTGTGTTTTCCTACCACTGAGAGACTATATTTTCATTTTGAGCTTTTACCTACTTACTGCAGATTTACAAATTACAGGGCAGTAGAGTAGCAAACGCATACATTTCTATTGGAAAATGCATAATTCAGGAACATAAATTCATAGCTGTAATGCTGGAAATTATAAACCAAGTTCTGGCAATTTACAAGCTACAATCTTATTCAGAATCCAAGCTACCTCTTCTTCTGCTCTTAAGAAGAACAGAGTTTTTTTTAAAAATGAACTGCCTGTCTTACCACTAACACAAATTGCAAAAGCATCAATGTATTAAATAATGTGGTCTTGCAGAACTTCTTGCAAAATATGCCCATTTTCCTTTTTTATCAGGAAACATTTGCATTAAAAATACCTGAACGTCTCACCTTTATTATGTTTGTAATGCCAAGCACAAGTATGACAAACTGAAACACAGTTTTTTAAAGTACTGCTCCATATTAAATAGAAATCCTGAAAATTTTGTCAGACATTCCACGCCGATAATCAGATTTCAAAGGATGCTGATCATACTCTATCATGTCAGTCAGGGCTCAAGACCACAGATTCCAAAATGAAGAAATCAGTTATGAGAAATACTAGAAAGGACAGGAGCACAAACTCCTTTTTAATGATACTTTTATTATTACAATTTCTTTTTTACAAATTCATACTGGAACAAATTCTCCATCTTGAGACAACACTCAACTTCAACTGATCTGTTCCTCTGATTAACTAGCCTGGGGTCAACTACAATAGATCTATAATCCTCTGTATGCATGACCACCTACTATAATGGTACATGGTTTTTTAATCTGTTACAAAAGCTTCTGCAATAACCACTATTTCTAATTTTAGCAGTGTAAAAGATATGCAATGACCAAGAGTCCTTCCAGAAAGCACCTGCATATATTCCCTCTAAAACACTAATTACAATGCACCACTTTCCTGGGAAGCCTTTGACATGCTGCTTTCAGAGAAAACTGATTACAGGACAATTCAGCATAAATCAGGCTTCATTACTCTGACATGCAGAATTATTTTAGTTCATTAATTTTATGGGTAAGTTACACAAGTCTTTGAAGGTTACCTTTGAGTCAATAGAATAGCTGTTCCTCCATCAATTTTGTATAGGATAACCATTTTTCCCCCCAGTAATTCATTTGTGTAAAAGCAGCTAGCACTGTAAAGTGGTAAAATAAGGATATTTACATGTCCAATCCTCAGAAATAAATTACCCTTTTTAACGTGAAAATAAAAGTGACAATGAAGGTTGAATGTTGAATTTTGCTGAGAAGAACCAGAGACCACTGACTTCTGAAACTGAATTTGTAATACCATTAGAAAAATGCATAGATTACAAATCACACTGACAGACACAGCACTTGCAAATGTGGGGTGCAAACTGTGCAAGTAAATACAGCCAGTTACAAACCAGCACTGGACATGTGTATTTTACAAAACAGAGTGCTCTGCTGCAAAAGAAATCTCAGATGGGAGAAAAGAATTTCTCATTTCCCATGAAAGAGCTTGAATACAAATTTTCATCATAATGTTCAGAAAAAATCTGTTGTTTATGATATTCAAGTGTTGGCCTTGCTAGGAAAGGACAATTTGAATTACAGTTACATGGAGCATCACAGAGAGGAAAAATTTAAAGCATATTGGAGAAAGACACTGCTTACACTGCACGTAACCAGAGCCATGTGCTGACAATTCTGAGAGCAGCATTTTATCCATTAAAGCAGAGCTCACTAGAACCTGTGCTGAAAAATCGGCCTCTCTCCTTATGAAAACTGTTTTCCAGCTATTCAGGTTATCTGCACAGTTTGCAAGTTGAAGGGTTCTGTTTTTCCAGAACATGAGATTGCAGTTGCACCGTCAAAAAGACAAATTAAAAAAAAAAATGGAAAAAAAACCCACTTTTTGAACAGCTGCTAAAAAGAAGCAAACCTCCTTCTCCTCTGTTGAATTCACACATGCACTCTGCAAGCTTTAAATATTCTGTATATGATTTTCTGCCCAATTTTATTTTGTTTCAGAGGTTTTTGATTATTTGTTTCTGCAATAAAGATGTAACACTGCAACAGCTAGGGAAGGTGGAAAAATGCATTTCCTAGTTTCAACTGAAAATCTTTTAAATACTCCTGTATAAAAATGTGAATGGTGGCTGTCAAAAGTGAATATAAATCTGTCCAAACTATTTGGTAATCTTTAATTCCTCTTTAGTCTTTGTTTAGACAGTTGTACTATTGTCTCTCTCCAAATTAAACATTCGATCTTTAGATATATCTCAGACAGAAGTCACAAAGAGAAGAAAAAGAAAAGACAACTATAGTACCTAAACCGTGCCAGAACACAAAAATACTGGGAAAGTAACTGGGATAAGATGTGAGGGGAGGAAATGCTTCAGTACAGGTCAGAGAGCTGTTTAACAGCAGAATTAGTCCAGGCACAGAAGATAGTTCACAAATTTTTATTTAAGTGTTCAAATATTAATTTCTGGAGAATTAGAAAATGAGTAAGACTAATGCAGAATTGTGTTAACTCCTACCTCTGATCAGCACTTCAAGAGAACCAAGTGGAGAGTAAGGACTGTGGACAGCCACCTCCTTAACTGATTTATCCCGTTTTTCCACGCCCAAAGCACACAAACCCAGGAGAGAAGGTGAAAAACACCTACGATTTTGAGGTGTGAGAGGAGCCTCATGACATCAGCCATGTCAGCCAGGATGAGCAGGCGGGTGACAGCCGAGAGCAGGGCGCGGGCGGCGCGCACCATGGTGCCCCTCTTCACCGAGGAGCAGGGGTCGTCCGCGAACTCCGACGAGGCGATGCGCATCGTCTCTCCTGGGGGCGGAACACAAATGGTGCTGGGGTTAGTGGTCAGCCTTGTGGGTTTTATTTTTGCACAAGGTATATAAACAAAGTGCTGCTGGGAAAAAAATCAGAGAACCACGAAACTCTTGGGTTGGAAGGGATCTTAAAGCCCATCCAGTTCCACTCCAGGGAGACCTTCCACTGTCCCAGGGCAATCCAAGCCCCTCTAACTTCTCCTCGGACTTTTCCAGGGATCCAGGGGCAGCCACAGCTTCCCTGGGCAACCTCTCCAGGGCCTCCCTGTTGTCATTATAGTGCAAGAATTCTATTGTCATTACATTGCAAGGGTTCCATATTTCTAGAGTTTCATACCTCCTTGATGTTTCTTTTAGGCAGCTCCTCTAGGCACTGACTCTTCCTTGTCCTCACAGCAGCCAACTGACTCCAGCTCCCCCCAACCACCCAATCCACTCTTTTATAACACTCTTCTTATGGGCTACAGGTGTGGCCTGGTATCAGGCTTGTTCCCAATCTCTAATAATTGGCGCAGCTGCAACTCCTTAATGGGGTAAGATTACTTTCTATACTACCTTTAATTTCTTATATTGTATCCCCTACACCTCCCCACCCTCACAGGCAAGAATGCCTTCTCAATATTCCATCTAACCCTGCACCCTGGCAGTTTGAAGCCATTCCTTCTTGTCCTGCCACTCCATGCTGTGTCTCAAGTCCCTCTCCAGCTCTCCTGGAGGGACTGGAAGGTCTCCCTGGAGTCTCCTCTTCTCCAGACTGAACAACCCCACCTCTCCCAGCCTGCCTATGATTCACAGATTTTATATTAACCCAACCTTTGCTGTTGTTAAAAAATCCAGTTTGTCTCCAGCGCAGAATCTCAAAAAGAAAGTACTTCTAATGTGAAATCAAAGCATATTTACATTGCTTTTAAGATCATTACAACAACACTTAAAAAATCCCATAAGGCAAAACTTCCTATTTCCATACGACAATGCAAATAGTGGGAGAGAGATTTAAGACAGCCACAGTGATTAATTCCCATCAGAACTATCTTCCTTTTTATATTTACCATTAGGACTGTGTGTTCAAATTATAATTTGCAAGCAGAGTATCTTGGATGATAAGCTGATAATATAAAGTTTCAAAACACAATTCAAGTGGCTTATTTCTAAAGCTATATATTCCTCTTAGCTTTCCATAGGATTGGCAGAGCTCTCTACAAATTTCTTAGGAGACAATTAACAAACAATCATTGCTAGATAAAAGGAGAACAAACGAAATTTCTAAACATACTTAAATGCTATATTGCTCAGCAACACAAAGCTGAAATTCAAGGTAAAAAAGAAAACAAGGTTTCTGGAGGAGGACCACAGTTTGCTGTACCTACCATCCCATGCATTTTTCCTGTGTGCCAAAAATCACTGAAACTAGGAGCAAGGAATTCTGACACCACAAAGATTTTTTTCTAACACATACTTTAATTAAAACAGTTGTTTGAAAAATTCATCCACAACTCTTGGCTGAGAGTGTGCTAAAATTTGGGAATAAAACTTTATTATTATTATTATTCAAATATTTCATGTAAGAAGAGATATTAAGAGTAACCACAGAACAGCTGAGAGCTCAGCATGTGAGCAAGGGTTGGATGTGAGTTTCCTAACTGGGAATTTGATCCCAGTGCAGGACTGGCTTCATCTAACCAGTGTAACATTGTAAGGCATCATCTTCCCTCCAATTATTTATGGAGGGAAACCAACAGTCCCAGAGTAAATAAAAAGTTTGCTCCAAAATGCACTCTTGGAGCATACTGAGCTGATTAAACCCAAGGGGACACAAACAACCAAAGGAAATCCCAGCAAGGTTTTTCCCTTTTTTTAAGCTCTAAGTAGGATTCAGATGAGATGGAAATGATTCCAAGCATCCAGCAGCAAAACCCTTGTAAGTGAAAGTACTGAATTTCAGAGAAATCCAAGGTGAAGTGGCAGCCAAAGCAAGCTTTTGATTTTGGAATCAGAAGCCTGAAAATTGTTTAACTTCCATTTTGGTACTGAAGAAATTTTACCATTTTCTGCCAAATTAGCAGTGTGCAGCTTCAGATAAATATTTATATTGGACTATGAAAGAAAGAGGTAGTCTTTGATAATTGGCCAGTGGCATCAGGAAAGCAAGAAGGAAAATTATCTTCTTAGACTTGAATATCCAAGGAGATATCCCTTGCAAAAAGATTTAAAAATCAACTCCAAGGCAGAGGAAAAACGAACAGAGGGTCAAATGGAAACAGAAACAAACAAAACCAAAAAAAAAACATTGAAAGAGCTTGGATTAGATATTTAATCTTAGAAAGCTCACATTAGGTGAAATAAATCTCCAAAATAATGAAGTAAAAATTATTAAATAGACATAATCAAACAAGCAAACCAAAAAAGTATGAGTATAAAAGTTCACAGCAGGTTGTTTAAAACTTAGCAAGATCTAGCAGTTCATAGTTTAGAAACTAATAACCAAAGAAACTAGCAGTTATGGGGAGGAAGGATTATCTGTCTCAGTGCCAATTAACATATTTTAATCCTTTTAGAGCAGTGGTATCAAACTACTCTTAGGCTAAAGGTATCAGTGGAGCTTCAGCTAGCCCAATTATTCTTTAGAGAAACGTTTTTATCTGGAAAAAGTCAACCCTACATTTAGTTATCCATTTCTTTCCAAATGCATTTCAAGTTGTTCTGTAATCTATACTGAATTACTTTCAGTGAAAATTGGGTCGACACAAGAAGCACAGACATCTGAAGTCATCAGGTCTGCTTCCTTGCCACTGCAGTCAGTCAAGTGATAATATAATTAATACTAATCTTAATATGATAAGAGCTATACTCATAAAATTATCAAGCTTCCATCTTTGAAACAGCTCATTTAACCCCAATTAATCCTATGCGAAGTGGGAAACTCACTCCAAAATGAACTCCAGAATCTGACAGGTTCCTTTCATTAGAGACACTTTAATGCCATCCTGCCTGTATTTGTAGATAACTTAAATCCATTTCTTCTCGTGACCCATCTGTCCTTCAGTTTCACTGTGTTCTTCTTCCACTCTTGTTCCCATTGTCCCTTTTTGGCTTTGTGCATTTTTGTGAGGAGTCCTGACAGACAAACGGCAGTACTTCAGTCCCTTCTAATTGCACCCGATATCCATTTCTGTAATCATTACAGCAGCCCCATGAAACAATTCTACTTCTGGAGTACAAATGATAAGAACTGCAGGTTTCTAGGACCATTTGCAGCTATGAGAAATACTCATGGAATCCCAGAATCCTGGGTTGGAACTGTAGGGATCACCGAGTCCAGCTCCTGGCCTTACACAGGACACCCAACAATCCCACCATGTCCCCAGAGCTTAACAACTGCAAACATCATCAACAGATGATTGCAAAGGTCACCAAAAAAATGTACTAGAAGTTCATGAGCAGACTTAAGGTAAAGCATCTGCCTGTGACGCAAGCATTGAACCAAGGCTTTCAATGGTTAACAGACAGAGGAAATATCATTTTTTCCAAAGCCTTGAAGTGTTTATTAAGAGATACAAGATGGGCACTGAGTGGCAATGCAGAGAATAGCTGTGATCAGTAGGGGATGCTGACAATACACCAAACACCTGGAAATAATTACCAGAACAATGCCAAACTGATTGGATGCACCACTCCTGAGCAGTTCCCAAATGGAAGAAGTGAATAAAGCTACAGCCTAATTAATCCATTTCTTTCAGATTTTTCCTTTTGTTCTACACGTCCATGATTAAAAAGACAGAACAACTGATCCATGACATAATGGAAGTATTTTAGACTGCTCTCCTTGTAATTAGAGCAAATGCAGTGTTATGAAACTATCATAAATTATAATAACACATAGACCCAAACTGAGTTGCAGATTCCATATAAAAGAGTGAAAATTACACTAAATGATAATATGATAGATTTGAACAACCCATAATTGTTAATAAGGTATATTTAAATTATGTAAGCAGGTTTTTAATCCTTTCATCATGGATGCTGTCTTAAGAAACAAAAGCAAACCCTTCAGGATGCAAAAATCTGCAATTTTATCCCCCTTGGATTTGTCTAGAAATTCACCAAATAGAGTAGGATCCCTCACTTTCCATGGGAGTATATAGAAGAATAGTCAAAATTTAGGAATTATGACCTTAATCTGTTCCTGGATGGTTGGTTTCTCACTGTGTATATTCCTCTTACCTTATTATTCACATTGATTATTTACCACATCTCTTAAAACATCATATTTTGTTTACAATATTTTAAAAACCATTCTCCATAATTGAATAGGTTCATTTCAGTATTAACCTCTGTTTGATATTATCAGAATGTGGGAAGGATTTTGTAGATCACTTTCGTCCTGCACACTTATTAAATACAAATAGGCATTAAAAATTCTATTCAGAATTCTAAAAGCTTCACACAAATGGCTGTTTAGCCTTCCCTTTCCTTAAAACCTTTTTCCTAAATCTTTACAACTATGTCCCCTAAACTCATCTCCTCTTCCACTTGCAGCTGGGACTTTGTTCTCCATCTGTGGGAGGATGACCACTGTTCTCATCGTTTTAATGGATTTCAAGGCCAGAAAAGGCAATGTCTGATCAAGCCCAAACTTTTCCTGTCACATTTCAGCTCCTGGAGCTGTGTCTCTCTGGAACTGATTGTACAGACAATCCGGTTCACTTGCATTTGACTCACTCTACATTTGATATTTAGACAGAGCGATGGAAGATGAATCACACTGAATTTTAAAGCACAATGGATGGATATCCTTAAATCTAGTAGGTATTTTAGATTCAATGTTCTCTCTTAGATCCAAGAACACACCACATCATTCACTTCATGGACCATTAAAATATGTAATTTTAATTAACTCAACTACTTCTTTCCTGGGGGACTAGAATAGCAAGAATACAGAACTTTTAGCTATTTAGCCAATATCTGTGACAATGTAAGACAATTTATCCACTAATGTTATGTTTTAGAAAGAACTTTTCTAATTAATAGTCAGATTAATAGTGCATTTGGAACATCACTGATACACTTAAGTACAATCAAAACCCAATTAAATTTCAATTCAAAACGAAATTATTTGGGATGTGAGGATACATTAGCATCTCTAATCCCTCTTTGTCTGCAACTCAGTTACTCCAAGGATTAACATCCTTCAGGGACACATGAAACTGATCTGCCTTCACTGAACTGAAGAGTTCAGAGAACACCAACATGAACATTTTAGATGCTCAGCACTGTGTCTGGGAACATGAAAATGCACTGGACCTCTTGAGATATCAATAAATATAGAGGCAAATTTAAAAACTCAAGCTGAACTGAATTATAATGTTGCTTTATTTGTATCATGGCAGAAATCATGCTGCTGAACTACAATGTTTGACAAAACATGGAATCACAGAGAGGTTTGGGATGGAAGGGACATAAACCCCATCTTGTCCCACCCCCAGCCATGGGCAGGGACACCTTCCACTATCCCAGGTTGCTCCAGGCCCTGTCCAACCTGGCCTTGGACACTTCCAGGGATCCAGGGGCAGCCACAGCTTCTCTGCACAACCTGTGCCAGGGCCTCCTCACCCTGAGAGAGAACAATTTTTCCCCAATATCCCATCTACATCTACTCTAAACTGACATATCTTCTCCCTTGTCCTATCAACAACTACCATTTTTCCCACAACTTCTGTGTTCATACTAAAAATTTGAAATCTCTAATTTAAAATAAATCTTTTCTTCTTTATCCAAAAGCTGCAAGGTTGCACCAAGGAGCACATTCAAAATGAGCAGAATAGTTCATCACCAAAGTAAGAAACTGCAGTGGAAAATGTTAGGAAAAGTTGCTGTCTTTCTGGTGAACTGTGCATGGTACATTCATTAAAATCATTATTGTAAAAAAGGACTAAAATGAATGGAACTGACAAAGAAAAATCCCTAAGTCCTAGTCCTTGAGTTTAATCATTTAATGGGTTTCTGCATAACAATTTATTAATTTCAACAGAGCTGTCATTAATAAATTTAACATATCAGGTACAGAAGGGAACAACATTTGAAAAGCACCCAAAATTCATGGAAAAGGAAGCACACCAAGAAAACCACTGTGGCATTAGGCACACAGATTCAACCATTCTGGATATTATTTTCATCCTGGTGCTTGAAGAGGCTCACAAATACTGTACAGGAAAGCAAGTTCAAGGGTAGATTCTATCTGTGCCCAAGGCACTGTGAACCAAGTTCAAAATCATAATTAGAATCAGTTCCATCACTCTCTATCATCATATGAAAAGAAAATACCCAATAAAGAGTTTATTTGAAATTGATATTTTTTTGAGATAAGCTTCAGTTCAAAGGGTTGATATTTTCCAGCACGATGCATTTTCATAACAAAATTTAACAAAAAATCCCAGTGATCTGTGAAAAAGAGGGAACAGCAAGTTGATAATGTCAGCACATGGGAAGCACTGTGAGGAGGGGGAAGGATTGATGGTAACATTGATCAGTTTGGTGGATTATCAGCTCCCTGTTTGTTTTGAGGGTCACTTTTGTGTTCCTGCTAATTTACGCTTTTCCTTACACTTTGATCCTACCTGAATGTCTTGAAGCACTAAGAGAAGGAGGGAACACTGCTTAATCTAGGGAAAAAACATACCTAAAAGTAGAAAAAAAACCTTCCCACAACCCCAGCTGGAATTAAGAGGACAGGCACGTTAATGCTGGGCAACTGAGGGTTTGCAGCCAAAAAAGAGAAAAAAAAAAGAAAAAATTAAATACAAAAATTTAGAAAGATACTCCTGTAGGAGAGAGGATGAGAAAGGAGAGAAGCAGATATGGGAGAACCATCAGCACAGGGAAAATCTACAGTATAGACTTACAGTAAGAAAAAGATGATAAAGAAGACAAAATACAGAGAGAGCATCTGTAAGTTTACACAGAGAAACAGACTGAAGGTACAAGAGCACTTTAAAAAAATATTTCAATTCTTCTATTAGTTCACATAACCTGCACACATTGTTTATAATAACCTATATTTGAGATTCAACACAGTTATTTTTTTGCCATAAAACAAATTACCAAAGATTTTAAAATCATGCTCAAAGCCTCAGCTTACATGAAGATTAAGTTTATCTTTCCAAAATTGGGAACTATGTTTAAAAATTAATTTTTGCAATTTTGACTTGGCAACATTTCAGTAACCTAAGAATTTATTGCCAGTTTCAATGGGAATTCACATACATGCAGTGACACCTATGTGCTAATGTAAGAGCTCCCTTATATAACCATACTCATTGCTTGAATGTTTAAAAATTGCAAGAGCTTCTGTGCAGAGAGATAATGAGATAACTGAGCCTCATGGTGTGAATTTACATTCCAGTGCAGAGATCAAAACACAAAACCAATCTATAGCCCTCCATCAACACCCAGAAAGGCAGATTGCTGTGTGCACAGGAAAAGGCTCATAAACAAGACACGATTATCATTAGGTTTGTAATGAGAACAGAAAGAAATGAACATCAGTCTAAGCCTGTATAGGTAATAGAAAAAATGATGGTTGACTGTTAAGACTGTCCTTTATAAATACCTGGGCATGGCAGAAGGGATGCTGAGGGGAATCAAGGCTGGAGATGGCTCTGAGCAACCTGGTCTAGTAGAAGGTGTCCCTGCCATGGCAGAGCATTGCAACTAGATGAGCTTTAAGGTCCCTTTCATCCCAAACCATTCCATGATTCCATTATGTCCATCCTTTTGATTTATGTCCATCCTCATCCTTTGTGAGTGAGCAGTCACAAAGGATGAAGAAAATGCTGAAGTACTACATTCCTTCTTTGCCTCAGTCTCCAACAGGAAGAGGAGTTGTCCTTCAGGTACCCAGTGCTCTGAGCTGAAAAGCAGAGATGGGAACAGAATGAAGCCCCCAAAATTTGTTCTACTCCTGTTGTGAATGAATGTGTAGAATCCTTTTTTATTGGTTTTCTATGGCAGCAGCCAGATTTCAGTTCTAGCTGGGCTCTGGCCCTTGCCATTTTCTCTCTGCATGACCTCCGAATGTCCCTGTAGCTTTCCTGAGCCACCCGTCCCTTGTCCCTTTTCACAAAAGTCACTGACTCTCCTTTTTTGCCCAAGTTCCACCCAAATTCTCTGTTCAGATAAGTGTTGAATAAATAAAATAAAGAGAGATTTAAAACCATAAAGTCCACCACAAACAGGTGAAAGGAAGTAGAGGTGACATATTTCCCGAAGAAAAAAACACGTATTTCGTCACATAGTGTAGAAATCACATAATATGAACAGAGGTTAACAACTGACTTATCTACAACTAAAATACAAAAAAAAAGCCCAGATCTCAAAGTCAATTGAAACAATTATAGCTGAATGAAATTTGCAAACATCCAAAATCAAAATCAGTGGAGAGCCTACAATTTTATTTTTAGTAGGCATGAAAATAATTCGAAATTCCATCAGCTATACAGAACAGGCTCTTTTCCCCATGTTCATATATAAACAGCAGCTGGAATATCTCACAGATCTAGAATCTAAAAAGAATTTGTCTCTGATAAAGGGATTAAAACAGAGAACAAGATAGCTGGAGATCAGAATGCTATAATTTGACACTTCTCAGAGGAAATCAGTGCCTCTTATTTGATTACAACATTTTATATTCCCTCACTCTGTAAAGTATTACTGGCCTTTGTAGTATGTGAAAAATGTACTTCAGAAAAAGACGTGTTCAAAATGGTAAATAGAAAGGCAATAAATTAAAGCCTTTTATATACTGACTAAGCATCTTTTAGGACTCAGATAATAGAAAGTATATTTCAAATTTTCATGCTGTCATTTTTAATATTTCTCTTATCGAATACCGCTTTCTGAAACCATATCCAAAATTAAAGCCTAATCTGTATGGGAGAAAGAAGCTTTTATACAACTTTTGAAGTTGGATGACTGCCATGGAAAATGCAGTCAAAAAATAAAGAACACAGAACAAAATGAACTGTAGGCAAATAGGAGGACTGAGCAGTGGGGCAAGGAAGAGTCCCAGATAGAGCTTAGTGCCCCAAGGACTGCCTGCATCTTTCTCAATAAATGCCACTGCGTAATCATAGACTCATGAAATGGTTTGGGTTGGAAGAGACCTTACAGCTCATCTTTTTCCATCCCCTGCCATGGACAGGGGGACCTTCCACTAAACCAGGTTGCTCCAAGCCCCATGCAGCTTGGCCTTGAACCCTTCCAGAGATGGGACAGTGTCTTGGTTTAAGACCATTTATAAAGTTGGACGCTCCAAAATGAGCCACCTCTGCTTAATTCCAACCAATCCCTTGCCACCAGTAAGGAAAGATTATGAGGAGATGTAAGTGAAAAAACAACTGTTTACTAACAAATGGAGCAGCAACAGACAAAAAACAACACTAAATAACTGCTAGGTACAAAACTACCCAATCTCACAAACCTCATAGACACAAAGAGAGACCCAAAACGTTGGAATGGGCCTTCCCAAGATGGCGCCCGCCTGAGGCGGCCTTGAGGCTAAAGGACAAAGGGAAGATGGCGCCACACCCGTCCCCTCCAAAAGGGTGACTGCGGGCCCCAGGAAAAAAGAGACAAAATGGCAGCAACCCATACCAGAGAAGCAGGAGCCCAAATAGCAGTTCTAGAGGCAGATAAAAATTTTCCAGCTCACGTGGTGTCCGCGTTGCTCCCGCTGCTGGTTCCCGCCATTTTTACAGGCTCTGCCACAGCCGCTGTGGCGTGAGGGGATGAGACGAGCGCTCTGTCCACACAGGACACGGCGGACTACAGTAAATGCAGTGCAACCCCAATGAGAGGGAGAGAAATGATGAGGAGGACTCCATTTTATTAGAAGGCTAATTAATTACTTTATTAAACTATATTATTCTATCCTATATTACACTGTATTGCATTACATCTACACTGAATCTGTCAAGCGCTCAACCGCACCCCACTCAGCCGACAGTCCCAACACACACACACTTGCCAAGGAAACAAAACACCATCACTCTGGGTAAACAATTTCAATATTGCATTCTACTTTGGCACAACACAGGCACAGCAAATGACATAAGAATTGTTTTGATCATTCTTTTCTCTGCTTCTCTCAGGTTCAGAGGTCCCACACAGGACCTTGCTGGCTTTTCTTGCTGCCTCTAGAGCTCACAAAATTCACCTCAAAACAGTTTCTAATTACAAAATGTATCTTTACCAGTGGCTGTGGCTGCAAACAAGCACCCTTGAAGAGAAGCTCCCGCCTTCACAAAAGCCACCGTAAAAGGAAGAGCCTCGGCTCCCACAGCTCCTCTGGGCAACCTGTGCCAGGGCCTCACCACCCTCACAGGGAGGATTTTCGCTTCAGACCTAATCTAAACCTGCCCTCCTTCAGTTTAATGCCATTCCCTCTTTCAACTAAGCAGAAATAACCACTGTTAAAAACTGAATTCCTTTGTGCAATTTACTCAACAGAATGAAATTTTATTGTAAGTTTGTTAGTAATTCTTTATTTTGTGTGTGTGCAATCATCAATCATCACAAAGTCATTCTTGCAATTTTCCAGTTAGTTTTTGAAAAACTGAAAATTCACTGTTCAGTGGCAGAAGCATAAAGCAGTGACCAAACCTTAAGCTCATCTCCTTGACTCTTTCTCCCTTCAGTATGCTACTTCCCAATTTAAATATCCCAGACAAAGCCTCTACACCATCCTGATCTCCCACCAGTTTCCCTATCCTTCATCAGACAGCTGGTGAAACATTCAGTTCCTTCGCTCTGCTAAAAACTTCCATCACTGACCTACACGGTCATCTGAGGTCACTACTGTGCCAGGCTAAAAGGAATTTCCTTCCAAATACTTTTGATCTGACAGACTAAAATAACTGATTTTCCAGTTCAAAGATGACTCAAAATTTCCTTTTTATTTCCTCCTTTTTTTTTTTTTTTTAATGTTGAAGAAATAGAATTTCAGTTCAGAACTTCTGCCTAATGAATCAACAGTGATTTCATTTCCAGCACTCAGCTGGGACTCAGAGGAAGTTTCAGTAACACATAAATCAGAACAGCTTCAAAAAGAGAGGTCAAGATTCTCACCCTGTGGTGCTCTGCAGCTTCACAGAATCGTTCTGAGGGGTCAGGGACTTCAGCTCCAATCTCCACACTGAATTACGCACAGAGGGGACACAAATACAAATTTCATGCATGGAGGAAATCTCCTTGCAGAACATTGCTCATGGTTAGCTCAAAACTTAATTGAAAAGGCTGTACATTAAACGCTGCTGAGGATTACTCACTGTGGATTAAGCCTATCCAGTCTGGGAATTACTGCTGGAAGACAGAACAAGGCAAGATAACTGCCTGTGGTAGCTATCCCAATTTCTAAGATTTTTTTTTTCTTTTAATAATTTTCTTAATTTAAATCCTAGTGAAGCTATTCTCCAAATTTGACCTGAATCCAGAAATTTAATGCATACTAATGGATGGTGGAGTTAAATATTTACTGCAAAACATGGCCTAGTTACAGTCCCTTGATAGGGATTTTTTTTTCTTTTAACTGTGCTGCATTTCTGTAATACTTTCTCAAATAAAACCTTTACTAACAGTAATACTTCTTCTAAAAGAACAAGCAGTAATTTCAGGATTTGATTTTAATATTCAAATCAAATGTTTCTGGAGGAAACACTACTTCCCTATCTTTCAGTTTTGAGTATAATTTTATTTTGGACAACTATCAGAAGCTGCCATGTTAAAGACACTTTATTCTGATTTATCCTGATATAAAGCCACAACAGTATAAAATCTTCAAGAAAGACAATGTAAATAAACATAGGATAAGAAAATTGCCAAATGTATTAATTTATATTACTTTTCAAACTTAAACCACTGCTTTTCCAAAATCTGTCTCAAACTGACATGTTCAGGCAATATATCAAACACCAACTACCCCTTATAACAAACACACCTGGGAGATGGAAGTCACTTTCATAAATTTAAACTAACATGAGCTTAAACAAAACACTGAGAAGTGAAATTAATATCAGAAAAGCTCCAGCCAGGACTAAACAGAAATAAATCTTTTGGAAATGGTGGAGAGAATAGAAAAGAAGTGAAGATCCTTGGACAGCCAGCTGGCTTTACCAAGAGCCACTATCATCAGCAGTTCTCCCAAAAAGCCTAAATCTAATGTGTACAGAAAGTCATAAAATTATGGAATGGCTTGGGTTGGAAGGGACCTTAAAGGACTATCTAGTTTCAACCCTCCTGCCATGCCCTGTATGCATTTCATTTTTTCTCCACTTTTAGTTTTCTCCTTAAGGATCAATCCTGATCAGGAACGGAGTGGAGCAGGACAAGACATTGGTGTGGTTGGGTTTGTTTCACAAAAAGATAAAATACTTCGTGTTAGAAGGGATTTTGAAGGTTACCTAGCCCATCCCTTGCAATGTGCAGGGACACCTCAACTAGACCAGGTTGCTCACAGCCCCATCCAACCTGACCTTGAATAATTCCAGTGATGCAGTAAGCACTGTTATCATATATAATGCAACAGTTCTATTGTCATTACATTGCAAGAGTTCCATATTTCTAGAGTTTCATACCCCCTTGATGTTTCTTGTAGGCATCTCCTCTAGGCACCAACTCTTTCTCATCCTCACAGCAGCCAACTGGCACCAGTTCCCCCCAACCACCCAATCCACTCTTTTATAACACGCTTCTGAGTGGCTATAGCTGTGGCCTGTTAACATCAGGCCTGCTCCTAATCCTTAAAAATTGGCTCAGCTGCAACTCTTTAGGGGGTAAGATTACTTTCCATACTACCTTTATTTACTTATGTTCTATCCCCCTACAAAGCATGACCTCTTTGGGCAGACAGTTCCAGTGTCTCACAGAATCATAGAACAGTGAGTGCTGAGAGGCTGATGTGTGTGGTCAGCCATAAATATAAATTATATACATGTATATTATACATGTATTATATACATGAGCTGTATACGTGTGCTTGTGTCCATGTACCTACTGGAAATAAAGGATCAGTCTCATTCCTGCTTCAAACTAGGGCCATGGAGCTGCAGCAGCCTCACTCCTGGTTTTGGGAACCCCTGACCCTACTTTTCTCTATAGCAACTCTTGGAGATGCTCTACAACATCTGCTTTTTCCTCATAAGTGTTTTAAATCATTTTGGAGTAGCAATTTTGTTGTCTTTCTGCAGCTCAAATTCTCAGAGAGCTGAAAGATAATTAATGGATGGAAAAGAGTCTGAAAGAGCCAGCATTAGCATGGAATGGTACTTAGGGGCCCAGATTCTCAGGAGGAGCATTGCAAACATGAATAACAATTGAAGTCCCTTCCATATGTAACAAGCAATTCAAACTAGAAAAGGAATATTTTTTTATTAACAAGGTAAGAGTTTTCAGGCCATGAGTCCAGTGATTTGCTGAATAGAAAACTTCAAATCTTTGTGCTAAAAGCGTTCAGCCCAGGCATGAGCCACCAGCCAGACAAAAAGCAAGTTGCAGGGCACCTCATCATAGATATTGGAAAAAAGAGAATATGTTTATTGTACACACAGGTTCTTTCAAAAGTGCAGTCCAAGATTCATTGTCCCATTAAGCAGGACTGCCCACATGCCCCACTTCACCTTTCAGGATGAATAGAAATTCTAGTTTGCCTAAAAAAACCTGTTTTTCAGTAATTTCTTTCCACAGACGCTTTTTCCACTATCAAGAACTAGAACATGCTAACTTCTGTAAGGAAAAAAAAGTTCCCATATACTTCAGTGAAAAGGTTATAAATAAGCATAGGGAGAGCATATGTTTAAGTGAAAAGATCAGGGATTTTTTTTTGTCTAAAAAAACAGGTTATCTAGATTCTAGATTCTCTAGATTTCTCTAGAAACCATTTTGCATAAAATTTAGTTCTAGTTTTAAAATTTCATTCAAAAAAATTCAAAACTAGATGGTTAAAAGCATTAAAGCACTAAAAATATTAATTTTGGTCCTGTCAGAGAGAAAAAAATTGCCAAGAAAGTTAAAGTCACTTCCATGTCTCAGAGACATTCATCCACAATGTCAAGATAGTCACAGAGCACACAGGTCACATTCTTTTTTACAATGTCCATAAATCTGCATGAACAAAAAATTAAGTCTACCTCAACTTTACCCTGTCTTCAAACACAAAAAATATCAATAGGTTTTTTCTGTCCCTTGATGAATTTCATATTGTGGTGTAAAATTTTATCTACCATGCTTGAAAAGCAAAACAATTTATAACACAACAACCAGTGGCTGGACTAAATCATGTTTCTAATGGAAATTTCAGCTATATGCCAGAAAACTTCCAGGAAAATTACATTAAAATCAGGCCCTCACTAGCACATACCTACAGACAGAAATTGCCAAAGCCATTCACCAGAAAGAATAAATTTACATGAATATAGACTATGTCCTTGTGTTGCTTTCTGCAGCATCCCAGGCTGTGTCCTAACACATTTAATCAAACTGGAGCCCAGTGGAACTGCAGTTCTTGATAGATTTTTGTGTCAATCATGGCCTGAATTTCTCCTCCATAGGGAATTTCCTTGCTCTCTACTGATCAATAAAAGATCAGTTGCATTTAGACACTTATGCTGTGAGTATAGCATATGCTGTATTTTAATTCCTGTGAGTTTATCTTCACTTCCCTGCACTTCTCAGGGTTTGTAGCTTCACTCTTTATGGTCATGGAATCATGGAATGGTTTGGGTTGGAAGGGACCTTACAGATCATCTGGTTCCAACACCTGTCTGCTTTTCCTTAATTTATATTCCTTAATATAAAAAGGCATGAATGATAAACTTCCACATTTCCCAGGTCTTCTTTGTCCCCCATCTGGGAGATCTTTTACACAACTTTGACAGCACCAGAATAAACACCCACAGCAAAGCATTCAATGGCCCAGCAACTGGACAATCTCACTGTGGTGGTTTTGAAGTGTAAGTGCTCCTATCATGGAATCATTGTGGGATACAGAGATACACAGGGATGAGCTTTAGGCAGCATATCTTTTGTGTTGGGAAGGATGTAAGTTTGACAAGAAAGTCTCACAGATATGTGTGCTTGGCAGAAAGATTTTTGAATGTAGAGTCTGATGAAGGAATAGAGATGGAAGCAAATTTTGATAGAGAAGAAAAGAATTGCTGAGCCAGTCTTACTGGATAACCAAGGAGACAAAGGGTGTGTTAGTTAGAAGGGGTTTTTATGACTTAGAGCAAAGGATAAACCCACCTCAAACAAGAAGATGTTTTTACCAAGCAGAAAGCACAGGCAAACAAGTCAGCAAATGTTGCAAGTAGAAAAAAGGTCTCAGAATTTTCCACTTCAAGAAAACTGAAAAACAACTTCTAGCTTAAACTGTAATGTATTAACTTCTGGTGATTGGAGAATAGCAATATGAATATGGTAATTACAGTAGTTATGATAGGCTAGAGATAACATTTCAGGTATAGACTGGTTCTACTGTATGAAGATGCTCAGCAAAGAAAAGTCTATAATGCATTGTAACCTAAACTCAGGGTCTCCAGGCCTGCCTGCAGCTGGAGCTGACAGCTGTAGGCACAGGCTCTGTCACCCACCACCCTAGACTGCTGTGACATCTTGGATGGAATAAACTGCATTTTGAAGAGCTGCCTGGAGTCCCACATCCCTCATTTAGGTTCTTACACTTCTGGTTTTTGCTCTTTGTGTTTTTAGAACAGGTTTCATAAATCAAACCCATTTATCACCGAAGTCTTCTACAGCCAACAGAAATGACCCTTCCACGCTACAGAAGGAACAAGAATCTTAACACCATGGACATTCTCATTCATTGCAAAGCATTTTGCACTGATATAAAGCATTTGTTCCACACCTATCAATGGAAAGCAGGAGTCCCTGGAGTGAATTGCTGCCTTTAGTAGGACACAACACTACCCAGCAACGCAGGGCAGGAAATGAAGAGCACACCAAGAGCCAGCTGTAAGTGCCGCAGACATTTTTAGGTTGACGATGTAATTATCCCAGCTGGAACCCTGCCAGGAAATCAGCCAGGAAAACACAGCCTCAGTTCATTAATCCAGCTCTTTATGCCACCCAGCTAAACATATCATTTCACATCACACCAGGGCTGCTCTCATTTACACGGCTCGTGGGTGCTAATAATGGTGTGTGGTATCTCCTGCTCTCCTCATTATGGGATCACGTTGAACAGGCCCCAAAAAAAGCTGCTCCACTTTTCTGACAGGCTTTTTTTCCCCAGCCTGGAGTGTTGACAAGAGATGAATGTCTGTGTCATTCTGTGTAATTCTGTTTAAGATCTTTTCCCTCCTCTCTGCTTCTTCATTGTTGTTTGGGTTGGTTTTTTCTAAATATAAGTTACGAAAAGTAAAAGTCTTTTTGTCATGTAAAAAGACAGAAATTCAGTCTAGATAAAGAGTGTGCAAGTTTAGGTTGATGCCTCTAATTCAGGAGAAGGCTCCTGAGGAGAAGCTGAGTCAGCATCACAAACTCAAAAGGGAAAATGTTATAAATTCAGAGAGCACATGGGCACTCATGTCACAACTGAAGATGCTGAGCTACAACTTGACACAACACAAAATAAGTCATGTAAGCAACAGGAAACTGAAGTAGTTAACAAATAAAAATTAATGCCAGAACAGCCAGGCATAAGCATTAAAAATCTAAAAAACCCACCCAACCAAAACCCCACCATCACAGCAACAAACACCCAGCAGAAAAAATAACCAAAAAAACCCATAAAACCCCACTAGAATACTGGAATATCATTGAACATAGAGCACACAGCAAATACTTAACTTATTCTGATGTACTGACAATTGAATGTTTAAGAAAACCCAAACCACACAGGAACATGAAAACAGAGAGGAAAGGAGGAAGAAATACCCTCAGGAGAGAACAGACTGGAATATTCACTAATCAGTGCTTATATACACAAAATTTAACCCTGCATTATTCTCTTATGATCACTTCAGTCCAATTTTTGTAAGATAAAAAAAAAACATAGTATGAGTTCTAGGGGAGTAACTCACTGAATATCAGTATTTTACACCCAAATCCTTTAGACTCCCTTGGAAATCTCAGTTGGAGATCTCTCAGTCTTGTTCTAAAACCCAGGGCTGATGATAATGGCAGATGGTATCTTTAGATTGTAGGAGTTACAATGGAATAAACTTGAAAGGTACTTAATTCTGCTGCAATAAAAATAATTACAAAGTCAATAAAACTGAAACATTTTGTCATAGGCATATATTGAAAACATATTTTTCCCCTACCACACAGGTAAATTTGAAAGCACCTCATACCCATTTTATCTTTTGAAAGAAAATTATCAGACCTTGTGAGTATCTATTTATATTTTTAGGCTTTGATGCTATTTTTTTATATATTTGAAATCACAAGTATTTCTATGCTGCTCTTCTATCTGGTTGATAATTGTTAGATTGTTCAGAAACATATGTACCATAATCCTAGTGCTACATTTGCACCCACAGGCTTTAAACAACTGCTCACATTCAGCCAAGTGAAAAAAATCACATCATTTTGTCACATAGAAGAATAAAAACCAGGCTGAAATGGAACAGTAAGCTTTGGCACTGGGCAAAGCTCTACTCCCATCAAGTATTTTTTCCTGTTGGAACCCTGGATGCTGAGAATTTCAGACTTTCTGTGCTGCCAGGCACTGACCCCCAGGAGAACACTCATTTAACCTGAGGCTGTGGAGAAGGCTTCCAAAATGGAATAACAGAACTGGGATTGTGGATATGGAGTTTGAATAGAAATGTGTAATATCACATGGCGGAAAACTTAAGAGTTTAAGGTTTTAGAATATAGTAATATATATATATAAAGCAAGATGGAGGTTGTAGGGCACAGGCTGGTCCTTCTTTACCTTCTTCTTCACCTTCTACTCCCATGGGTTTGGGTGGTTTTTATGTAATTGGATAAAACAGTCTGCATTGCAGGGCACGGGTGGTTGGTTATTGGGTTAAAAGTAAAAATAATTTAGGTGTCATTTCTTAATTGGACAGTTTATCCTTAAAAGGCCTTGTAGAGAGAGAGATGGGGCTCCATTTTTACCTTGTTAGTGAAGTGCTGTAGAACTCACCCTCTGTGAGACTGTAACACAGATAAGAACTAATAAAGATCTGAGTCCAAACAATAAATACCATCTCACAATTTAATCCCAACCTTGGCAGAAAAGAAGAAAAAGAATTCACATTTTCCCACAAACCTTGTTTTCGAACATCATCTACAGCAGCAACCAACTCCTCCTTGAGATCCTGGCTCTCTTTAGCAATTTGGTCTCCTTTTTCCAAGAAGTTCTGAGTGGCCTGCTCCACTGAGGCAGCCAGAACATGAGCCTTCTTCGAGCGCCCTTTCTTCTTGCCAGACGGTCCTTTATTGCTCGTGTTCACCAGCGTCGTTACCTTTGGGCAGGAAAAACAAGTTTTTGTCAGTTTCAACAATCCTCTATTTATAGGAACACCTAATTCAATCCTCACACTATTTTCTGTGCCCTGGAAGGGATGTTGTGGCCACATGTTTTGAATAGATAAAATTGGAAGTATAAAATCCAGCGGCACGTCCCCCAAAAGAGGGTTTTTCTTTTAACCTCTCCTCAGTCTGGGCTAAGCAAATCAAAGCCAAGCAGCAAAAAGAAAAAGATAAGAACCAGGCATGGCAGGGCTGTGGTGCCAAAGCATCGTTTTTGTTACTTGTTTTCATTTTTAAAAAATGAAGACACTGATAAAATGGAATCTGAACACACAAGGGTCAGAAACCACTCAAAAAGCAATTGTCCCTTGAGATAATGTCCTGGCAGTGACATGCAAGTGGTGACAAAAGCATTGTGGCTATTTTCCAGACATGAAAGGTACAAAGAGCTCCCCCTGCAAAGATTATACAGGTTAAAACTCTTTGCCTTAGTGCTGCTTCACTGTATTCCTAATATTTTGTCATAAAACCACAGCAGGCAGCAAAATGATCCTACCAGTATTTAAACAGAAGGAAACTGCTTCCATGTTTGCAGAATCTCCTGAAGGAATTCTTTATTGAGCTGTCAATAAACTGATTAGAAAGCTTAAAATCACAGCCCAGTGTGTACATCCCACAGCTGAGTGCTGGCAAAGAGGGAATCCTGCACGACTCCAGCAGCACCAGGCTGCTGCTCTGTAAAACTGGAATGTTGAATTTGGTATCAGCAGGTGTTAAATGCACCAAAAAATGAGCAGGGATGCAGTTCTCCCTAACCAGGATACAAACCAGGGCATCTGTAGTGTTGTATCAGTGTTCTAAACCACAAATTTGCTGTAAGAAAATAAATGCCTTTGTAAAAAAGACATTTCACTAAAAACCAAAAGATTCTAAAGCAAGTATGAAAATTCACTGTCGTCTCATTTCTGTTACCAGAAGAGTGACAAGGTCTGTGGTACAGTTTTGACCAAAAAGTCTTTTACCACACTCTTTGTGCTACTTTTTTTTTCTTTCAGCCATTTTTTTTCCAAATCACATTTAAAAACTACAGACTGTGGAAGAATAAATATATGTACCTATATCTATAATCAGGGCTTGAAAATACCATATGGATGCATTGGGAGAAAAAAAAACTAATCCAGGGCCTCCTTTCAGGAAGGAGTCTGCTTGGCGACTGGAATGTAATATTCATCCATCATATGGTTTGGGTTTTTTTTTCCACTGTTTGTATCTAGAAATAATATTTTCTTTATTAGCTTTCCCTTGGAAATATTCCTCATGAAATTTCCTGAAGATCCTTTCATAGTTGATCATTGTCATTGGCATCTAGCTATGGACACCTACAGAAATGCAAATAATTCTAACCCACCACCAAACCATAAGAAAAGTTTATCCGAATTTCCCAATGTGGAAATAGTTATAAATAAATTGAAATAAAACATTTATTACTATTTTCTTTAGGGCCTTTTTGAAATAAAAGAACTGCTTTTTGTTATGCCGCTTAATATGTAGAAATAGATAAAAAATCACTTAAATTGTGATTGCGCTTAAAATCTTCTCAGTTAAGAACTTCTGTGTAGAGCAGATGAACATGTGCAGGTCCTAGAGAGAAGAGGATCCAGTACTAGCAGAAAACCTTTGCCAATGCTCTGAGCTGCTGAGTCCACAACTAACGCAGTCCACAGGAAAATCCAAATTACCACAGAAGATGGAGACTTTTTCTACCACTTATCATAACTCATATATAGGAAACAGCATCCCCAAAGTCAATCCTCTTTTTCAAAAGGGAATACTGGTGTATTCTGTTTTAGCCCACTTCATAGATGTTTTGCTGCTCTTTTTTTTTTCTTCCTTATTTTGTTTCTACCATTAAAAAATAAGTTTCCATCATGGCAAAAGGTGAGACTCAAATATAATCATGGAAAAATGCCAGCAAGAGAACACAAGATCACAAACGGTGCTAGAGGCTTTGTTTGGCTCTGTGATTTGTAAACTTGAAGCAAAGGCTTTAAAATTTTAAACAAGATCTACTGGCATGAAATCCAAAAAAAGGCAACATCTCACTACCCTCTGATCAACAGCATTCAGATGAAACAAGGAGAGAAATTTCCAGGTGGGGCTAGGACATTCCCTTGGAAAAGGAATTCTGGATTCCAGTCTCTGCACCAACAGTTTGGGTTCTGGGTAATACAGAGCTCCATAGGAGAAAAACCACTCATAAAAACTGGAAAATTGCCATTTTACCCACCTTGTGTCAGCTTCTTTAAATTACATTAAATTACGAGTTAAGAGGCTAAAAAAGCAATCTCTTGCAAAATAAGAATTCCTGTTACTTAAAGTCAGCTGTACTGGGACAGGGCAAAGGGGAAGGAAGGCTTCTGACACCAGTGACAGAAAAATCCATGGCATTCAACTTCCTTCCTATTTTTAAAAATCCAATAACCTATGAATTTATATAAATTGCATGAAAAAAAATGAAGCAAAAATAGTAATAACCTTTTATCTTATTAAAATAGCTTGGTTTTTCAGCAGGACTTTCAAGCTAACTGGTTTATTTTAAATATCTTACCCCACCTAAAGTGGTACAAAGGAAAGAATGTCTCTATCAGCTTCTGTTACTAATTAATGCAGAAGTCACCCAAAATTCTGTACAATTATCAAATATATCACTTGATAATTACCATAAGCTCATTTGGCAGCCTTGTAATGATCCTGGCTTTGTGATCACACTAGGGAACCTTGCTCTCTTATTTTATTAAAGAAGCTTCACACAGTCCTAGCACAGATCTCTGCTGGAATAACAGAACTTCACTAATTAATAGTTCAGCCCCATCCTGAATTAGGGCCTCCTTACCCAGCTCCAGCAGCACAAAAGAAAGGTGAGGATGCCTTTGCTAAAAGGAGAAAATTCTATTAACATGGATTTCCCTATGGCAGAGGTCAGGTGTGGGCAGGGAACGCCAGAAGTGAAAGCGGCCAGAGCTGGATCACACACTCATCAAATCAGCAGCTCCAGCTCACACAAGGACATTCCTGGCTCTCTGAATTTAACTGTCTTCCCTACAGATTTCTGAAAGGGGTGGGCCACAAGTTTCAGAGTTGTAATTCTCCCCCTTTGCCTTCTCTTTGCTCAAATTTCATTAGTTACCCAAGACTTTCCATAACCACAATAAAGACAAGCACATATTGACAACTCTTGAAGCAAATATTGATAGACTTTTTTTTCCTTTTATTTTCTTTTTAATTATCTTGCTAATCCTTATGTTTTCTCTCTAGTCCCTCACACAGGACAGATGCCTTGGTATTGTGCTTTCAGCGCAGATTGAGTGATGAAAATATTGAGAGCAGCCCTTTGGAGAAAGGCTTGAGGACACTGGTGGCATATGGCACAGGGACTGGACCAGGTGATCTTTAAAGGTCTCTTCCAGCACAAATAATTTGATGATTCTGTGATTCTACACATTTAAATATCAATGACACAGGCTGTTGGGAGTTCTTCTGAGAGTGGACAGCATTTATATGTTTCCTTGCTTTTTAATAAAGCAAAGCAGGCAAATCAAATACAGCTCTGAAAACATTATGAAAACCATTCAGACAAATACTTGGCTCTGGTTGTGACAGTTGCAATCAATGTAAAAGAGCTTCTCTGAAGGATGACTAATTATTTACAAAAAAAAAAAAAAAAATTAAAATTCACTGTTGTCCCCCATGCCCCTTGTATTTTCAAGTAAGTATCATTTGTTCTTCCTAGTGGCATTTTTTGGATGTGAACAGCTACGAGCAACTCCTCTCTTCTCATGCACTCATAGGTCACCAAGGTGCTGGAAACACTCAGTGACCTGAGCAAAGACAGCCCTGACATTTCACATTTCAGTGGAATGCCCTTTTTTTTTTTCTGGATATCAGCTGCCCTTCCACTCCACTGCACCCTCTCATTGCCTCACTGGCTGTACATCAGTCACCCCCTGAGAACTCAAAATCCTGCTGCTTCCAAAAGAAGTTTGCTGCATCAAAGGAAAAAAAAATAAATCATTACAACTGTCTGGAAACACAAAACATCTTCTTCCAAAATGTCTCATGGCTGGGCTTGGTTTTTTGGGATTTTTGTTTTGGGTTTTTTTTTTCCTTTGGCAGAAGAGACCTTTCAAAACACCTGGAAAGAGAAGCAGATTGTGTTGGGGGTTACCTGGGAAGATCTAATTTGATTCCCTGCTCCAAACGAGGTAGAGAACAGAACTGAGCACTGTGTTTGTGACCTTCCCTTGGACCATCCGGCAGTACAGCAAACAGGGATGGGATTTTGCCATACAAATTCCTGGCTCTGCACACCAAAGACTTAAGTTATGATGTGGCTCTCCGCAGCAGCTCATTAGCTGATCCCACTCCAACTGCAAGGTGTTATTGAGCAAAGTACAGCAGAAAATGCTTTCAATAACTTTTCATTCACATACAAAACAGAAAAGCAGCTAAATTGGATTTTTTCCACATTTCTGCAGAGGAGAAGATAACTTGCTGGTTTTTTTCCCATATTTGTGCTTATTTTCTAGTGCCATACAAAAAGAAGGCTTTTTTCCCCTATTACACCAATATGTGTGAACACAGATGTTCTGCTGAGCACAATCCAGTCTGTAACATAACTCCATTTTTTGATAATAACTGTTCTTCAATTTTCCCTATCAACTTGACTAATTTGCCACTGTCCTTACCCCATAAATCATAACAGCTTACATAATTAACT
The DNA here is from genome assembly GCF_901933205.1 of Camarhynchus parvulus. NCBI lineage: Eukaryota > Metazoa > Chordata > Aves > Passeriformes > Thraupidae > Camarhynchus > Camarhynchus parvulus. The sequence continues at coordinate 4,140,626 of NC_044574.1, read as the reverse complement.
CTTGTCATTATCTCCGCACGATTAGCACCAGCTGTCTACCTAATTCATAGAACGGAAATTCTCTTTCTATTCTATGTGGATATTTGGATTCTCATTGATGAGCAGAACTTTGCCCATCCACACTGAGTTCCAGGGGTTTAACCCAGCTTTTTGTACTCCTTCCAGCTCCCCTCAGTGTTTGCAAACACCTGGGGGTGAGAGGCATTCAGAAACAAGCAGGCTCCTCTCCTTAATACAGAAATTATTGGCTGGGGTGCTACAAAGTGCCAGTGCCACACCTCCCTTTTGGCTGGGAAGCACCCAGATAACTGAGGCAGCACTGATTAGAGCCAGGATATCTTTATATTTTAATCCTCAGTGTAGCTTGAGGACAGCAAGCAGCCCTGATTCACATTTCTGCTGCCAAACACTGATTCCTGAACAAATCTGCATATTTATATTCTGCCCACATGATGCACCTTTAGGATGTAATTTGGAGATAGCAACACCGTTGCTGCTAATTTTTATTTTTCTTATCAGTGCTCCCACCACAGGAAGAGGTTTACATCCTGGCCAACGTGATTGAATATTATATAAGGCACTTTAAAAGTTCTTCAGCAAGTATTAATTCTCAGTGGAATTTCTAACTACTTGTTATGCTATCAAAAAGAATAAAAAATAAATAAACCACCTCACACTTACTTTCCTCCTACAAATCTTCACGAAAAACTATCAAAGATGTCTACAACAGACATACAAGCCTGAAATATGTTTTCACAAAACATATTGTTAAGAAAAAGAAGACTAGAAAAACACAATTAAATGAAGAATCATGGTTATGTTCCTCCTACAAATCTTGATGAAAAATGAAGGCACAAAAACCTGCAGCATGTTTTCACTGACTCTCCCATAACTGAAACAAGAATCAATTTAAATTAAGCTAATAAAATGTCTCCCATAATACAATTTGTCTCTAATTTTCAATAAATTAGACGCAAAGGTTATTAAATTCTCCTTTTGTGACAAATTTCTCCTGTTAATTGGCACTAAAGGACTGTGATGCTATTTAGAAGCCAAATGTGAATTCCAGGAATTACCTGGTAGACAGGAAAAAGAGATTATGTTAATATTCCAGTCATGAAAGACAGAAGATTTCTATTCCTCAGGTTTCCCAAGGATTCACTTGCTCCTTACATTACCTTGAGGTTCCTCACACCATCCTATTGTCAGCTGGTAACTCCAGGACTTCACCATCTCTTGGCACTGGCAGCACAAGCAGCAACATCCATTACTGTCCCCTCTCTGTGCTGGCAGGATTGCAAAACCTCACTTTTAACCACTAAATAACCCCATTCCTGAGCACGTGCTTCCAGTATTTTGTTAGGATTTTGGCAATTCCAGCTTTTGCCAAGAGAGAAAAGCTGAAGCAGGTGTTTAATTGGAGCAACTACACATTCTTTAGCAAAACCATTGGCTTAATCTGACTCCTAAAAAATCTGTTCAATGCCTTAAAATGCAAGAAAATGATGAAAGTCAAATTTTAAGATTTTCCTCTCGATGTGTAATTCATTGTGGGTTTTCTAATTGCACAAAAGGGCTTGGTCCCAGTCAAGTCCAACAGCCAAAGACAGCACAGAATCCACAGATTTCCATAATTTCATGTTTTTATGTTACACCAAAGCACATTGGGCTGTACCATTTCAAAAATTCGTATCTATGCCTTGTGTTAAACATGCATTTTCTCTCATCTCTTTCTTCATTATACATAAGAGTATTTCATGATCCCACTAAGATGAAAAGAGGAACAAGAATTCCTCCCCAGACAATGGCCTAATTTTGGCAGGATGACCACCTGAGGGGTCAGGCCATGAACTGGGGGGGCACAGCACTGTCATGGGGGTAAGAAATGTCTTGGGGGTAAGAAATGTGGGTTTGAAGTTCCTCAGGCTCAGCAGAGAAGTGAACCAGGTCTTCTTCCTTCACAGGTGACCACCTTAACACCTGGGATATTTCATAAGAAGGTGAGCTGCAGTGTTCTTGGGCTTGAGGAATGAAGCCCATAAAGAAGAATGAGCCATTTTTTAACCCTGAAGGAAGATTTCAAGCTAAGTCCAAGCAAACTTGTGCTCTCTTAATCACCATGTGATGTAAGCTCCCCTCTGCAGGCTCAGAGTTCAGCATGTAAATTCTGGAAAGGGATGAGATTTCAAAAAGCTCCCTTTCACATCTCTCCCACAACATCTTCTAAATCTCACTCCTAAGCTTCTCTCTTCTCTTCCCCATGTGTTGAAAAGGAGAACTAATCATGTAACTTCTGTTTATGGATTACACTCCCAGAGCTGGGTGCCTAAACGGACTTGGCACCTCCAAACCTTCGAGTCTTCCAAAGCTCTAAATCAAGGATCCTTCTGGGTTTTATATAGCAGAGACTGAATTTTAATTGGAGCAACATTTGGCAAATCCTTCCTGCTTGTGATCCTGTCACTATCTTCCTTCTGTTTCTCATTGTCCAAGTGAGACAACATCACATATCCATGTGGGAACTTAAAATGCTGAAACCACCAAAGGCAAAATTATTTGGCTCTAAATGATCATCTCCGTGCAACTCAGCAGTGGTTTAACAGACCACAACGCACAAAACATTCCTTGAAAGATTAAAACATGAAGTTTATCTTACCCCAGCTAAAAAAAATCAGAAAGCTGGAATCTACCTGATAATCAGTAAATACATATTAAATAGAGTGACCTCAAAGCAGCCAAAAATGTCAACTTCCAGTGCTGTGTTAAATGATCTTGGCAACCACTGAGCAGTAATTGAGGATGAAGTAATTTTTTGCATTCAGTAACTTTAGTTAATTTCTCATAGTAATAAGTTATTACTACTGCAAGCCCCTGCTGACATCTGTTATTTTCCTTGTTAATTAATACAGTAAATGTCACTGATGCCATCCATAAGTGCGTGTTTTTCTGCAGTTTTACCAACTTTTAATTTTGGGAGAAAACTTTGTTGCGCTAATTTTGGATGTAGAAGAAAAGCCTTCATCATCTCCAGTTTTCTGTCAGGATAGGAAGCCCCCCAAAAAAGCTGCCCACAATCTACGTGAAGGATAAATAAAAAGTACAAATCAAAGTATAAAGCAACACCACATAACTCTAATTAAACTCCAGTTCCTTGCAAAACTGAACACAGCACTAGTAGTCAAGCTTACAAACACATCACATGGAATATGTGACATATGTAGTCAATAGCTATGTATTAGTATCACAACATTAAGTCTCAAAGGGTATCAAAAATAAAAGATTGATGGTATTATGTAGGAGAAAATCAACAAGCAAGTTTTCATTTCCATACTCAGTTATCAGCATTAATCAATCAGAAACAAAGCTACCTTGGCCTAAATATTATTAAGTGGATCCTCAAAATCTCAACCAAAAAAACCCACACAAAACAAGACAAGGAAAACACACACATCTGTAGTTGAACTAGAATAAATGCAAGTGTATTTGTACTCATCTCAAAAGTACCAAGTCACCTGAGAGCTGTAAACCAAAAAAAAAAAGCCAAAAAGCTATGTGGCATCACACTGCCTCCCATTCCACCAGCAGCCTTTATTTCTCCTTGTTCTTTAGCAGAACAGAGAACAAATCCAAAGGATCTCAGACTGATCCAAGGAAGATATTGCATTTAACCACATGAGGGCACACCACACTAGAGTAATAGAAAAACTCCTGTGAAATCCCTGGATTCATGGTACTTGTGTTGTTTTATTGGATCTATAGGAGAGCACAAGCCTTGGCACTGTAAACAGCACATGCCTGACAAAGGGAAATCCTTAGCTGATATTTAATGCACTATTTTCTTGCCACTTGTTGGTTTAAAAATCTGCTAGCAATCTTACAAGCAGCAGTATTTAAGATGCAGTTATCAAAGGAACTCAACCACAGAGCAGGCAGCAAGTTGTGCTGGCTAGGGGAAAAAATTGAAGGAAAAAGAAAAAGTGAGATAGAAATTGCTTTAGTGAGGTTCTACAGCTTTTCACAACCAGTTCTGGGGTTGTGGACTCTCTACCCCTTGAAGTGGCCAGGGCCAGGCTGGAGGGAGCTTGGAGCAACCTGGGATAGTGGAAGGTGTCCCTGCCCCTGGCAGGGGGTGGAACTGGATGATTTCAGTATCCCTTCCAACTCAAACCATTCTAGAATTGCACTAAGGAACTAAAACACCTGCAAGTTTTATTTCCTACCTTACTAGATACCATATCTGGAATAGAAACTTCAATATTATCTTTCTTTAGGCTTTTTCTCCAATGACTCAGACATTGTACGAGGAGAAATAACACAAAAGAATTTAAATAATCCTGTACTGGATACCAAAATAAGATAGCAGACAACTACAAAGGCAGGTAGAACAATATTTAAGCTTCTCAAAGGCAGCTGATCTCCCCAGGCTGGAGAGAGGAGTTGCTCCACAAGGAGTCGCTTCCTCAGGGTAATGTTATTGTTTGTGAACTGCCCTAAACAGCACTGAAAACAATCTCATACATCACTAAATACCAAAGGCAAACGATTCCCAGGAGTTTCTGTTTCAGTTAATGTAAAGTACTGTAAGTGAAGGAAGTAAAGTATTTCAGACATATGTGGTGAGTTAGTGCTCTGGTTTCTCTGTAACAACTAATATATCTTTTTTTAATGAAAACCTTGCCCATAAAGAACAGCAGAAAACAGAAGCAAGCAATCTTCCACTCTATATATACATAGATTAAATTAAAACTCCCCCAGAACTGATACTACTTAATTTTCTGGGGGGTCTATTCTGAATATTAAGATTAATAATGAAATTAACTTCTTCTTCCTGCCATTCCATTGCACTCAGGCTTATGTTAGAACAGTGCAGAGTATCCTGGTGAGACTGCAAATCCAGAGCACCTATGAAGTCCCACTCAGTAAGGCAGAAGAGAGTATTCCCTGAAGGATGCTTTATTTAGGTTGTTTATTTTGCACATTTCACACACTGTATAAAATCTCCATCGCCAACGTAAAATTCTCAAATTAGCACAGAATCACAGAATATCCTGAGCTGGAAGGGACCCACAAGGATCATCCAGTCCAGCTCCTGTCCCTGCACAGACACCCCAACAATCCCACCCTGTGTCTGGAGCAGTGTCCAAACTCTCCTGGAGCTTTGGCAGATTGGGGCCTGTGCCCATGCCCTGGGGAGCCTGGGCAGTGCCCAGCACCCTCTGGGGGAAGAACCTTTCCCTGAAACCCAAACTAAACCTTCCCTGGGACAGCTCCAGCCACTCCCCTGGGTCCTGTCACAGGGAGCAGAGCTTGGAGCTGCCCCTCAGGAGGAGCTGCAGACCCTGACTCTTCTCCAGCTGAACAAGCACAGTCACCTCAGCCACTCCTCATATGGCCCCCCTAGAGCCTTCACCATCTTCATAGCTGTTATATACATCATCATAACTCCATTTAGGCTGGAAGGGACCTCTGGATATCTAGCCCAGCTCCTCAACTAACCAGGGCCACCTTCAAAGTAGGATAAGGATTTGTTCCAGTACTGCAATGTCTGGTTTATTCATCAGTGTCACTGTCATATTTTCTGAAAAAATCCTCTTGCCCAGGATTCTTCTCCTGGAAAGCTGAGAAGCCTCAGAGAAAAAGGAAAACAATATTATCTCATTTGATTCTCCTGTGTTTTCCTGCTTTGGAATGTGGTTTGGAGATTGTTTATCCAACAGGTGATTGTTTCATTGGTTTCATGTGAATTGTTTTGACTTAATGATCAATCATGTTCAAGCTGTGTTGGGACTCTGGAAAGAGTCACGAGTTTTTCTTTAGTACTTTTCCAGCCTTCTTTAAGCTTCCTCTCTGTACTCTTTAGTATAGTTTAGTACAGTATTCTTTAATATAATATAGTATCTTACAATAATAAATTAGCCTTCTAAGAACATGTAATCAGATTCATCATTCCTTCATCTGGGAACCCTGTGAATACAAGACATGAGCCCCAAAAAGGACTCAGTACTGCAGATGTGGTCTTAGAACAACTGCTGAGAGGGGAACTCTTGCTTACCTTCACTCTCTATTATTCTTATGCTAACCCCACCAAAACAGCTCAGCCCCATGTTAACGTGGCTCTCCAGTCCCATGTTCTGAATTTTCCAGCAGACTCTGACATTCTCCCTGCAGGGCAGTGCTCAGTCAGCCTCTACCCAGCCCACATCACAGCACCAGGTGACTCCATCCCCCTGCAGGACTCTGCACTGGCTTTTGCTGAGCTTCCCTTGGTTCTGTCAGCCCATTTCCCCACCTGCTGAGACACTCCTCACGCCAGCCCTACGTCTTGAGCGTATCAACCTTCCTCCCAAATTGGTGCTGTCTGGAAATTTCTTGAGGGTGCATTTCACCCCTGCCCAGACCAATGACAAGACATCAAACAAGGTCAGCTCAATTCCAAGCCCTGCAGAATTCCCTTGCAATTGGTGGCCATCAATTTTCCACCCCTACTATTGAAGTCCAGAAGTCCAGCCAATTTTTGACCTCCTCTGTAGTCCCCATATCCCCTGAACATTGTAAAGAGACTAAGAAGACAGAGCCTGTATTTCATCTACAGTTAGAAAGCAAAGCCTATATTTCATCTATGTTTCTTTCTATTGTATATCTTTTCACAGCAATACAGGAAAAAAAAACTATCCTAAAAAAACACCACCAGAAAAAGAACAGAACTGTGTTATTACAAACAACTTGTGTGAGAGATTTGATGGAGTCTGTAGAAAGGTTCCTTAGGATCTTTTTGGTTTGTTTTTCTTTTTTTTTTTTTTAAATAATAACAGACTGAGCTTTCAAGTCATTACTATACAGCTAAAATGAGACTCAAAGATATCTTTTGATGGTCATGCACAGGGTGTATCTGCCATTGGAGATCGACCACCTCATCCACTTTGGCTGGGGGGGGTCTCACATCACTTTCCAGTACAGCATATTTCATGAATTACAAGGGTATGGTGCTAAGCTGGCACACAAACACAGAATCACAGAATCATGGAACAGTTTGGGGTGGAAGAGACTTTAAAGACCACCTGGTTCCAAGTCCCCTGTCACGGGCAGGGACACCTCCCACTACCCCAGGTGGCTCCAAGCCCTGTCCAACCTGGCCCAGGACACTTCCAGGGATCCAGGGGCATCCACAGCTTCTCTGGGTAACCTGTGCCAGGATCTCACAGGGAAGAATTTCTTCCCAATATCTAACCTAAATTTCACCTTTTTCAGTCTAACCCATTACTTCTTATCCTACCACTACAGTTCCTGATGAAGAATCCCACTCTGGCTTCCCTGTAGTCCCTTGGATACTGGAAGGTGCTGTGAGGTCTCCACACCATCTTTTCCTCTCCAACCCCAACTCCCTCAGCCTGTCCTCATAGGGGAGGTCCTCTGGTCCCCTTCTCAACTTGGTGGCCTCCTCTGGACTTGTTCCAACAGTTCCATGTCGTTCCTATACTGAGGGCACCCAAAATGTATCCAGCACTGCCAGTGGGGTGTCACAAGAGCAGAGCAAAGGGGGACAATCACCTCCCTCGACCTGCTGGCCACACTCCTTTGGATGCACATTTATTTTGGAATTTCATCACTAAGGATGTGCCAAGGCAGAACAGATGCTAATTCAAACAGCCTGTTGTTTAAAGACAGAATTCCAGACATGGCAAAAGAGAACATTTCCAGAAACCTCCCTTGGTCAAACTTGAAGTAAGCACTGGCTTTCTCCCAGGCTTCTCCAGGAACTGATCCATCTCTGTCCTCCTCCTGCTGTTCTAGATATTTTGTCAGAAGAACAGAGAGCAGCAACATCATCCCACACAGAACTAACAGCCACTGTTGTCCCACACACTCCACAGACAGATCTGGTTGAGGAGACATCAACTCTTCTTTTTTTTCCCCCTTTGTTTGTTTCAACAGAACCATGAGTAATACACGTAATTATGCCACTGCATATGGCACCTAAACCTGCCTGATCACCCCAGCACCAGGCATTTGTCTGCCTACCTGATCCCTGAATTTGGGGTTGTGTTTTTCTCCCCCATGGCACAGTTCAGGCTGTTTTTCCCCTCCTGCAGCAAATTAAATACTCCCTCCTAACCCACTGTCCCTTGCCATTGCCACCATCAGCACTGATTTTCTGAACAGCAGCACAATAACAGGAACTCTGGATTAAACTTAACCCTGCGGGGAGGGAAACAACAAAATCACAAAATTTGAAGGGCTGTAACCTCAATCGGCAGCGACAGCCAAGAAAAGTCTTAGAAATGTAAAAGAAAAGAATCTGATATATATTCCCAGCACTAAGTGGCAATTGGCAGCACAGAACAGCAGGTGCCAAGGAGAAGTTGGTGTGTCTGAAACACAAAGTGACATTAAATTGGTTTTCAGCTCATTCTGACTAAAGCAAAGAGACACAAAATAAGCTTTTTACTAAAATCCAAATGCATTAATTAACACTAAATATATGGACTTCAGGCTGTATTTGTAAGAATAAGCTATTTAACAGAGATGTCATCCTTAACAGCATATAATTCCATACTACATTTTAGAAACAATTATCTCAGTAGGCTATTACTGCTAAAAATTAAAAAGGAAAAAAAGAGATCTTTTCAGTCAGCTTCTTAACAAGCACGTCTAAACTGTTTTCTTTAATTATTAAAAGGAAAGCCTTTAAAAAAATGCCAAAATTCTCCAACACAACTGTTAAGAGTACACAAAGCCCTGTAACACAAATTTCCTTTCCCACAAAATACTGCTCAGGCAAAGAATGGTTGTTCCTCACAAATGCTACTCAGAAATGTTGAAAACCACCCAACATTAAGTCTTTGGGGATGCAGTTTAATTTCTCTGCCTTCGGAGCAATGCATAAAGTCAGTAGAAATCTGTACATCTCTAAGTAGCAAAAAAAAAACCCCACAAGCATTGACTCACAAAAAGTCCAAAAATTTGCAAATAAATCCAGCTGAATGTACAATATGAGAAGTTTTAGGCAGTTACCACAGGGAATGTAACAGCTGGTAAAAATCACCATCCATACTATAACCTAGGAGACTCCAGAGACTGGGAATAGTAAAATTAAGATTAGTATCTATGAGTGGTTTGTTAAGTACCACAGTTAAAGCAGGGAAAAAAAAAAAAGGATTAAAAGAACAAGCATTTAGTCAAACTAAACATAAAAATTCTTCCAGTCTGCCACTTGAAAGCTTGCACATTAGGCTATGTACTGCTCCTACTGCTGCTTCAAGGAGTGTCTTTATACTTGGGTTGGGTATTGTTTGTGTTCTTTTATCTTAGATATAATGAACCTCTTTTTATTAACCGTGTCAATTGATTAAAGTTTCATTTAAATATGAATGCATCTCCTGCACTGTTTCTAGATAAATTCTCTTTTTTGCTGTTTGCTGTAAATTATATGAATATAATTATCAAGGAAGGAAGAAAATACCTGATTTTCCTTCTGCCTTTTTTTTTCCTTTTTGGTTTTTTTTTTTTTGGTTTTTGTTTTGTTTTGGTTTTGTTTTGTTTTGTAATAAAGAACACAGTTCTGAGTCCTTACAGAAAATACTCCCTTATAATGTTAAAGGGAATTAAATTTCTATAGAGTGAAAGATTAAGCCAGGTATGTTCTGGAGTGAGTTAACAGAAGGCAGTTTGCTGTTAAATCACTTTAGAAGATAATTCTACATCACTGAACAAAACCTTCACTAAGATTTATATATCAAATTCTATAATTTGTTATTTTGGGGGATTATCCACCAGGATGACAGAATGATGAGTAATTGAAACCAATACTTTTTTTAATGCAAATGTATGAAGTTTTGGAGGTGTCACCAGGATAAGAGAGATATAAAATAAGGGTATTTATTTGATTGTTACAAAACTGTACTGGAAAGATTCCCTGCCAGAGCTGCCACTGCATCTCCTCTCCCGCAAGAACAGCTTTTTTTCTGATCTGCAGCCACAACAAGGATCTTTTTTAGGCAGCAGCACTGGCCCATCATGAACAGCAGTCGATGACTTGCAGCTGCTGGTCCTGCTCCACCGGCAGCCACAGCCACACCAGATTTCCACTTGGCTCAAACAAATTCTCTTATTCACCCAACTGATGGAGTCAAACTTGTGCAAAGCCCACCGTGGCCAATAATTCTGAATTTAAAACCAAAACCAAGCTGCTCAAATGATTTCGTACACATGATAATACAGTGTTAGCAGAACTAGGAGCCCTTATGCAAAGGTTGTTTGCATCACTTCAGTGTTTAGATGCTGTTCAGGATTTAGCTATCAAAATTATGATCTTGCACTTTTTCCACTCAATATGTAAATACTGGACCTCTTCAAAGCAATTCTCTTTGGGACTCCTGACATTTAAAATAAAACAATGGCAGAAGGAGCAAATGAACTTTCTTACTTTAATGCAGGACAGTACATTCAGACTCTATTTCTATTTATTGAAACACTCCATTTAAAAATTCCATCAGGACTGTACTGCAAGCTGCTTTTGCTCTCTTGTTCCAATTATTTACTTTCTCGGAATACTTTTTGTATCAAGTTTTCTCATTAAAAAATAAACAGCCAAACCTTTCCTGTACACACACAAGTTTTGATGACAGAGTGCCAACTAAAAGGAGTTTCCTATGAACTGAAAAATGTCAGTCTTACAAATTACACTTATTTGTAACTATTTATTAAGTTAACAATTTAGTATTTCAAAGGCCTATTTTTAAGTTTTGAAGGCCTTTGTTAAGTGAACTGGTTTTGCAATAAATCCAAAAAAATGTGATTTGCTGGGCTGACAAACTGTTGGAAAGGTGAGAAGAGGATTTAGAGGAAGGTGTGGGAGTGGGATATAGAACAGCACATGCCTGAAAAAGGTTGTTGGGGTGTTTGAGGTTTTTTTGGATTGTTTTTAATACTGCACTGGAAGAAGAAACTAAGAAACACATCCTGTGGAAAACCCTTTTAAAAAGTTCGATCAGTTCTACATGATAAAAGGAAGAGAAGAGACTGCTCAGTGCATACATTTCAGATAAATAAAATCATCAGCATACTGAAATTTAATTATGAGATTCCTCAAATCTGTGCAAACCAAGAACCTGCATTTTTGATACAAACTGCTAAGTAAATTTTATTAAATCTGATTGTTCAGATTGTTTCTCAAACAGGAAAACACCACCTCCAAAAAACAAAAATATATTAATTTATGCTGAATTGTTGAAAGTTAATCCACAACTTCAAGAGAAACTTGGATGAACAATCCCTGCACTAAGTCCAGCAGAGTCACACAGGTCTGCAACAGAGGGGCAGTGCCCAAAAACATCCACAGAATTATTAAAGTTATTAATTTGTGAAGGAATTGCTTTTAGCTGACAAGAAACTCGCTAAAGCTTAATGACTATCTTAACAAACATCTGAAAAATATCAGCAATTAAGAAGGATGAGTGTAAAAAGAACAAGTGGTTTCTTTGGATGTAGTTATATGAAATTAAGGATGGGATTACACACATTGAATAGCAGGAAATGTTTGTTTTCAGGAACACAAACAGATCACTGTGCCACACAAGAATAATTAGAAATATTTCTATTTCTTGGCTGTCACTTTCTTTTTTTTCTAATATTCCTCTGTGTATTGTTGTTATTGTTGATTTTAATAATTTGAAAAATTTGCACCTATGACTGTGAATACAAATTAATTAAAATAAAATAAAGAGGAAAGGTTCCATTCCTAAGCAACTAAATTAACCCAGGTCAGCACCCAAAGATTTCATGCAGTATTAGACAAGCAGAAACTGCTTCAATTAATATATTCACATTTCCAGAAGAATTAGAAGCTGTTCAGTACTGGAATAACCATTGATATGTTTATTCCCCCCCAAAGGCTTTCTTGGGAGTTCAGATTTCATAGAAAATGTTCTAGATATCTTTTAAAAACAATGTTGACTATTGAGTAGGTGAGACAAAATTAAATTACATGGCAAAAAAAAAAATCATAATATAACATGAAAACAAGGGGCAAACATCAAACCTTGCCTCTAAATGAGGCAGGATCTGCCTTTAAGTGACAGATCTTGTTTTACAAACACAATTCACACACAGAACACCTTCAATATTCCCCATATGTGTCACCACCAAGCAAACTTGAGATCTAAATAACCTGATGTTTTCCCACACAGGCAAGTGCAGGTGGAAGGAATATGTTCATGAGGCTTAAATATTCACTTTTATTCATACATGAAACAGGAGTCACAGAAAGGACATTAAGTTAGACAACCTCAGACAATTACCATAGAAACCCACTTACATCTGTTAAATATTTTTGGCCAGCAAATGAATTCAAGTCATTAAGTATTTATGCTCTCTTAAATACAATCTGTTAGAAATGGAGAACTTATTTCATTTAATGCACAAGCAAAGGCTTTCACACCTGCTAACTTCTGAAAACCCCAAATATTTCCTGTTTAGCCACAGGAGCTCTGAAGGCTGTGGTCCCCCTGCTGTTCCAACATCCCTGATAAACTTTGTAGCTCCAGCAGAGGCTGGGAAGGGACTGAAGCACCAAGAGGTGCCATTATTCATTAGGCTCATGATGCTCCTGCCTGAGGAATGAATCCCAACTCTGCCCTGCTCTGACTTGGGGCACAGCTTGCACTCACAGATAAAGTCCCCATTTAAAACCCTGTTGCCACAAAGAAAGCAGCTGGTTTATCTCCAGCTGATGAATTCTCTGATTTTTAAGAAGGTGTTAGGTTGCTTATTAGTCTCAAAACTTGAGCAACCAGCTCAGGGGGAAGCCAGAACTTCCTCACCAAGAAAATTTAGGCTCTTTCAGACTAAGTGGAAAGGAATGATTTGTTAGGAGAATAAGAAGTCTCAATGCTGACCTGAAACTATGCAGTCTCTAAAAATAATAAAAAGGAAAACCTACACAGACACACACTCCAGAGGAGCAGATTCCTTCCTTCTGTTTAACACACAGGAAAGAATCGCCCTTTCACAGATAGCAGAAAAAAAATCCCAGAAAAATGCAAACCACCACAAAGACTCCCACAATATTTAAAGTTGTGTTTGTCATTGTTTCTGATTATCAATCTCTGTCTGAAGACAGTGTGGTTGTTTATTCTTGACCCAGGCCTTGATCTCAATCCCACAACTTAATAAAAATCTTACAGCTTTTTTAGACTAGCACAATCTAACAATCTTTTTATTCTTAACAAAAAATGTCTTGAGAACTGAAATGGGAGAAAGGTCAAAAAAAGCACCACAACCTTTCCTGCTTGCTCTATGAAAAAAAATTTTAATATTATGTCTTGTGTTTGTTCACATCTTTTTTTTTTTTTTTTCTTTTCAGGAAATTGCTCAGAATGTGATCATAACCTTTCCCAAAGCCCAGAATAATATAACTCAATAATAAATGTAATTAAAATGTAACAGCTAAGATCCCTGGACTCAAGATCTTACATACAGAGTACCTCTGCTCATCAAAGGTCTCCACCAGTTTTCTTACTCTCTCCCAGGCCTGTGATAGAGATCTTGGAAGTGAAATACTTCAGCCTTCAAATTCAGCTGAAGGATAATAAATAAAAGGACATAATAAATAAAAGGACATAGGAATAAAAGGACAGAGGAAAAAGACCCGAGACCTCAAGAACATTTCTGGCATTTGATATATGAATAAAGTGGAAAGGAAACAGATGGCACAGTATGCATAAAATCCACTATTATGCTAATGAAATTAATCAAACTAAAGCTGACCATAAAGTAGCACAGAGGACACTTGCTGCTTTTAGGGATAAAATGGGAGACAAACTTCAATGCTAAAATAAAAAGTTAGCACAGAGAGGAAAAAACAAGGATATACATAAAGCTATTGTTGTTCCCAAGAGATGCTGTGATGTGATGTCATGTGATTGCCACTGCTCACTGATGGTCAGAAAGGCAAAGAATGAAATTTAACAAAACAAAAAGACAAAAAAATCGTTCTGGCATTATATTCATGGAAAGGGTGCAAAAATATTTGGGCTATCTCACACCAAAACAGAACCAGCTCCACCTCTCTGTCCTTCCTGGCACTGGCACAGCAGAACTCTGGTTTTACAGACCTTGAAATGACCCCAAGCTGCAGCAGGGGAGGTTGAGATCAGGTATCAGGAAAAGGTTTCCCACAGAAAGGGTTGTCCAGCATTGCAACAGACCCTGCAGGGCAGTGGTGGAGCTGCCATGCCTGGGAGTGTTCAAAAAACCTGTGCATGCGGCACTTGGGGACACAGCCTAGTGGGGAACCTGGTGGTGCTGTGCTGATGGTTGGACTTGATTATCTTAGAGGTCCTTCCCAGCTTTAATGGTTCTGTGATTCTATGAACACCATCCACTGCATGACTTCCTTGGGAAATCTATTTCAATGCCTCCCCAGTCTTACTGCAAGAGAGCTTCTCCCAATATCAATTTGCAATCTTCCCAGTTGGAAATTATCTCCATTATTTCTCTTCCTACCCACTCCTGCCACAGAAAACAAATCATCCCATTGCCTCCTCGTGTATTTGAGAACTGCTACTTTCCACTTCACTCACCTTCCCGTAGAATAACTGCTCCATTTTGTCCCATCTTTCACAGAAAGTCGTGTTTTCAAGGTTTCTAATCTTAGTTATCACTCTTATCTAGACACCCTGTAACTCAAATCTTTGCTCAATGCAGGGTTTAAACTGGACATTATATCAAATCCTGGAGGGACAGACACTGATCTTTGCTCTCTGTGACAGTGACAGGACCCAGGGAAGGGCTGGAGCTGGGTCAGGGGGATTTATGTGGGATATCAGGAAAGGTTCTTCCCCCAGAGGGTGCTGGGCAATGCCCAAGCTTCCCAGGGAATGGGCACAGCCCCGAGGCTGCCAGAGCTCCAGGAGAGTTTGGACAATACTCCCAGACACAGGGTGGGATTGTTGGGGTGTCTGTACAGAGCCAGGAGCTGGACTGGATGATCCCTGTGTGTCCCTTCCAGCTCAGGATATTCCCTGAATCTCTGACCTTACTTGACCAGTACAGCCCCACCAGGGCTGAAAAGCCATGGCAGGAATATTTTTCAGGATGGATTATCTCTGATGCACAGCTGATTTAGTGCAGGCCTGTTCAGTAAATCACAACACTCTTGCCATGCTCATCTACGAGGCATTCTACAATTCCTTGTCCCCTCTGTGATGGCAGGTCACTGATGTGTATTTATGCAGTTAATTACACTTGGCCAAAGGCAGAGCTTTCTAATTGTCTGCACTGAATTAGATTCTATATTTTCAGATTATCATTTGCACTTTGCCAAGGTTATGTTGACTCCTCATTCTGTCTCCCAGCAGGCTTCCAGCCCCAGCTCAAGCTTGGTGTTGAAGGCATTTCTCCATTCCATCATCTGGACCTTTAGTTAAAACACTGAAAAAATCAGAATACCATTGAGCTGACACACCTTTATTGACAGTGAAACCAGGGAGTAAATCTCATTCCATAGCAGCTGCACCCAAATCCCCTGACAGTGTCACTTCAGGCAGTATTGAAAGTTTTAAACAAGTCAAGACACACAGCACCAGGCTTTCCTTATTTAGTCAAGTTTCATCCCTGGCAGAGGAGGTAACTGCAAAAATCCACGTTTCTTACACGCTGTACAAACACCACAAAAAGTGCTGACAAGAATTAGCTGAGAATCAAATCACTGCCTCAAAAACAGACAGTGGAACTGGAACAAAAAACTGAGGGAGGAGAGTGACTGGAAAGAGCAAAACTTCCTCCCTGCACATCCCCTTTGTGAAACTTTCACTGATTTTGTGTTCTACCTCCTTTTTTGCCCAAATCTGAGGCTGAGGAAGTCTTGGCTCTTGCCAATCAGTGGTTCAAGGAGAGTGATCCCTGAAAATTTACCAAGCCAAGCAATCTCCCACAGCCACCTGTCAGGACCCAGGACATCCCTCTGGCTGTCCTGAGCAGCCAAGACCCCTGCCCGGGGGCTCAGAGACCCTGGCACAGAGCCCAGAAATGCCTGTGGTTTTGATTATGACCCATGGAGCAAGTTACCAACCTTATATGAAGATCTGCAAGCCACGACAAATTAAGTAGAATGATAGTGAATTTATCACAGGGTGAAAAAGTAGATTTTGGGGTTTTTAGAACGGGGATTCAGGGGGGCAAGATGGAGGGATCTGGGCGTGCCCAGCCTTCCTTCTTCTTCTTGGCCTCCATCTTCTACTGTGATGGTGGCACTTTTGGATTGGTTTAGAGTACAAGCTCACTGTCTAACATAGGTGATAGGTATTGGAAAGTAATTGTAAATATTGTACACATAGTTTTTAGTATAAAAAGATAACACCGCTCCGGGGACGGCCAGAGTGCCTCTGACTGTCGTGCTAAGTGGACCTCGGCAGGTCAGGAGAAAGAATTTTATAGATAAGAAACAATAAACAACCTTGAGAATGAGAACTGAGGAGCCCTGACTCCTTCTTCAAGCACCAGGCTGGGAAAAGAGACTTTCCAACTTTTCTCAGGGTCACTGTGACCAGCGAGAGATCCCGACATCCACCCGCTCCTGGACACTGCTAAAGACAGCAAACAGGGCAACCCCCAGCTCAGCCCGGCAGCCCTTCCTGGCAGCATCAGATCTCAGCAAAGCATCCATCCTTCACGGGGTTTTGCTGCTTTTTAACAGGACTCTGCCTCTGAAAGACAAAGGAATTACCAGGACTTTTGCCTCTGCTGCCTGGATGCAGCAGCTGATAATTCCTGTGTCAGTGTGTTATCCTCTGGGAAGGCTGGAAGAAAATTTCAAGAGAAATTTCAAAATTTCAAAAATTTAAAATTTCTATTTTTGCCATGGAAAGATTATTTCTTGGATACCAGAGTACTAAAAACCATATTCCGTCCCACCTGAAAAATCTGTGTAAGAATTGCCTAGAAATGGGGTTGTTCAAGTCCATGGATATGTTCAGAGACGGCCCAAAATCTGCCCAGATCTCCCCATGCTGAAAGCAGAGATGTGTTAGGGCAGCTGAGTGAGTGACAGAAAATATTGCTCATGTGCTGTGCTAGGGTATGGCACAAATCATTTTAATTGTCTTTTTGCAGTCTCTGCATAGTTAAGGCCATGATGTGAAATTTTTATTCTAACATCTAAAAAACCACCAGAATTTTAAAGCTTTAGTATCTCCTTTAGCAAAATACAGATTTTTTTTTTTTAAAAAGATTTTATCTATAATGTTCCTTCACAAGGAAAAGCACTTCTGTTTATTCCATCTTTGAATAATTTGATTTTACATTCACGTGTAGGAATCTGTATCTAAAAGCACACGTGATTTAAAATAAACCTAGGGATACTTGTGGAATCTACAAGGTAAAACTTTTATCAGCCCTAATGCTTTTTTAAAATGTATTTTACAGGCCATTTCCTGTCACACATTAACAGCAAAGTTAACATAAATGTTTAAAATATTTTTACTCAACTATAAAAAGAATTAAGATTGTATCACTTAAGAAAAAATGTCTGTTTAGTAGAGCTACAAAAATCAATCCAGGACAGTCCCATTGATTTCACAGGCTAAAAAAAATAAGATCCTGTTTTTTCTTTTTTTTTTCTGGGTTTTTGTTTTTCTTTGTTTTGGGGTTTGTTTTTCTTTTTTTTTTCTTTTTCTTTTAATTGCCACTTGTTCATAACAAGCACCAGCTAAAACGAAACAGAGGACTGAAAGTTCCAGTTCTTACCAAGGAGGAATTTCAAGGAAAATCTGTACCCAGCACAGCACTTTGTATGTCCTTAGCACTAAACAAGTACTTGCAGTAAAATTAGCAGGAGTTTGAATTGTTTTCATAAATCAAGTGAATGAAAATGAAGCAGTAAATCCCAGAGTCATGCAGCAGAATTCTAAGATACCACGTTATAAATGTCACAGTATTTCTCACAAACTTGTAAGGATGAGAAAGTAAAAAAATTAATTCCTCTCAGCTCATAAACAAATAAGTGGAGAATATTAGACTTGAGACAATCTGCAGCTAATACTCTGCTTTCAAGTATTTATGGATTTGCATGAAATTATATCTCCCCTCTTGCTCCAGTTTCACACCCTGGCTGCTGATATTACACTACATTTTTGTGAAGAGGCTCATCAACCATGGTTTTACCATTACTGGGCCAGTATCACTCAAAAATGGTTTTCTGCCAGTGTTCTGCAGGCTGTTTGCTGAGCAGACCCCGTGTCCCCATCTCCTGCATGGCAGAGGTGCAGCTCAGGAAGGCACCAGAGGGAGAAGAGGCTGCCCAAGGTGGCATTGGCTGCTTCGGCTCTTCATTCCACCTTGAACCTTTTCCAAAACATGCCCAAGTCATTTCCACACCTCTCTCCTTTAAAAATCTCAAAATGAACAATAAGCAGGAGCACGTCAAAAGCCCACAGGACCTTTTCCCAACATCTCAGTTTTTCACATATATTTTTTAAAAAAATCATAATTTCACTCTCCTATGCCTGACTATAAAAAAATCATTGCTTTGAGTAATGCAGATTTTAAATCACCAGTGTTTGTGTAACTCAAGAATCAGAGAATCACAGAATGGTTTAAGTTGGAAGGGACCCAGCAGAACAATCAGTTCCAACCCCTGTTGGGCTAGGGACACCTTCCACTAGCTCAAGATGCTCCAAGTCCAGCCCAGCCTTGGGCACTTCCAGGGATCCAGGGGCAGCCACAGCTTCCCTGGGCACCCTGTGCCCGGGCCTTGCCAAAAATACCAAAATAATACCTGCAAACCTTCCAATTTTAGTTCTGTTCACAAATATTCCTATTTTGGATGAGTTGATAAAGTAAAAGTTGCGTAAAAAAAAAAGAGCTGATAAAGTAAAAGTAAAGATAAAGTTGGGTAAAAAGAATGTATTTTCACCATATCCTACTGCAAGGCAACCATGCCAGGATAAAAACAAACCTATGGAGCAAACACTAATGTTTTACAGACATTTTCTTTCAAAGCATCCTGGTGTATCAGCCCTGCAGTACCACAGCACCTCAAACAAGTGTCACAAAACAGCAATCTCTCTTCTTCTGAGCTCCAAAACCTTCCAATTGCCTGCGGCACTCTCCAAACACTTGAGTTTTTGTTATTTTTCTTCTTTCATCAAGTCAGACGACTGCTCAGCTGTCTCATCCAGCAATGTTTTATTCCAATCAGCCACTTCAGAAGCAAGGCAAAGGCAGGTCAGGTTCTCATCATGAGTAGATTTTGCTGATCTTTTACACACATCTGGTAAGAGACTCAGGGACAGCGTTGTTGTCATAAAAATTTACCTTGGGAGGAGAAGTCTGCAAGCAGTTTCTTTGTTTTGGATGAAGTGCTCACACTAAGTCAGACAAGGCTGTTCTGTGAGCACTCATTCCACGAGCATTTCAGCCCCTGAAGGTTGTGATCTCCCGGATTTCCATCATTTGCTCCCCAGTACACCCAGTTTCCATCCCTCCAGCTGCAGAAGGGCTCCCTGTCCTCCCATGGCAATAGCTGCCTTCTGCTTCCCTGTGTGGAATAACTTCCATATAAAAAATAAAGGTGTGTTCCAAAAGAATAAATAGGATACAGCAAACAGAAACGAACAGTGAACCATCATTTGCATCTCATCTCCAAGCAGAAGCAATTTTAGAATATTAACTGTGCTGGGGGATACAATATAATCAAAAGTCTTACACGGGGGAAAAATATTCAAAACGTATTTTCCAAATTCATTTAGAAGCAGCATCAAACAATCTGATTCAGTAAAACTTTTTTGTTTTCCCTTCGTCCTTCCCCACCATTTTTTTTGTGAGTGGATGGATCACCCTCCTCTAAAACACCTCCTATGAAAGGAAAAATATTTGAGTAACGTGTGAATCTTGCCATAAAATAATTGAGCATTCAGGTCTAAGGTGGTTAATCAGACTTGATCAATAGGGTCAACAAAATGTGTTGAGCTGATCAATATGGAAAATTAATGCAAAATGCTATTTTTTTTTCATATATGCACCTTGTATTGAGACAGAATCTTAACCAAATCCAAAAGCTATTAAACCTAAATCTGGGCTACGTCTTAGAAACATCTGAAATAGACAGATTTAGTTACTTCAAAAGAAAACGTGTCAAACCAGAATAAAACACAATAAAAAAGCCTCAGATCATGTTTTTTACGTAAAGTACTTCAGTAACATGCACTAGATTTACTAAAGTAAGACTGCAATAAATACATTTACAAGGATAAGCAACATCATAAAAATCTCATGAAAAGTAAAAATGAGTTGTGCAGGAGTACAAAATGAAATTACAAATGTTAATAAAGGCTTTATGAATATCAAGTTTCCCACATATTCTCAGTGGACAAAAGTGGGGCTTAATGACTCCAGCAGAAAGCACATTTTGATGCCACAATTAAGTTTTTGATGGTTCCACCCTACAGAAATGGAAATTCTGGAACCCAGCACAGGCTTCCCTGCTGGACTTTTGTGAAATGAGATGCTGATTGCACACACTCATTTTCTGGCTCAGTAAGCTCCTTGCAGAGTGCTCAGGAGCTGTGGTGACAAATCCATCACCTCGCAGAGCGCACAGTGCCAGCCCCACAGCCCCACCCCAGCACAGCCTCGTGCAAGTTTAGAGCAGCCACCAACGAGGAAATCAATAGGAAAATGTTCTGTACAGTTCTGGGCAGTGAGATGGAGAAAAGGGATATAAAAAATGATATATTACATTGAATTTTCTGCCTTCCTTTGAAGCCTCAGCATTCTGATGGCCACATCAGTAACAGACACATTAGAAGAGCTCCTGACTCACAAAAACTGAGTTGACTCATCCACAGTGTGCTTTACCTTTGTATCTGCCAGCAATTCAATGTGAAATCTGCAACTAAACCTGCAGCTCAGACTGCCAGCTCCACAGAACAATTGTAACATGACTGATTTTCCAGTGAAGACTTCTTTAAACAAGCCTCATGAAACTCAATATGCAAGCAGCCAATGAATCCAGACCCAACAGGCTGTTAACCTGAAACGATTTTCTCTAAAACAGGTAATTCCAAACTCATAAATGCAACCCTGCTGATTTCTGCCCTTTCCTGTAATAAAAACACACAAATTCAAAAGCTGGGTCGGAGTCAAGGGTAAAGAAAAACCTGGAAGCAGATGTTACCATGGGAGCCTTAAGGAGCCCTGACACAAGAACTGTAAAAGCAAGGACCTACTTAAAGAGTTTGGCAGAGAAAATCAAGGACCACCACAGAGCGTGGCCTGAAGAAAGGCACAACAACCTCTGGGTTAAAACTGCAGTGATTTTTATTTTCTTTTTTAAAGCAAAGATTCTGAAAATCATTTAAGAGGACCCAAGTCTTATATCCAAGAAGAAAAAGGAAGAAGAAAAAAAAAAGAGAAGAAATTATCACAGGACCTAGATTGATGATCTAATAACAAGAATTTTTTTTTTTTTTTGGCAAAGGGAGGTATTTGAAAGAATAGACAAAAATGGTCAAATGGGAGCAGTAAGACAATCCTTCATAAAGTCACTAGAGGAAGCTAAAATCTCAAATTAAACTTTTCACACCCTCACCTCCAGTGTGCTAAAACTGCCTTCCTTCACAACTTCCATTCCGTAAAGAACGAGACCTTTAATATTTTCAGTCATCTTCTTTCCAGTTCAAAAATATTTAATTGCACTTTCTTGACAATTCCTAAGTTTATAGGTATTTTGGGACAGGATGGGGCCTGGGGACAAACCCAAGTGATTGGTGAGAGCAAAGGGCTGGAGGGGAGCCCAGGAGGACGAGGATGTTACAGAAACTTAAAGATCCTTTGGGTTCCCTGTCCCAGCAGTCTTGTAGCAAAGGTTGCAGAAGACTTTGGAAGGATTTATCCCACTTCAGGGCAAATCAGCTTTAGCAGCATCGCTGTTAATGAAAAGGAAAGCTCATAAAGCATCTTCATTTATTCTTAGTTTTTGACAAAATTGGCTTCTAATTTCTCTGCTGACAAAAGTATGCATAAAGCCACTATTTGATTATACACACAACTCCCACAGCTCAGCACAAACTGACATTCCAGGTTTTCCACCTCATTTTCACGAGGGATGGAAAATAAAAGATCTGTGGATGTTTAACGTCTTTGCTGGCTCATCCAGGGCTGGTGCTGGGTTGTAAAACCAAAACAGTCACAAAACAAAGAAAATAAATAAAAGGTACTGAAATCAAACCAAAACAACCACAAAATCCCCCCAAAAAACACAAAAAACCCACAAAAAAACAAAGCACAAACCCCGCAGCCAGCATTTCTCACAAACTCTAATGTCGACTGAGAAAACTGCAGGGCCAATCACTTGAAAAAAGAACACAATTTTGTATCTTGATTGCATCAATTTTACTCTTGGACACTTCAAGTTCAATGAAAAAGGCTGAGAAGTGTGCAGAACAAATGCATTACTAATCTCTCATTAAAGATGTATAAAATATTATGCAGTGATCTCCTACTCTGAGCTCAAAATTTCAGACTTCAGTTCCAAAGTGCTTAGTAACTTTTGTTCAGTAAAATTTAAACACCTGAAAAACCTCTAGGATGATGATCACAACAATAATTTCCACTCTTGCAGCTTGTCTACTGCCAGAAAAAAGTTAATTTTTAAAAGAGACCAAATCCCTTAAAGACCAGTACAACTGCTGAATTTTTCACCAGGGTCAAAAACCATTGTGGGGAATTTTGGAAGGAATTTGAGATGGAACTTCTGAGTTGTTTTTGATAATTCAGTTCATTTTCTTTATTTTTACGTAAGTAGGAAGGGTGAGTTCAGCTCACATTGTTATAGTATGGTTTAGAAGGGTACAAGACTTTTAGTTACATGACTTTTTAAGGATTTATTGACTAATAAAACATTGCTAACAAGGATATTTATGTTTTTGACTTTAAATGTTTTGTCTTATGGACTTATGGTAGAGTGTAAGATTTTTAGCTAATCATGTTGTGGCACACAAACCTACAGCACTGCATTCTAATCTCTTTGTTTACTTTTGCAGCTATTTTATTATTTTTTTAATATCTTAAACTCTAAACTTTCTTTTAATTAGCTTAACTTGTCTCTGCTTTGAACTATAAACCTGCATTCTTGCTTCTAGCACCTAAGTTTGGAAGCCTTTTCCAAGGCCTCAGATCAAATCTTGTTTAATTCTAAGCTTTGGCTTGCAGGCCCAAAGTTCTGAGTGTTCTCTGCATTTTGGATTCCAACACACAATTAAATTGACTTTCAGGAGCTCTTGAGAGCTGCAGTAACAGCATTAAAAATATTCTGTGGATGAGAAGGGTCATGTGTAAAGTCATGGCAGTAATTTCTGCCTGGAACTAAATGATGTGACCCTGATACATCCTGAACATATGAGCTGGAATGCTGCTGACTTCAGAAACTCCAAAATGCAGACATCTCTTTGCCAGTGGATTTAATCATCATATCAGTGGCTCACAAAGAAACGCTTATTTTACAGGGCATGGACCATTACAAAATTAACTCACTGATCACAGTCAGCACTACAGCAAGGATACACCTGCATGTTTCCAGCTCCTCTAGCAAGTATTTCAGTTGTGTCACACAGGAACTGCTCAAATAAAAACCATTTACTTTTCCATGAAGGGTAAAAACACTGCCACAAACTTTGTTAATCCACCACACTCCAACAGTCAACAGCATCACACTGCACGTACATGAAAACACTGAGTCCTTCGGCCTAAAAAGAAAGAAAAAAATAAAAATATTACAGGTTATGGAAGTATTCATAAAGATCTTATGAGGTGGAACATAGGAATGAAGCAGATTTAAAGAATATGTACCAAGAAGACAGAAAAAAAAAGAAGAGAAAGAAGAGAGATATCTATCTATATCTATTTTAATATCTATAGATACAGATATTAAAATAGATGCTATGCCTCACATGCCTGCATTTCCCTCAATATTTTTCCATCCTTGTCAGGAAAGTATAAATGTACCTACCAATTAAAGTATTTCAAGCAGAGTAGTAAAAGCTTAATCACTCCACACTAAGGGTGTAGAAACGTGTAATTCCCTGGGAAAAAGTGGAATACATTAATACATCTTCCCTGGAAACAACTTCACATGCAGAAGCCATTCAGCACACTGGGTTCATTATGTTTTTACATGAACACCTTCCAAAGGAAGTATTTATTATTAGCATAAGCAGATACAATACATTTTCATTGCTAGGGAGCAAGATGAAATGAATCAGAAAAATTAATTCCTGTTGCAAATCTCCTTTCTCCAAAAACCTTCTCTGAAAACTTATAGATTAATTGTTTTTAGAAGGAGATAAGGAATTAGAGCAAGAAAGTGCAGAGGTGTCAGCCTTGTCCAGTGATGAGTCCAGCCTGGAGCTGGCTGGAATTGGCTCCACGGATGTGGGGAAGCTTCCAGCAGCTTCTCACTGAACCCTGTTGTTGGGAAGGATGAAAGTTTGATAAGAAAGTCTCACAGATATGTGTGCTAAGCAGAAAGACTTCTGAATGTAGAATCTGAAGAAGGAATAGAGATGGAAGCAAGTTTTGATATAGAAGAAAAGAATTGCTGAGCCAGCCTTACTGGATAACCAAGGAGGCAAAGGGTCTGTTAGTTAGAAGGGGTTTTTATGATTAGAGCAAAGGATAAACCCACCCCAAACAAGAAGATGTTTTTACCAAGCAGAAAGATAGCACAGGCAAACAAGTCAGCAAATGTTGCAAGTAGAAAAAAGGTCTCAGAATTTTCCACTGCAAGAAAACTGAAAAACAACTTCCAGCTTAAACTGCAATGTACTGACTTTTAGTGATTGGAGAACAGTAACATGAATATGGTAATTACAGTAGTTATGATAGGCTAGAGATAAAAGTTAAGGTACAGATTGGTTCTACTGTATGAAGATGCTGAGCAAAGAAAAGTATAGAATGCATTGTAACCTAAACTCAGGGTGTCCAGGCCTGCCTGCAGCTGGAGCTGACAGCTGTAGGCACAGCTCTATCACCCACAAACCTGGACTGCTGTGACACCTTGGATGGAATAAACTGCATTTTGGAGAGCTGCCTGGGGTCCCACATCCCTCATTCATGCTCTTACACCCTGTAGTCCCCTCCCTACCAAAACCTGGCCATGAAAACTCAATAGTTTTGGTTTATCCTTTTCCACATTGTAACTTTCATAAATGAAAATTAAGCAGAAGTAAAAATTCTTAAGTGAAAATTAATTAGTTTAAAATTTTACGTATACTCAATTTCATCTATTTTCATCTTTCAAACAGGTTTATAAAGAACAATACACACATTAAATGTCAAGGTTACTTTGTTATGACTATGCTATTTTTTTGGCTAAACACCATTTTATTCATGAAGGAAGAGAAGAAATTTATTTATTATTAAATTGCAGATAGTCCTTTGTTCCACACTGACCCAAGAAACTGAATGAGAATGAAAATTTTAGCACTGACTTAATTTAGGATATTAAAAAGACTTATTTTAAAAAACAGATATCTACAAAAGGGAAAATTTCTACTCAGCAGAGAAATATTCCTTGTGTATTCATAAAAGGTCATCTGCACAATATTGAATTAATCTGTGTTGAATAAGCTAAGCAAGAGTTATATATCCTTAATACCCTCATAATAAATTAGTAAAAGGTTTGAAGTTTCATCAATGAGGACCAAAGCACTACAGGAGTACAGAGAAACAGACTAAATAAGAGAGAAACTCCAATATATAAAGGGGAAAATATTAATCAACCCAGTGAAAGAGACAAGTAGAAGAGGATATTTCTTCCCAATCTGAGCATTTGCTGGTCAGACACATAATATTCAAGAACACCAATCATGATAAGCTTGTGAGAAAAGGTACTGAAAATTAATAGACCAAACAAGAAAATAAATATGATAATTTACACCATGTGCTTAAGGCAAAAGTACGCCATTTTCTAAAGGCAAAATTTCATCTAAATTTCTCTAGCTGAAAATCAAGGTCATCTTTAAAATACACCAAAAGCTCAGATCTCTCTAGTTACCAAAAAAAAAAATTAATTCATAAAACAGTCAAAATTACCAAAAAGTCTACTTGTATCCATTAAAAGTTGCACACCAAATAGAATCAATATTCCAAAGAAATTAACAAAGGAAACAAACAGAAATCAAATCCAAAATATCCATGTACCCATGCCCTGAGTTGTCTGAAGTGCAAATAAATCAGTGTTCAGAAATACATATTGAAGGGCAATGGAACAGAAACTGCCACTGCTTCTCAGAACATGGATCATTAGAATTAGGTTAATTAACACCTCAAAGCAAAATCTTGTAATTAGGGTATTATTTTTGTAATTAGGATTATTTTCTAGCTGTTCTAACTTTTGCAGACTGATGACACACACAGCTAATGAAGTTAATGAAAAAGAAGAAAGTGAGTAAGATTTTCAGATCACTCTGAAGAATGAAGCTAAGATGGATTGCAAACTTCAATATCCAAATTGCTCCCAAAGTCATTAGAAACATACATATTTAATCACAGGGGTGCTGCTCTAGTTTCTCTTTTCCCTGGCAAATCTGATCGATGACAGAAAATAAGGGAGGGAGGGATTGCTCCCTCCATGATTCAGAAAGAGAGAAGACACCTTACTGCAGGGTTTTGTTCTTCCAGTAATTATTTTCCCAGTTTTATGACTCCTGGTGGACCTAAAGCATCTCACAGAGTTATTAAGGTTGGAAAAGATCTTTAAGATCAACAAGTCCAACCATTAACTGAGGACAACTAAACCACACCCTCAAGTGCCACATCCACAGGTTTTCTGACCACTGCCAGAGACGGTGACTCCACTCCCTTCACAACTTTTTCCATGATGAAATTTTCCCAAATATTCATTCTAAACCTCCCCTGGTTTAGATTGGCCATTCCCTCTCCTCCTGTCCCTGTTCCCTGGGAGCAGAGCCCAATCCCCCCGGCTGTCCCCTCCTGTCAGGAGCTGTGCAGAGCCACAAGGTCCCCCCTGATCCCCCTTTTCTCCAGGCTGAGCCCCTTCCCAGCTCCCTCAGCCCCTCCTGGTGCTCCAGCCCCTTCCCCAGCTCTGTTCCCTTCCCTGGCCATGCTCCAGCCCCCCAATGTCTCTCTTGTCATGAGGGACCCAAACTGACCCCAGGATTTAAAATGCCTCATGAGTGCCACACTTCAAAACTAATTCCAATTCTTCATCAAAGATTCAGGTAGCACTGATTTTCCCATCTTTCCAGCTTGTATGCAATTTACCCTTTATTTACAGTTTATATTCACTTATCATTTTGTTTTCAAGGGAGAGGATTTTGTAGGATTAATAAAAAACCTTCACTACAAGACAACCTCTTGCTGATGCACAAATATACACTGGTTAAGATCATAATACCTCTTAACTTACTAAGTTACTACTTGTCCTGCAAATCCTACTTCAAAATCCCTGATGAGGCTGTTTAGTGTTTGGATGTCCTATTTTCAGGGTGTGAATCCCATATTCTAGTTTAGTTTAGATTAGAATCATAAAATGTTATTTACACAGTAAGTGCTACCAGAAATAGTCTCAAAATCTATACTGGCAGCAAATTTAAGACAATTTCTTTTTAATTGATAAGCCTTGCATAGATGAAATGTATCCAAAGTCTTTAGGCTTCCATTAAAAGACAAAACCACAATAATTCACATAATTCTTCTCTGATCTCATTCCAGTTTGTCAACAGCTCTTTTGAGAAGGGGAAATCCTTCCAATAATAATCTCATTAACAAATACTATGTTACAACAATAATAACGCTTAAATAAAATTTACTTTACACCCAGCAGCTGATGCACTTAAGGATCATTTTATCATCTTATGATGAGCTCACATTCAGTTGGATATTTGAAAATCCATTTTGAAGCTGCTGCTTAACAAACCATACCAAGACCCTGCTCATACGGTATGTGACTAAAATTCTTTATTTTAATACATTTGATTCACATTTAGTGATATTAAAAACATTTTTTAAAGTTGCCCCCCTGTTAAAGCACTACATTTGTATGACAAAAATATCCTAGACTTAGAACCATTCCAGTTATATAAATTATTATATTAGCACTTGTATCTGCTGCAGTAACTCTGAAGTCTTTAATTTAACCATTGGGAAAAAAAAAATTGTCAAACACTTTGAGTAAATGAAAGTTTATGTTATCAACAAGGATTTCCTTATTAGTCAAAATGAAAATCCAGTTCTGATTTTGTATCAATGCTACTGCCTTTCAATTATAATTATGCAACCATCTTTCACAACATAAGGTGATATGCCTATCCTGCTTTAATCAGCATTGTTAACATAAAAGAAAATGTAATTTGCTAATATATTTGTTAGCCCTGAGAAATTCTGGAAGTGACAGGCAGTTCACAAGATGTTTTGAAAAAAACCCCAAAACATAGAACTGCTTTTCAGCAAACTGGGAAAAATCATCTAAAAATGCAACCAAAGCCAATTTTCCCTCAAAACCTTTAGATGTTCCCCTTCTACAGGGACGACCCAAATTAAATCAACAGGATTGTTAAGAACCTGCTGAGTTGTGGATTTGGGGACATGGAAAAGACTCATCCCTGTCTCACTAGACCTCTCTACACATCTTCAAGGACACAAGCAGAAGAAGAACACTTCAATAATTAGATTGATCTTCTTGATTAGAGTTTGGAAATCCCAGGCAAGAACATTTTCTGAAAAGCCTTCCATGAAAGCTGCCAGAAAACCATCTGCAGGAATAGAACTGGGTTAGAAAGCTGTCTAGACATGTTCCAAAGATGCTATTTCAGGATGCAGGATGGAGACAGGATCAGGGACCTCCCTGGGCTCCAGCAATGAAGCTGCTCGCACTAATTCTCCCCTACACCTACAGGAAAGAGTCAGCCAGGCTCAGAGCAACCTGGGATAGTGGAAGGTGTCCCTGCCCATGGCAGGGGGTTGGAACAAGGTGATCTTTCAGGTCCCTTCCAACAAAACCATTCTGCAAATAAAATTATTTTGTCCGTATCACAATAAAGACAAAACCACTTTCCGGTAACCCCAAGCTGCTAATAATTGCCTAATGATGAAGAAAATTGAGGGGTTATCCAATGCATGGAAAATCCAGCATTTCATACAGAGAATTACAAATTAGAGCAGGTTCATTTTAGCCATGAGCTTTTTCAGTCACAGCTTATTGCACACCCAAGATGCTGCCAGCACAATCTGCATTTCCAGCTACGATACACCAGTGACAAATTTTCTCACCATCTTTCCACAGTGGCTTGTGCAGCAGGAGAGGAGAAAAAGCAGCCATCATATTGCCTTGCTCTGAGTTAAGAACCATCATCCCATAAAAGCAGAACTTGGGAGTAATGGATGAGACCTAAATCCCTCTGAGTCCTCATTCTCCCCACTGCAAATGCCAACATGCATAAAATCCAAAGTACAAACAAAAGCACCTCTGAACAGTGAGTAAAATGGGAGGCACAGACTGACAAGGTCCAGATCTTACAGGACACTGCATACCAAAAATACCCTGCAGCTTTCAAGCACGGGAGAGTAAAAATAGAAAAGACAAAATTTAGCTAAACATTTTTTGTCCTAGACAGCACAAAAAGTCTCCACGCTGAGAGAATCCCAACTAGAGCTGGCACAGAGGCACAAATTTTACTGAAACAAGAAGCAGAGATGGCCAGAGTGCAGCAGATACCTCTCTTATGGTTGAAAAAAACATCCTGAAGTAAAAAGGCAGCTGACAGTGTTCAGTTCAGGAATTACTTTAAACAATTTATAGTCCATAGGACAAGAGCAAACAGCACAAGTTGCGCCATGGGAGGTTTAGATTGGATATCAAGGAAAATTTCTTCACTGGAAGGGTGCTCAAGCACCAGAACAAGCTGCCCAGGGCAGTGATGGAGTCCCCATCCCTGGCATGATTTACAAACGGTGTGGATGTGGCACTTGGGGACATGGTCAGTGGTGGCCTTGGCAGTGCTGGAGAACAGCTGGACTTGATGATCTTAGAGGGTTTTTTCAACTTAAACAATTGTATGCTTCTATAGTGCTGGAGAAAGAAAGGAGGATTCTCTTCCTATTCAACATTAAAATGTTTGAAACTCAGTTTCAGAGAGAAAAATTCCATATTCCTTTTGTGATATGATTTCACTTTGTCTCCCCAACATGGATCAGCCATCACCCAATCCATGCACAGTCCAAGCTCCCATACTTCCAGAAACACCACAGATTTGGGACTGCTCTGACAGAAAGAGCCTAAACAAGAATTAGTTTCACTACTGGGAGAATAGTCCTGTTCAGGTAAAAAAAAAAAAATACTGACCTAATATTAACCTCATTATACTATTGAATTGAGCTTGAATGATCAAAAAATAAACTTTCATAATTCATTTTCCCTTAGGTCTGTCTTGAACGCAAATTCAGCTGAATCCAGCGATCAAATAAAGAAATTGCTGGAGAATTCAGTGCAATTACTAAAACAAGTGCAACAGGTATCAGGCATGAAGTGCTCCATTACCCACGTTCTCCCAAACTTGTTTGAAATATGCAAAGACATTCACCAACCCTACAAAAGTAAAGCTGTGGTTCAAATGCAGCTGACAAGATTAATAAATAATGTCTTTCTCATGGAAAAGAGCACACCAGATTTAGGGTTCAAATGCAATAAAAGCAAGGTTCACCAAATGTAAGTAAAATCCAATTAACTGGAATTGTTGGGAATACAGTTATGTTTATATATTTATGGCAATATAGAAATTTGTCCATTTTCCAAACACAGAGTACAAGGGATTGGATTAGTCCTAAGTTCATGAATAATAACATCAGCCATGATTATTATGATCTTCTACATAAACAACACATAATAAAACTACTTGTAATTTTATCCAGTGACTTATTTACTTCACAGATATAGCCAATTAATTTCACTGAGTGATGCTACTATTTTAAAAAATGTAAAATCATTAATCAATTATTTTAGTCTGCCTTATGATAGATTGTTGCTTCCTTTAAGATGCTGTAACTGGCATCTTAAATTCACTGGGAAAAACCAAAAAACATGCACTGCAATCAGAACTGTCTCTCCACAGCAAATCTAGAAGGACAAAAGTGTGTCACACTGAATGAAAACAGAATCAGTCACAAACAATCTGCAACAGGAACACTCACCATTATTTGTGCTGTTGTTAAAACTCTGGAATAAAAAGTAACAGCTCAAAAATGTAAAGATCCTAAAAGGCACAACTCCTGCATGGTTCTGGTAATAAAGGTAGAGTTGTAAACAGCCACATAAGCTGAATACTTAGAATTCCTAGGGAAAACTAATGAAAAGAAACACAGATTGACTTTAGAAAATTTAAATCTTAGCAACAAAGAAAATCTCATCTTCTCATCTTCAAAAACTTGACACAGCTCACTTCATCTTTTCATCTGTTTGTACATACATGTTTTTTTTGTTTTTCAACAAAAAATTGCATGGATGTTGGTGGTTTATAGTTAGAAATTATTTATTTTCTCTTCTTAACATATATATACATTGCATTCATATTCATATTTAATTACCACTCAAAACCAACAGCAACCAAAAAAATCCCCTGACTCCTTATGGATAACCTCCAACAGTGTTATTTTTCAGCTATACATAAAATATCACGTTATTGCAGTTAAAACGTTCCTAAAAATGTAATTCTTTTCTCTTAGGAAAACCACCCACAGTCTAACAAATAAAATTGCAACCCACGTGGTAACTATGCAGGAAGGTGAGAGTAATAGGCAGCAACCCTTTAGAATATGTTTTACTGATATATTTCCTTATAAACATGTAATGGAATTAAAAATTATAAGACTCATAGTAAAACAAAAGGTCAGAAAACAAAGCTAGCAATAAATACAATTACCTTATGCTTTTAGCTAATTGTGACACTAAAGCCAGAGGAAATAAACACATTTCAATTAGTAATTTCAACCCACTGGAGAACAGAAATTCTAATGATTTTTTTTCCAGCACGTATTTCTTAGAAAACCT
Source organism: Camarhynchus parvulus (assembly GCF_901933205.1). NCBI lineage: Eukaryota > Metazoa > Chordata > Aves > Passeriformes > Thraupidae > Camarhynchus > Camarhynchus parvulus. Next base: position 4,108,567 of record NC_044574.1, on the reverse strand, counting down.
CAGTAATGGCAAGTTAATAAATGACATGACAGACATGACAGGCCCTACCTGCTCCTCTTCCACCAAGACAACAAACACTGGGAACAGGGTACCCCAGCCAGCTCCAATCCTCTCACATCTCTGACAGCCACACAAAGTTTTAATTAGTTTGCTAGTTCAGGGCTTCCTAGAATAAATGCAGTTCTGTCATTTCTAATGCATTCTCATGATCAGTTAATGGATTTTTGGATATTTTTTTTCTTTTGCCTCCAGCTCAGACAACCTTCCTGTCTTCTAATTTCTTCTAAATGAGTTCCTAGGTTATCCATATTTTCTCATCTGGAACACTAATGAGCTTGTCTAAAATTCACTTTTAATGCACCATTCTCTTACCCTGACTCACTGAGGTGTTCTTTGTCAAACCCACATCACATTTCTGCATTACTCTCCAAAGTATCAGGAGAGACCAGTGGTGTTTGTGAGGGTCCCCAGGACACGGTGAGAGATGCGAATCTGACTCCAAGTTCTCAGAAGGCTAATTTATTATTTTATGATATTATATTAAAGAATGCTATACTAAACTATACTACAAGAAAGAGAAAGGATACATAAGAAGGCTTAACAAGAATTAAGAATAAAAACCCATGACTGACTCAGAGAGTCCGACACAGCTGATGGTGATTGGTCATTAAGAAAAAACAATTCACATGGACCAAATCAAACATTCACCTGTTGGTAAACAATGTCCAAGACACATTCCAAAGCAGCAAACACGGGAGCAGCAGTCAAATAATTATTGTTTTCATTCCTCTCAGCTTCCCAGGTGAAAGTCCTGGGCAAAGAGGATTTTTCAGAAAATATAATGGTGACAGAGACCAGTGAATGTACCATCATCTGGAAACCTGTCAGTCATATGCCTACACATACACTGAGTTCAGAGTCCAAGTTCACAGATAAAAAGGACTAAATTAGCACTTTGGGAGCCCTAGAATTTGTGTACAACAATTTCCAGTTTTTCCAGTATTGTCCAAAATCACACACGGCATGGAGAACAAGAGGGTACTCTGATTATTCAAATGCAAATACCAAAATGAAACATGAATTTGTCCTGCTGGTGCTGGAAATCACAGGATCAGGCAAATTTTGGCTGTGGGGGACTCAGGATTTAATCTGCTCCAAACTGCTGGTCAAAATTCCCCTACAACTCCCTGAAAGGAGGTTGTGCCAAGGTGGGGATTGGCCTCTTCCCCCAGAAGAGAATGAGAGGACATGGCCTGGAGCTGTGCCAGGGGAGGGTCAGGTTGGACATCAGGAGGAATTTCTTCACTGAAAGGGTGGTCAGGCATTGCAACTGCCCAGGGAGGTTTGGAGTCCCCATCCCTGGAGGTGTCCAAGGACGGACTGGACATGGCACTCAGTGCTCTGGGCTGGAGACTTGATGATCTTGGAGGGCTTTTCCAACCTGAATTACTCCATGCAAGTAGGACTGCCTTCAAAGGCTGCTCAGGAGCTTTTGTGAAAGTTCTGCTGCATTCTGTGGCCATCAAATCTCTCTCTTCTATCCAGTGACCTGTTTCAATGACTTATGGAAGAACTTGCCATCTCTAAGATCTCCTTGTTAAGCACCTCATTTGAAGCAGTTCATTTGAATCCACAAGTGGACTTCAGGGCTCAAACTGAATGAGATTAAATACCTATACACTTATCTATTTATTTATTTGCCAAGATAAAGTTTCAAATTAGATGTTCTCTCCCTCTCAGGAAGAAAATTGCTTTGAAACTTTTTAAGGAGATCCCAATCTTTTTGCACGTGGCATCTTGTGGAGGCTGCCACGGCACAGGCAGAGGTAAACCAGAGATTATTCCTGACCTGAGCAGACTGCAAATGCTATTTCAGGCAGAGGAAAAAAAACAAAAAGTCTTTAAAACTGGGATGATCGTTAACTTATCTGAGAAAAAACAGAAAGAGCAGCTGAACAGCCTCAGCTAGAAATGCAACAGATAAAGGCAATCTGAAGGTAACACATTTTTCATCACTTGGAGCTTTCGTGATTACGTTTGTGTGGCTCACATAAAACAGGTTTTAGTCGAACACACTCCCCTGGAATCAAAGTAGAGGGAAATAAGCAAATCTACTTATTTCCCTAATACAAGAAATCAAATCACATGTTCGAAAAGGAGGGGTTTATTTTATTTATTTATTCATATTATCTAGAAGCCTATGAAAAGAAGAAATCAGAATGGAAATATTCATTTAAATTGAATAAAACAATAGCCTAACATTTCTCTACCCTCTCTTGAAAGCATTTTATTTTCCCTAGTCTCCTTGACATGCTGTTAAAATAGAAACACGCTGTTGCTCAGCAAAATACAATCTTGGGAACATGAGTTTTTATCATTGAAGAAATCCAAGTCCTGTAGCTCCGCTTGTAATTTCTTCATTTGCATTCGCTCAAGTGTGCTATCAAACAGAGGTGTAGCTGAGCCCAAAGTTAACCCAGCACCTGGTGAAACTGTGAAGCTACAGTGGTACTCCTGGGCTGATGCTTTCTCTTCTCTGGGTAAAGCAGTGGAAAATAAAGCAAAAGGAGAAGAGGAAATTCCTCCCAGAGGACACAATAACTTGGGTTTCACAACAGGGGTTGGTGCACAGCAGCTTCACTTGCTGATGCTGATCAGTACCAGAATAACGGAACTGGCAACCTCATTTTCAGTTGGTTTCACAGTGAATTCAGGATTTTAGTCTGTCTTTCATATCAAGAACAAAATTATCAGTTTTTATAATGGAAGTTAGTTACCATGTTATCACCATGTGGAATGAAAGAACAAACTCTCTGCCTTGAGTCTGTAAAGTCATGTACACAGTTAGAGACTTGCATGTCCAGAATAATTTGTAGAGAAATAACAATTTTTTTTTCAAAAACAAAGAAAAAAAAACAGATTTGGAAAGTGGAAAGTGACTCACTGAAAGAGCAGAGGAACCATACAGAGACATCATTTTGTGGGAATTAAAGAAGCAGGTTTACCCTATTAACAGCAACTCAGAAACAGAAAGGCACCAGGCCTCTACACACACTCCATAAAAACAGGCTTCTATAGTTTCTGTAATTTGGATGGTTGGTTTTTGGTTTGTTTTCATTTTGTTTTCATTTTTCCATTTCATTGGCTTCCATGGTGAAATAACAAACCAGAAGCATGTCTTAGTCAGATCCCTATTTTAGACTGACTGTTTGTTAAGTTTCTAAATCGCTTTATAAGACAGACATAAGTAAATAGTTGTTGCTACTGTATTCCTACTCAGATTTTGAGACTATAAATTATTTAGAACAAGAGTCTCTAAACATGTTTGAACACAGCTTTCCAACAGAGATCACGAACAAAAACTGCTCATATATTTATTATCAAATACAATTAAGATAATTATGTAAAGAGAGTAAATACAGCATCGGGCTGAAGGAAGAAACAAAACAAACCAAAGGCACTTGCCTGGGTAACAAGTGGCTCCAATAGTCTCTCTACTGTGAGAGTCCTGATTTCCAAACTTTTTGGGTCCCATTTCAAAATGATAGGTGACGTTGCAGAAGTCATACTCCCTGGAACAGATAAAATTACACAGCATGAAAATTATTACTGCAATATCCACATAATGCATAGCGTTTATTTAAAGAATAAATATATATAGCTACATATTAAATACTTCTCCATAATCTTGCTGGTGTTCCTCTACTCACAAGAATTCCCAGGTGCACCACTGCCACATTCAACGGGTGCTTAGATGTTTATATACCAAATTATTTTTCCTCCTGTACCTCCAAGACCACAGCAGATGGGTGTGTCCTGAAGGAACCACATCCCATGGAGGGCACAGGCAGGAGCAGGTTTATCCTGAAGGATTCCATCCCACAAAGAGACCCCAAACTGGAACAGGGGAAAAGTGTGAGGAAGTTTTATGAACTTACTGCAACCCCCCATATCCCCCTGCACCCTTCAGAGTGAGAGAGGCAAGGAACTGGAAGAGTCAGAAGTGGAATGAAACAAATTCAACAACTCTCTTCAGATTTTTTGAATCAAACTTCTCCCACAGTATTCAGCATTTCTTAATTTTGCATCAAGAAGAGGAGTACTCATTTAAAGACAAAACAGATTCTCCAGACCACCTTAGGCTTCAAAGCTTAAACAAAGCCCAAAATGAAGACAACAGCAAATTGGTGTCATTTTATTCACCATTTCAGGTTTTCATGCAATTTTCTAAACAGCTGACTTCATTTTGGAAATTTCAGATACATAGAAGTTCAGCTGTCAGGCTGTAAGAGACATCCAATGCACCTCATTGAGCTGGAAAGTGATTTAAGTATTCAGTGACAAGCAAAGCCACTTATAAATTAACCTGTCCACCAAACCCAAGAAGACAGAAAAATCTAATAAAAAATGCTCATTTTAAATAATTCTGATTTAAATATTTCCCTTTATTTCAAAATTGAAATGAAAAATTAGAAGTCCTGTATACCATGAGAACACTTAACAGGTAAAGCCAAACCAGTAGTATCATACTGGATATCATGTGAGATTCAAGTCAGGCCCCTCTGCATACAATATCCAAAAAGTTTTAAATTGTTTTCTTCAGAAAGCAATTTCAGTACTTTTAACTTAGCAACTTTGGTATTTTATCTTAGCATTTTTAATCAATAAGCTAATTTCAGTACTAAAATTTAGAAATACGTAAACAAATTAATCACCACCGTAATTAAGGGAACAAAATCAAAAGAAACTCATCTATTGCTCCTTGAATCACAATCCACTTCATGAATTCAGCAATGTACTTACTCAGGATTTAGCAGCATTTTCCAGTATATACAAAATAAATTCTACTGCTCTGTTCAGGAGAGTGTCTGGAGGAATCACTATCAATCAATACAAACAGGCTGGTGAGTCTCTGCAAAAGATTCTCACTGGGTTTAAATACTTGCTCAAAAAGAGAGGCATATCAGAACTCCCTAATCAATATATTTATAAATCACACATAAAACCATCATGAGCCTCCCCTCACTTGCAAACATTTGGTAACAGAATTATCAGATAATATCTAGTGAGTGCTAAAATCACTACTATTCAGTTTCCAGTCCTCCACAAAAACCCATTAGGTTTCATGTTTTACAGTGCTGAAAACACCCAGGCGTGATTAAAGAAAATTGTGAGACAGTTTCTAGTTGCTGTAAACATGGGTGATGTGGGAGCCATCATTTTTCCAACAGATAATATTTAATTATCTTTTAGAGCCTGTTTCTTTTTTATATAAAGTTGGTTGCCATTCCAGTTTGTCTCTAGAATTCAAAAAATAAACCTGAAGTAGACAATTATTCTAATTGGTTAATTATGAGTTATGATATTTTCAAATGTGTCACAGTCTTTTCACTAAGCACACTTCTCCTCACTAACTATTAACATGAGTACTCAAACTTGTCATAATTCAAAACCAAATCCAAAGCTGTACCATACTCCAGAGCCTACAAAAGCAAATTAACTTCAGTGGATGGCAGTCATGCAGTTGATACTAAAAATAACCTGGGTGATCAGTTGTTACAGCCAGAATAAGGCCAGAATATAACCTTTACTAAAAAATAAAACAAATATCCCTCAGAACTCAATATAAAAGGTGATTTTATTCTAATTTTTATTCTTCTTTCTTTTAGTTACTATTAATAAAATTTAATAAAATATAATTTCTTTATACCCGTTTAAAATTTCAAACCTACTTTACTTTTTTCCTAATCCTACCTCTCAACAAAAAATAAATACATTAACAATTAACCAACACTAAATCCACCACAGTGGCTTTCAAATATAAAAAGGGCACATGCAAGAAAAAACCTTATTAAAAACTTATGGCAGTTTTTCATTTTCAGTCAAATCTACACCACAACAGCAAATAAGTAAAAAGTAAAATTAATGTATTTTTCTCAACACTCCTTCAGCTGCTGTCACAACAGCAATTTTAAATGACAAGACTAAAAAGAAGTTACTTGCCCAAGTGTTTATGTAAGAATAGGTGGAATGTTCCTTCCTTGCAATTTCTACACTGAACTTCCTACACCGAACAGGCAAACAGGGACTGCTTGGTTGGATAAAGGACAGGATGCTCAGAGTATTTTATGACTATTTGACCAAATATTCCCCAAAAGCAGCTTTAACTACTCCACTGAAAGGAAATAGAATTTAATAGTGCTGTAATAATACTGCCATAGAAGTATACAGACATTGCAGTCCTAATCCTGAAACTAGCTCCAGACTTCCTTCAAGAATATATTTTAGGAATTCTATTGCCTGTGTTTCTTCTTCCTTGAGCATGTGCCAAAATGTCTCTTGTTCTAAGCTTTTAGCTTTTCCTAAATACAGCAACACAGAAATGTCTCTATCCAGCTCAGTAATGTTCAGTGTGAGCATTTGTTTAGCCAGTCTGTCTTCAAAGCCTATCTGTAAAGAAAATAACTATTTACTTTAGCAAACACTAACAAGCATTTACTTGAACAAGTGGAGCCAAAATCCACATCTGTCATCGTCATATTTTCTGGAAAAATCCCTTTGCCCAGACTTCTTCTCCTGGGAAGCTGAGAAGCCTCAGAGAAAAAGGAAAACAATTCTTATCTCATTTGCTTCTCCTGTGTTGTGCTCATGCGGAATGTGGAGATTGTTTATCCAACAGGTGATTGTTTCATTGGTTTCATGTGAATTGTTTTGACTTAATGACCAATCAGTGCCAAGCTGTGTCAGAACTCTAGAAGGAGTCACAAGTTTTCATTATTATCTTTTTAGCCTTCTGTAAGTATCCTTCCTGTATTCTTTAGTATGGTTTAGTATAGAATTCTTTTATATAATATAGTATCATAAAATAATAAATTAGTCTTCTAAGAACATAGGAGTCAGATTCATCATTCCTTCCTTTGTCTGGGAACCCTGCAAATACAAGACACAGCAGCAGAATTCTCCATTATATAACAGTCCCCAGAATTGTAACCCCACACCACCCTTGCCACCAGCCTCTTCACACAGCATAATTTTACTTTTTGGAACATCCTACGAACCCAAAATGTTCAGCATGTGGAATTGTTTGTCTGTCACACTACAACTCCCTGTTTTTCCTCCACAACAGATCCACTCTCCCCGTGACTCACACAGAGATTTCTGAGGGTCAAAGCTGCTCATGAGTGACTGCAGCTTATTTCTGTGCTGCAACTCCAACTTAAGAGTAAAAATACTTAACATCTACATCGGCAAAAGCAACGTTTGCTGAAGCAAAGTGATAATATTTTTAGAAATATAAACATTGCCAGTCTTGAGCAGACCTCCAGCTGTTAGTCCAGTTCACATCTGCAATGCAGACATGAAAGACAGATGGCAAACATTTCATCCAGAATAAAGTAAAAACCCTTTCTACCTGACTCATAGCAAAGCTGTAGGATTAATCTGCTGGCAGGAGTAAATTGGCAGTGCTGGCAGTACAAGTCTGCACTTCCAACACTCTACTTGCTACTGGAAGGCAAAAAATTATATTTATTAGTGGAAGAAAGATGTCCAGCAAAGTTGAGAAGCAGTAAGGTGAGAGGAGTCAAAAGGCTAAATAGTAATAATTTAGCAAAATAGTAATAATCTTTCCAAATAGTAAAGTTCAAATACTAACTTTAAAATATTCAATGTTTAATACCTAATGCTTAAGGCATTTACATGGACTAGTGAAAAAAATCTGCTTTACATCTGATTCTCCATCAGTCACCACCCTGGACTGCAATCCCTGTGTCCAGATCAATAGGGCAGTTCCACAAATGCTTTAAACCCAGCTGATCGCCCAGCTCAGCTCCTCCTGCAGGTTTCCACCCTTCTCCCTTGGTGAATTCCACCAGGAGCAGAACCTGCCTGAACAATAATTCACCCTACAGAAGTGCTCAGCTCCCTGCCTGCCTCTGCAGCCAGGCTCACAGCAGCACAGGGGACAACCAAAGCCCTGAGAAGAGCAGCAGAGGTGGAGGGCAGGGCAGCCTCTCCAGACACAAAGTGGTTTCAGATGAGTTAAAAACTGAATAACACAGCCTGCACTTCCTCGGTTCTCATCTGAAGATTGAGAACCACGTCACAACAAACACCTCTCTGCACAGAGACACAGACTTCTGCCAGGAATATGGAATTCCTTCCAGCAGGATACACAAGCTCTTGAGACAGACAGAGAAAAAAAAATCTGACTGATTTCACAGACATTTGCTTCACTGGGAGGTGGAAATCTAAACACACGAATGGTTATACCCTTGTGTCTGCCTACAGAGAATAACAGTGTTTAGAGATGCACAAGCTGGCTCTGGATTAGCTCAGGTACAGGGCAGGCAGGAGCACAGGACAAACCAGCTGAGGGATCAGAAATCCTACAATCCTGGAGAGCCCAGCCCTGGCTGGCAGATGGCTGCACTCAGATATATATATATATATATATAGATATATTTATATATATAAACCTACATATACACAGCCAAGATTCTGTTCCCTGACATTTATCTGCAGTGCTGAGCAATGCAGCTGCACCTCTGCTCTGACCTGAGCAGCAGAAAGTGAAGCTGCAAGAGCTCTGATCCTCAAGGGAGCCTGGTTTCCAGCACAATTCCCAACCCATTTGCTCATTCCCTGTCTCCACTCACACAAGAACACAAATAGAGACAGAAGGACAAAAAGCAGGAGCACATAACAATTGCAGGGAGAGGAAATAAAGCAGAAATGCTAAGAGGACAGAGACTTACTATGAGGAGTAAAAGCACAGTGGGAAAGGGAATGGAGAAACATGCCTTTCTGCAGATAAAAAAGCTCTTATCATTAGTCAATGACAGCCCAGCACAGCCTCCAGCAGATCTGGCTGAAACAATCAGAGTTCAAGTGGGCACTTCCCATCACCTTGCTTAAAAAAATGGAGAAAGGAGAAAGGAAAAAAATAATAAACAGAGCAGGATGGTTTGGAGGAGTATAAGGAGTGTCTGTCTCCACACTTGACAACTTCTTGACATACTCATTTATTTTGTTTAAAGAATGTGACTCCTCTCTTTTTTTAAAACTTAGGTGGGGAAGAAACAAGCCAAACTAAACCTTTAGGCCCCACTCCCAAGCCTAACCACACAGAGATTTTTTAATTGGAGCTTTTCTGAGCTCTCAACTTCCCTTTGGATTCACAGCCCTCTCCCCTTCTGCTAACCCTCTACAGCAGGGCGAGATTCTGCTTTGGCCTCAACAAAACCAAGTTCTTAAATGGAAGCAGCCCAAGATGCAAACTCAGATTTCTAAGCAATAAACCACCAAAGCAGGAGGGAAAAGGGCTTTACAAGGGGAGGATTACTGTGGTAACAGAGCCAGTGGGACAGAGACCATGCAGAGCCTCAACATAAGAACTGGCTAAAAAAGATTAAAAATTTTAAAAAGGCAGTGATGGAGGGATTGACATTTTTCGCTCACATTAACCAGCTCAGTCTTGGAGGCAGCAGCCTACACCAAGACCTGCATCAGATGTGAGGCCTACAGAAATCAAAGAAATGCCCTGAAAATCTCCCAGGGAAGGAGCAAACACAAGTGTAAGGGTTGGAGTAACAGAGAGGTCCCACCCTCACCCACCTGCCCAACCCTCTGCTGCCTTTGCTTTGACCAGAAAGTGAGAATGGACCTCAAAATTCTGTGCAAACCCTAACTGCATGCAGTGTCCAAACAGCTTTTATCTACTCTATGTCCTAGGAAAATAGTTCTGCTTTAAGGGCTCACACACCTACAGCTGAGTCTGAGTGCCTGTTTGGGCTCTCCCATCATTCAGCACTCAGGTGAAGTTTATTATTTAGAAGATCTTCACTCCAGGGGGATGTTATATCTAATATCCAATCCTTAAAACACCTAAATTTCTAATGGTTGGTTCTCCGTGAGAAGCCCGGTGATTTAGGGAGTGCTATTGCTAGGAAGGATGAAAAATAGGATTGTTGGCATTTCTTTGCTTTAATAAATATTCCAAGTAGAACCACATGAAAAGTCATTTACTCCAATACGAGTAAGCAATCAAAGTGCTTGAAAGCTGCTTTGAACAGCCATACATAAAATTCCTATATTTAAATAATTCATCTTGCATTATTTATACATTATTTATGCTTTTTTTCCACTGAGTAACTTTTACAGTCAAGGTAGGGGATTTTCCCTAAAAGCTCAGTGAAATAGAAGATTTTAAGGAATCTGTACCACAAGGCAGCCCAGGCCCCAGCAAAAGGCTGTCCTGTCTCTTCTGTACAACCACAGATTTTCCCCCAGATCACTCTGTATTCACACAGCTCCTCAACACGTCCTAATAAAAGTTCTCTCACAGCTCTGGACGTGATCAAAGCCCCTGAGCTCAGTGCTGCTGGGAGGCTGGTTCATGTCAGGTCATGCTGCAAGCCCAGGAAAACCAAATCATTTTAAATCAGGTCCCCGATGCAGATCCTACACTCTGCCTTCTCCATCCATCACATTTCCCCCCAAACGATGCAAATTTCTACATACAGCAAAGTAATCTCTGTAAAAGACAGATAAATTACTGTAGATATGCTGAATTTACAGAAACGACCTTCCTTTTTAGGAATAAAACTGTAAGTTTGGAAACTTTTTTTTCTGCTTTCACTTAAGGCAACATCACTTGCAGGAAAAAAAATCCAAACAAACATTTCTTCACTTCTTCTATTTCACTTTCTACTTTTCTTCATTGTATGAACTTGGCAGTAGTAATACCAGCTCACATTTTACAAAGTCAGAGAAGTATGGAGAATCTGTGGTTTAAATTAACACATTTGCTCCCCTTGCAACAATAGAGTTAGCATACCAAGTTCCAACAGTGCTTCAAAAAGAGTTCTTGAACTTAATCCTAACCATGACTTTGCAAGCTTCTGTTTCTGCATGTAGGGGTCATCCTTTCACCAAAAGAATCCTATTCACAATTCCTCATCCTTGGAAACTACAATTAACCTTACCTCTGTATTACCCTGCAGCTGCTCTTCACTTCTCTGGGAGAGAACTCTTTATTCCAGGCAGATCAACCACTGCTGCCTCCAAACGAAACAACTGACAGATTTTCCTATGGAGAGTCAAAGCTTTAGGGGGTTTTGAGCTTTTTTTAGTTTGGTTGGCTTTTTCAGGAGACAGTTTCCCTGCTGGTTTTACTAGAATGGCAAGGCTGTAGCAGCATCTCTATACACATTTCCTTTTCATTAAGTTTTAAATTATCCAATTATTCATCATTTTAATTAAAGGGTTTTTTTCTGTTGTTCCTACAGGTGCAACACTGTTTTCTTGCACTGAGCAAAATCTTTTGGTTATGTGAATTACAGACACAACTAGCCCAAAGCTTGCACAATTTCACTGGATGAGAAGAGTCTCCAAATGCCCTTGGAAAGTCTACAAGCCTCCACACTATGGAGAAGGAGCTGTGCCATTTTCCAACTCCATAATTAACATATTAAACAGGACTGGCTTCAAACAAGGCCCAGTGGAGGCACAGCTGCCATTTTCCTCAGCAATTAATATCTGGGGTCATTAACCACCTCTCTGAACATTCCCACCAACTTCCAGCTGTCACATCATCCTGTATCTGATCTGTCCAGCTGCTCATCAACTGCTTCTGAGAAACTCCCAAAAATCTCAGAGAAATTTATCATCTAACCTTGTGTTCATTAAATCTGCTCTTCCTTTAAACATTTTACAGAAATTTTGCTATCCTACCCTAGAAAAGCCTGTTCAGAATAGGCCTCATTCTGAGACAAGCCACAGGTACTACTCCATAATTATTTATCACCAGTCCAAAATAAGGACAAAGTAAAAATCTGCAACAATAGAACTAAATGTCAAGAATAAGAACTGAAACTGCTTAATTCTGCTTGGTCACTTGTTATTGAAAACTTTCCTGATGTTATTTTTATGCTGATGGATGTTTTAAATAAGGCACAATGCATGATAATATCCAAAAAGTTTTATCTTCCCCAATTGTGCGTTCACAGGATTTGCTGTAGTTCTGTTAGCTGGGAAAAACTGAAATACAATGTGGCATAAGAACTGCATCACATTATACTCTCAGCTGAATTCATTGAATTAAAGATAATAAATGTTTCCTATTCAGAGAAGTCCTTTATTCAAAAGGAAGGTATGCAGACAATCAGGGGACATGTACAATTTCTAATGTAAAAGATGACATCTTTACAGAATGTGACTTCCAAAGGAGAAAAAAAAAATAAAGTAGCTGTTGCTCCCAAAACTTATGCACAACTTTGGAAAAATGTCATGGAAAGAGAGAGAGATAAGGCTTCTAACACCTGACCTCTCTCTTATTTTTCCAGAGTATGCAGAGTACTGAAGAAATCCAGAAAAGAAGCAGAGCAAGGCTGACAATTCAACATTAATCTCTTACAAAACAATGGGAGAAGCTGACACTTGAACATGTAACAAAGTATTACATGGGGGGTAACAAAATTAAACTTGGTATCATAGACTAACAGATTTTTATTTAAGAGAACTTTAAATACCATAAAAACAAAAAATAACCAATTATTGTAACAGATTCCCCAGTAAAGGCAAAGTGAATGAAAGCTGAAATTATACAAGTTTTTCATAGAAATAAACAGCTTTTAAAAGATTTTAAATAGGGAAAAAATATGTATGAGGAACAGGGACCTGAGATGGATTTTTCATCCCTGTTTATTTTAAATTCAGAACTTTACTGTCTCCAAGATAAGGAATACTTTAACAGAACTGACTTCATTAGAAGATACAGTGCATGATATGGAGGTGATTACACTAATCACATCTCTTCCTTCCTGCAGGACTCTGTCAACAAAACAACAAAAACAAAAAAAAGGCAAAGGATGAGGATCTGGCTTCATTTCAAAAAGTCCTGTACAGCCAAACAAACACCCTGAAGGTCATTTTGCAGTCCCAAAAAAACAACCAGGTTTCCAGAAAAGTCAATTCACACGCTCCAAGCAAGAACTAAACTGCTTTTATCCAACTGAATTCCAGACCCCTTGAACTCCAGCAGTGAACACCACACAATCTACAGCACCACCTTCCATTAACATAAGGAGCATATAGATTTAAGAGTTGCCACTAATTATAAATGTGCTGGAATGGGTCAGACAGGCCAGTGACACTGGGAGATTTATGCTCCATGGCAACACAATTCATAGAGCAGGAAAGGCACTGGCACTGCCTGGTACAACCCACTATTGGTTTAAAACTACCCATAGAACACAGAGAACTGTTTGGTCATGGAATGGTCACAGAATTTTAAGCAATATGTCTCCAAATAAAGGGATTACTTTCAGAGCTAGAGATGATATAATCACAGAATGGTTTGGGTTGGAAGGGTCATTAAAGCTCAATTTGTCCCACCCTCTGCCATGGGCAGGGACATTCCCACTAGCCCAGGTTGCTCCAAGTCCCATCCAACCTGGCCTTGAACACCTTTCCAGACAGAAAAATCCCAATCTCGTGGCAGCTGATATTTCCACTACACATACACAGCAGTAGAATAAAAACTCCCCACCATGGTTGTTAATTTCCTAATGACCAGTATTTTAAAGTTTCCTCTTTTACATTTTCCTATGAACAAACCCAGTTTTCAAGGCAGTAAGTTTCTCTGATTTGGCACACATCCCTGTCTTTAATAACTCCAGAGTATGCTGCCAGCCACCACAATGATGCATGAACGTTCCTGGGCTTTAGTGGGGTATTTGCAGCAGAATGAAAGAAAACCAAGCAGATAATTCAATAGTGACAAGTGTCATCACAGTTTCTCTTCACTGCACAGGCATGGAAAGTATCCAAAATCACCATTTGTCCCTGATCAAGGGATGTTCAGCCTTTAAGCCCGAGTTCTTTTTTGTTTTGTTCCCTGCATCCCAACAGGCAGTCAATAGGTGATTCTGCTGCCCTCACTAATCCATGGCATCCTATCACTCCTTCTGCTGCCACGTACAAAGCACTCTAAGCTTATCCCTCGTGGCTGTTTTGTTGTTGTTCACTTGGTTTTAACTACATGTTTACATCCCACTCCTGAAATTCCCCATTTGTCCTCGCTAATTCCTCTGTGCCATCCTATTTCTTCAAAAATAATTCTTATCACTGTGGCTCCAGCTTTCTACAGTCTGAGAGCAGACTGGCGGGGCTGTTTCTCATCCACTCTATTCTATTAATGCTCCACTTTGCAACAGAAAATCTAATTTGTCAACATCAGCCTGCATTTTCTGATTTCTTTGCAGTACTTAGAACTAAACATGTTTTTCCCCACCTATTCCATAAAGAAATCCATCATCCCAAGGACATGGGAGAGTTTTTTTTTTATCTCAGATGTAATTGTGTTGTCCACTTAGCTTTAATTTGCTGTCCAAGCCACCATGACCTGCAACACCTTCAGAACATAAATAACTTTTCAATAATGTTGTGCTTTACAAAGGCCCAGCATCATATCTTATAAAAGACATGTTTAGATGCCTCAGATTTGAGTAAATCAACATCTGAAATAGGGAGAGGGAAAAAACAACAACTAAGAAAAAAACCAAAACCAAACCAAACCGAACCAAAGAATCAACTAGAAAAACAAAAAACCAAACCAGACCAAAACAAAGAAAACCCTACAACCTAAAAAAACAAAACACAAGGAAAAAAATTTACTGGCAAACCAAATTTGGATTTTTTTTTTAGTTTTCATCAGTCCACTGTCGTACACAAAATGTGTTAATTCTACCAGCTAGAACTTCTATGGTCACTGTTCTAGAAATTTTGGGAATTTTCTTAATTTAGCTGCTGATATTTATGGTGTGACCACAAGTGAAGACTATACAGTTCAATAAATTAGTGTCAGTCTAGACTACATCAGCAACTGGTAACTGAAAGAATTTCTCAGATTAATCACTGAGACTTTAATTGGGCCCTGTGTCAACGCCTACTTTGAGCCACATCTACTCACAGCTTTTCTTTCACCTAGGTGAACCAAAAACACTACAAGGCCTTTGAATTACTAAAACCAGATTTTATTAGAACACAGCTTGGCCATTACAATTAAGAAAATTCAGGAAGAGAGAATCAAAATGAAAGGGATTTATGAACACATGTAATCCCCTTTCAGGGTTGAGCTCTTCCTTTGGCTTTGCTCTCAGCTCCAGCACTTTGGGGAGGTTTGCTGGGTAACACCATATTTTGCCATGTCTTTGGCAGCCTCAGAAAGTCCATTTCCACCCTGTTATAACATTGTCAGGACACCTGTTTGGGTATCTATTTATGACTCTTCAAAAGGCATCAGGTTATGGGAATGCTACAGGTTCCATTCTCACTTCTGTATCTCAGAAAAGAAATACAGAAAGAATTCAAACTATACAGAAAGAACTAAAACTATAGATAGCCCAACATTTATTATTTTCCTTTTACTTTCATGTCATTTCCCTCTCCTCTTATGTTTCCAGGAAACCTAGTTACTGGCAATAAATTAACTGATCTCAGGACTGAACGCATTACTGAAATGCAAAATGCCAGCCCACAGAATGTGATCATTTACCTGTTCCTCCCTTCTTTCCTTCCAAACAAACAAGAACCATGGAGCAGGATTGCTTTGAAGTTCTTACAATGGCAGTGAAAAAAGACAGATTAAATTTAACTTTGATAGATGCAAAGTGATAAAAACCAGGAAGGACCAGGATCCTGCCTGCATACATAACGATGGACTCTGAATTGGTTATTAAAAACCCAGGAATGCAATCTGTGATTTTCTGTAAATGCCAGCTTAACACAGAGCAGCAACAAAAATAAGGTGAGGAATTATTCTAAAAGGGAACAAGAACAAACCAGAAAACACCATTATGCCAATATAAATCCATATCATTAATATAATTTAGCCATCGCTTTCCTACAAAAAATATTGCAGAACAGAGGAATACAGTGGCAACAAGGGCAATCAAGGACTTCAAGGAAAAACTACAGAGATTAAAAAGTCTTCACAGTACAGAACAAAAGAATACCTAAAATCACAGAAACATAAAATATCCTGAGCTGGAAGGGACACACAAGGATCATCAAAGTCCAACTGCTGGTGTGGCACAGGTGAATCCCAACAATCCCACCCTGGGCATCCCTGGAGAGCTGTCCAAACTCTCCTGGAGCTCTGGCAGCCTCGGGGCTGCGCCCATCCACTGGGGAGCCTGGGCAGTGCCCAGCACCCTCTGGGGGAAGAACCTTTTCCTAATAAATAAATAAATAAATAAATAAATAAATAAATAAATAAATAAATAAAAATAACCTTTTATGTCATGGATAAAATTATACAACATTTTTGCTTTTGTCTTTTCCAATGGAAAAAAAAAATAATAAAACCCTTTTGGCGTTATCCAGAAAGGTTTGGGAACTCCCTGTCGTAGCGCACTACAGATGTGAGAAATTTACATCAGCTCATAAAATGCTTTAATTCATTCATGAAGGGGAACAGAAAGGGAAAAAACCCACAGAACAGACAAAAACCCCTAACAGACTGCCCTGAAGCTGCTGAGCTGCCCGAGGCTTGAGAGAAGTCCAGGAAAGCGACCAGGGAGTGTTTTCCTACACTTGTACTCAGAGGCATCAACCACTTCATCCCCTCATCAAACGGAGTGTAAAGCTGTTGCCACCCCAGCCTGCTGCCTGCTCTGGGATGGAGAGCAAGACAAATCACTTGGAGACAATCTCCAGCAGATAAGGAAACCTCCAGGGTACAAAAGACTGGGCCAGCTCTTAGGAGTGAGATAAATCTACTCCTTTTCCACTTCCCATGTGATAATAAAGCAAGCAGGGCACGTGGTGCCAGGCTCTTAGAGCAGGAATGGCTTTGCCCTGACAGGGAGGATCACGAATCAAGGAATTCAGTGGATCTGAGGGGAAACACAGAAATGACAGCTCCAATTTGCCTTCCAAGCATCAGCAGCTTCGTTTACTGAAAGAGGCACACGGAGGAACCATTCAGCTTCACACAGAGGCACTCATGAAAATTACTTTTTATCATAGACCCAAAATGTTCCTGGAAGTGAGGAACCACTACTGAGAAGGGCAGGCATGGAAAATAAACTCAAGGGTTGAACTGGTGGTGACATTTTCTTCACTATCGACATGGCAGTGACACAGCGGTTCTGCTGTCACTGTTCTCACATCCTGACAAGAGGGAGGTTCAGACAACTCTCCATGGGCTGCTGGTGCCAAAAGGGATAAAAAACACAGCAGAAAAAACAGATTCTAAACATTATATATGATCTATTTACAGGCAGAAAGAGAAGCCTTTTTTTTGTCTTCTAACACAGAACCAATGAGGCTGGAGAAGACCCCACCGATCAGTAAGTCCAACCTCTGAGTATCACCATTCTCACTTTTTTTTATCACCACTTTTACTGAAGGGATGGGACCACAGTTGGGCTAAGGACAATTCATTGCTCAGATAAACATCAGTCTCAGAGGCTGTGAGATTTTAGAGGAGCCACAGCTCAAAGTAGTCACAAGTTCCTCGTTACAAGACCATACAGAACTTTCTAATCCAATGGGCAATTGCTACAGGGTTTATTTTGCTTTTCTGACCTATCACCTTTACTCACGTCTACTGCACTGTGGATATTTTATCCAATCAGCTGCAATCTCACATGCACAGATGAAATATATGTTATATATATTACAACTTCTAAACTCTTAGCTTACTCTATACAACCACACCCCTACATTATAAACCCTTCACCATCTTATCAATACAGCTTCTCATTTATTTAAGGCATATTCTTATTTACAACTATAAAAACATAAGTTTATTGTTTTTCTACTTAATGTCAGTGTACTTTATTTTTACATCAATCCAAGCTTCTCCCAAGGCTGCAGATCAAACCCTCCTGTGTCTGTGGAAGTTTTTATCTTTCCATTTCCCACACCCACTAAACCATATTAAGCATCACATATATTCATTTTTTTGAACTTCCAGAGATGGTGATCCCACCACAGCCCTGGGCAGCCCCTTCCAATGCTTGGCCACTCTTTCAGTGAAGAATTTTTTCCTACTATCCAGCCTGAACCTCCCCTGGTGTAACTGGAGGCTGTTTCCCACTGTCCCCTTCTCTGCCCTTGTAAAAACCACCTTTAAGTCCCTTTCATGTTGATCAGCTCCTTACTGTCATTTTAATTTCACAGGAAAATAAAAAATCATATTAAATCAAGCATTCCCAATTTTTTCTGCACCTCTTCCCTTCCCTAGCCCCTCAATAGTTCCCACATTCCCAAAAGCAGAAATACACATTTAAATCCTCTACACTACTTTTAATCAATGATGATCTTGCACAATTACTTAATTGTGAGATAGAAGCTAATGAGGAAATTCAAAGAAAGTGAACTCATTTCAAGAAATAGAATTCCATTTAACAGTACTTAATTACTTCCTCAGATCACAGAAAGGAAATCAAACATTCCTACCAGCAATTAATTTTTTTAGTATAATCAGAGCAAACTCAACTGAAACCAGATATTAATAAGAAAATACTTGACTTCTGAAACTTTAATTCCAAACATATAATACACTATAACCAAAAATATATCAATAAACTAGTACTGTTCTATTTCTACCACCACAAAAAACCATCACTAAACTCTCACAGTTGGTTAAAAATTAATTATAGATGAGGTCATGGTATGAAACCCCAGGTACTGAGCTTCCATTACTTTGAATTTCCTTGTTAGATAAAAATTTGGGAACATCACCACCGGCCTGGCCTCATAAGGAAACTTTTGAGCAAGGATTGGTAATAACTGATAAGATTTTGGAAAAAACTAGTTCTACACAATTCCACCAGTTTATTGCAAGTAAGCAATGTAAATTAAAACAATAACCTAAGGAAAGCCTTAGCTATGCAAGTCTTGCAACAAAATGTTTCACAACAATGAGCACATTTAATCAAATCCATAAATGAATCTCACCTATTAACATATGCCAAATCCAAGCCATGTTATGCAGTTTATAACTGAACCACACAAAATGCTAATCCCAGAATTTCACCATTATCTTGCCTACTTCTGTGTGGCAAAATTTGTTTGCACAAACACAGGTCTGAAGTCTACAACTAAATGGGGTCATATAAATTAAGGTAGTGTTTGCTAAAAACTGCAATACGGAAAATCAGATTTATGGGTCAGAGGCTTTTGCCAGGAATATCATAGCAATTATTTTTAACTAAGACAACTCAGCTTATTATTTTCCTTACAAAAATAACAAGGGTAAAGTACAATTTATAAAGGGCTTAATATTTTATTTCTATTGCCACTAAGATCTCACGCTCAAAGCCTACGCTCAAGTAGACCAGAAAATGCCATTATTGTAAATATTTCTGGTTATCAGACACATTGACAGCACTTATTTGGCATCATTTATGCCATGTCCTTGGCCTTTTGTTTGGAGTCATCTCAAGACAAAGGCAGCACTCTGAGGATGGGATGACCCAAAGGGAGCAAACCTTCAACATTCATCTTCACTCACATCACCCTCAGCTTTTCTTATACAACTCTCCTCAGATGAGGAGCCACAAACTTATCTCTTCCCATTAATATTTGTGATGCTCTGCATTCCCTCTCAAAACATGGTATTCACGAGAAGAAAGCATGAAATCAGAAGAGATTATTTTGTGGATTAATTTTGATCCTGCCATCAGTGAGACAAGTGGATAAGAGGAGGAGAAAAATGATGATTTCTTAAATGTTCTTGATACAATCAGTGTTCTAATCACCACTGCTGTTTCTTACTCTCATTCAGTTATCTATCCATCATCCACTGCTCCATTCTCTCAGAATGCCTCAAGATAATGTTTCATTTTACCAGCCAGAGGCAGAGGAATGCAAAGTAGCTCAGTTACCCTGGGCAGATAAAAGCCATACCCAGTGTGGACCCAGTCGTTTTGAGTTCCATTAAAATAAACTTAATTAATTTAAATGTAACATTTTCAGGAGCAGCTTTGTACACAGTTGACCTTGCTCCCTGTAACCATCTTCTGCACTGTCCTGTCTGAATCACATAAATTGTCTCCTTTGTCACTTCACTGCGCTGTGGCTGTGATATTTTCCTTTTCATATCCTGTCCTTATCAGCTGCAAAACTACAAACACATCTCATAACTTACACTGTCTCAATGGTATAATTTTGTACTGTTGTTGTAAACTGCAGCTTAAAATTACAGCTGAAAACGTATGGAAATCCACAGTTATATAGTAAATATTTAATCTGCCTTCTTGGGAGATAATTTAAATATATTTATATGGCTGAAAAATTGTTGTTGATTTAGGAATTATGAAATTTTATTTCTTTATTCTTACTCTCCCCAAATGCAAAACAAACAAATAAAAAGTACATGTACTTTTAAGTGAAGTAGGAAATTAGAGTTATTCCTTCTAGTTAACAGGAACAGAAAAGCATTTATAGTTCTTCCTGAAATTAAACAGAGCCATTTGACAAGTTACTCTAAATTTCCACATCCATCACAAAAGAACATAATATATGGATAAATATTATTAGGAACACCAAACTGTATAAGCCAGCTTTCTAACACAGGAGACAATTCAACTTTCATGGTTAAAAAGGTAGAAACCCTGACTTGTATATCAGCATTTATACACCTTCTACCTCCTTCTCTCAAGTGATAATTGCTGAAATGTTTAAATAAAAAATTGCACATAACTGGTTTGAAATCATATATATATATATATATATATGAATATATACATATTCATGCATAATTCTGCATTTTGCAAGCAAAATCAGAAATTCCCTATGACTGCTAGATGAGGAAATTTCAAAGTCATTTCAATTCTGTCCCAAAGTCTATTTCAATTCATAGTTTTGGGACATTCCAGGCATTACCTGCCTTTCCCTGTACCCACTCCCAACATCCCAGTCCCTACAGGATTTCCAGCCAGGACTGAGAGTGCCACAGCCCAGGTCCAATCTCACCTCCAAGGATCCCTCAGAGTTTTCCACTCCCACAGTCCAGGGCTGAAATGGGATTTGTCCCAGGGCTGTTTTTTAATGTAGCTCACAGGCAGCCCAACACTGCACGCTGCTGATCCCACAGAACACTGCAGCATCCAGCCTGAATCCCAAAATCTGAATCATGGCTCCTGCTTACAAGAACCTGATGAGTTTTTCATGCATTTATTTGCCTGCAAGTTACCATTTCCTATTATGCAACATTAGGCATGAGTGGTTAATTAGTTTTTCCCATATGCCAGCACATACGTAAATTCCAATTATTAGCAGTGTTAGCTTACACAAATTACCTTTAAATCCAATATTTGCATATCTTCTGGTCTGCACAGCCTCCTCCAGAAAAAAACATTTATGTTGTGGAAGATTTTATTGGTTCTTTAGATCTGTGTTTCCTGATATTTAACCAAGTATTTAAATTGTCATTTGCGTCACCAAGGTCTCCTTCAGCTGAAACACTTCCCAGTTTGAGCCAGGCTCACATACAGTAACTGAAGGGCTCAATAATTCTGTTTCAAATGTAACATTACTCCTGCTCAGTGCACCACTAAAACTCATGAACCTGAGAGTGCTGGATGGAACTTCCAGATAAGGCTGAATGACATTTTCAATTTCATTAAAACAAAAAAAAAAAAAACCAAAAAGGCAGAGCATTCTCCCACTCAAATCACTGAAATCTCCATTTACTGAACTCCCATTCTTTCCTCTTTTATCAGGAAAATAAGGAACTATATTTGATTAATGACTCCACCACCATTCACAGTGAAATCCTCTGGGCACAGAATACACATTTGCCTTCCTACCAGTGCCACACTTCGATTTTTTTAAGCTGCTACTTTTCCTATAACCTAGGTAGAAACTCCACAGGTAATTAAGGCAGTTTGTACATTATAAAATACTCAACTAGATTATAAGCAAAATACAGAGCCAGGTTCTCAAATGAGTATTTACTTTGGAAGGTAAAATGGGAAGGGAAAAGTTAAAATACACCAGCAACTCTCAAAAAGCTAAACAAAAGGCAAAGTTCCCATTGACAGCCACATTATGATTGTCAAGATTTTTCACGAAAGATGTTGAGGGAGAAAAAAAAATAAAAGCTAAATTTCAAAAAATAATAAGCAGAACAAATCAAGGTAAAATATGTATACCTCATTTAGGACGCTGGTATTATTAAGCACTTCAGCTTTGCTTCATGCTGTGTAACTCCCACAGAAACTTCCAAGTCATTTTCTTGTACTGCAGAAAAATGCATTAATTTGTCCCTTTTTTTTTTTTTTCTAGGTTTTTTTTTTTTGTTTGTTTGTTTGGTTTGGGTTTTTTGCAGGGGGGTGTTATTGGGGTTTTTTTTGTTGTTTTGTTGTTGGTTTGGGGATTTGGTTTTGGGGGGTTAGTTTTGGTTTGGGTTTTCTGGGTTTTTTTCAGTTTGTTGGGTTTTTTGATTTGTTTTGGTTTGGTTTTTGTTGTTGCTCTTCTTGTTTTCCTTTGCCATCTATGGAAACCTAACACTTGGGTATTAAGGAGACATCTGAACAAAGTTTTGGACAGAAGGAGTTTCAGTATCTGCCATGGATACACAGATGTTTACTCAAGCCAAAATGTGAGAATGGCATTCCCTGTGTAACACAAAGGGAGCAATCATCTGAAAAAAGGACCACACAGAGGAGAACCTTGTACCCAAGGAAACAGAACAGCAAAATATCTCATTTTTCACACCACATCACACAAGCAGTTACAAATTCTAAAGGAAGTATGCTAAAAGGACTACTTTCCACTAAAAGAGAAAGGATATGATTTTACAAGCCCAATATTATGTTTTCATTCATAAAATCTGGGAACAGGGCCAGACCTGACTGCATACATTCCATTTGACCTTTCAGGAACATTTATTCCAGTGCAGAACCTCCACACCAATACACAACATTGAATTCCACCACTAATGCCAGTCACAGATAGCACCTCCCAGTGAAGCTGGGGTTATTTATAAAATCCTTCAGGGATCATAAATCCCATAAATTATCCATCCCACAGATCACACCAGTGAGCCTGGCTGTCTACAGGAAGTGACAGTTGGATGCCAGTGATGCAATTCACTAAATTGTGTTGATTAACAGGGAATCTTGCAATCATGGTGGTGACTGCTCCAAGGAAGCAGCTCCACTTTTTGATGACTCTTCAGCTCAGTGGTGCCCAAATTTTTCAGCCAAGAAGAACATTAGCTTAGCCTGTTAATACGAGGCGGCTCCAACTACAGCAAGATGAAGGCAACCTACTCATGGATGGAAGTCAAGGCAGCCAGAAATGAAATAAATTGTGGTGATTGCAGAGTTTACAACTCTGCAGTGCCCATGTGAAAAGATGCAGCCCAGGATCCCTCGTCCTGCCCCAGGCCAGAAGCTTGCAGGGAGCTGTTAATATCAGAAAAACCCCAACACCTCACACTCACCTTCTCAGAGACCTTTTGAGAGCCACCCTTACTACAGGTAATCTTCCTTCTGGGTGTGTTGCACTGGAGTAGCAGCCACAGAATTTTGCTTCAAATCCTTTCTTCAGCCTTGATTTTTTTAACAGTAATTTCAAGATGCCACCTCATCTGTGTCATTCTCTTTCTTTGCAACAGACAAGCAGCATTACCAGCTTGCCAAAGGACAGAATAAATAAATTGGTTTTATGAGACATTCGATGTTATGATTTCAGCTATACAGGTATTGTGTCATGCAAGAAAGGAGAACATATATTACATTTAGAATGAAAATTTGGTGTACTCAAAGAGGACCTGGTCATTGAAGTGAGTGGCAGCTAATTAATTAAAAAATTAAGGAGGATTCTATTATCATTGCTTTTCATTATATATCAGACCTTTTAAAGAACCAGCACTTTTCCACAGAGCTGCTCCAGCAGGGCCACCCCCAGGCTGTGTTTGTGCCTGGGTTTGCTCTGACCCAGGCGCAGCACCCTGCACTTGGCATTGCTGAATCCATGAGTTTCTCAATGCCCAAGCTATTTGCAGTAACTGAAACAATTCACACAATTTATTATTTGTTTGAGTCGTGCAATCTCAGCATATTCATTAAAAACCTTGCCAAAATAAATTTCAAAGACTACTTGAATATTACATGAATTTCAAAGCCAAACTAGATTCTAATTGGATTTTTTTTTCAGACTTATGACATGAACCTAATGAAAAAACCTGATACTCAAGGTTCATACATTCTCATCCTTCAGATTACTTGAAATAACTTTAGTTTTCTTTTTAGGCTATACTTACTGGTACTGCAGTCAATCCAGCACATTTAAGTTACAATTATGACCTCGAGTGCTGCAGATTGAGATAGGATTCACAAGGAGCTTGGCAATTCAGGAGTGTCAGACACGAGAGGATCTCACAAGAGCAGAGATTTCTGTCTGCCCTTACAGACCATGATACAGGCTCTAAACCTGCTTTATTGAAACCAGCAGTAATTTTCTCTATTGCCTTCAATTGGTAAAAGATTTGACTTCCTATTATATAAGATTGATGATGACTTCATGGTGCTTAAAAGCACCAAAAATTCTCAAATGTGATTTAGCCCCTAGTCTTTTTGAAAGGCAGCTATTTTTTTCCAGTTTCCCATTTCCTTTTTATTATAGGCACACGTTATTGCTTTATTAACAACCTTTGGAGAATACTTCTAAATTTGCAGCAGATGACTTGTCCCAATTCTTTCTTCTCTAAGTAGTTTTCAAAAACTTTTCTACAACTACCTTTTCCCAGCAACACAGCATTTCAAAGACGTTTTTCTTTCTTTTGACAGTTTCTGATGATCATAATTGCATTTTTGCTAGTTTGTTTTTTAAGTCAAACATACACTGAGGCCCAGTGCATTTAAATGTTTGGAAATAAAATTAATGATCAAAAAGACAAATACATGGGAGGCGAATCTGGATTCCTTTTGGCTCCCTTTATAATATCAAGCCAATGAAGTGTGATAGACTTAGCAGAACTGAACTTCATCCTTAGTCAGAAATAAAACCACTGACCATAAAGCCCGCATCCAATGTGGCCTGTTTATTTTCTTTACCCAAATTTTCCTATTTCCTATTATACCACAAACTCTGAAGCGCAGAGACAATTTGTGAGCAGAGCCCCAAAAGCCAAAAGGGATGGGACAGTGCTAAGTGACCCAGGATGGGATGATTATTCCAAGTATTTGCACTGAAAGGTTGACTCCTATTTTTCAGACTTTCTCTGTAATCTCTTCTGTTATTTAAATGCCTCATTGCATACACAACAAAAACCCAGTGGGAAAAAAAAAAAAAGAATTTCCATAGCAACTATTCCAAGGAACACAGTTCAGTCATTTGTACCATAAAATTTTATGGACTTTGACCAAGGCTTTTCTTTATCTATTTTTTTAAAAATCTGGCTTTATCTATGTTCAAGTGGAAATATTAATATTGGGCAGGAAGAATTTCATAGGAACTTATTATTAAAAACTAAACTTCACCAGATGAATGAGCCCTAAAGGAACTGTCATTCTAAAGACATTACAACCAAGAATTTGTTTTAATATTTGAAACATCTATAGCGACATCACATAAAAATAGAATTTACACAGATTTTTAAATCAAAAAATAATTTTCCAGAGCAAAAAGATACAGAAGCAAAGAATAATTGAGTGCAATGGAGTTTTTTAATTTCTTTTTTCCATTTAGATTCTTTTTTAAGGTTTGGAGTAGATTAATTTTGTAAAATCTTTGGGGATTTGCACATTTTGCTCTCTCATGACAAGATACTACTATGAGTGCACTGTGTAATCATTCTTTTGGATGAACAAGTACAAACTATCAGCTCCAAACATCTCAGAAGAGATTTTGATTCTACTGTGCAAATCTTTACTATAATCTTAGTCTCAAAACATGGGATATTTAATCTCATAATATCAGAGCTGACAAGATGCATGATATTCCAGAATAACCTCATTTAAGTGAGATTATTTACTTAAGATACACCTGGCTATATTCTTGCTTATTACGAAACATATTAGTACTGGATTTCTTGACAGGAAAAAGGGAAAATTTTCTCACTTCTCAGGAGAAAATTCCTATCCAACAGTGCAAAATCTCATTGCCTCTTCCTACCAGGGAACCCCCCTGATATAGAAACAAAGGCTCATTCCCAGAATAATTTTCCTTACACAAGAAAATTCAAGCTAAATTGGTAAACCAGGCTGGAGATGAGAACCAGAAGAATGCAGACACTTCACAAGCAATTTTTTGTTTGCCTGTTTTCACACGACCTACTTGTCCTCCTGTTGAAGCCACCAGATTCGTGTCAAAAACTTAATTATTCCTGGGTAAATTCATTCTTTGCTGCAATTCTGAACTTTGCTGAAGGAGCCCACAGTAGAGTATTTATCAGTATTTATCCTGTATTTATCAGTATTTTTATCTGTTATCAACAGAGCTTCAAATTAGCCCCACTCAGACCAGAATGCCACATGAAATAGTGGCTGGAAACTGAACAGAAATTATCTTAAGCCCATTTCCTCATTATTCTGTAGGATCTCAGATGATAGATCTGAAAAAATAATGATTAAGGATATGTAAACAATGTGATTGAAGCTACCTCCAAGTTCATAACAGCCAGTCTAAGAAATTCCTGGGTTTAAGGCACTAAAGGTTATTGATGGATGGGGTTTTTTATTAAATTCATTAATAGATAATGGCACTCAACTGCAGAGACATCAAAGCAGCCAATGTTTCAGCAACATCTGAGAAACAGTTAATGGCAAAAGGGAGGTCTTCCATCAAAAGCAAGACAAAGAGTGTTTTTATAACTGAATGGCCACAGAAACAGTTAAGTGATTAAAAGCACACAAAAAAGTGTGTTCACTGCTACAGAAATAATTCTCCCAGGTACTGGTAGGGACAGACGGGTGACAAAGAGCTCAGCCTTTGATTTAGGTCAGCTCATCCTTATGAAAGCTTTCCCTTTTAAAGGGGATGTGATAAACACCACGGAAAATTCATTGCAAGCTTCAAGAGAAAAGGTGTGGTGGAAAGGGGAAAAGGAGAGTGCAGTATGTTTATCTAAGATGGATCACAAAGTTATAGAAAAATCAAAATTACCGACTGAAGGGAGCACAGAAGCTTTACAAGAAGCAGAGAGAAAATCAGGGCATTGAGAAGAGGATTCTCCAAGGTGTCCCTCTGCTCCTTCAACTACTGACTTAAAAATTAAAATAAAATATCACAGAACCAGGAAAACCAAATATATCCCAATTTATTAAAGTCAAAAGGCCTTCACCTGTAAATCATTCACACTGAAAGGTCTATAAATAATGGTGACATAAAGAAAAAAAGAGAAATTAGAATGTGAAAAGCCTAAGTAGAGAAACCAAAGCTCAGGTTCTCTTTAATCATATAACCTCTCAAAAATTATCAATTACAGGAAGGGATTAATACCCATCAAAATTAAACAAAACCCTACTCACTAGAACTTCAAAATCCTCCCAAAACCTGGAGCAGCAGCGGCACCACTGAGGTCTCTACTAAAACCAAACCTCAAAGCAAGAAAGGCCAAAAAGCTCATTTGATTATGCAAAACATCCAATTTTAATCAAGCAGGCAGTTGATTACTCTAGGGAGAGAGGTCACTTAAAAATAACACAAAACAGAAATAAACACTGACTCCTGAAAGGAGTGGGGAGGAAAGGCAGGACCAAAGAAAAATCTGCCCAAAAATTATTTAAAAATGTGCTTTTCTCCAGCTTCCTGGCAAATTTCCAAAACTTCTCCAGGGGCAACTGAAATATGGCTGGTTCTGTCATTTTTA
Source organism: Camarhynchus parvulus (assembly GCF_901933205.1). NCBI lineage: Eukaryota > Metazoa > Chordata > Aves > Passeriformes > Thraupidae > Camarhynchus > Camarhynchus parvulus. Next base: position 4,080,732 of record NC_044574.1, on the reverse strand, counting down.
CTCAGACATCTACACACAAAAACCAAAAATCTGCCCATGGGCAAGTGGCAGCTGCAAGAGCATTTGCTCCACCTTCCTCATTTTTGCACAACACAGCTCTGGAGTAAAACCTGGCTTCAGAATCCTGAGAGATGATTTCAAAATAATATAAAATAATATAATATTTAAGATCATCTTGGTAATTTATTTCTGTTAGTAAGTTACTAATATGATCTCAAATTGAGCCTCAAAAATCAGGATCAGTGAGACAGGATGTGTCACTCAGTGTCCTTGACAACTGTTCTATAAAATGAATTATTAAATCTGCCCAGGTCTCTTCCATTGCAGCAAATTAACCAGATCCTGTTAATTTGAAGAAGAAATCACATCAGAGACCAACAGCAGTGTTTGTTCTCTTATAGCACTTATGGATTTTAATCTCATCAGGTTTAGAACTTCTGATCAATACAATGAACTTCAGCTCACCAACATGAAAATTAATGAGCAAAACTGATTTAAATTGCAAGGTTCATCAATTCATAATGAAGCTGAAGAGAAAACCTCTTTATGGTTTCCTTTTTGCAAGCTTTTGGAAATCTTACCCAGGAACACTTTTCAAAATCGTATTTTATTGTTTGGTTGGTTTTTTTAATAAGTAATAGGTGAAATTTTAAGCCAATCCTCAGTTTATTTATTACAGAGAGAGGCAGGGTAAAAATGCCCTTTATTCTCTGCAGGAGCTCTCGAGGTCAGAACTCCATCTGCATTTTTTAGTGCTATGCATATACTCTAAATCACAGTTGGATTTATGTTCCAGCTTTGGAATTTATATCACATCTATGTCATGTCTAATTCCACACCTTCATCCAAGGTTCAGGCGCTGTATGAAAATCCTGGAAAGTTTTGTTTCTTTTATTCATTTGAGCATTTAAAGGAAAAAAAAAACAGTATAATAACCAGAAATCTCCCACTTCTAAAATTGAAAGGATATGATAATTTACATGCATACCCAAGAAATAAATAATATCATTTACAGCTACAGATAACATTTGTTACACAGATTTAAACAGTAAGAAAAATACTGCATTCTTCCTGCATATATATGGTCTTAAAATAAGAACTATTAAATGCCAATTTTCTGTATGGTAATTAAAATTTCCATCCAAAAGTTAAACATTAAAAAAAAAAATCAAGTCTATCAAATAATACTATCCAGCACTCTTTAAATGTAAATTATTCTCAAAATTTAAAAATTAAGGAAAGAAATTTAAACAGCTCATAAGCAGGCAGACAAAGGGGAAGACAAAGGAAATGTAGAATATAATATTATATCAGCCTGTCAAGCATTGACTTCTAATTTTAATTTTAATGTTAGTATTTTCCATAGATATGATGCTTACAATAACTTGTTTTTACAGTGATAGATGAAAACTAATGTTTCAACGTGAATATTGTGGCCCTTTTATTCCCCTTTTATTAGGAATGTCAATGACAGATTGTATTTAAATGTAAATCAACTAGTTTTAGAGGTCACTGATCAAGAAGAACGATTTGCCTTTAGAAAAGTAACTGATGAGGAGGAAAATGGAACAAACTTCAATTTATTTATTTTTTTTGTAATCACAATTCTTTAACATGAATGAGAAGTACAACAAGGAAACCACAAAAACTGAGATAGAGGACGCCTTTCCTATGGTGATCTGCATTTAGAAACTGCGGAAAAAACTCTTGGAAAGATCATTTGTGATCACAACAGACACACATTTGACAACATTGTTTAAGGGGTAAGAATCCTGTATTGTCAAAAAAATAAGTCATAAAACCTGACAGGTCTTTTCTCCCTCTAATTCCTTCAATTTTGGACCTTGTGGATCACGCATTACCCCACAGCAAAGCAGAGCAAAGAGTGTTTAAGACACAGCTCCACTGCCTAAAACATCAGCAAAAAAACCCCAGAAAAGTGCTGATGGCCTTTCAAATGTAAGTTGTGGCTGCCAGCAGTGTGTGTTTAGGTTACACAGATTTGCCTGTGATTTTACACTACCTAATAATTAAAAATAAAAGCGCAGAGGTATCAGTTACTTCCCTTTCCATACAAATGGGTTATCATGTTCCTTATCAAATATAGAACAAATAGTCTGTGTTTGGAAGAATATTACTAATCTAAACAAAGTGAAATTAAAAAGTTTCATCCACTGTGTGTTATCTGGAAATACAGGGTGAGAAAGAAAGATACAGTGAAATAATAATGGTGCTACAACCACTCAGTGATAGGGCAAGACTTCTTTATTATTCTTTAACCACCTAAGAGTATCTCTATTAAATGCAGCTTTGAGATTTTCAAGGAAAAGAATTATGTTTACAATTTATTTCTGTTCTGTCCAAACATTATTCAACCATCTAGGCTAGTGACTATAGTTATTTTCAACCTTTATCTTTCTAAAAAAAAAATAAAACACTAAAGTGTAGCTCTAAAGCAGTAACTGGAAGCCATTCTGGATTTAAACAAGTTTATATGTAACAGATTTTTTTGGAAGACAGAGCTGAGACAAAGATGAGCAATATATCCCAACTGGGCAGTTCAGCGTCTTTGTCATGTAAAATGCCTCCAGAGGAAAGGTGGGATAAATTATCTCCCTGCTGGCTTTTACTTTCAGTCCTTGGAAATTTGAGTTTGGCTCCTTGGGGTGACATTAGAGCTTTGCCTCCTGTGGATTGTGGTTGCTCTGCATGGGAATCACAAAAATCACAGAATTATTTAGGTTGGAAAGACCTCCACAATCATGGAGTCCAACCTGTGACCAATCCCCAGGCATGCACTGAGTGCCACATCCAGGCCTTCCTTGGACACCTCCAGGGATGGGGATGTCAGCACCTCCCTGGGAAGCCCTTTCCAATCTTAACAAGGTTTCCAGAGGAAATTATTCCTGATGTCCAACCTAAACCTCCTCTGGCCCATCTTGAGGCCGCTCCCTCTCCTCCTGACCCTGCTCCCCCAGCTGTCCCCTCCTGTCAGGAGCTGTGCAGAGCCACAAGGTCCCCCCTGAGCCTCCTTTGCTCCAGGCTGAGCCCCTTTCCAGCTGCTCCTGGGGCTCCAGACCCTTCCCCAGCTCCATGCCCTTCCCTGGACTGCTCCAGCCCCGCCAGGTCTCTCCTGCCATGAAAGGAACCCAGAACTGGACACAGCCCTCAAGGTGTGGCCTCACCAATGCCCAGCACAGGGGGACAATCCCTGCCCTGGTCACTGCTGTTTCAGAGAGCAAGGAGGGGACAGACTTTAACAGGAAAAATTCAGTGAATTCCTAAAGCAGAATGTGGGGGAAGGAGAAAAGGACTGATCAATCCAACTTCCAACAGTAAGAGATTCAACAACTCCAGGGCTGAAGCAGAAAAATTCCTCTGACCTAAAATGGTGGGGGTGGGGATGTCCTTCAGGTAGCTTTGCCAGTAGATTCAGTTAGGGGGGGAAGTCATTTTTTGGGATCTGAAAAGTGAGCTGGACTTGGGGGACAAATGTGTCAGCACAGGCGGGTTCCCCGCTGGGTAATAATTGACACAGACTCCATGTATTACAGAAGGCTGATGATTTCTTTATTAGGAAACCCATACTTCATTAGACAGTTACAATACAGCTGGACCTAATTGGTCCTCCAATCAAAGCACCATCACCACTGGCTAATTAAGAAACTATTTGTTTGTTTTACCATTTGTTTTGTAAGCAAATCTCTATAACATATTCCACACGTTCACAATACCAGGTGCAGCAAGTGGAGATAAGAATTTTTTCTCATTCTTTTCTCTGATCTTCTCACAGCCTTTCCCAGAATGATGCCTGGGAAAGTTGTCTGTTTCTTTCTGTGGCCAGAGAGCTGCTGCCACACAAATGTGGTTGGAAATGTAACTTCTGCCTCAAGGAAAATTCTCCAACCAACTTTCAGCCTAAGCACCTTCAGTTCCTGGGATAAGGATGGTCAACTCAGCACTTCTTATCAAACAAACAGGTACATGTGATCTCTCCAAATCCCCGTTTTCCTTATCTCCTAGTTTAATAAAACATCTCAAAGCTACATTTCTATGTTGTAGAAATTATAAATCCCCTGTATTTTCCAAATGGGTGTTGGAAAAGAGCACGGATTTCTGGAGCAAGTTGCACTCCAGAGCATCTGAACCCAGCACCCATCAACCATGGGTTGTTAACCATTATGTTGCCACAGTAACATGAACCACATGCCCAATATCCCATTTCTGAAACTCTGGAATAATCAGAACTAAAAGAGTGATAATTATTTTTTTCCTTAATATATGAAAGCCAATGTGCATCTAAAAACTTCATATTCTATAGAACTGCCAGTCTTTTCAATAAACGGACCAAAGGAGGAAAGAGAGATCTGTCAGAGGATAAATCACTTAAAGTGCCTGACAAAAAACCAAGGCTTTTCATTTTAATACTGATAATTACAGAAATTAAATAATGCTGGCAATGGTATGATGATAATTATACACACAGAAAAAAAAGGAGCAGATTAAGCAAATTATTCAGAAAAGCTGTCTCATGAAAATACATACTTCAAATTTGTAAATTTTTTAGACAGGAAACGGTGATATAACTTTAAAAAGATCATGTGATTATCAACCATTTCTCTTAGAAAACAGAATTTGTGACATCACTTACAGATTTCTGATCTACACTCTCCAAGAGCATCATCTTCATATCCACAGTGAAATAACAAAATTTAACACAACCAGTTTTGGCTATAGCCCAAAATTTAATCCAAATAAATAAAAACCAAAAAACACATTGCAAGCCATTTCTTTTTCTTAAAGTAGACCCAGCTGGATGTGCTCAGAAATATAATTACAGCTGTAACTGAAATTATTTTCTTTTATTCTAGTTGACAGTCCGAGTTTACTACACACTACACACATCCCAGCAAGAACCTGTCCAGCAACATCATGGTGAAAAGCTGTCTGCTCATCTTGTCCCACATTTCCTCCCATCCCAGGACTTTTGCCATATGAGAAGATGCTCTGAGGGCTGGAGCCAGGCTGGGAGAGCTGGGGGTGCTCATCTGGAGAGGAGAAGGCTCCAGGGAGAGCTCAGAGCCGCTTCCAGAGCCTAAAGGGGCTCCAGGAGAGCTGGAGAGAGACTGGGGACAAGGAATGGAGGGACAGGACACAGGGAATGGCTTCAAACTGGAAGAGGGAAGGTTTAGATTATATTTTAGGAACAAATTTCTAAATGGGTCATGAGGCATTGGACCAGAGAGCCCAGAGAAGCTGCGGCTGCCCCTGGATCCCTGGAAGTGTCCAAGGCCAGGTTGGATGGGGCTTGGAGAAACCTGGGCTGGTGAAAGGTGTCCCTGCCCATGGCAGGGGGTGGCACTGGTCCTTTCCAACCCAAAGGTCCTTTCCAAGGACCTTTCCAACCCAAACCATTCCATGATTCCATGTCCTCTCCAACCCAAATCATTCCATGATTCCATGTCCTCTCCAACCCAAACCATTCCATGATTCCATGTTCTCTCCAACCCAAACCATTCCATGTTTCCATGTCCTCTCCAACCCAAACCATTCCATGTTTCCATGTCCTTTCCAACCCAAACCATTCCATGATTCCATATCCTCTCCAACCCAAACCTTTCCATGATTCCATGTCCTTTCCAACCTAAACCATTCCATGATTCCATGCCCTTACCAACCTAAACCATTCCATGATTCCATGACCCATCAACATTTCTTCCTTCACTGCAGCGCTGGGCTACTTGAACATCTCCATTTCCTGCATCTAAGAATTGCTAAAAAAACCAGTACTTTGCTGTTCTGTAGATGTAGGAGGGTTTCTGCTCCTGCCCCACTCCCCTGAACACTCCTTTCACCCTCAAGGTACCCCAAAAGCTGCATCTCCTGAGCTGCTCCCACTGCACGCCTCAAGGACAGCAGCACGTGAACCACAAACGATGCCTGAGCTGCAGCAGTGAAACACAGGGACCAAACAGGTTAACAGCAAACTGCAGCTTCTGCTTTCTTATTTTATTCTGGTGTGAACAAATTAACAAACTGTCATTAGCCTCAGTCAGAAGTGAACTGGTGGAGGAAGAGCTGGGAGGAAATTTCAGGTGCTACTGAACTGGAACTTATCTAATGAACTTGCTGGTTTGAATTCCTGGCTGCATTAAGTGCTATTACTCTAAAGGTTTAGAGGGATCTAATATAACAATAAAGGGGTGGGGGGAAAACATCATCTTTTTTTTTCATTCCAAATTTAAAAAAATTAATACATCTGAAGCAATTATTTCTTGTATGGAATAACAGGCCAAGCTTTTCCTTTGTCAATCCCACAGTTCAAATTCACCATAAATTTGCCATGAAATCCATGGTTGGGCTCAGGGTTCTCAGAGGTTTTACCAACCTCAACAGTTCTATAATTCCATGAAGGAAATCAAGAAATCACTGTCTCTAGAACTGTCTTTTTATTCCAGCTTTGCCTTTGCAGGTCACAGATGAGATTTCTCAATCATTTAAGATTTCATGCCACATAAAGTTTGCTGTAGAAACAGGAAATTCAGCATTTAGGCAAATCACCAGTTCTTTTCAACCCAATAATTATTTCTTTTATAAAGAGAGAGGTTTACAAGAATGTTATGCAAATTGTCTCTCTAGTTTTTTGGTCATTTGCTTATTTTTTGTAAATCATGAGCAAACTGTTGACTTTTAAAGCGTTTGAGAAAAGTTTTTAATAGCACAACTGCACCATGGAAGAGCTTGACTATACTTTTATTGCCCTATAAATGGAAAACTAGCTCTTTTAAATTTGCTAGTTCATATAAATATTCTAAAATATTCTAATTTCTTAAAACACAAATTTTGACTACAGAGGCATTTTCAGTTCTGCTTAACATTTGAATTCTTCTACCTTTGTTTAATCTCTGCAATGAGTCTAAGTTCCCATCATACAAAAATGTTCTGCTTGAAATCTTTCCGGAAATTATACCTAGGGCATCCCAGTCCAAGGGAGGGGAGTGTTTAATATCAAATGTTAATGTAATATGTTCCACCTCATGATTGTCTGTGCCAACTTCCATGTATAATTTAGAGCTTCTTCAAAAGCATGCATGAGGGCAGAAATTAATAGATTTAATGATAATTGATATTTATGTCCAGCTTTTGATTAACACTATAAATGCAGCAATAAACAACTGAAGTAAAACATTGAAATTAGAAAATACTGTTTGCATACATCTCCCTTCAAACTGTGGTTTTATTGTGACTTCAGCCTTAATCCATGCAGAAAAAATGTTTAGCCTTGCAGGTAACTTGTAGAAAACTCTTCAGTAAATTTTCACTTGTCCCAAAGTATCAATGCAGAGCTTATTCAGCCAATATTTCCCTCCCAAAATCAACAGAATTATGTTCACTGCTACAAAAAAAAAAACAACCAGAAGTGAGATGTAAGAATATCTGCACACCCCAAGTTAAACGTTGAACAACTGCCCAAGACTTACATCAACATTCAGGTGACCAAAACAACCACTCCAAATAATGTTTTGTTGCTTTGCCTGTCTTTCACCAAGACTAACAAGCACTGAGCAAATCCAATGCTTTAACTACCTGCTATGAGCACAAAAATCTCCATGATACAATCCATTATCCACCTGCCTGCAGAAAATCAGCTTAAATGTTCCTAAGATTCCTCAGAAGAAAGATTTTCAGCCTGTTCAGGCTGGCTGTCCATTACTTGAAATAAAATATTTTCCCCAAGCATCTTCTACTTTCTACAGAAGAAAGAATTAGAAAACAAAGAAGAAAAAGGAAAAAAAGAGGTAAAGTGATGGAAATTGCAACCACCACAAGGATAAAGAGAGAACTACAAATAGTTCAGCCACAAAATCTGATTATTTGGTAAATTGATTTGGTAAATTCATGAAAACCAATGCAATATTAAAAAGAAAAGCAGAAGTAAAACAAAACAGAAAGAACAAAACTAACTACTTCTGAAGGGAGTGGGAACAGCGTGGAAAGGAGAGACTAAAAGGTTTTAAAGGTCATGTGGAAAGCAACAGAACTGCCATGGTGCATTCAGTCTGGATATTCAGCTTTTAGAGCAGTTACCAAGAAACGAGATACAGAAGGAAGTCATGTGGCCTCTAAACTTTCTATCTAGAGAATCACACTCCCAGTCAAAAATTAAATTATTATCTCTGTCCCGTTATACAGGTATTATTTTTGGATTTCTTCTTATGTTGTTCAATCCAACCTACACTTAAATCTTCCAAGACACTGCTCTTGTGACATTGTGACTCATCCCTATACCTGGAGCTGTGCTTCCCCCTCCTCTTCTTGATGTTATCATCCTGCACCTCACTGTCTGCACTCTGCTAACAGCAATCTTATTCCAGCACATGCACTCACAAAACTACTACAAAGGTACTTCAGTTTTTTGTAAAGTCAGTGCTTTCTCAAACTTCTCCCAAGAACTAAATCACCTCTCTGCATCACTCTGCTCACCTTCACTTTTAAAGCTTTTCAAAACTTCACTCAGACACCCACTGGGCTGCAGTTTAATGAGCCTTCCCTGCTGCAGCACTGATGGCTTCAGCAGCATCCACCTGCTCCTCACCACTTCTTCCCATCCACATGCTCTGCTCCCAGTTCTGCTCATACAAGGACTTGTTCAGGCGCAGAACAAACTGAGTGAAACCAAGAAAAAAAAATCCAGGTTTGGAGTAAGTATTTCTAAAATGAAAGTTAATTTAGCACACATCAGCTGTGCACAAATGACAGAGCACAGCTCAGGAGCTGGCACAGGATGAGAATCATCAACAGCAGCTGTTTAGCTTAGCCCTGGAGCTAAGGCATTACTGAAAATAAGCTTCCTGCAACAGGACATTGAGTTCAGCTCCAAACATCCCATAAAGCAGCTGACCAAACTGTTAAACAGGTAACACTGCAGCCTCTCAAAGGCTGGGCTTGACACCCATTGTATTCACAGGGAATGCCCAACAAAGGTAGAAATGATGCCTCTGACTCCATGTTCTCAGAAAGCTAATTTATGATACTATATTATATTAAAGAATGCTATACTAAACTATACTAAAGAATACAGAAAGGATATTTACTGAATGCTAAAAAGATAATAATGAAAACTCCTGACTCTTGCCAGAGTCCCAACACAGCTTGGCCCTGATTGGCCAAAGAGTGAAAGCAACTCACAGCAGAATCCAATGAAACAATCACCTGTGGGTAAACAATCTCCAGACACATTCTAGACAAGCACAGCACAGGAGACGCAAATGAGATAAGAATTGTTTTCCTTTTCTCTGAGGCCTCTCAGCTTCCCAGGAGAAAAATCCTGGATGAAGGGATTTTTTCAGAGAATGTGAATGCCACAGACACCTGCAAGGAAACTCTTCCAAAGATCTGTTCCCTCACTGCTTCTTCTCAGCCTCCTCCCAGGGCTTGGCTTGGCTGCATGATGGAAGGAAACCCAGCAGTGGTTGGGATTGGGAAGGGTTGGTATCACAAAGCCTTGCCTTGGTGAGCAATTCCAACTCTGTGTTTGCACTCCATCTGCAAAAATCCAGCTTTCACCTGGAACAGAGGAGCTGAGTCTGGTTTTGCCAGGTATTTGCACTGCACCTGGCACAAACAGAATGTGAATGCTCAGAGCCAAAGGTACTGCAATAAGTGACACCCCAGCCTCCCCTTCTCTCTCAAAGAATCATAAAAACCATTACAGAAACCAACACTACCCACATGACAGCAAGGTGAAGTTCCCTTGTTTTCCATCTCCCTCTTTTTTCTTGAAACAGAAATTCAATCTGGAAGTGCTGATATAATGTTCATCAAATCCCAGGCTGGTTTGGGTTGGAAAGAACCCAAAGCTCTTCCAGCTTCCCCCCCCACCATGGGCAGGGACACCTTCCACTGTCCCAGGGTTCTCCAAGCCCTGTCCAACCTGGCCTTGGGCACTTGCAGGGGTCCAGGGGCAGCCACAGCTTCTCTGGGCACCCTGTGCCAGGGCCTCACCACCCTCACAGGGAAGAATTTCTTCTCAATATCCCATCCGTCCCTGCCCTGTGGCAGTGGAAGCCATTCCCTGTGTCCTGTCCCTCCATCCCTTGTCCCCAGTCCCTCTCCAGCTCTCCTGGAGCCCCTTCAGGCTCTGAGGTTTCCCTGGAGTTCTCCCTTCTCCAGGTGAGCTCCCCCAGCTCTCCCAGCCTGGCTCCAGAGCCAAGGGGCTCCAGCCTTGGAGCATCTTCTCATATGACAAAAGTCCTGGGATGAGATGAAACAGAGGAATAAAAACCAGGGAGCTCCCGCACCACGATAGAGAGAATCCTGATGTGACATTCCCTCCTCTCTGAAGAAAAGTGTCTGGAAGTTTCAGTGCAGCTTTTGCAAACCACCTGTGTTCTGGAGCAGGTGGAAAGGCTGTTTGGAGAGCATTTTTCTGCAAATGGAATTTGATTAGTACACGAACCTTCCATGTAATGTTCTCATAATGAGTAAATTAGTAGGTGATATAAACCTCTGGAAAAGCAAAGACTGTAATGAAAACCTGATTATCCTTTTTACAGTAAGGCTGAACAGGAACTGATGCTATGTTTAAATTGATCATGGTTTTATTCCCACCCCCAGGCAAACCTGCATAAACTCAATGAGCAGTGTGATTTCATTAAATATACGTGTAATGAACAATTTTCTTGTCCTTTGAAAACAACTGATTTGAAGGAAGACTGAGGCATTATGACTGACAGCTGGGTTCTCCAGCCTTCTCAATCTGCACAGGATTTCCTATAACTGACTGAAGGTGAAAGAATCACAAACACAGAGAAAGGAGAGGAAAAACACTCTTAATAAGCTGGGAGCGCATGAATTGTAAACAGCTGAGAGAAATGCAGTGGCTTTGTGGAGTTAGTGGGAAGCCTGCTATGCAGAGAAAGCTGTTCAAACATCCCCTCTGCTGAGCCTGGAAGAGGATGCTCAGGACACCCATGGACTTCAAAGAAACCTGGAGCTGTCATGGATTAGAAACTGCCCTGACCCCATCCATTTGTACCCAAAGCAGGCCAGCCCTTGTCTTGGGAAAGCACTCTAGGAAATGGCAGAGAGAAAATATTTGGATTTCCAGATACAGATCTCTGCTCTTGGGAAGGAGAGAGCAGCAGGGTGTGAGACAAATACACAGAAGTTACTCAGCTTACTTGGTTTTGTCCTAACTCCACAGAGGAAAGAAGCCTGGCTGACCTCTAAAACGTAGAAAAATCTCTACACTAGGAAAAAAAATTAGCATTTAAATGTGGAATTTTTCTATATCTCTTACATAAAGAGGTCTGATGAACAGTGCTTGATCCTTAAAATAGCTATCACTCTACAACTGTACTTTTTGAACCAAGAGTCCCCTATAAACACACATTTACAGGTTATACAGGTCCAGTGAGAGAGAGAGAGCCTGTGTCAGGTATTTCACTGAGAATCCTCAAAATTCATTCATCTGGAAAAGCAGCAGCCAGACCCATATGGTCAGATGACACAAATCTGAGACGCCTGTGGTTCTGCACTGCCACATCCTCTAAGTGGCCCTTTCAAAATTAATATAGAAATTTTAAAGATTACCTGTTCTCAAAATAACTGAAATTTTAAACACACAAAAAAAAATTCAAACTTATTACATGAGGTTCAGTGCAAGGGTATTTTAAAGAGTTTAAAGCAATTTTTCACTGGTGCTGTGGTGTTATTCTCAGAAGGAAACTGATTTCACCACTAATGGATCTGAGAAGAATCTGAAGAAGCAATACAGAAGGGAATAGTACTAACTCAGAAAAAAAAAATAGAGAGAGACATATTTAACAGAAAATCCAAGACAAAATGGTACAGTAACTGCACAGTTGTATTTTGAATTGCTTGCAACCTGTCCAAGCAATTACCATCACTCTGTGCTCTGACCACAGAGGAAACCAACATATCTAATCTGGTTTTCAGTCTTCAAAAAAACTCTCCAGTCTGACTCTGACTGGAACTGAAAATCCCCCAAGTCAAGGAGAAAGACAGAAAATGAATTTTCTTCTTTACCAACATTAAAACTAGCAGTAACTTCTTGCATAAATACATAAAAACCTGCATTCTGATGGGATTAATTAACAAGTGATTAGTATTTGCAGGCTGAAGGAAATGTGAGAAGTAAATAGGTGACAATAGAATGCCAGTCCTTCAAAAAAAAAAAGCAATTTTGCTAACATCAGATTAATTTTTCCACAGGGGAACTTTTCATATACAGTTTTCATCTTGCTAGTGAATCTTTGATCAGTGTCTCTGAAAAAAAAAAATATCTGTGAAGGTTAAGAAAACAAAGGAACTCAAATAAACTCGAAAGAGGCAACGAAACTTTCGGGCTATCAGGTAAAGAAATTATTACAGGCACCTTGGTGGAATACAAAGAGTTTTCATATAGGATTATAATGGAAAATGATCGGGTTTAAAAAGAAACAACAAAAAAAAACCAACAAAAAAAACCAAACAAACGAAAAAAAGGAAAAAAAAAGGAAAAAAAAGGGAAAAAAAAAAAAAAAAAAAAAAAAAAAGGAAAAAAAAAAGGAAAAAGAAAAAAGAAAAAAAGGAAAAAAGGAAAAAAAAAAAAGGAAAAAAAAAAAAAAAAGGAAAAAAAGGAAAAAAAGGAAAAAAAGAAAAAAGGGGAAAAAAGGGAAAAAAAGGGGAAAAAAAGGAAAAAAGGAAAAAAGGAAAAAAGGAAAAAAGAAAAAAGGGAAAAAAGGGAAAAAAGGAAAAAGGAGAAAAGGGGAAAAAAGGAAAAAAAGGAAAAAAAAGAAAAAAGGAAGAAAGGAAAAAAGGACAAAAGGGAAAAAGGGGAAAAAGGGGAAAAAAGGGGGGAAAAAAGGAAAAAAGGTAAAAAAAGGGGAAAAAAGGTAAAAAAAGGGGAAAAAAGGGGAAAAAAGGGGAAAAAAGGAAAAAAGGAAAAAAGGGAAAAGGGGAAAAAAGGGAAAAAAGGAAAAAAAAGGAAAAAAGGGAAAAAAGGGGGGAAGGGAAAAAAAGGAAAAAAGGAAAAAAGGAAAAAAGGAAAAAAGGAAAAAAAAGGAAAAGGAAAAAAGGAAAAAAAAGGAAAAGGAAAAAAGGAATAAAAGGAAAAAAAGGAAAACAAGATGAAACTGGCGCCTTTTCAAAGGAAGTAATATATTAAGTAGCGCTACAAATTGGCAAAAAGCAGGCAATGGCAATGTCAATGCAGGATCTAATCAATGCTCTCTGTGCTATGAAACCTGACCCCTGAGGCAGCTGCTGTATCTGAGGCAGGGCAACACATGAATGCATGGTGTGCTAGAAAATAATTCAATTTTAGTGACATGCTATCACTCATTGTATCTGTTTCCTCTAAAACACCTTTAACCAACACTTGAGTCTCAGCCATCTTTTCTGGAAGCTTCCCTGTGAACAAGGATGCTCAGACTCTCCCTGTTTTTTTCTTCTGGGCCTCATCCTCTTTGCCTTTTACCTTTCCTACCTCCTTTTGCTACTGGCTGCCAACTCTCTGCAACACTTCTTGCTTCCAAAGAATCTGAAAAAGATTCATAATTGCTTTTCACATCTTGAATGTTTCTGCAGAAATATTTTTGGCCTCCCATGTAACGTTTTGGGCTTTGAATACTTGCACATTATGATACTTTTTTAAAAAACTTGTCTTATCTAAAAGTAGCTTTTGCTGCTGTCCTGAGTCCTCATTGCCTTTCCTTCATTTTCTATTTTAAATAGTATTATTTATTTTATTTACTTCCTTGAAATGGTTGGACTCTATGATTTCCCAGGTCTCTTCCAACCTAAATGATTCTATGACTCTGTGAAGTTTCCCAAGAACAAAATCCCAAAGTGCTCTTTTTAATTGCCTTTTAATCATATCTCCCTGTATGTGTAGTTCTCTTTCGAGATTAAACACTACCATAGTGAATTTGCCTTTTTCCCCCACCTCCTACAAAGCTTTGAACCAAAATTTCTGTGATCACTGTTTCAGATGTTTTCAACAGTAGCAGTTTTAGTCCCAAACTCATTCAGAACCAAGTTTTTCCTCTCCTGTGATCCCTGACTACACTTCAGTGAAGTTGTCTTCAGAAAATTCTGCCTCATCCTCTCTGAGCTTTTCCTACTTCATTGCAGAACCTCAGTCCATGCAGTATAATTATGCTGCCTGTTAAATTAACTCATTTATTTAATTGGATTCTGAGCCTTCTGCAAAGTAAAGCACAACCTCACATCTTCCCTGTATAACTTGTACAGCATCACCAGTTCCCAGAAGGAATTGCTGCCACCACTTCACGAAAAAAAAAGGAGGCCAAGAGTGAAGTGAAAGAGAAAAGTAAATCATTTCTAATGATTAATAGAAATAAATAAATAAAGCAGAACACTCCATCATAAATCTCCCTGTTCAGATTGCAGATATTATCAAGCTCAGTGACCAGGGGCAAAAACGGGTAATGAAAATGCATTTTTCACCAGTGCATAAAACGAAGAACAACGTGGGAATAACATGGGGAAAAGTAACTCTACTTTACATGCAAAATGGTTGGCTTGAAGATAGCAACTGATCCCAGAGCCCTCTGAAAAAATTAAGTTCTGCAGAGCTTTGTTCAGGAAAAAAAATGCAAAATACTGGCGTGTCACTATCTATTATACACCTACATTCTTAATGCCTCATGTCCTTGCACCTCCACAAAGGTCTGGCAGAACCAGAAGGTGGATCTGTAGAGTCTCCATGTCAGGTGACATGGAACACTTCCCATATGAAGAGAGTCTAAACGCAGCTCATTATTCAATTTTTAAATAAATCCCAGAGAAGAAATATGATTAAACCACACCCCACCCCTGGGAGTGTCCAAAGCCCGGTTGGATGAGAGAACCTTGGAGAAAGGCTTGGAGAAACCTGGGACAGTGGAAGGTGTCCCTGCCCATGGCAGGGGGTGGGACTGGGTGATTTTAAGGTCCCTTCCAACCCAAACCATTCCATATTCTGTGTGAAGACAGATGGCACAGAGTGGAACAGAACTCCTGTGACACAAGAACTCAAATGCACCTCAAATTCTTCACCCATCAGATTTCAAACCATCCAACAGGCAACATTTGTCCCCTCAGATTGGTGGAACCAGTTGCAGCAGGATGTTTCAGAAGTGAAGGGAACACGAAGGAGGGAATCCATGAGACAATAATATTTCTGTCCTTAATTAAAAACCCAGGTCCAGTTGCTGCCCTGAGACTCAGGGAGTCCATGAGGTTCTTAGGGGCTGGATGGAATGTTCAGGGATCAATCAAACCACACATATCCTCTTGTTTCCAACCACCACCACAGAAAGAAGGACAGATTTCATTATTCACTTCCCCTGTGATCAGCATGTTTAGTATTTTCTGAGTTGCAGAAATCCTTGTACAACACAGGGCAGAATTTGGCATTCCAGAGATGGTCATCAGACCATCCCACAATTCCGCTAAAATCCTACACTTGTTCTAACACATAAAAGCCAAGGAACTTCATCAAACTTTCTGTTTGCAGTTCACTTTCAAACTTTTTAGGCATCCACGTGTTTGTGTTTAGGTTTAGGAATCAAAGCTCCTGAAATACAGTCAATGGAGGCACTCCCAAAAATTCTTCAAAACATCTCAGACAGATATTCTCACCCATATTAAAGTTCCACAGAATTCAATTCATCCCAGTATTTGCTGATTTACAAATGTATAAGACAGCACTTCCCAACTTTAATTAAAACCTTCCTCACACATCTGTTAAAAGCAAAAATAAACTTAAAATAAAAACCCAAACAACCCCAAAAAGCAGCAATAATAAACTACATGCTCCACTTCCCAAAGCTGGATTTCATTCACAAATCTATCAGGTTTTATTCTCCACACAAGATGACTCACGGCGCGTTCACTCCCTTCAATCTTCAAACATTTTGTTAATATATGCAGGAAACAAAGCTACAATCTTCTGCTTACGAAAAGGGAGGTTTTTTCTATAAACCTAGAGCTTGCAAAGGTGCAAGAATTTGCCTTGAACAGAAAAGAATATTTAGTATACAGAATATTAGCAGAATATTTAAGTAACAGAAATATTCCTTCAGTGAGATTTATCCATTATTTATACATAACAACACAGAAATAATGAAATAACAGAGAAATAATGATAATAATGAGGAATTATTCTACATGAAAGAAAAATAATCAGGTAAATTTGGCCCAAAGCTAGAGGAAAATATCAGCCAAATATTGGTAGGGATTGCCTGAGATTACCATTTTCTTTACCTAAGAAATGAACAGAAAGGTACAAAGCCCCAAAAGCTCACTTTCAGTCTGAATTTTATGATGATACACTACTCTTGGTCAAAATGTAATGGAGAAGGCGAGAACGCTGAAAACAGTAAAAACCAGAATTTACTCTCACTCTTTCATCAGCCTGTTTTTATAGTATTTGACAGGAAGCCACCCTAGCAGCCCCTAAAGAGTAAGAACATCACAAATCTTAGTTTTATTGCCCTTTTCATAAAAAAGTTCTTCAAAAGCTCATGTTTCATCGGTCTTCTAACTCCAGATTTTTTTGACTTTGATGGTAAGTTTTAAACAGACAGGTATTTTCAACTTCTTTTCTTGTTGTGCTTTCCACTTGCACATCGTAACACCTAGCCTCTCGCACAGAATTCCTTCTTCTCATTTTTATTTCTTAATGCAAGCCAGAAAAGTGCCTCCACTGCTTTTCCACTCCCCATTCTGTACGCGGCAGAAATCTCTATTTCCTTTGTTTGATTTGAAATCAAAGAGAGTTGTAAGAAACTAGACAGGTCCTCACAATAGCAGAGGAAACATACAGAGAGCTCTGTTTTTCTCAAACACAAGACCTATCATTTTACCTCATCTAGAGAAGAAATAAACTCTACAATTCCTTTAAATCAGGCCATAGGCTGCAGCCTATATTATCAATCATAGCCATTACTCAAATCCAAACAGCTCCAACATCCACAGGCCTTTTCTGTTTATAAAAGCATCAAGACAATTTTTCGAACTGAAATACTGTGTAACAGAAGGAGAAAACAGAGCAAATTAAAAATAGCCAATTAAAATGAACAAAATATTTCTGTGAGTCTCACTATCCTCTGCTAACTGATGAGGTTGTGACTCTTCTTCCTCCCAGATCTTCAACAAACTAAACATTTACTACCAAGGACAGGGTTAATAAAAACCTGATGAAAAAGGGCTCTTTTTCTTTACCTCTGAATTCCCCCCAGTCTGAGACAGATGCCACACAAGTCTCGGTGAAAATAGAGACCTGTTGTGCTTTGGGCAAAACTCACTTTTTCCCTTAAAACCAGCTCAAACCATGTAATCATTTAAAGAAAAAAAAATTACTGAGGTGTTTCTGGTTTGTCACCTCCTGGATTTAAATGGAAGTAGAAATATGGGCTCTTTGATCATTACAGAATGTTTATGAAGCTGCACAGAAATAATTCACAGTGCTGGCCTGTGACAGCAAAGCTGTTGGCAAAGCAGCACGAAGGGTGACAGTGATTTAATTTCCAACACCTCAGCGAGCCCTGGGTGGGTGCTGGTGCTACAAAAGAGGAGAATTATCCTCGCAGAAGAGGCTCCTCCAAGCTCCCCCTAAACCAGGGCAGATTTGGGCAGAAGGGCTGCAAAACCCAGGAGCCAGGGATAAAATGTGACATTCTTTCTAGAGGACAGGGAGCTGTTGCTTAGAAACTGTTTACAGACAAATCCTGCTGGTGTACCTAAAAAAAAAATAAAATAAATTAGGTCATTCTTGGCCGTAGGTAGGAGAGATCTTTATTGATATAAACCCCTCCACGTCTCTCTTTACTGTCAATAATTAACAATGCTTTAGGAGGGCTGCTTGGATGCTCTTTTAACCAACAACTGCACATTCCCAGTGACAGAATCACCCATTTGGAACCAATCTGGTGGGTAAATTGACATCACAGCTCTCTCAGCAGGCTGAGCCCAGGCTCCAGGCACAGACTGGACCATCTCAGGGAGGGACTGGTATCAAAAGTGAGATCAAAAGGGGGTGAGGGAAAAGTGCAATTAATCTTCTTAGTTGTTGTTAGGAAAAAAAAAAGAAAAAAATTAAGGAAAAAAACATGAAAATATCACCAGGCCAAAGGAAAAAGAAAATGGTTCTACTTCTTAACCACCTGATGAAACCAAGTTTGCTAAAAATGAAAGGGGAAAGGCCACAACACCTCTTTGAGGCCATGAGAGGACAAAGTTTGGTTTGAAGAACAAAAGGTGAGGCTGGAATTGGATCACTTCATTAAGGGAAGCACTAAAAGGAGTTCCTAAGTATCTAAAACAAAGTTGCAAGCAAGCACTCATTGCTCACAGAGAAAACAAATTCGTTCAGAGCAGATGGGAAAGAAAAATTATATCAATCCAGAGCCAGTTTTCTCCTCCACATAAATAATCCACGCTTGAACAATTTTTCCTCATATAAATAACTACATTTATAAGAAGCCTCAAGTAAGAAGGCTCTTATATCATTATTCACTTAAAAACCACTCCAAAAATTCAGACAAATCACTGCTTTCTAAGTAAAAGAAAATAAAATGCACAGCTTGTGGTAATAAACAGCTCATTGTCATCATCCCAGAGAAAGGCATTTTTTCCTCTTCACTTGAAAACAAACGTAGCACAGGCTTGTTTTCTTATATTGAACAAATCTCATGAAATGGATACAAATATCAGAACATGGAACCTAATTGTGGAGAAGGGACAAATGTCACAGGGATAACCTCAAAAAACAAAGTTGGTAGTGTCACCATCATATTTTCTAAAAAATCCTCTTTGCCCAGAATGTTTCTCCTGGGAAGCTGAGAAGCCTCAGAGATGAATGAAAACAACACTATCTCATTTTTCTCTTCTGTTTTGCTGCTTTGGAATGTGGTTAGAGATTGTTTATCCAACAGGTGGTCGTTTCATTGGTTCCATGTGAATTGGTTTTACGTAATGAGCAATCACTGTCCAGCTGTGTCAGGACTCTGGAGAGGGTCACGAGCTTTCATTATCATTCTCTGTAACCTTCTGTCTGTATCCTTTCTGTATTCTTTAGTATAGTTTTAGCATAGCATAATTATAATATAATATAATATAATATAATATAATATAATATAATATAATATAATATAATATAATATAATATAATATAATATAATATAATATAATATAATATAATATAATAGCCTTCTAAGAACATGAAATCAGATTCATCAATTCCTCCCTTCGTCCTGGGGACCCAGCAAATACCACATTGGTAGAACTTGTGTAGAACAAGCACCTCTGGTTGAAACTGCAGGGGCAGATCTCAAATTCATCAACAAAGCCCACGTTCTCTGCAGTGTCAGCAGCAGGTCACCACACCATCCTTTAGGCCAGAAAAACGAGAATCAGGAGAGCCTGTGTAATTTAATCAAAGTTATTTCATTCTGAGGACAGCCACGAGTCTATGTGGTGACACCCTGAGTGGCAAAGACTCCCTTAGGATGACTTTACAGGCGCAGTTAACATGTAAGACACAAGTTTGGGGTTTCAAGGGTTATCACGACCTTAAATGGGTTCAAAGTCTGGGAAAATTGTTTAACTCCTTCATTCAATGCATGGCTTCCCACCCAGGGAAGGGGATAAGATCCCACTCCCCTATGCTAGAAACACAAAAACAGCCAGGAAAAGAGGAGTCTTAACAACCACATCTATTATTATTTGCAAATTCATCCAGAAATACACTTTGCATTAAAGCAATGCTAATTATTTAAAAAATTAAAGATAACATGGCCCATTTCCCAAAGGCTCCCAAAGCCACACGGGAGACTTGTAAAGCATAGAGGAGAGGCCAACCTGATTTTTATTCATGTGTTGTTGAGCTTATCTACATGGGAAACAGAATTATGCTCTATTTAGCCCTCTGTCAGGTTGTTCAGGTTTTAAAATAACTGTTAATGAAATCACAAGCCTTCAACACAAACAGCAGCAACAAAAATAGCACCAGGACAGAAAACATTGGACTGCAGCAACTCTGAGCCAGAGCGGAGCAAAAAAGCATCTCCCTACATTTCAAACTGGCTTGAAATAAAACACAAGGAATAATAGATTGCATTTTACTGAGGCCTCACAATGATTCACATTTTGTAGCAACCTCCACAGAAATGCAGCTCTTAAAAATTAAATTTTTCCCCTGGCTTAAGAACCTAACTTAGCAAAAAGTAATTCAATATGGGAAGTGCTCATTACTTTGACACATAAGATATCTGGGAATCACCTAAAGCACAATAATTTATCATAATAAAAAACTAGCATTTCATATTTTTTAGCTTTTTCACAATATTGTGCAGAACTCAGTTTTAACACATTCTTGGCTTTAATAATATTACTGACACGTAATTTGCTCTCCATTATTTAGAAATATATAAACATACACTTTCTTTGGTCTAAAGTTTAGACTGAATTTTAGTAATGACTCTCAACAAAATTCTTTCTTTAAAATAATAAAATCACAGGATCACACAGTGGTTTGGGTTGGAAGGAGCCTTTAAAGATCATTTAGTTCCAAACCTCCTGCCATGGGCAGGGACACCTTTCAGTAAAAGTGAGTTTTTGCTTGGCATTTTCACTAGAGGACCTGGATAAATAACATTAAAAACCCAACACCTTCTTTAATGGTGATTAAACATGTGCAAGGACTGTAAGCGGGGTATGGTATCACTGCTGGGACAGAAGAAATCCAAGTGATCACACACCTCCACCAAATCCACCTGTTTTATTTAGTGGGATCCAAAAATGAAGACACAACAGTTTCTCCCCAGACACCAAAACTTCCTTGGAGAAACAAATAATGAATCTTTTCTAACATACTAACTGTGCTCACTGCCCTTGACAGATCTTGCATTTTCTTGTGATGTTTTCCACAGAACTCTGTGTTTAGAAACATGCCCAGAGTTAATTCAGATTAATCCCACAGAATATAAGATACACATGTCTGTAATACCCAGAATTTAAGACATTTGAAATTCTATTTTCACTTTGCCAAAATGCTGGTTCTCTCATGAAATGTCAGCATTATTTCATGTACCCTGCCACACTAAAAACACTGACCCTGAGTTGTGGTTCCTCCCAGGGCATCTTCCCATCCATGTGAGCACCTTTGGGGATAAATACAGTGAAATTTATCAAGTACTCAGTGCTTTGGTACGGCTGAGGTTATTTCTAGCACTGAGTTACAACCCAGAATATTGTACAGAATCAGAGCTGCATGGGCCCCATGCCCTAAGTGAAGAGCAAAGCTGAACACTGCCAGCTCTCTCTGTCATATTTAGGGAACTCAATCCACCTGTAATGTTTTCTTCTACTGGCCCAACATGACAACAGAAGCTTCTCACTTCAGAGGAAAAGCAGGCTTTGGATTCAACAACAACACAAAAATTAACTCATTAAAATGAAAGGTTGAGCAGTATGTATTGTGTATTTGGAGCAGCTCAGAAATCAGATGCAAAGAAGAGCTGATGTACCAGACATCTATTGCTAATTTTTTTAATGTTAAAATGGGAAAAAAAACCTCCTGCTCACATAAATCATTTGCTTTCTAAGGCATGTAAAAGACACAATCAGTGCTCACGACTGCTCTACAAGGTAACACAGAAAAACATTTGAGTTTTCCAGAGACAGAAGCAATTTGTGCATCACTGTAATAGCACACAGGACTGGCTCCAGCTCCACTTAAAAGACAGAGAAACAATCCACAGCCAAAGGCAGAACCAGCTCCAGAAGTGTTGGGTAAGAGCTTTGCAACACTGATGAAAATTCTGTAATTAATTTCAGAGGATCAAGGATTTAATCTTGCATAATCTGAATACCCAAACTAGTCCCTTAAACAAGACAGCCAGAAACCATCTGCAACGCTGGAAGAGGCTCCTGGTAAAATAAATCTTTCTACACAGTCCTTGTTAAGTGTTCCTCATGTTTTGCACATTTCTTGAAATTGGAGAAATGGATTTCAGATTCAAAGCACTGAATTTCCTGCAAAAAGGAGGATTAAGTGAAGACCACAGTTTAGATTCAATATGGGTGCTTTAGTTTTATTTTAATACATAAAGGAGCTTTACCTGCTCAGACACAGGACTCTATTTTTTTTGTGTTTACATATTTTCCTCTTAATAAAAGGACCTATAAGTACCTGAAGCTGTTAAAAGTCCTGCTGTGATGTACCTGTCCCACAGCAGCTGTGCTTTGCTGTATTTCCCATACCTGAGCATTGCAGCTGACTTCCATTCCAATTTCCAATTAAAGCAAGGTGGAAATTATTAAAACCGCTTTTTTTTAAAGAGTGATTTCAAAAGTCTTTCCTCATTTACAAGATCTTGCTTTCACCTTGATGAAAAACAACTTATTAATGAAAAACAGCAACGAAAAAGAAACATCCAAACCAGCCCAGCCAAGGAGTGGGTGTAGAAGGTCACTCAAAATATTTGGACACAATCAATCTGTGCAATTCTCAGCAGTAATTTCAAGCACACCTGAAGTGTTTAAACTCCAGTGTTTTATTTTATAGAATCACAGAATATCCTGAGCTGGATCTCATTCCCCAGTCTGTGCACACATCCAGGATTTGCCCTTAATACACTTCTATGTATTCCTGGGCAATGGGGTTTTCCTTAAAGGTTCCTTTTGTGTAATCAAACATTGATTTCCCTGATCCACCCATGTCCTAACCATTCCACAGCCCATCTCACTCTGTTTCAAGAAATATTTAATTACTGTGGATTGTCTGCCAAGGGTTGACCAGGAAAAGCTTTAAACATCACAAATCCTGCAGCACCCCAAGGGTGGCACAAAACTTTTTTCTGGATATTGTGGCAACAGAACAGACCTCACATCACCTTTAATGTGTTTATGGCGCAGAGAGAGCAAAATAAAGAGATTCCCATTTTTACACCATTATGGAAAACTGATTTTAAAAATATCCATCTCTAATGTTTCCTCTTCCTCCTGACTGATCTTTTTATGAAAAACCAGCCAAGAAGCTGTTCTTGGGCTAAGTAATTTTTTGTTTCTTTTGGCTGACTGTCAACCACCCAGCAAAAATAAACTCATTAAGCTGACAAGAGACCTGAACACACTCATGTTGTCAGTGCATCTCAGCATCACTCTTGTGAACTCAAAAGCAATAAAAAAATTAAAATAAAGTTAAGCTGACTCCACCCTTAGGATGCAACCAAGTTTGCAATGATCTGTCAGTCCAAAGTCAGTGTCTGGCAGCATCTGAGCTAAAGGGGATGTGCAGCTTCAGCACATGTCAAGCCAAAACAGTTCTAAAACTAGCAGCAAAAAAAGGAGAACGTGGAGTGTGGAGCCTCCAAAAAAGCATCTCTGCCACAATTAGAGCTCTCAACCTAATTGTGTTTGCAAGCCTACTATTTTTGCACCCAATCCACACTGCTCTCCCTGTGTTCAATCTGTCCAGCTAGCTGGGATTTTTCCTTTGCTGCCGCCACATTTGTGGTTTGCTGAGCAGATCCCCAGCTTAAGGCTCACACAGAGCCTTGTAATCACTGAGGTTTCTACTTAAAGGCAAAAGGGAAAAAAAAAAGTTACCATGGCTACTACAGTCACTCAGCTTTCTCAACTCCTTCAAGACATTAATTCTGAAGGCTTTTTGGCTATGTTTGCACAAAATGTATGCTTCCACACTACTCTGCCATGAAAATTAGGTTGTGCTGCAGCGTTTGAGATCACCTGGGACCATTCAATACCTTTGGCTGGAGTTCCAAGAAGACTCCACAAGAAGCAAGGTGATAGTTTCACTGATCACATTAAGGAAATTATAATTAAATATATTAAATATAATCTAAAACAATAATGAAATGTTGTTTCTTACCCAGCCAAGTGAAGGTAAATATCTGAACAGAGAAATTCTCTAGTTCTTAGGCTGAATTTGTAAACAAAATTGGTACTAATACAGAATTAGAACAAAATAAACCATAAAGTATTCGCAGAAAATGCTTTGGAAATGCACTTAGATTATTCAGAAGATAAGGAAAACATACAGAGAATTATAAATGTGTGTAAGATTTGATATTGGTCCACATCCAAACCCTGCATGAGTAGAAGACAATCCTGCCCAGGACTTGTGTCCCCACTGCTCTTTAGCACCTCAAAAGCACCTGAGCACTTCCTCTACACTCACCTGCATCCCCTGGGCTCAGGCCTGAATGCAAGGATTGCAATTTGAACGTGAAAGAAAAGAAGAAAACAACTTTGTTCAAGGATGCAAAAGCGTGTGAGAGCATCAAGGGATTCAGTTTGCTGCCTTAGCCACACACAGAATTCTCCCTGAGCCACGCAAGGAAAATGAAATCACAGGATAGGAATAGCTCTCCTCTTTCCTTTTCCTCACCTTCCTGTTCTTGCTGGGTATCAGATGTGACCCAGAAACAACACTTAGCAAGGCCAAGAGTCCAAAACACGCTGAATAAAATTCAGCTTGGACTTTAGGGGGAGCATGGGCCACCCATGTAAGGCAAGGAAGAGCTCAGCAAACTCTGCAGCCTCCCAGCAGCGCTCCTGCTGAGCAGGACATTTGTCAGAGCATTTCTATCCTGATTCTCTCCCTGCTCCACCTCATCCTCCTTCATTCACAGGCTTCCTGAGGATTTCTTGTTCTTAGAAGTATTTCTGGGAGCATCCAAGCACTGGGAATGGAGATGACGGAGATAATAGAGACGTTTAAAATTAGACCAAGCAGCTGTAATTCGGAATTTGCATTTCTGACTTGATTATAGTAAGCACTGAAGACTATCTGCACAAGAATTAGGAAGGAGTTCATGTGCTGCAGTAAAAATATATGAATCTCTTTCCCTTTGACCCCATTAAGGGAAAAAAAAAAGATAACAAATGACAAATTTAGGAAGTTGTTTCTTCGCTATTCTACAACTTCATTTTAAAGAGTCACCTGTGGATTTTAATTGCAAGAATTAAAGTAACCAGCTTTCCTATCTTTTACAATATTTTTCCTTATATTTTACTATTCTCCTGATTACCCTGGATTTTCCTCCTTTCATATTTTAGTAATTATCCATTTTATACCTTTCCTTATGAATCTCTAGTCTCTTATCTGAACAGTCAACATTTGAAACCATAGGATAACAATTTATGAAGCACTTTGATAAATTTTCTATCAAAACCAAACACAGATGAGACAATTTTACTTAAATATTCTGTCACAATAAAAAATTTTAGAATCAATCTTGTTCTATTTTTGTAAAAAACGAAATAACCATTTTCATAGTATGATTTTTTACAGAGATGCAGAAGAAAAAAATAGCATTTGGGTTCCATAGTCAAAGTTTCTCCACAAATATCATGAAGAATTAACCATGAGTAACTTATCACGGCTGGTAATTTTATATCTGGAAGAAAGACTGATAATAACATTCAAGAAAGTTAGTATTTAATGACAGAGGACATCACACCTATTTTCTGTTGATTCATGTTCATTCATTTACTTAAAAATATTAATTTACAGAACTCTCTGAATTAAAGTTACAGAACAGCCTTGAAGAAGAAACTTCACTATCCCAAAAAGCATACAACTAAATATTTTTCTAGAAGTAGCAAAGGAGGAAAAAATACCTAATTACATAAAAACAAGTGCCTCACACTATCTGTTTGCAAATAGTTCTCATGTTTCCTTTTGAAAGAGTTTATTCATTTTTTTTAGTGTGGATCCTCTGGGAAGGACACAACTATTGCCACTGACATGATGGCACTACAAAAGAACTAGAACCAGTGCTAGAAAAGAACTAGACCAACATTTTACAACATTTTTAAGTGCTTTACTCCACAGTCTAACTTGAAAGTTCAGTCTCTAGGAAGAAGTTTCTTTTGATGTTTGAAAAGACATAGAGAAATGATAAAAGTGGTTTTGTCAGCTCTGCACAGGATGGACAGAGCTTCTGTGTTTGAAACATAAGGAATATTTCCAACTGGTCCTTTCCTTGCAAGAACAACCAAGAGAACTGAGAGATTCAGCTGCTCCTGCTGTGCTGAATGGGCTTTAATGGAGAAATGCCATAAAAATGAAATGTGCAAGAGTGAGTGGGTTTTGTTAGTAAATAACAGTGTATTAAAAATTAAGCTTGATTAGTTGTAGAAAGGGGCAAAGTGAATAATCCATTTAGAAGCTTTAAGTAACTTAAAAGCTTAAGCCTCATTTACAGAAGTCACCTGGGCCACTGGAAGCCTCCCCTGATCAAAACCACTTCCACGTTTTATATTCAGAATTGTAGTTCCACTTACACTCAAATTGCCTTCCATTTGAATATTCTTGTCTGCATTAAGCATATTGTAACATATGCTTGTTGTTTTTTTTAATACAAAGCTTCAAAGAAAAGGACAAGTCCACAGGAGAAAGAAATGTCACATAATAATGACTCTAACACCAGTAAAAATAACAGAGCGGAGTATCTACAAAAATATCTTTAAAATACTCTGAACACAGAAATTCTTTGGTATAACTACAAAATCTACTGCTTTTCTTACCTCTCAAATGCAACCCCTGTGAGATGTTCATAATGTTACAGGATTCAGCTTCCCTTAACTGAGCAATTCTCACTACTTAAGAAGCCTGAAAACTTGGGCAGTCTCTGAACGCTGAAAATGTCTCTCCACTGTTCTCTGTAGCAGAATACTAATGCAGGGGGTGATGTGGCTGAAAAGCACAGCTAGACAAAAAATATTCCAAAGGAGGAAAAAAAAAAAAAAAAAAAAAAAGCCTGGGGCTATCAGAAAATGCTGATTCAGCAGAGTTAAAGTACTTCAAGGAAAGGTGTGCTTTGTCCACACAACCAAAGAAAAACTAGAGAAAAGCTTTCCTCCTGCCCCTTACAAAGTCAAAATGCTTTGTCTGATGACAGCACAAGACATCTGAAACAATAAAATGTGTATGGGGGTGGGGGTGGGGGGAAGGGAGAGTCCTGCTAGGGGAAAGATTGTTCATTTTGCTGGCAATTTTAAAATTCACCTGTTTGTTTCATGCCAAAACAAAAATTTATTCAAAACACAAGGAACACAAAAATCCTACCTTCCAACCAACTGTACTGGTAACTGATGGTCACAGCAGTTTATTTCCCCAGAGCAGCTGATCTGTTGTTGTATAAATATGACTTCAACCTATCCTAGTGTTTGGAAACATTCAGGAAAGCCTTTCTGTAACCAACCACTGCTTGGAACCAGATATCACTGCTCACTCCATGTGTGATGCTGAGGAAACCATGAGAAAACCGAGATGTAGAGCTCTTATCCAGAAACCTGAGACAAAATTCATTTACAGCTGCAGAGTGCTGAGCCTGCCCAACCAAAGACTTGATACAACAGAGTTATCACTCCGGGATATATTTAGATGTACCATGGATTCCTGTAAGACAGTAAGAAGCTACAATGCAATAACTTAAAATCAGAATAGAAACATGGAATGGTTTGGGTTGGAAGGGACTTTAAAGACCATTTTTTTCCATTTCCCCACCATGTTCAGGACACCTTCCACTATCCCAGGTTGCTCCAAGCCCTGTCCAAACTGGCCTTGGGCACTTCCAGGGATCCAGGGGCAGCCACAGTTTCTCTGGGCAGCCTGTGCCAAGGCCTCATCATCCTCACAGGGATGAATTTCTCTGTATTTCTAACCTAAATTTCCCCTCTTTCAGCTTGAACCCATCACTCCTTGTCCTGTCACTGCAGTTCCTGAAGAAGAATCCCACTCTGGATTTCCTGCAGCCCCTTCAGATACTGGGAGGTGCTGTGAGCTCTCCACACAACCTTCTCCTCTCCAGACTGAACAATCCCAGCTTTCCCAACCTGTCTCCATGGGGAAGATGCTCTGGTCCCCTTAGCAACTTCTTGGTTTTCCTCTGGACTTGCTCCAACAATTCCATGTGCTTCCTATATTGAGGGCACCAGAACTTACAGTGGTGTTAACAGTGCTTAACAGAACTTACAGTGGCTGAGATATCAACCACTTTTTTTTTATATTAAAAAACCTGGTTTCTGGTCTTTGTTGTCACTTCAACCTTTTTTTTACAGCAGTCTTAAAAAAATCCTGTCTTTTTTCCTTCCCAGCCCTGCTCAGGGCAGGCTGGGCTCAGCAGCACTTTGCTCCCAGTCAGGTTCAGGTGCTGCGGATCCAGCTGGAGGATCTCACCCAGCAGTACTGGAGCTCCTGAGAGGAACGAGAGCCTCAGCTGCCCCTGCTCCCTTGGAAAGCTGTGCCTTGGCAATGTTTTCACAGCACTTTATCCCAACAAATGTAACAAATGCAGTGTTTACACAAAATCAACAAGTTTATCTTAGTCAGGAGTAGCTCTCACCCTCCTGCGAAATACAACTTTCTTTTTGTAACTTCCATCTTCCCATTCTGGTCTTTTTCACCTCTCCTTCTTGCATCTCACCTAAAGCAGCCCTAAGGGAGCAATTCCTACAGGCCTGAGCCACAAACCTCCCATCAAGTTATGTCCTAAACGTGCCACTCCAACGACGAACAGGTTAGTGCTGCTGCTCTTCATTTCTGCACATTGCCCTTCTTATTTCCAACTGCGTATTTATTTACTTCTGTTTCCCTGTGAGTGAGAAGCTGTGGCTGCCCCTGGATCCCTGGAAGTATCCAAGGCAGGTTGGACATTGGTTCTTGGAGCAGCTGGGATAGTGAAGGTCCATGCCCATGGCAGGGGAGTGGGACTGGATGAGCTTTAAGGTCCCTTGCAACCCAAACCATTCTGTGATTTTATGATTATTTCTGTATAGCTGCCCTTCATCTTCCCATGACCATTTGATATTACATCTAAATTCAAAGTATTCCTTTGCTTTATACACCTATGAACAAACTGTGGAGCAAGTGGATAAAGTGTTCAGCTTTCTTCAGCCAAGACTTAGAATATGCTGTATTAAAAGCAAAGCCTACTCACCTAAAATGTAACAAAACGTCTTTCTGTTGTTCTAGACAGGAAAAAAAAATAATCTCATGCTGGTGTGTTCAGACAGCATGTAATGCCTGCAAGGCATTGTCATAACTACTACAATTTGGCCACAAAACAGATTTCAATAAATACTGTGGTTATAATTCATATGTAACAAGAAGAAAAGTGTTAAGGGATAAAAAAATCATACTTTTTGAAACAGTAGGTGTAAAAAACTAATAGGTGAGGATGAAGACATTTCTTGGCAGCAGGGAAAAAAAAAGCAGGGGGGAACTGCAGGAACAAAAGAAATCTCAGCTGTCACACAGGTGTGGTGCTAAACAGGGACTCTGAGCTACACCAATAGTGCAAAAGGGCAGATACATTCAAGAAGTAATTCTGCAAGTGCAAAGAAGTTGATGATTCCCTGGTACCTCATGAGAATATTAATTACTTTTCCATCTCAGTGTAAATACCATGTTAAAACAGCGTTACTTTGCAGTAAATATTTTTGGTCAGCAGGACCAAAGATCACCATGGAGAAGCACTCCCAGAAGTGCCCAAGGAGTTCTCTGTCCTACCAGCATGGATTTTTAGGAATTCTGAAAATCCTGGGGTAATTCCAGCAGTCTGAATGAACACTTAGGTTACAAATATGCTGTGGTTGCAACCACAGGAAGGTTAGAACAATGGCAGTTCTGAACAAAACAATAATTTAAGAGAAATTATAGGGGACTCCAGTGATACCTCAGAGCTCTGTAAATAGGAAGTAAAATAATGAAAGCTGACTTACTAAAATGATTGTGATTTAATTCCTTGATATGACTGATACTTCCAATGGGCAGAAATATCTGTGTGCCTGCATAAACTTCTCTGCCATTAGTGCAGTGTTCTGTGAGAGCCTGACAACCAAACAGAACCAATTAAACTGGGGAAGAACTGGTTAAGTGACATCTCAAAAAGAAAAAAGAGCAGCTTTTGAGAAGAACTCATCACAACATAACTCAGATTATCATGCAGCTCCCCAAAGGGGAGCCACTACCACAAAACACCTTTTCAATTATTTGTAAGTCTACACCATAAATCATGACATAATTTGCACAAGTATAAATTGATAGAGTGCTACATAACTGAGATAAATCAGTTCCAAAAAGCCATCAGGAGTGTTGGGTATAATCAATCAATGCTAGAAACAAAATGTTATTTAAAAAAAGCCACGTACAAAGTTGTAAAGCTGCAATCAGCAAAACACATGCCAGTCTAGGGAATGATGAACTCTTGTGGAAAGAAACAGTCCTGCAAAGGGTTTGCCACGGTGAGAGTACCCAGAGAAAAGGAGATCAAAATGCAGGGCTGCAAACGAAGGTTTAGTATGTAAATGTGATGCAGAAGCAGGAGAGTAACAACAGAGAGGTAATATTTAAACACACAAAACACTCCTGAGACAAAGCTCTGGTGTGCTGCATCCAGCTCACGTTTTCATGAAAACGCTGAAAAAGTGGATTTGGAAAAAACAATCCCCAGAAACTGAGTTGTGAGGAAAATGCATGCAGTGAGAAATTTAAAGAATTTCAGCTCACTTGGTTTTTCAAGTAGAAAAGAGAGGGAATACTGGGTTACAGCAAATAAATACTTCCATGGTAAGAAAATACTTTGAGTTCTTTAGCACAGTGGAGAAAGGCACATCATTAACCAGTGACTAGAAGCTGAAGCCAAATAACTTAATAAACAGCAGATCCTCTACCTCTCACTGTCTTCCGATCAAAATTCCAATTTTTCTGGAAAACATGTTTCAGCCAAATGCACGCTATTGCATTCAAGAGTAAGTGGGTGAAATCCAACTGACTGCAACAGTCAGGGATCAGAGCAGGAGATCTAATTGCTTCCTTTGGCTTTCAAGCCTCAGTCTACAAATATTCCTGGTTTTCAGTGCTTCAAAGGCATTTCAGTAGTACCATGCATGCTCAACATTAATATTAAAAGAGCTCTCAGCAAATCTGCATGAATTACAGTTGTATTTCCATGTAAGGGCTCGAGTGACACTGGAGCTTTCCTGTTGAGGCTTCTGTCACCAGCAGAGCCCATTAATGGAATTACAGCGCCCTTGTACCCATATGAGGTGGTATTTCTGTAAACAAGCATTTACTCAATTGAGTGCAGAACTTCACCCTTCATGTCAGTACTTTTTCTCCTCTAGAAAGAATCCCGTTTGACCTGGAGTATGAAAAGGCTGATACAATGCATTCTATCAATCACAGGCACTACAGGTAAGAAAGGAAAACCAGCAGCATTGTAATAGCCACAAAGCCAGGAAAATCTGGTGTTCACATCAGCAGCATCCTTTGAGCCTGCCCCTGTTTATGCTCCTCATCCACCTGGCGCTCCAAAACACACCAGCACTCACAGCAGTCTTGACAAATCCAACATTTTTCAGGTATACATGGCAAGGTAATGTACAACATGGACGTTAAATATCCAGGCTCACAGAGTTGTGCTGTAGCATCAGCTGCTGTGCTATCTGTCAATTTCGAAAACAACGGGGGAGTTGAAACGTTTCTATCCTGGTGAAGAATGAACTGACTTCAAATTCAGCAAGCGGAAGTTTGAAAAGGCTGGAATTGTCCGAAGCACGCCTGCAACCAAATCAATGCTCCACAGGAGAGAGACACAACCACCAAGTGACAGAGAAAAAAGAACCTTAGAAGAACCCAGGCATCACACACAGCCAGCGAGACACCAGGGAGGGCACTCACCCCTCCAACCTCCAGAGAAGGGAGTGCCTGCCACCTCACACTACACCTTGCTGTAAATACGTGTAAAAGTTTCTTTCCCGAAGCCCTGGAGCTCGGATGTCCCGCCGAGCATCCCCAACGCCACCTCCCAGATGGGCACGGCAGCCAGGCAAGCCTGGCACTCCCCATCACCACCACGGCCGAGCGAAACTTCTCCCACCCCAAGGAGCCCCACAAGGAGACACTTCGGCTGCCGTCGCTTTCCAGCCAGCATCCCCAGGGCTCCTCGCAAAGACAAAGCCACGCTTTAAACTTTCGCTCCTCGCCAGCGGAGCGGCTCCTCTGCCGGGAGCTGGCACCTCTCGGGATGTGCAGCGGGGGCTTGGGAAGGTCTCAGAGCCCGGGAGAGGCCTGGAGGGAAGGGATGGAGATGCAGGAGGTGCCCGCAGCCCCCTCCCCGCGACCCTTCCCCGCACACAATCGGAGCAGCAGCGACCGCAGCGCGCAGGGACGCACAGGGCGATGGATAAAAGGGAGGAAGGAGCCTCTAACGCCTGAAGAAAGGAGAATAATTTCAAACAATACCCACAAAAAAAAAATTACTTAAGATAATACGGAGCCAGGTTTCACCTCGAAGTGATGGCGGGTAAATAGATGAATAAGTGGAACAACACACCTTTGACCCTCTCTTTTCTTCCCTAAATATAATCCCTCTCTTCCCATAATACACGCACCACAAAATGACCATTAATTCAAATCTATTCTTTACAGGAGGGGGGATTATCTCTGTGACCGACTCTGTCTCTTTCCCTCTCCCGGTCTTTCACTGCGCGAGAATTGAAATTGCATTAAAAAAAAAAAAAAAAAAAAAGGAAAACCGGAGGGGGGTGGGGGAGAACGCAAGATTATTATATCTGGAGGGTGCGAAATGTGGGCACGGGGAGAGGGAGCCTGGGGGATGGGGAGGAGTAGAGAAAGGTGGCTAAGGAGAGAAGAAAGGAAAGGAGGACCAGGAAGCGCAGGGAAGGATGAGGGGAAGGCGAGATAAGGGGGAAGGAGGATAAGGAAAGAAGGATGAAAGGAAGGAGGTCGGGAGGAAGGATGAAAGGGAGGAAGGGATGAGGGGAAGAAAGGAGGATGCTTTGCCCTGGCCTCACCTCAGCTCGGTGGGTGGGGGTGGGAGAATCTCTCGCCGCCGCCGCCGCCGCCTCCTCCTCCGCCACCTCCTCCTCCTCCCCAGCAGCGCCGGTCACTGACGGGCCGGGTGTGCGGCGCGGCTCCCTCGCCCGGTCCCCGCCTCCCCGCTCGCCTCGCTCCCTCCTCCCGCCGCCGGCCCGAGCCGCGCTCGCTCGGCTCTGAGCGGAGCCGGGCGCTGCCGCCGCGGCCGCCCCGCCACAGCCACGGGGGGAGGAGGCGGCAGCGCGCCTGCGCCGCCGGGCGCTGCCGACGAGGGAGGGAGGGATGGACCCGCCGCTTTCCCGGCTCCGGGGCTGGCCGTGAGTACGGAGCGGGCACGGCTGCGGCTGGTGGGGGGCTGAGAGCGGGGCACGGGCGCTGCGGGAGCGGGGGACGCGGCCCCGGTGCGGGCGGCGCGGAGCGGGAGGCGCAGGAGCGGCGGGAGGCACGGGAGGGATGGGGAGGCTGTTTACGAGAGCGGGTTGTGACGGCACGAAGGGAATGGGTTCCCATTGAATGAGAGTGCGTTTGGATTAGATAATAGGGAGAAATCCCTCTGTATTAGGGCGGTGAGGCCCTGGCACACAGAAGCTGTGGTTTCCCCATCCGTGGAAGTGCCCAAGGCCGGGTTGGACGGGCTTGGAGCAGGCTGGCGCAGTGGGAGCTGTCCCTGCCCAAGGTAGGGATGGATCGAGATGGGCTCCGGGGTGCCCTCCCAGCCCAAACCACGCCGCGATTCTCTGCAGGCAGTGCCGGCAGCGGGGCCCCTCCGGGCACAGCCGGGTGGCCCGGGGACAGCGCTGGGGGCAGCAGCGCTGGGACGAGGAGCTGGAGGCGCTCTCTGGGTGCGCCCCTGTCATGGGCCCGAGCGCTGCCTCAGGCGCCTCGCAGGGGGAAGGAGGAGCGGTGGGGTATGGAGGGACCGTCAGGACTGACTGCAGGAGCCTCGGTGCTCCTGTTCTCTTCAGCTACAGAAACTCTGTGTGTGTCTTTCTTCCTTGGGTGTTCGGCAGACCAACCTGACAGGAGGGTGTAGGGTCTCGGAGAGCCAGCGACAGGATGACAGGTCACAGCCTTAAGCTGCTCCAGGGGACGTTCAGGTTGGACTTTAGGAGGGATTTCTTCACAGAAAGGGTGGTTAGACATTGGGATGGGCTATCCAGAGAGGTGATGGAGTCACCATCCCTGGAGGTATTTGAGGAAAGACTGGATGCGGCACTCAGTGATGTTGGATCATTGGTTGGACTCGATAATCTCAGAGGTCTTTTCCAACCTAATTGATTCTATGATTTGCTGATTCTGTGCACAAAATACCAGGGTTTGGTCCTCTCTGCAAAGCCTTGCACTTTCATTTCCCCCTTGCTCATCCTACCAACCTTATCTTTTCTTTTTCACTACGCTGGCAGCCCCTTCTGCTGTCTCTCTTGGCCAGAACGTGCTGCCACCACCCTGCTCCAAACCCCAGGGGTGGAGGAAGATCCCTGTGGAGCGTGGGTGTCACCAGGGGATTTTGCCGTTCCCCTGCACTGCGAATCCCACTGACGTGCTGTCGTTCCAGGCATCCTTTGCACCTCTTGTGGCATCCATCTGCTTCCCTGGCTTCTACAAAAACTCACAGGCACCAAGGAGGGAAGGGGGAGGAGTCCTCCCGCGCTTTTACCTTTGCTTGACAGTTTTAGGCTTGCAGGGATCTTGCCAAAACAATTTCCCTGCCTCAGCCTGTATGGGAATGATGCTAGTGGTACAGGTGACTGATAGGCCTCAAGTAGAGGCAGCAGTTTCCAGTATTTTTCTTGTCTTTTCCCATATAAAAATACAGCCAGGATCATTTAAATATGAATTTAAATGTGACCAGATGCTGCATGGCACATACTTGGTGCAGCCATGCAGCTGGAAGTAGTCACAGTCAGTAGTGTGCAGAAATACTTGGAATTATTATAACCTCACAGTGTCAGGTGTGAGCAGAGACCATGCTAGGCTGACCTCCCCTTTATGATGAGATGCAAATTCTTGGTGCAAGGCAAACTGGGGGTTTAGTTTGTGCTTTAATAGGTTTGCAGGTGGCACCAAATTCCTTTTCTAGGTACTGTTATTGTCCTTCGCACCCTGTTAAATGGAGCTGTGTGATGTTAGGAAACTGTTGCCTACAGACCTTCTGTTTCTTGCCTATATTTTTATAATCCAAATGTTTTGGATTGCTGGTTGTTCTAGGTAGGGGCAGTGCCTTCCTTTGGAACTGGCTGGTGTGTTGTGAATATTAATGGCAACAAGGAATGTTCCCAAACAGAACATGGTAAATTACCTACTGCTTTATCACCCTGCATTACTTTGCTCATTGAATGTCAGCTAAATGTTCCTTCAGGCATCTGACTGAAATGAGCAGGAGCTATAGTGTACGTGTAAGACCACAAATAATAAATAAGCATGATTATGAAAAATAGTATTTCTCCCCTTCATACCAGTAGCAAGGCTTCAAATGCATCTCTTGTAAATTTAAACCTAAGGACTCATGCAGCTGGTTTCGTATGTTTTTGTTTAAAGTGTGTCAATTTCAGAAATCAATGAGGTTGCTTACCTAGTCCAGATCACTTTTATCTGAGACATAAGACATGGATTGCTGGATTATTGCTAAGAGATCTCCCAGAATGCCATGAAGAAATCTGAAGATCTGGAAGAGCTCTATGAACTTACTTTTTTCATGGTCCTGAAGGAAGCTCTGTCATTTCTTTCTTTCTTTTAAGTTATTAACTGATTTTTGAAATCACCCTTATTTTTATCATTATCTCAAAGAAAAAGAAGAAAACTGAATTTGATACCACTAAAAACTTTGATACCGCTAAAAACTTTGTTTACTAAAAACTGAGATAAGCTGCTAAGCTGCTCAGTGAGTGATTGTAGCTCACACCAGCCAGGGGAGGCCAGCTGACAGCTCCAAACAAATGCTTTTGACTCCATGAATCTCCCACTGCCAACATCCAGCTAGAGAGAGAAGAAACATCACCAAACCATTGGAGATATTGGGCACTTGGACTAGCAAGACAGACAAAAGGACTGTTCTGCTTGAGGGAAATATTCATGGATGCTTTCTTTGCTTTTTTTTTTTTAGTTCTATGTCAACTGTGGAACTGCCTGTCACGATCTAGAACCCGTTATTAAGTGGGTTTTGTGCAAGATGAACCCTCTGCCTGTGCCCATTCACCTCCTAAAGGTGGAGCAGCCCTTAGCTATGGAAAAGGCCATCAGGGAAGGAGTGGGGTCGTGGATTGAACTCTGTAAGGACAGAGGGACCAACCAGAAGGAGGATGCACAGAATTTGTGGTGTCTTGTGAGCTCTGGGGACATTTCACAGGATTTACATGGCAGGATGAGCATTGGGGTTCTCTTGAGTGCATTCCTCTTGGAAGAGCTCAAAGCTGTGTGCTCCCTGGGATAACAAGGAAAGGAAATCAAGGGGCAGTTAAGTTTCTCTGCTCAAGGAACTCTGCTTTGGTAATTGTGGCTTTACAGGCAGATTGTCGGTTCCAGGGTATCTATCACACAGCGAATTTCAGCACACAGCAGTCTGGCTTTCAAATGTTAATCTGCAGTTTGCTGATGCCCAGACAGATCTGAACTTGGCTTTCTGATTCATCTTTTGAGG
Source organism: Camarhynchus parvulus (assembly GCF_901933205.1). NCBI lineage: Eukaryota > Metazoa > Chordata > Aves > Passeriformes > Thraupidae > Camarhynchus > Camarhynchus parvulus. Next base: position 4,044,211 of record NC_044574.1, on the reverse strand, counting down.
TTTTTTTTCTTTAATAACATCATTAGAAAGGAGGGACCTTGACATGATATAGTGTAGTGTAAATAATTTTCCTCTGCCCACCATTAAAATCCAGCAAATACAGATTTTCTCCATAAAATTACATGTGACGTGTTCTCTGACAAAGTTACTTTGATAGTGAGGACAACAGCCTAAAACTTTTATCTTTTCCAGCATGCCAGAAGGATTTACATTGAGGATAGATTTAAAATTAAACTGAACATGTTTATAAATATAATCACAATATTATTTCTTCATGCTAATTCTAGCTTTTTGTCTTTTTTGTAATGTAACAATCAGTTTATCTCTTTTTTTCCCTCACAATGGACATTTAGCTTTTGCTATAATATCTGTCACATAATTTATCTCTTTTTTGTCTTGTTTTCTTGTATTTTCCATGCATCTAAGTACTGTACAATACCAGCTTCTTCAGTTAGACTAAATATTTGACCTGTTTTCAGTCTTACAATAGCTTGGTCTGCTTCTTGAAGTATTACAAACTGTGTTTTTATCTCTACATCTCACTCTTGTGAGAATTACCACAGCAGGAATTTCCCCCCTTTCCCCAGCGTAAAGTCTCAGCATTGTGTCTGTGAACACACAAAAAAACTCTCCACACCTTTTACTCGTTTCTTCTGTTGTAGAACTTTCTTCTACACCAAGAGAGATCATTGCTGAAAACCATTTTGATTGTTTGCTTCAAGAACTTTTTTTGAGTTCTTACATCATCTGTTATTATCTCAATACCTCTGTGTCTAAATGGGCTTTTCTTCACCACCTGATCCTGAATGCTTTTTCCTATTTGTACAGCATTTGTGCTTTAGTGAAAAAGAGAATTTTGGAGAACAGGGAAACTAAGACTAGTGAGGGCTTTTAAGGAAAATAATCATTTAAATGATATCTAAGTGAGAGAAATTGAGGAGGATCTATCTCACAGGCAATTCAGACGAACTGAAGGCTGCAGGTGGAACTTGGAATACTTTAAGCTTCTTTTAGGCCCAGTGATGTTTAAAGACAAACCAGCTTGTTGCTTTAATTTAGACAATTTGCTACCTGTGCTGAAGGGAGGTTGGCAGTAGCTCCCAAAAGATTTTTCAGTGCCTTGTATAATAAGACATTTCTTTTTGGGCTTGACTGAGTGGACATAAATAACCAGGGATTGACTAACATCACTCCCTGTCCCTGAACACATTTGAGTATCTGAATTTCAGTTTGGGTGTGTCATTTTTGAGCACTGTATTGCTCAAGTAAACGTGTCAAAAATATTTCCTGCACTGAATATTTCCTACTGTGCTTGGTGTTCCATGAGCAGCACAGTGAAGCCTTCCCAGCCTGCAGGACATTTAAATTGGATATTTTATGGAGAGTCACTTTTCACTGTCATATTTTCTGGAAAAATCCCTTTGCCAGGATTTCTCTCCTGGGAAGCTGAGAGGCCTCAGAGAAAAAGGAAAACAGCATTATCTCATTTGCTTCTCCTGTGTTTTGCTGCTTTGGAATGTGGTTTGGAGATTGTTTATCCAACATGTGAATTGTTTTGACTTAATGACCAATCACGGTCCAGCTGTGTCAGGGCTCTGGAGAGAGTCACAAGTTTTTATTATTATCTTGTTAAGCCTTCTGTAAGTATCCATTCTCTATTCTTTAGTATAGTTTAATATAGCAGTCTTTAATGTAATATAGTATCATAAAATAATAAATTAGCCTTCTAAGAATGTGGAGTCAGATTCATCATTCTTCCCCACAATGGGGGACCCCAAAAACACCACAGTCACTTGCAAGATGGGCTGTGACACAGAGGCCCTGCCTGCCATGCCCTCTGCCACCCCTTGCTCTGGCTCAAAAAACCTGCCAGACAAAGCATCCAGGGACTTAGCCTGCCTCAGACCCCTGAAGAGACTTGCAGGCAAGCAACAGATGCAGTTTGTTTGGAAAAAAACCCACAGGAGGTCTGTCTATTAATGCCAGAGAGGATGGGGCAGATACCTTCACTGCTTTCAGAAAGCTGAATTTAAAAATTCAGAAGAAACACAGAGAGTACGCCTGCTGTTTGCTGGTGTTGGACTTAGATCAATGCCCACCATAGCAGGCTGTTAAAAGGCCTTTTCCTTAAATAGTTTCTTCTGAAAACCATAGGAACAGGCTTTAAATTTTGTTAAAATTTTCCTTTGAACTTCAGTTGATGCCACCAATTATCAGAGCAAGGGGTTGTGTGTTTGTGGAGATCATCTGTCACCTTTAATTGCAAGGACACTTTGCAGTAGATTCATTGAGTCTCTTTATTTCAAAGGGGGATAGAGAAAGAAGAGTTTAGAAGTTTTGCATATATTCAGAGAATGTGATATAAAATTTGGAATATTCAGTTCAAATGCTATAACTTCTTTTTCTCGCATTTATAAAATGAATATTTTTCTGTCTCAAAGACTGAGACTCAGGAAAATGTACCTTCTCTGCTCTTCTTGAGTAACTGACTTGTCTTCTTTAAAGCTGCCTCCATTTCTCTTACCTCAGAGCTTTCTTAATTGTACATATATCAGAAAAAAAATAATTTTCTCTCTCCTCAGAGCTCTTCTTTCCTCCAAGCCCCTTGTTCAGACGAGCAGCTCTCAGGCAGAGAGTTCTGTTTCCCACGTTGACCCCCACCTTCGAGCTGTTTGTCTCCCATCTGTTGTTTGTAAACACTTCATGCCTCGTGCTGCTGATGTTGTTAGCTCCTTGGAAAACAACTTCTATTTTCTTATGTTTGCACACTGCATCAAAACAACAGGAAATCTGTCCATGCCTGGGGAGCCCACGCAACGCCAGGATCCTTTTTTCTTGCTGGGGATCTCAATTAAGGAAACTTGTCAGAGGTAAACAGTGATGATGCAAGCTGTAATTCAGTGTGGTTCATCTGCGCACTGAATTTGTGTTCTGGGAGTCTTGGCCAGGAGGGAGACACCAGAGGAGGAGGGAACTGGCTGAATGTGAAAGAGAAGGGACAGGAGGTGGCAGAGGAATGAGGCAGAAGGTGAACAGATTAAGAACTGCAGGATGTATTTTTGGCTCATGCCTTTGCAGAACTAGTTAAAACCTATCTTCTGGAACTTCCCTGTCCCTAGAATCCCTTTCTTTTCCTAGCCAAAGAAAAGGATAAGGAGAAGGATTAATATCCAGATGTTAATTTAACTGTCACAAATTAAGATTGACTTCAGAATTGTCAGTCTGAGGGGCAGAAGGGTTTCTGTGCTGCCATGGCTGCACATCCACTTCAGGAACTATTCTGCTCTTGAAGAAAACAGCCAATGGATTTGCTTCCCTTCAGGGAAGTTACTGCTCTCAAACCTTCTGCTTTTTCCATTATTACATCCTGTTGTGCTTTCTACACACAGGTGGGATGGAGAGCTGTCCAGTACTTGCTCACCACAGTGAAAATTGCTGGATTCCTCAGCATCCCACTACTGTTCTTCCATGTCCTGACAATTGGGCTAAATTTTGTTCCTTTCTCAGGCCTTATTATACAATCTCCCGTTGCCTTTATGAGATTTATAGAGGACAGAACATGACAGGGATTATTTCTATCTGATATAATGTCGCATGTTGGTAGTCTAGAAAAAGAAACTCAGGTTTAGAAACTGTCCTACTTGTTTATAATTTCTGGTTTGCTCTACATTAATGATTCTCTGTGCTTAATCAACTATTAAAGCAGGTGGTTGTGATATATTGTTTCCTAATGAGAAGAAATGCAATCAAATGTATTTTCTATCTTTTGAGCACAAAGCAGTGACCAAGATTTGTTTTACTTACAATAACATTTACAGGAATTGTTTCCCATATCTTAATGAATGTAAACTTTCTAATTCCTTTTTTTTTTTCTCTTGACAGAAGCCCAAGACAATGCATCCTTCCAGTAACTCCTGTAAAAATGCACAAGAGACCTTGAACAAAAGTATGGCCTGAAGAAAGTTAATGAAGTTGTTAATAGTCTGTATCACAAATGAGAAGACTGTGGATGATTCTGGTTTCTTCCTTCAGGCCTTGATGAGTCATGAAAATGATAGAAAGCTAATTTTTCTAATGGAGCAGGTTCTGTAAGTAAAAGAAGAAGAAAAATCAAGGGAAAAACTAAAATACAGACATCTGATGAGAAGAGCTACTACTGGTGGTGACCAGTGTGTTGTAAGCTGGGATTTTCCTGAATCTTAATGGATGCTTGGACCTAATTTACAGAGTCTTCCTTGTTAATTAACTTTTTTAGAAAGGTCAAACCCTTTTTTTCCACTAAAGGTCATGTACTTCAACTAAGAAATCTTTTCTCATCTGCAGAACAATACAGCAACACAAAATTCAGGTGTTTTTCATTCTGAACATATTAATGGATCATGAGCAATATGCATGGAGTATTTCACACCCCTTTGCCCTGTCCTCAGTAAATAATTCCTTTTTGTGTTTGTGTGTGTGAATGATCCCAGGGTTATGCAGTTACCCAGCAGCAGGCTCATCCCCTGGAGATGGAGGTAATTCCACAGAGAAGGAAAATGACATTCCAAAAACCCACATGGAGCTGAGAATTGTGAGAGAGATGTGAGAAGAATGCTCCTTGTGAAACAAGGGTGCCACATTTAGATAAAAACTGTGATTTCAGTATCAGAAATGCTGTGAACATTTCAGTTCATTGGAATGTTCTTTGGATTATGCAGCTTTATTGCTTCTGAAAATTGTACCTCCTGGTCAGTCAGGTCAAGTGGTACCTAAGGGCTCACAGGCCTTACATCAAGCGCACCTAAAACAGGAATGGCACTGCAGGAATATTGACATTTTCAAATCGTTCTTCCTATTTAAATAACAGCTGAATGAACTGCCCCTTAAAAACCCAAAAAACCTAAAGAAAGAAAACAGGAAATGCTTTTTTATTGAGTTGGTGAACCTGCTCAGAAATATTGAAGAGACACAGGAAACTAGAGTGGTCACTGGACTTGCAATAATGTGGGGAGGAAAAACTACCAATATCCTAATTGGGGAATTTCTCTGACAGGAAACTAGGATCCATTCCACTTCATGATTTCTTCATGCACACTACATAAAATATTTTATAAAACCTGAGTGATTTCTGTAACAGAATTTTTGGCAATTTAAAGCAAAAAGTTTTGCTGTGACAGTTCCTACAAATCTTTTAGCTTTGTTTTGTATCATAAATATGTCAAAATGAAGCCATTTCTGTCCAAACAAAAATTTTCTAGGCTTTTAAAAAATATTTCTTATTTGCCACAGTCAAGATGAAGACTAATTTCAAATGCTGTAACTTAGATCTGCATAACCATAAACCCACAAGGACATAGCTTTAGTCTTATAAATAAGTAATGTCATTAGATACAGTATTCTTATTTTAATTGACTCTGTTTCCTACTCTGTATAACAGTGATTGAAAAATAAAAGTCATTTAACATTGGTGAAACCTTTTGTAGAGGTTTCTGAACTGGAAGTCAACAAGCACCAAGCCATTGCCAAAAATGTTGTTGGTTTTGGGGTTTGTTTCAGTAGTGAAACCTAAATGGATACAGATAATTGCATCTAGTGCTTCATAAATAAGAATCAGGTGAAATCTCAAAGACATAAAAATAGCACAGATTTATCATGCAGACATCATTAATGAAACCCCACATAAGGAACTCATTTGATTTTCTGCAGGTGGACCACTGTAAGTAAAAAAAAAAAAGTTTCTTTTTATGGGGGATATTTACCAAGTTGGCAGTTGAGTCTTTTCCTTCAGAGATATTGAAAGGACTGGGTATCTTCAGATTTGGGATTTTTTTACATCAGAAGAAAAGATTTTTTAAGGTGGAAAAGGAGTTGGCAAAGATAGAATTTATCTCTGTGAGGCAATAAAGTTGCTGAATTACAGTTCAAGCAATTTCTTAAATTATATTCATATATATTTCTCCCTTAAATTAACCCAGATGTGTCCTATACATGAGTTAAGCATGGGTTTAATCACAGATTGTCAACTGATGGCATCTCCTCAGAGGGGCTGACATCTGTGTTGCTTTGTGCTGTAGTCTCTCAAAAAGTGATTCAAGAACTACAACATGGCAGAAATAAATACTTGGATTTTGTCAGGAAAGTAGAAATCATTTGATTAGTGGCAGTTTTATTTTCTGGTGATGTGAAAGGAAGGAAAAAGGGAAAAAAGGAAAGGGAGTATCCCAAAGCAAGAAACTAGCAGAAACCACACTGAAATAAAAGCAACAGAGGGTAGAATATTCTGAAAAAGCATCTGGAAAAGAGCTGGTTTAAGATCAAGGAGATGAGGAACTGCAGGAGCCAGTGGTACCTACATTTTTTCAGCACACGGTGAAAGGCTTTATGCTCAAAGAAATAGAACACAGACTTTTCTCTTGGTCTTTTCTACCCCAAGCCATGGAGCTGTCTCAGTTACATAAAGCAGTTGGGAATGGAGGAGAAAGGTGCTCAGTAGAACTGTGATGAGATGTCACAGAGCCCTGTGAAAAGTGATTCTAATGAAATTTTAGGAAAAACTCCCGGTTTGTTGGTTTTTTATATATTCAAGCTCTAGCTAACTTCACTCTTTCCTTCCACCCACGCACACTGACATTAATACAACTTTTGCAATTGAGTTGAAGGACCCAGATACACATATTTTATACTTTTATTTTAATGCTTCAGTGGTTTTTTTTCCCCTTAGCAGGTTATAAATGCATATGGGTTTGGGAGAGTTTGAAGTAATAGGGAGCAAAATGGAAAGTGCTTCTGGGAAATTGCTTATTTATATAAAGCTGATGAGAAAACAAGTGTTTTATGGGGAGCCCTGACTCTCTTAAAGGATATTTGGCTCAAGGACAGGGTACTTGCTGGAGCACAAATTTAGGTGTGTCTGTAATTGCACGGCTTTGTGCTGGGAGTGGAAAAACAACATGTATCCAGTTCTTTTTATTATATTTTTAATATTATATATATATAAAGCATATTTATCATAGATATATTCTATATAATGTATATAATATAGATGTTATATATATTATATATATTTACTATATTTATATATTATTTTCTCTAAATGCCAGCATGGCCTAGTAGTATACAGTCTGATTCTGTGTCCAGATTTCTGCTGTCACTGAGCCATCAGACAATCAATCACCTGGGTTCTAGACATGGAAAATACATTTAAAACTGGGAGTCAGCTTGTGTAGCACAAATCATTTCAAGACCCAACAGGTGTAATGTAAATGTACCAGTAAAAAAGACAAGAGTGCTAAGAATATCAGAAACTGCTGCACTAGGTGTGATCACGTTTGAGGGAGCAGGGTCATAGAAATCATTAGAGCAAATGACAAAACAAAGATGTTTCAGAAGATGTGCGAAGAATCAACATAAAAAGCAAAATTTACCATTTAGTCTTCGATTTTCTCAAGGTGAGTGGCCAATACAGGGCATCCCACAAAGTGCTCAACTCTGTTACTGATAATATCTCATCTTACCCAACAGTAAAACACTGTCAGAGTAGTTCAAACCTGTGATTTATTTCACACTGTAAATGCTTTTAAAATCTTACTAATGATTTAAGAACAAGACATGGAAACAAGCAGGAAAAATGAGCATTATCTAAAGTCAGTGTGGGTGTGGTGCCTTGGCCCATTTAGACTATTAAGAAATATGCTGCATTAAAGTATCGAATATATTTTTTCATTATGTATTGAGTGGCCAAAAATATCTTAAGAGCCTTTTAAGGTAATGTATAATAACATCTCTTCCCCAAAAGTGGGTCAAGGCTTACGTAGTCTGCATTTCCAACGTGGGTCCCTCCTAAAAGGAAAATCCCAAAGGTACAGAAGGAGCTAACACAGCAAAAGGGTCCAAATCCTGTATTTTGTGATATCCTTTGACCTTGGTCTGCCTAAACGCAGTGCAACAGCCACAGGATGTGGTCTAATATATATTAATGGCAAATTATCTTGAAATATTTTTCTTTGGTGTTGCAAAAGTGCAATAGTTTGATGATTTTGTGTACTGGCTCGTTTTTTTTTGCCTCCTGATAAAAACTCCCTGTTTCCCATTAAAAGAGCAAGAGGAGGTGAGAGGAGGGAGGCTCCAGGTTACTGCTCACAGCACAGGGTGGTGTAAGAATAAAGGAATAATATGCTCTGAATGTGACATTACAAAGCACCTAATGGGATTAGCAGGGGTGAAAAGAGTGAGCACAAGCTGCCACAGGATCCTCCACTTGTTCAGTTAAGACCTTAATTCTTGTGGCTGTTATTATTTGCAGGGAATTATAAAGCTGTAAATTAGAAGGTAATTTGATGAGTTACACCTGCATGGACATCAGATACAGGTTGAAACTGTAAAAGTAAGATATTGAGCAAATAAACTTAAATAATACCCTGTTATGCATCTCACATCCCCCTTCTTGGACTGTTTTTGTAATGTTATTTCCAAACACTAAGTTTCAGGAGTTTTTCCTTAGTAGGCAAACATTCAGGTATTCCAAGACATTCTAATACACTGAGGACATTTTTTTTTCTTCTGTAAGGTGACAGTGGTTATCTCTTGAAAAATTGCCTAATCTCTTCCGTGTTTTATCTCCAGAGTCCCTCTGAAAACTGTATCATTAGAAATTGTAATGAAACTCAAAAAAGTGACCAGAATAGTAATTGACAGAAGACTTGGCACCTTCAAAATGGGACTTGGATGCTCAGATAAATGTGGTGGAACAGAGCTGAACTGCCCTTCATGTGAGCTCAGAGCAGCCCTGGAAGGTGTGAGGTTGTGTAATGCCATTAAATGTGCCTCATCTGGGAAGACGAAGGGGAAGCATTTTAATGAGTCAATCTAAATTGCTGAAGTAAATGACCATAATGATAGAGACTTGGAAAATTATGTGTGCTTAGATGTGGGACTGCAGCACAGCAGAGGAGGTGCTGGCTCTGGCTGTCACACAGACCTCCTGCATGCTGCTGGCTCAGATGTGCCTTCCGAGCCTTCTGTGCCCTTACATTTCATCCTAGAACCACTTCAGCATCAGGAAAATGGAAATTAGAGATGCCATCTTCCAGTCCTGAAGGGAAAAGTGGATTGCAGACCAGCAGAGTACAGTTTCAGGCAATAAATGGTTTCCCAGCTCTTCGTTTCTCATGCCAAGCAGGAGGTCTGGGCACTGCTTCCCCTCTCCTCCTGCTCAGCAAACAAGAAAGTTCCAGCAAATGCCATAAAATTAGGTTCCTAATTTCCACTCCTTTGAGTTAGTCTATAACAATATCCCTCTGTTAGGAACTCTGTTATACAATCAGGTATCAACTTAAGGCACCCAAATTCTTTATTACCTCTCCTCTTGCCAAATTCATCTTGGTCCTGTGAGGTCAAACACCCTTTCCCAGACAAAACCTTATACTAATGAGAATGAGACATCATTTTTTGTACCACAAATTTAAAGAGAGGGAAGGAAAACATTTCAGCCATAGACTTTTCTGTACTAACAAGAATAGACTCAAAATTATTAAGTATGAGAGACTAAAACAGTCAAGGTATTGCAGCTTTTCTGGGAAAGCTCATTTTAATGGACCTCCATATTCAGTTATGCACAGAATAAGCTCCTCTATGAATAGCATTAAAAGACTCACCCTTCTGTGCATTTCTGTCCTGTATTTTCTATACATTCTTCTCAAAAATCTTAAAGTACCTCCAGCTTTTATTGTGCCAGGTTTTTGACCCCCTCACTGCAAGAAATGAGCACGTGCAACACAAAGCTTGGCTTTGCCAGTTGTCCTGCTAATACACATATGCTGTCAGACCAGCTGGCTCCTGGCAAACAGCAGAGGGAAATGTCAGGTTCTTTCCTGTCCCTTGCTATGAGGAGAGCACAAAACTATCCCTGAACAGCACAGTGCAACCAGAGTCCACTAAATCAGTTTTGTTTCGATAATCTCCACTATACTGAAAAATTAACAAAAGGGTCAGGCACATAGGGGGAAAGAAGGAAGCACATTGCTCTTAATCTCTGATGAGAAATTTAAATTTTGTGGTTTTCATTTAAGTTTTCTCATCTTAATCCAAGTGTTGTTACACAACTGATGAACTGTCTCAGGAGCTTTTTTCTTTCTTCTATCAATAAAAGTTTATTTATTTCTTACCAATGAGAAATGGAGGTCCAAATCATCAGATGGGAGAGAGCTGGGTTACTCCATTCAAGTAAGATTTATAACTGGCACTTGCTGGTTCTGGTCTGCATATCTGCTTGTGTGAAGGGAAAATAAATCCTCCTACCTGATTTTGTCATGAGTATCTCGTTAGGGATCAAATTGACCTTCTCCTCCTCCATTCACATTTGGGAGTTTTTAGCCAGATCAAGTCCATCAGCAAAGTGAGAGGGTTGTGGAATAGTGGGGGAATTGTGCTCTGACGTTTTTGGGGGAGTCATACACAGCTGTGGGATGAGCAAGGATGAATGATACTCCCAAACTCATCATGGCTCAAGCTGCACCAAGGGAAATATAGGTTGGATATTAGGAAAAAGTTTTTCACACAAAGGGTGATAAAGTTCTGGAATTTTCTGTCTGGGGAGGTGGTGGAGTCACCATCCCTGGGTGTGTTTAACAAAGCCTGGATGTGGCACTGGGTGCCAGGGTTTAGTTGAGGTGTTGGGGCTGAGTTGGACTTGATGATCTTGAAGGTCTCTTCCAGCCTGGTCATTCTGGGAATTCTGTGGTTCATAAACTTGGGAGAGAAAATGTGTGGAAAATGTTTTGCTGTAGGAAGAAAAAAAAATGAGGAATGTTCTTGCTCCTGTGGACTGGCCAGGCTGGACCAAACACCCAGGCTCAATGTGGCTGTTGAGCAGCCAGTGACACCACATGAAAAGAGCTTTAGCAAGGGAACAAAAGCGACACTGTTTTATCTTTACTGCTGATTAAAGTCTCTAACTACTGTAGCTACAAAATTATGCACATTTTAAACAAAAGCCTGCACCATGTCACAAGCAAGAAAAACAAGTCACAGGGTGCAAGGCAAAGCTTTCCTCTGAGGCACTGGTGGTTAACCAGTCCCTCTCCCACAGTGGCTGCAGTGTCATCTGAGCTCAGGGCTCGCTGCCCTGTGCCAAGCAGTTGCCATAACACAACTTTAACCCTTCCCTGGGCTCAGTTGAGCCACCAGAAATACCAAGCCTGGGGCAGAGAGAAGAGGTTTTATCTGATACTGCCTCCAGTGAAAGATAGGTTCATCCCAAAATACCAGACCAGACCCCACACCCCCTCCAAACAGCTAAAAAAACACCCAAACCCAGAAGGCCAGACATTAAAAAAAATTCAAACAGAAAAATAATCAATGACATCCTGTTAAAGAAATTCTTTAATACATCAAAACAAATACCAGTCATAGTTTTAAAAAGGTACTACAGAACAGATAAGGAGGTCTGGAGAAAGTCTGGAGGGGTTTGCTTAGTATTAAATGATGATGAAATATCTGTACATTCCATCCATCGCTCATTGTGGGAAAGAACGTTTGATTTGGCAAATTACAGAGGGGGAAAAAAGAACAGGTTATACAGCCTTGAAAATATTAAATTTTTCTTCTGTGTACACAGAAGCCAATTTATGTACAGCTTTTTTGTGTGTACAAAGCTGTTTCTGAACAGCTAGTCATTAAAAATATCGGTTGTTCTCCTACCATGAAGAGCTTTCAAATATATCAAGGAAATGTGTTTTATTTAAAAAAGAAAATCATTTAATTAAAGATATAAATGCAGATTCAGATCCTACATATCAGAGGCTTGAGATTTCATATTCCAAACTCAAACCCGTTTTTAGAGCTGTAGTCCCAGCTTCAATTCCAAACAGTTTTGCATTCCTAAAGTTAATGCAGAACAAGAAATAACACTGACCCTCAATGAATCTTTTCTATTCTGATCCATTTCATATTGCTCTGTTCATGTTTATTAACCCTTCAAAAAGCACTTTTCTTCACTGTGTTTCTACCAAAGCTATTAGAGGATAACATCTGGCCACCTGCTAGAACAGGCAACTACAAAGGGCCACCTAGTTGTTGGGGAGTTGTCAGTCTCATCCACAAAATAACAATAATCCTGAATTTTAAGCTGTCATAGAATTGTGGAATGGTTTGGGTTGGAAGGGACCATAAAGACCAGCTAAATTCAACCCCCTACCATGGACAGAGGCAACTTCCACTATCCCAGGGTGCTCCAAGCCCCATCCAGCCTGGCCTTGGACGCCTCCAGAGATCCAGGGGCAGCCACAGCTTCTCTGGGCACCCTGTGCCAGGGCTTCCCCACCCTCACAGCCAAAACTTTCTTCCCAATATCCCATCTAACCCTGCCCTGTGTCCCTTTAAGTTATCCCAGAGCCAAATCTTTGAACATGAGCCAAAAGTCAGTGCTAGCCCAAATATCACTGTGTCTCTAGAAGATGCTGCCTTAAATCTCCTCAAGATCCAAAGCCTGATTGCTCTTTGCTCAAGCTGACACTGTTGCTTGAAATTCCCCTTCAATCTGTAAAAAGGCCATGATACAGGGCAAGGTTGTAGCAAAGGCATTTTGGGGAGCCTCAGAAGAGCATCCCCTCAAAGCAATTGCCAGCTGTTTTATTCACTTCTACCATGTTCAAAGTCCAAGACAAAAGTTCCTTTGAGAACTTGAATCAGGGTCTAACATTTCCAAAATGCACAGCAAAGCAAGAAATGTCACTCAAGTCGTCACTGAAATGTTTCTAATTACATCCCTGACTAATTACATTACTGTGTCCCTTTTAAGCAGTGGTTTTAAAAGTACAACCCTTGGCTCAAAATTGATTCCTCATTTTTAGGCAATTCTTCCTATCAACTTGAACCAACAGTGTTTAATCTGGTGATAAGTTTTCACATAGAATTGCTGGTTGTAGTCCCAAACCTGCAAATTGCTGCAGGATCAGAGTGGGAAGGGATAATAAAAATATTTTAACAAATTGACTGGATCATTCAGCTAGGAATAATTAGTGCAGTTATTTTATATGATATCCTAAGGATATACTGAAACTCTCTGTCCTTTGTGTGATACCAGAAAAGGACACTGCAGATCCCAATTGAAAATAGACCAGCAATTTGAGATCATTGCCCCCCACCAGCATTTCTGCCGCTGAATGGGACATTTCCATACAGCTGGAAGCCCTAAGTCTCCAAAAATTGTCATATAATTCATTTGAGAAGCACTGGAGACACAGCTAATGCTGTGCCGTTATCTTTTCGTTTCTTTAATAATTTGGCTCTGATGGCATGAAGAAGCCAAACATCCCTGGAAGTGTCCAAGGCCAGGTTGGACAGGGCTTGGAGCAACCTGGGCTCATGGAAGGGGTCCCTGCCCATGGCAGGGAGTGGAACAAGATGATTTTTAAATTCCCTTCCAACCCAAACCATTCTTTGATTCCATCATAGGTTAAAATTCAGGATCATTGTTATTTTGTGGATACAGGACTGAAAAGTCCCAAAATTAGGTGGCCCTTTGTAGTTGCCTGTTCTGGTGGCACAACCACAACCAGTTCTGTTTGGTTTTCTCTCCCACCCTCATCTCCCAACAGCAGCCACGTGCAGCCAACTCAGTATTCCTCAAGTAATTGCACACTGATGGTCCAGAGGGTTTGGGAGCTATTGAAGACACACCAAATGTACCAAAAAGTGATTTTTCCTGTCCAAACCCTCTCCAACATTTTTCAGACCCTCAAAGTGACACTTTAACTAATTTTTCTGATGTTTAACGTCTTGCTAAAGGTCTAAACTAATGGGTACAGATAAATCCTTGAAGGAATACATCTTCTCTTGCCAACATTCTTGGCAAAATTTATGTCCTTGTTAATAGTTTTGTACTTAGACATTAAACAAGCCTTAAGTGCTCCCACTTGGCTGTATAAATAAGGTTTTTATTCATGTGAATATTTCTGTTCAGCATATTTGTTGAGAGATACCTGACCCAAGTTAAAATCTGGAAAGGACAGGAAAAGTAGAAAATTTCCATCCTGTCCTGGCATTTGGTTTGGACTATGAATAAAAAATCCACACTAAGGTCCAAACATTTTTGTGGCAGGTGTTGCACAAACAATAAATGAAGGCATCATTGCCCAGAAAATTTTATAGATTAAAACAAAACCACATGAAATTGGACATAAAGTCTGAATTTGCACATAAATGAACACAGTAAAGTATTAAAACATTTTGTGGTCCATTTATGCCTCTGAGTATGGGAAATTTTTCTATCAAATCTTTTTGATGAAAATAAAAAGCTGAATCATATCAAGCAAAATATATGCATAATGTTAAAAAAAAGGAGAACGCTGAAAAGGATCATTTCAAACTAAAAGTAGCATTTAAAAAGTCAATTTCTTTATAGTAAAAGATAGAGTTTAAGAAAGAATTCTAATTACTTTGTTTAAGGTCAAACAAATACTCTTTCAAGTCAAAATCATTTAATCTTTCTTTTCATTTTTTGCCAGGCTGACTAGAAATGAAAGTAAAATGAATTATCACAAGAAAATATTTCAGTCCGTGGAAAATAACAAAAATGAAATGAGGTAATTAGGCATTTCTAGTATTTTTGTTGCTGTTAATGCAGGGTAGAGGTTGGGAGTAAACAAGTAGCAAATGGAAAACGTGAGTAGATTACATGAGAAAAAAGAGCTGCAAACCAGGATTTAAAGAAAGATAAGATAATAGATGTTTGGATTTCAATATGATACTTTTACATTTGATGAGCAGTCCAAGGGACAGTGTGGAGATCCAGGATAAATTGACAGCTGGACAGAAAAGTTTGAGAATGCTGGAAAAGGTTGGAATCGTAATGGGTTAATGGATCAAAAATCTGGAGCTGAGAACTGCTGGGGTGTGAGCACAAAGCCAAGGAGCCACTCCTTGCTGGAGAGGTGCACTGGAGGCTCCAGCTGAGCCATCCTGTTTGGGCAACTTCCCCTAAATTTAGGGTTGGGCTCTTCTCAAACCAGTGAGTGACAGGATGAGAGAAACAGCCTCAGATTGTGCCAGGAGATTTAGTTTGGAAATTGGGGAAAATTTCTTCACCCAAAGGGTTTGTCCAGCCCTCGCAGAGCTGCCCAGGGCAGTTTGGAGTCCCCATCCCTGGGGGGATTTAAAAGCCATATGGATGTGGCACTTGGGGACATGAGGAAAAAAGAGCTGTAAACCAGGATTTAAAGAAAGATAAGGTAATAGATGCTTGGATTTTAATATGATACTTCTGTATTTGATGAGCAGTCCAAGGGACAGTGTGGAGATCCAGGATAAATTGACAGCTGGACAGAAAAATTTAGGAATGCTGGGAAATTTTGGAGTCCTAATGAGTTAAAGGATCAAAAATCTGGAGCTGAGAACTGCTGGGGTGTGAGCACAAAGCCAAGAAGCCACTCCTTGCTGGAGAGGTGCACTGGAGGCTCCAGCTGAGCCATCCTGTTTGGGCAACTTCCCCTAAATTTAGGGTTGGGCTCTTCTCAACACCAGAGTGTGACAGAACAGCCTCAGATTGTGCCAGGAGGTTTAGTTTGGATATTGGAGAAAATTTCTTCTCCCAAAGGGTTGTCCGGCCCTGGCCCAGCTGCCCAAGGCAGTTTGGAGTCCCCATCCCTGGGGGGATTTAGAAGCCTTGGGGACATGGTCAGTGGTGGCCTTGGCAGCGCTGTGTTAAGGGTTGGACTCACTGACCTTAGAGGGTTTTTCCAACTTTAATGATTCTATATGAGAAGTACCAATACAAAATGTCATGGATATAAACCTGCCTCATTTGTTTTCCCCATTTTCTCATCCCTTATTCCTGTCAAAAGCCCCAGAGGCATTAAGCCACCCTGGGTGGTACATAATGCACAAAGTCTCAGGTCACTTTTCGAAGTAGTTCTTATTTTCCAGAGAGGAGAAAAAGTTTAAAACCCTTATTTCCAGAACTGGTTCTGTGCTACCTGAAATCTACAGTGTGACCTGTCTGTTATTTCCCATTACCACACCTATGTGGAAAAAATCCTCATTAAAGAGGCTGTTTTACTTCCTGTATTTCAGATATTCAGAGTTTGACCTTGTTTTGCTGCTGTGTGGACAAAGATTATAGTGTTCAAAAGCCACACTCACCCCTGGATAATTTGCTTGTCTTTATTGCGGTAAATTTGTATATTGATCTTTATTACAGTATCATCTAACAGGATGTTTAGCATCCACACTCTGTCATGCAGGGCTCTGCACAGCTATGAGGGAAGAATGCAGAGTAGGTATTATACCACACAGGAAACAATATTTTTCTATTTTACACAGGTAATTTAGGTTTATATGCAATAAAGCATATGTGCCTGAAGAAGGAATTTTCCTGATATCCAATTTACTGTGAAACACTTAGAAAATATTTCTCCTGGTGGGTGGGGTGGGTTTTTTTCCAATTGTCCTTTCATGATTTCTTTTTCCTCTCTTACATTAATTGTGTTGGCAAATTTGTCAGAATTTCACTGAGATGAATTTTTCTGCCTATTACAAACCTCTGCTTCTTTTTTTTCTTTAACTCTCACACTTGTTAGCATTTGGAAGGATATCATAATAGCAGAGCAGCCATGCTGTTTTCATTGGCCATTTCAATGAAGAAAAATAGGCTGCGTGTGACATAATAAATAGACGTAGAAGAAAAATTAAGTCCTATTTCTCAGAAGAACATCTAAAAGTGAGCCTATATATATAGGCTTAAGTCATCTAAATGACTTGATGCATATTTTTATTTTAGTATCTGCAGGAAGATGGATCCCAGCCCATTAAAACTAAAATTTCCAGAAAGACAGGCACTCTGATGTATCATCTGTCAAGGTAAAGGGACTAAGAACCTCTAGCTGACTGATATGATGGATTTTCACTTTCCTACTTACTTCAAGAAGGAAGAAAGTGTGGAGCTGAACAGCTGGTAACATTTGCTAAAAGATTATGGTGCTGAGATTCTGATTTAAATTTGACTTTTTGGTCGTAAACACATGAACAACACATGAAATGTTCTTATTCCTTAACATATTTTCACTTGAAAAGAGTGATTCAACTGCTTCTTCTGTAAAACCTATATAGGATTAAAGAGCAAAGAGGTCTCCAGCTGAAAAAAAAGACATGTATTTCCTGGAAAAGGAAGTCATGCAAGAGGCTCAAAGCTTTCTTTAGGGTAGCTGCTACCACCTTCTGTAAGACTGTTGAAACACATGTAAATGAGAAGTTTAAAAGTATATATATATAGAAATATTTGGCAATATAATGAGATTCTTCCCTACATTGTCCCCTTTAGGCTTAGAGCTACAAAAGACTTTCTTGGTGTACATTTGCAGGAGAACCACATGAAAATATCTCTGGCTACTCCACCATATGATGTAAATTTGGAAATATTTTAGCAATGGTGTGAAACAAGCCCACAAGCTGTCACAAATACTGTCAGCACTTCTTGTACCTGTAAATAAAGAGAATATCCCATGGCATTTGCAGCCTTTGCCCAATCAGGATGTAAACTCTGTGAGTTATTTTGGCAAATTTCAGAGGAAAATATTGCCTCACTAAAGCCAGACCAGGACCCCCAAACCTGTTCAGTTAAAAGCAAGTAAATCAATCAATCAAGTCATAGTATTTTCCAAGCTTTGTCATCAGATGTTGTCTATCAAAAAGCCATCCAGAAGTGAAAAGCTGAAGCAGCATGTGAAACTCTGATAAAAATAAATTATAGAATCCTTTTGTGGAAAAGACATCTAAGATCATAGAGGAGAAGACTATTTTAGTGGTTTTCTGAGAGGAGTCTGTCAACAAAATGTGAACAAAATCCATCAGAACTCTGTAAAACCTAAATAAAATCTGGATTATAAATGGGGTAAGTGGTCAGACTGCACCCCTACATCATTTATCAACAAGAGCTTTCACTGATAAAAAATAATATCAATAAAAAACTGACTTCACAGAATGTTGTGAACCCGTTGGTGAGGTGGCCTGATTTCAGCTACAGAAACTTCAACAAAACCAGGGAAATCATACAAATAGGAGCAGAAAATATGTCAGATATTTCAGATATGAAACCACGCCTCGCAAAGTAGTGAGTCCAAAAGAGTGCTTGGGTTTATAGAGGTCTGGAAAGCCTTTTTTACAGCCAAAGACTGAACAATATTGATTTGTTTAGCTTACCTGAGGAAAGATTATGATTAAGTCACCTTCTAATCTATAAGCAGGGACATGGAGAAAAGACTTCTGATAATGGAAAGCTCTTTAATCTGGCTGACAGAAGCATGGCAAAAGCCAATGGACAAAGTCACTCAAATAATTTTGGAAATGAAACACACATTTTGAAACCACGGGGGTTCTGTGTAACAAATTACTAAACCAATTTATTGATTCCCCATCATTTTGGGTCATTGGGGATTTTTTTTGGAAGAGTCCTAATGTTGTCAAAAGTTACAGCCTTGATGCAGGAAGTGCTCAGTGAAAGTGCATGAACTGCACCAGGTTCAAATTAAGGGAACACATTGGTGTCTTCTGAGTTTATAACCTGTAAATCTTTAATATTAGGCCGAAGTTATGCGTGTCTGTAGCTTCTGAGATAAGTTGTATCGTCCTTTGAGGAAAAAATAAAGTTGATAGTTGATATTTCTATTGTTTTCATTTAATGACATCTCCCAGTCTAGCTGGCTGATTTGTGCCTGTTGGAAAGGAGAGTTGGTGTTATTTAACACTTCCAAAACATATGGCTCTGTGCTACATTTTGTACGCTACAGCTCACAGATTCCAAGAATTAATATCTTGTGTCCATCACTCTCCCACACACATCACTTGGTATTTTTGGGTTTTTTTGGTTGTCCCTGATATTTTTTAAGAAATCCAGAAAACTTCCTAGAGAGCAGCAGCACCTAAATGCTGTTATAATCTTAATTTCTGTGGTGTGTTGGGTTGTCTCTGCATCTATTGCTGCAGCTGAAGTTTTGGATGTGGTTTTAGAAGTTTCAAGTGGGACCAATCTCTGTGGGAATATTACAGGATATTGCTAAATATATATATTGGCAGATTAGTTTATTGAGCAAGAGGGAAGAATTTGACAGTGTTTTCTAATTCCTGTAAATTATAGTTGGTTTGTTTAGTGAAAAAAAAAATAAGCTGATTTAACACAGCAAAGCAAATATAGATACCAAGCTATAAAAGGGGTGTGCGGAGGGTGTTATAAGTTGTGCTTATCAAGCTCTGGAAGATTTGAGCAGAGGTTTTTTTTTAGCAGAAATGTTCAGGGAGGGCATATCAGTCCTAGTAAATAGAATTTGTGAGAAGTGATTTTTGACAAATAATGCAGGAACTGGCAGTAATTTTAACAAACAGTTCTGCTGGCTGGGAGTGACTCACTCCAGCACAGTAAAGACTTTGTTGTTAAAAGTACTTACACTCACATTAGGAGCCTGAAATCATCCCAGACATAATGGCCCACTTTGAAAGAGCAGGAAACATTAAACAGATTGTCCAATCCAGAGAAAATAATCATAGGAAAATTTATTGAAAGGCAGCTCACCAAAGAGCATATCCTGCAGTTCAATCCAGCGGGTTTTGCTCTCCTCATACCAAGACTCCAGCCTGTGATTTCAACTCAACAGCACGAGTCTGTAAAATAGGTCTTTCCAAGACTGTAAAACTAGGAGAGATTTTGGGGCAAGGACTGCATAAAGATAGAAGCAACAATAAAACCCTTGTTCTGTAAAGAGAAGGGAAACCAGTGCAGCAGCAGCAGCATGATTCATCCTCCTTAACTTCAGCCATCCAAAAGGTAGGTGTGGAATCAAAGTTAGTCACTCCTTTTTTGTCACTTGTGGAGGAAGATGTATCCTGCCTGCTTCAGAGAACTACTTTGGGAACTGCTGTTTAGGAAGACTTCCCTCTCTCCACTGCCATGGAGGATACCCAGGGGAACAGCCAGCAGAAAGCAACATCTTCCAACCTAAATCTAGAGAGGATTGCTCTATCTCTAGGTTGCCAAGAGAAGCTGTAGCTGTCCCATTCCTGGAAGAGTCCAAGGCCAGGTTGGACGGGGCTTGGAGCAACCTGGGATAGTGGAAGATGTTGGGGGTTGGAATGAGATGATCTTAAAGGTCTCTTCCAACCCAAACAATCCTGTGATTCTCAGCAGTCCCGCTCTGCTGGAACCAAGGCTCTGTAGTTCACTCTCTCTGAGGCGTATGCACAAAGGAGTGATGGTTTCAGTGCATGCACAAGGTGCAGTAAAAAAAAAACCAAATAGAAGAGAAATCAGGAGATAGCCAGAAGCAAAGTAAATTAACCACAAGACCTCAAGAATCACACCTAGCATCTTCAGGCTATAGCAAAAAAAACCCAAATGCCCCACATTCCTAATCTCAGTGAATTGAGGCAAGGTAAAAAATGTGTTCAAATGAGATGATTAACCAATATACTGTCCCAGTTGCTGAGGGTTCAGGGGGAAAAAAAAGTAAAAATTAGCAATGAAGGTATAAAAAAGGAATGAAAGAGAAGTTCAGATTAGCATTGCATTAGATAGGAAAGGAACAGGAAAATTATGGCAGCACTGAGACATCCCTGGGGGTGGTTAAAAACCACATATGTGGCACTTGGAGATGTGGTTTAGTGGTGGCCTGGGCAGTGCTGGGGAAATTGTTGGACTTGATGATCTTAGAGGGCTTTTCCAACCTAAATGATTCTGTGATTTCCTTTTTTAACAGCTCCCTGCTTCAGAATGATTTACTGCAGGGTTTGTATTGATTTACAATTATTAGACAGTTATTGTAATTTATGTTGATAAAGCAATAAGGGAGTACTGAAAATATTTATTAAATATGAGAAACTTTGTGGCATTTAGACATTAATCAAAGTTGATCATCTACAATATATGTGCTAATAAACCATTAGTGAATATTTAACATGCAAACACAGTGAAAAAAGCTGATAGATTACCTCCTTCAGGAACAGAGGGACTTTGTGGGAATTTTGAATTATTTAAATTGTGACACAGCAGAGGACTGAGGAGTGGGAAGCAATTTTACTGAGAGATTTTCTTTTTTAGTTGCTGAGTTTCTGATAAAAAGAGTGATGGAACTAATTTTGTTTCTTGTTGATTTAAACATTAGCAATCCCAGGGTTTGCAAAAACATTAAAGATAGTTTTAAGGGTGAGTCAGATATTCTATTGTATAATGGAATCATTTGCCTTCTTTGAAAATCAGATAATAAAATAATATGAAATAAAATAGTATGCATAATAAAAAAAGAAAAGCCCCAAGTAACTCAGGCTTCTCAGCACTTTGTTGCAAAAGTCAGAGAGAGAAGTATTAGGGGTCAGTTTAGCATTTGCCTAGGAGACCTGATTAATTGGAGATTAAATGATTGTTTGTTCAGCAAATGGTGCAGAAGACTGGGCATGCTTCCCTGACCAGCTGAGCCAGGCTTTGCTAGGCACATCTCCAGGCTAGGGGACACTTCTCCTGCTCACCCTGTCCTTGGAAAGGTGGAGGGATGCTGGAAGGGACGCTGCCTGGAAAGGAGTTAATCCATTAACGCCTCCTGGTTGATTAATTTTCTGCTTCGACTCATTTAAATTCTCATTCTGCTGATTGTTTCCTTTCAGGGAAGGCATTTGTGGAAAGGTTATCAGCTTCTTGGAAGGACATAGCAAAGCCTCCAAGCACAAACCTAGCCCGCTTTTCCAAATAAACAGCTGCAGACAAATCCTGGTTTCACTGATGGGAATGGAATTTTTCAGAGAATCGCAGAATGGTTGGGGTTGGAAGGAACCTCTAAGACCATTCAGTCCAACCACTCCACTCAAGCAGGTTTTGAATAGCTCCAAAGAAAAAGACTCCACAACCTCTCCAGGCAGTCTGCTCCAGTGCTGTCACTCTCACAGGAAAAATTATTTTCCTCATATTTAGGTGGAACCCCCCGTGCTTCAGTTTGTGCTCACTGCCCATGGTCCTGTTGCTGAGCACCACAGAAAAGAGTCTGGCCCCTTCCTCTTGACACCCACCATTACAATATTTGTATGCATGGATAAACCCCCTCTCAGTTGTCTCTTGTAGCTGAACAGCCCCAACTCCCTCAGCCTTCCACTGTAAGGGAGATGCTCCAGTCCCCTCCTCATTGTTGGAGCCTCCACTGGAGCTCCAGGTCCCTCCTGTCCTGAGGAGCCCAGAATTGCACACAGCACTTCAGATGTGGAATCTGGAATGTGGCTGAGCAGAGGAGCAGGATCATCTCCCTTAACCTCCTGGAAATTCTCTAATAAATCTCAGGATCCTGTTGGGTTTATTAGCACTGCTTGTCATGGACACTTCTTGTCCATCACAGCCCCAGGTCCTTCTCCCCAGATCTGCTCCATCAGGTCACCCCCAGCCTGAGCTCGTGCCTGGGGTTGGTTCCCCTCAGGTGCAGGAGCCTGCATTTGCATTTGAATTTCAGAACTTTGCTAAAATTCAGGACAATTTTTTTTTGTCCTAACAAAAGAATCAAGCACCAATTACTTTTTGGGTGACATTCCACTGGTAATAAAAATGAAAAAGTACCAGATGTTTGTTGGACATTATCCTAGTTCTTTGCATGTCACAGATTCTAGAATGGTTTGGCTTGGAAGGGACCTTGAAGATCATCCACTTCCAATCCCCCTGCCGCGAGCAGGGACACCTTCCACTGTCCCAGGATGCTCCAAGCCCTGTCTGACCTGGCCTTGGACACTTCCAGGGATCCAGGGGCAGCCACAGCTTCTCTGGGCATCCTGTGCCAGGGCTCACCACCCTCACAAGGAAGGATTTCTGGTGCTCAGGGTTATTCTTCCCAAGGTGCAGGACCCTGCATTTGCCTTTCTTGAGATTCACTGGGTTTCTCTTTACCTGACTCTCCAACCTGTCCAAGGTCCTGCTGAATGGCCCCACAACCTCCAGATGGATCAGCCACTCCTTCCAGCTCTGTATCATCAGCAAACGTGTTCAGGGGACACTGTCCCTTCATCCAGCTCATTGCTGAATAATAAGAACAGTACTGAACCCAGCACTGGCCCCTGGGGCACACAACAGGCCTCCAGCTGGACTCTGCCACTGCTCACAGCCCTTGGGCTCTATGAAGATGGTCAGCAAAGACCAAAAGTTGGCCTTCAGCAACATGTTTCAGCTCTGAGCAATGTGTGTATTAGAAGCAGTCAAAATTGGCTGTTATTCAATTAGGACTGGGGAAAGGAGGAAGTGGGCCATAACTCACCATGTTCAGTATGGGTGGGACATGCAATGACAATCCAGTTGCAGTAGAAAAACTGCTTTTAGCAGGAGAGCATAAAATGAGGTGTGAAGCATGAAGCTTTGTAGATAGGGAGTCGCACTACAGAAGTTGGTTATAATTACCAGAGGAAATGATAACATTATGGCAGATATCAAGGACATGCATGATGCATTATGAGAAAGATTAGTCTGAGCTGCGAGGGCTTCCCTTAAACTATCTTAATTTAAGGTCATTCAAAACTTCCCCCAACACCTTATTTAGATTGGCTGCAAAAGTACAGCAAGCGCTAAAAATTTCCTCTCTAAAGTTTTGATCTGTGAGCCATTAATATTTCCCTTAATTTAGCTTGTGTGCTATTTACAAATCAGAATTGCCTGCCTATGGAAATGGATTTGTTGGAGGAAGTTATTCCATTACAGGGGATGATTATTTTGTTGCTCCCCATCACTCCACCAGTTTACACCACCAGACTATTCTGCTTTCTCACAGGAATGAGTCTTCACATGGATTTTTACTTCCCAATCACAATATTGATACAAAATACTTTCCATTCTTCCTAGGTATTCATAGCACACACTGTAACAATCCATCTGTTACCAACACCCTGCTCTGCAGAATGTTTAAACTGTGTGAATTAGGAGTAAGAATGGGTAGGATTTCTTTATTTAACTATACCTGTGATTTGCTTAGCACAGTGGGCACAGGAGGAAGGAGAAAATAGCTTGGCTGATGTGTAAGTTTTGAATTTTTAATATTTTTGACTATTATTTTTAATATTATCAGCTGTGCTGCCCCAGGAGTGCATGTAATAATAATATAGGCAAGCATAGCTGTTAGCAGAGCTCTGGTCTCAAAATACTTAAAATAGAGATGTTCTGCTATAGTTTCTCTGAGGACCCTTCTTGTAGGTGTAATCAGTGACAGAGGTATAACCTGTCTTTATCACATCCTGTCAGCAGCACTGACATTTCCCAGGACTTTTCCCCCACCACATTTGTATCCATGATTCATCTGACTGTGCCACTTGGACATTCACAGATTCCCTCTGCTGTTCAATGTAAAGATGATGTCCATACTCAGTGAAAGTGATGAAATTGTCTTTTACTTCATACTAGTTCATAAATCAATTTATACACCAGTGAAAAGCTACAAAAATGGTTCTTTTTAGCCACAATACCCACATATCCTGAGCTTCCATTTGTGTCATAGATAGACTGGAGGGTGGTAGTGAGAAAAAAAAACCCCTGTAGGTATATCCAGTGATTTTCTCCTTGGCAGCATTTAAAGAGGAAACAAAAGAAGTTAATTCAGTACGTGCTCCAATGTGGTAAATTTTAGACAGAAATGCTGCTTGCCCCCAACATTTTTACGAGTTCCAGGTGGAAGTTCTACAGCCTCAATGATTCTGCAATATCTGGAGACAGCACAACCCATCAAAAGTGCAGGAATCATCCCCATCCTTCCCGTCTGCTGCCAGTAGAATACGCAGCCAGCAATTCCCAAAGTCTCCCTCAGGCATTTCTCTGTTGGATTCACATAACATGTCAAAGAAATGATTTTTCTCTTTGATTACTGCAGTAAAATAAAAAGCACTGAAAAAGCAACATCTGAGAAACTTACCTTGCAGTTACATGAAAAATCCAGCTCCCTGTAAAGAAAAGTAATGAGGAGGGAGTCACGGTCGTTACTCCTTGTTACAGCACTTTAGAGTAACAATGCCATTTGGAGACCCTTGCAGCAGGAAAGTCGGGAAAAGCAAGTCAGCAATCAACTCCACAGGCCAATAGACTAAGGTATATCAACTCCAACTTTAGTGCATTTGGACTCTAAAGTTCCCTGGGTTGGCTGAAATGCAAAGGCTGGAGCACAGCAATATTTTTCTGTCCTGTTGGCTTTTTCTACCTCTTTCTACCTGGCAGAGACACTTAGTTAAAGCAGGAAATAGAATTCTGGCTCTAAAGGTCTAAAATTGAGTTATTGTCTCAATATATATATGAGAAATATATATATATTTACAGCTTTAAGGTACAGGTGCTTAAATTTTACTAAATCAATTTAGAATTAAGCAACTAAGCATCTTTCAAAAGCTTACAGATCCCTTTCAAGTTCTGGTCCTGCCTTTTTTTCCCCTTCTTTTAGATTTCTGAGACAACAAGAAACATCTGTGGGCTTTTTTAGTGCTTTACTTTCAGCCCTGCCAATTATGTGCTGTTCTAATTAGAGTCAATGAGAGGTGTGGGCTTCTACTTCCCCTGTTAAAACATCATCAAATGAAACAGAGCATTTTATTCCAGCCTTTTCACTTGATTCAGCACATCACAGGTGTGGCACTGAAGTTGTGAGCATATTTTTTGAAGCCCTGAGAAGGAGAGAAGATGGAGCTGTTTGTGGGCATTAAGAGCTACAATCATTTGATTACTCTGGTTTTACAACAGGTCTAAGTGGAACTAGCACAAAGCGACCCAGAGAGCACAGTGACCTCCCAAACAGTGCAGGCTTGGCTATGCAAAAAAAAAAAAGTTCTTTAAGAATTCAAGATAACCTCAACTCAGGAACTTTGTATTTAGCATATTTTCAATACAGCAGGAGGATATTTGAGGTCAAGATCTCAGGATCCCCTGTTCAACACTCACTATTTCCCTTTCCACCCCCTCTACCCATTCTTGCTACTAGACTTGGCTGGCTTCACACCACACTGAATTGGCAATTTTTTCTCTTTGCATTAGAGAACAAATTCAAAAAACAGCCATGTGTATCATGGATAGAAAGGCAGGGAGGGGATTTAAATCAGCTGGGAAATTCTGAGGTTGGAAATGCTTGTTTATAACAAAGGGAAGCTAATGGGTCTTACTGAGTAGCACGATGTTCAACTCTGCTTTCTCACCACTATTCCCCATCACACAGGGCTGCAGTTACACATTTGTCTGGGGAAGGATAATGAAGAAACTGTGAGTGGAAAACAAAGAGCTTGTTACCAGTCAAAGATTAGCCCATGTTGTAGCCCAGACATTTCCCTGCAAGCAATATAGCCAGCAGAGCATAAAACTGCATTTTACTGTTCAAGGTGCATTCAAATACAGTGGTGATAGCAGAAAAATACACAACTTTTAACAAGACAGCAAAATAACTGGGATTTCTTATTTGGCCAGGAGATTAATTTCCTCACAGCTTGCCAGATATTCAGGAAGAAAGCAGATTTCTGCTCCGAGCTGTTTGTCCCATCAAAGCCCAATGGCTTGACTTGTGTCAAAAAATTGGGAAGGCAATCCCAATTTAGATACCAGGTGGCTGCTTTGGAGATCAATGATTAACTTGAGAAAATCCAGTGTCCTGGCTCTCAAACAGCAGTGAAGTTACATCTGGAGGAAGATCAGACTGGTGTTGTACCCTGCAAAGGGCCATAAATGTCAGTCACCTGTCACACATGATGTTGGGATTTATCACAGTGTATCAGTAGAAGGGAGTAAGTGGTAAAATATAATTCAGGATATAAGAAAATTGATTCTGTATGGCTTCAGGATGTTTTCTAATTAATTATTCAGAGGGAAAAAAACCCCTAAAAAACAACTGCTCGTTCCCAATGGAAATAGAGAACAAAGTTATTTAATGAGCTGCCATAAAGCACAAACAAGTTCAGTTGGCATTATGCAGATAAGCTCAGAGAACTTTTTCAAGATTATAGTTTAAAAAGGGGACATATTTCAGAAGTTCTAACAACATTACCTCACCATCCAGCTGTTTATATTGTACTTCCAGCTCCTTTGAAAAGATGCCAAAATAAAGTAAATTTGAATATTATCTGCAGAGAACTTCTCTATGGAATAATCACCAGACTGCTTTTCATTATACCACAATTATATCATCAGCATCTAATGATCAGAATGCAGAGCAGCTGATTATTTTCATAATGCAATTACTTCATTACATCTTAGAAAACTCAGCTGCATGCAAACAGTTCTCTCCAAATAACCCATTTGTCTGATTAATCATCTGATGGGAACTCCTCTCTCTCGCTCTTGCCCCCTTTTAAACGTTCACCTGTTTTCCCTGTGCTTCCTGTCTAACTTGGTCATTACAGCATTAATCACTCAGGAGGAAAGAGGAAGATGGGCTCTTTCTCAAAATGTAAAGAGAGATCCACATTTTCCAAGTGAGGCAAACGAAATGGTTCCCAGGGATTTGCCCTTGCCACTTTTTGTGCGTCCAAACCTCGCAGTATGAATATAAATTAGATATTTGTGCAGGGGTTTATTGGCTGACAAATGCAGATGGCTAACCCTGGTACACACACCCAGGCACTTGAGTGTCTGGTGGGTGTTTTTTAGGCAGGCATTTCCAAATAGCTGACTTTAACCCTCTGCTCCTCATTGTCAAGAGGAATCTCTAAGGCTTTTCTTAATAACTGCTGTCTTTCATGTGTATTTTAAAATAACTTTAATCCTAGTGGAGCAAACCAGATAAAAAAATTATAAAAGGCTGCAGTGTTTGATTGTTCAGCAGGATTGTTTATACAGAGATGCTGGAATAAAAATAATTAGCACTTCTAGGGACTTCCAGCTGAAGATCTGAAACCTTGTTTGTGGAAAAAAAAAATGAGTTAGGTTTACATTTAGTCCATGCCTTTTGCAAAACTCAGTGACTCAAAGAAGACATGTGAAGGCCAATGTACTGCTTATTTTTTTTGTTGTTTTTTTGTGGTGCTTTACTTAAGTTCACAAATCCCAAACAAGAAGGCCAAGGAAGATCACACCTCCAGACTCCTAATCCCTCTCCCCAACAGATAGCCATGGATCAATTACATGCTCAGAAAGGGAGAACTTACAAAAGAAAATATTTTAGGCAAATCTACTGAGGCCTAGATATAAGAAGAATGATATTTAATTGAAAGAGAATCTGAATTAAATGCCCATATGAGAAACAGACTTATGAGATTGTAAAAGAAAAATTATTGTAGCAATTATGATGGTAATAACAATGCTATTACAGATAGGATTCCTATTGTAAAGGCTTCTGTCATTTTGGGCGAGTAATTTATTCATTTTCATTTCTGTAGAATGGTATGTTGATAATCAGCTTTACTCCAAAGGGTTTTTCTGCAATTTGGAAGGGGAAGAAATTTGTAAAATTGCAGCTCCTTATGCTTAAAATTTAATTACAGCTATAGAATCCCCTCTGTCTAACGTTTTACTTCATAGTGGTCCAAGTCACATGTATCACAGCTGGGCTTCCCTACAGCTGTTACACCTCTGCAATTTAATTTTGTTAGGTAGGTGATGAACAGCAAGTTTAGGCTTGATTTTTAAACAGAACTTTCCACATGAGCATCTCCCTGACCTGGATCAGCAGGACATGAGCATGTCCCTAAACCTTGATCAGCAGGACATGAGCATGTCCCTAACCTGGAGCCAGGACATGAGCATGTCCCTAAACCTCGATCAGCAGGACACCAGCATCTCCCTAACCTGGAGCCAGGACACAAACTTGTCCCTAAACCTGGAGCCAGGACACGAGCATGTCCCTAAACCTGGATCAACAGGACATGAGCATGTCCCTAACCTGGAGCCAGGACACAAGCATGTCTCTAAACCTGAATCAGCAGGACACAAACATCTCCCTAAACCTGGAGCCAGAACACGAGCATCTCCCTAAACCTGGATCAGCAGGACATGAGCACATCCCTAAACCTCGATCAGCAGGACATGAGCATGTCCCTAAACCTGGAGCCAGAACACGAGCATCTCCCTAAACCTGAATCAGCAGGACACCAGCATGTCCCTAAACCTGGATCAGCAGGACACCAGCATGTCCCTAAACCTGGAACCAGGACATGAGCATCTCCCTAAACAGGGAGCCAGGACATGAGCACGTCCCTAAACCTGGATCAGCAGGACATGAATATCTCCCTAAACCTAGATCAGCAAGACATGAGCACATCCCTAAACCTGGATCAGCAGGACATGAATATCTCCCTAAACCTAGATCAGCAGGACATGATCATGTCCCTAAACCTGGAGCCAGGACACAAACTTGTCCCTAAACCTGGAGCCAGGTTGCCCCTGAGACAGCAGCAGGCAAGATGCTGCTTTTCCCTCCTTGTACCAGCAAGCAGGTTTGGTAAATACAGAAAGAAATTCTTCAGGGTTCTCCTTCTTGGGATTCTCCTTCTCAGCTGCTCTTATTCCCAGCAGCTCTGGGAGGCTTTTAAGTTGAACGCCTTCCCAAATTTTTCAGCACTTTAAGCCAAGCCATTTTCACTTAGTCACATTTTACACTGTTTTTTAAGCACATTGTCACCAAAACATTGGCTGAATTTGTAACAAACCCCCTAAATTTGTAGCAAATAAAGCATTTAAACAATCATCTTGGAAACATCTAAGTAAAAAACACCTAGTTATGAACCATTTGAAGAACTTCAGAGGTGCAAAAACGTCTTTTGGATCTTCCCAAAAAAGCTTGGGAAACAATTTGCTGCAATGTGATATCTTCACATCCTAAATAGAGAAATAAAAACCCATCTCTGCCCCTCATTAGGTGCTTGTTGTTTTTTGTGCATGTCACACTGGTAGAGTACAAGGGAGATATTACCCCGTGCACATCTTTCTTTTCACTCAGCTGGACTTTTGCCACTGGTTTCAAAGAGAAAATGTTATCTCATAATTAGAGAAAGCCCAGGAAAAACAGAAAAAATAGGTCATGATGTTCAAAACAACTGTGATTCAATGCTTCTGGCCAGTTATTTTCCTACACTGTGATTAATTTAAGTTAATTTAATTTGGCTTGTTTTAATAATTGCATAACTTTTATCTGGATGCCCATGCCAGATGGCTCAACCAGCCTGAAAACAGGAAGATGCTGTAATTGTGGCAGCCTAATAACATTTATTTACTACAAGCCTGACTGTCTGTGACACTCATCGGAGCTCTGCAATATTGTTCTTTGTGCTATATTGCTCCAGTGCACTTCACTTTTAGCCACACAATCTTTTGCCTCTCCCAAATTCTCTGAGAAAATTTGGGTTTTTAATGCACTTTTCCCCTTTTGTGCTTCTTGTGAGAACTCAAAGTGCTCCAGTTCTGGGTTCTGCCACTTTGCCTCTGCAAATCATCAAGTTAAACTGTGTCAGCCTCCTGGACTGATCATGGCCTTGATGACTCCTGAATAATTCAACAATTATCTCATAACATTTGGACAATTAATATATCTTTAGGTGTTAATTCCTTGATCCAAAATTGAGGAAATATTCTGCCTCCAACTTGTTACCAAAAAAAAAAAATCTTTCATTTTTAGAGCTGGAAAATGAGTAACTTACTGCTTTCAACCCAGCAGCATTTCCTTGGGTTTGTTTCTGCTTGTTTAATTTCCATTTGCTCACAGTTAGGAAGCAAAAAGTAATTTTTAATCTCAGATTCATCATTAGCAATTTCCAGTATTCCTTCTCTCTGACCTGTGTGAGTCTCATTTGACCTCACCCAAAATTGCACCCCAAGATTCCTGGCAAAACTCTTGTATGACTTATTCAGCAATGAGGCAAATAAGGTGAAAATACCTCTGAATTAGATAATTTGAAGGGAAACATCTGAATTTTGGAGCCATTTTGGTACATTCAGGTTAGTTTCTTTTCTTTACTACTTCTTTACAACTGCTACACTGAAGATCACCTGCTCTGGCCGCTGATCCACCTATCAAGCCATGTAGAAAAAATATGGATTTTCTTGAAAAATCCACTTCTGCTGCTGGTTTGCTGCTTTAATGGAGAAAGAGATTGTTATAAATACACACCCTTGAGTATGTTGATGCAAAACTCTTATTTTCCATCAATATGAGTTTATTTGGAGTATTTGCTGCTACCTTACCATGCAGTATTGTGCTACCAAAAATCCAGATAATTTTGTCAGACAGCAACAGGTCCTGTAGAAACATCTCTTTTTCTCACTTTTTACAGAAATAATGTGCCATTTTTATGAAGCTTTTTAGGTAATGGGGACAGTTTTTATTGCTGAACTGAACCAAATATTTTCCTTAGGAGAAGTAAAAATCAATTGACTTGAGGAGAGATTTCATTAACAGGCACCAAACCCTATTTTCAGTGAAATCAAATCAGTGGGAAATTTGCTATGCATGACCAGGGACCCACATTCTAATTACAATTAATCAGTTATCCCATGTATTTGGCTGCTCTTTTCCTGTTCTCAAATAATTTGCAAATCACACTGAATTTCTTGCATGCTTATTTCTTGTCTGGAATTGTTCAATACTAATTTAAGTGAACCCATTTCAGCTCATGACATGTTCATGCACTATTTATTTAGATTTAAGGGGTATTTTTTCTTTTTCTGAATGAGACGTGGTATTCTTCTTTCTTGAATAGGTGTCTGAAATATCAAAGTGGGGATGATTCAAAAAGAAATGATCATAATTTTTTTGGAACTCTCATTTTGTTTATTGACCAAATAATATGTGTTCAGGTTTTCATTTTCCTTCTCCATTGTCCATTAAAAGCCATGGGGAAAAGAAAGATGGAGAAAAATAAGGAAGATAATAGTCAAAAATACTGGTGTGCTTTTTGTTCTGTTTAAAAAACCAATGAGTGCAAAATGCTGGGTAAAGAGAAAAATAAGATTTATTGAGAAATGATGGTTCTTTTAAAAAAATGAAATAAAAAAATCAATGATGGGTCATAGGAAGATGTTGAATAAGAGATGGAAAATAACAATAGTATAATATTGTGCATGTAAGAATACAGGTGCAGAGCTGAACATTGGGCAAATACCTGATTCTACAGAGTTCAGTACAAAACAAGAACTGAACAACCATTCTGAGTCTAAATGAATATTTCTGAATGCTGATTTTACGGCAGTCAGATAGGCCCTGACTCACTTTCTGGGGAATGGATAAATTAGGACATAAACTCAAACTCATTGCTGGGAAAATTCCCCTTGATAGGAATGGGTCAAGAAAGGGAATAATGAGTTGGAAAATGCAAAGAAGCAATAGAATGGTATGGAACTGTCAGGGCAACTATGATGGCAAGAGCTGGACCCTTTTTGTTGAGTCATAAATCCCAAATTTCTCCCCACAGCTGGAACAGGTGCCAGTACCAGGGACTGGCATCCTGTGGGTGCTTCCCAGGGAATAAAGCACAGACCTTTGGGTTTACATTCGAACAAGGGCAATTCCTCTCCTCACCTCCAGTTTCCTGTAGCATCTTTTTTGATCCATCACCTGAATTCCTGGCAGTTCATAGTTTTTTAAGTCATTCAGGAAAATTTACAAATGAACTTTCCCAACATGCTATATCAGAATCTCCATTTAATTTGTCTTTATGGTGTCCCAGGATGATTAATTATCTTCTGGAATGCTCTGTGTATCTCAGACTTCTGTTTTACTGAATTTTTTAGTGTTACCTCTCTGTTGCCTGAGAGTGCACCTGCTTTTAATTTTATGCAGATGATATACAATTATATCTTCAGAGGGATTCAAATGACAATGTTTCCCTGACTTTTAGTGCTGCATTTCTGACATAAAGCTGTGGTTTAGTACAGGTTTTAACAAAGCTAAAATCAATTAATCATATACCTTGAATTACATCAGCTTAGGCATTGTAAAATTAAAAAAAAAATTGAGAGCTGGGGCCTCTTCATTCTAAATTGGGCCAGTATCAGGGAAAGATTACATGAATATTTTAATTTTAAGTACTTTTAAATCACTATGGCATTTTCTTTTCAACAATTCCCATTCTCACAGACAACTGTAGCGGCAGAATTTTGAAAATCAACTTAGAAATTTATAACAACCTCATTAGAAGCTTAATTTTGCAACTCACAGTCATCTAAAAAGTGATTTTAGGCATATAACATGATGTCTTTGAGCACCACTGGCTCTTTGAATAAAGAATCATTACAATCAAAAGTTGGCTAATGAGCCATAGAAAATATTAAACTATAGATACAAATAGTGTTTCCTGAAGAGGTCATAACATGGATAATTCAAGAAACAGGAACAGGTAGAATTAAAAAAAATACAATTATTTTTATATTCCTTTAAACTTCTTTATTTCTTTTTATCCTTTTAGCAGATACCCAAGAATTTTCTGCATGTTGGTGGCACAGGACTATGTACAATCCTTGTCATGTACTTGTAGAGCTATGCCCAAATTCCTGTGTGTGAAATATTTACTTCTTGGGACTTCTACTGCTCAGAGTGACCCTGAGATGTGTTAGAAAGTCTCTTTTCCAAGCCCAGTGGTCGAAGAAGGAGTCAGAACTCTTCAGTTCTCGTTCTCAAGGTTATTTATTGTTTCTTGTCTATAAAATTCTTTCTCCAACCCGCCAAGGTCTGTCCAGCAGGTTGGGTTGAGGCACACTGCCCGCCTCAGAGGCTGTGTTATCTTTTTATACTAAAAACTACGTGTACATTATTTACAATAACTTCCCAATACTTATCACCCATGTTAGACAGTGAGCTTCTACTCTAAACCAACCCAAAAGTGCAACCATCACAGCAGAAGATGGAGGCCAAGAAGAAGAAGGAGAAAGGCTGGACACTCTCAGATTCCTCCATCTTGCCTTCTGAACCCTCATTCTAAAACCCCAAAAAGCTATTTTTCACCCCATGACAAACTAATTATTATTCTACTTAGACTTTCGTGGCTTGCAGATCCTCATATAAGGTTGGTAATTTTTTCCATGGGTCATAATCAAAGTCACAGATGTCTTGGGCTCTGTGCCAAGGTCTCTGAGCCCCCTGGCAGGTGTCCTGGCAATCCAGGACAGCCAGAGGGATGTCCTGAATTCCAACATTTACTCACTGAATACAATATTACCACTGCTTCTTCCAGAGCAGAAATACATCAATCTTCAAAATACTCCCTAATTCTGCCCTCCTGCCAGGTGTGTCCATGCCCACCCTGCCAGATCCATGGGCAGGTTGTCAGAGTGCTCTGCCACACCATAAATGTGGCATTTCCACTGCCCATCTCCACCTCGGGAAGGAGAGATTAATGCATGCTCCAAGCCAAACTTGGATTTCCATGAACTATTTTGGAGTGATGTGATTAAAGATGGCAATCCAGGCAAAACCACAGCAAAGTTTTTGTCATTTAATAGCTCTGCATTGTCCTTAATAATAATAAAGGAAATTGTGTTATCAAGAGCATGTGTAGATTGGTAAAAGACATCCATTCCTGGTACAGAAAAACAAATTTACTAGCAAACCTGCTGAACTGGTTTTTGCATCCTTTATTCCTTTCCTATTAGGTAACACAGAAAAATAATCATATTTCCTGGCTACTCTGGACATGAGAGAGGGATTCCTCTACTATATTCAAATCAAACACAATTATTCATAGAATATTGGTTTGGGGTTGGAAGGGACCCCTAAGATCATCCAGTCTCACTCCCAGGGACATCTTCCACTATCCCAGGTCGCTCCAAGCCCTGTCCAACCTGTCTTTGGACACTTCCATGGATCCAAGGGCAGCCACAGCTTCTCCGGGCACCCTGTGGCAGGGCCTCCCCACCCTCACAGGGAAGAATTTCTTTCTGTGCAAGATCTCACAGCCTACACAGATTCCGCAGGATTGATCCAAGCGTTCTAGTTCAGGGCCTTGTCCTCAAGCAGAAGGTGGGTGATGAAATCAGGTGCCTGTGGAGCACTGAACACTAATCCTGTACTGTGTGTTACATCAGTACTTATGATTTATTCTATCTAGCCAAGAAGGACATGCACAGACACAGGCTTTAGGAAGATCTGGCTCAGATGAAGAGGGAAATGGCTATTTCATTATCCAGTGGCCTCGTCATTTCATGCCTGTTAGTAAAGATGAAGCAAACCTCTGGGCTGAGTGATTACTAAATGATACTTTCCACATCTGCCCTTCCATTACGCCCTCTGTCCACTCATCATAGAGTGTAACTGAGGCTTTGCAGATATTTATTACAATTTTCAGTGGAGCACAGTTGACCTTGTGTTTGTAGACAACTTCTTTTGACCCGTCCACTTTAAAGAAAAAAACACCTCCAATCAGTTTATAATGGTGGAACAGAGGGATGAATATAATGATATTGATGAAATGGATATGAGACTACTGAGGCTGCATTTTAATTCAGTCCTGGTGCTGTTTGCATCTAATAAAATTCCTCTCAGGGATTTTTTTTTTAAGCTGACCTCTTCAAAGTAAATCACAGCATGATTCACTGTACAGCCAGTTTTCATAATCACAGTGTGTGAGATAAAGCAGAGCTGCAGTCAGGCATGCAGCTACAGGACAATTGCAAACCATCATCTTGCTGGGAACGAGCAGAGAAATTCAATTAAAGCTCCACTTTTGATGAAGAATCGGTGAGGATTCATTGCACTTGCTCAGAACAGGAAATGGCATTCAGGATTTCAGCACACAGGTCCTGGCACTGCCACCAGCCCTCGAAAGGCGGCCTTGCCAATGGAAAGACCATTTTTCCATGGTTCCTCTGCAGCTGGGGATTTCTGGGATGCTCTGTGGTCACTGCTTCATTGCTAAGTGTCTTGGTTTGAAAAGACAGGTGTCTGCTAAGGAAGGCAGGAGCCTCCCTTGAAATGGAAAATGTAAACCCCCTCCCTCTGAATTATCATAATTTTGAAATTAAGGGGCTCTCAGGCAAAGATATGGGATTAAGAATAATAGTTCTTTATTAGGAAAATTTAAAATACAAATATAATAGTACAAACAGAAACAAAACACTGCCAGAGTCAGAACAGGCCCTGACCCCCTGTGTGTCAGGGTGGTGGCACAGCCCCATCCCATGGGGGCTCAGCCCTCCTGCAGTGCCAGCTGTGCTGCTGCTGCAGCAGGGATCCTGCACAAGGGGGGAGTTTTCCTCTGCAGCTCCAGGGCTGCTGCAGATGGGCCTGGGCTCCCTCTGGGAATGCAGGGCAGCAGAAAGCTGCTCCTCTGGGAATGCAGTGGGCAAAGGCTGCTGTGCTGTCCCAAACCTCAGATTGTATCCAGGTAGGAATGCTTGGCTCCTCCCCTGGGCGGAGCATCTCCCAGTGGGATGATGGAATTTTATCAGCCGTGCAGGGACACTCACTGGGCCATGAACAGAAGATAATTAATAATTAATGGCCCATGAACAGCAGAGATCTCCTGGAGAGAGGATGGGTTGTGGAAGAGATAAAGAAAAGTGCCCAATGAACAGAAGAGAACTGCCCCACCTCTGAGAGATGGCAATAGAATACACACACCCATTTCCAACCTAAAACACTAAGTCATGTAAGAACAGTTCTATGGGGTGAAATATTTGGCCCAACCTGTGTATTTGTTAAGTATTTTCATGGTGGAGTAACACCAGTCCTTCAAAAACACGGTGCAGCAGCTTCTCCAAAGCCAGTCCATGATGGGAATCAACACGTACTAAGCTGACACAGCTCACTCCAAATTTAATGATTTCCCAAACTTCTGACCTGAGAGAATCAACTGATACTATCCATGGATTATGAAGATTCCCACCCCGTGGCAATACTTCAGTGATGTACAAAGTCTGCTTTTGAATTCCTCAAAGTCTGGGTGAACTCCACACTGGTGATCTGGGAAGAAGACATGAGTTTTAACGCTAAGTTTTACACCGTGAGATGATTTGCAATAAAACTACTTCAAAGAAGAAACAGCTTTAAAATCCTTCTTAACTTAAGCTCTTCTTCCTTCTCCCCAGCCTTAATGCAGTTTTATTTACTTTTAAGATAGGGATTCACTTATAGGATAGCACTGAATGGTTGTCTCAGCCAGGCTCTTTTGAAACTATATTTGCCTACTGCATGTGACCTGTTATGAGGTTTAAGACATCTTTTAGAGGGAGAAAAACCAATAGCAGTTGCTGATATTTACAGCTGTATGGTCCTAATTTCCTCAGATTCAGGGATCAAAATGCAGAGGGAGAAAATGCTGAAATAGTAGAGTCATTTATAAATTTCATAGCAGCAAATATGAGACAGAAAACAGCCCCTTACCCACATGTGCTTTGGGTGCAGGCAAAGCAAACAGGATATAAATACAATATTTTTCTAGTGAAAATGAATAGGCAAAAAGAAAAAAGCAGACACAGATCTTCTTCTTCCTCACCCTGTTCAGACCCTACTGAAGTATCACTGCTCTCCTGGATGGGAGTGGCTGAATTCTGCTCCTTGCTTCACTGTCTCCTCACTGGGTAGCATGAATTGATTACAGCTGGGGCTGCTGGGATCTACCACTTTGCTCCCCATTAAAAGCAGATTTTTTTCCACTGAGACACTGTGGGAAATACACATGTAGGCCTGTGGGAGTGGAGTCAAACTCCAGAAAAAGAAATGAAAACAGCCTGGTAGTTATTTATGGGGAAGATCCTGGTGAGTCTGCAGTCATGGATTGGACTGAATCACTATTTTTATTTTTTTTTGTTCACATCTCTGCTTCAGTTCCTGCAGCCTCATATCTAGTTATCTACATCTGTGACAGGTAGTAAAGATGTTTGATTTGTCCTTTTTGCTGTTCAATGTGTGGAGAAAATGCTAGCAGACCAGGATATTTCCCTGAAACACTCCTGCAGAGGCCCAATTTAACAATCCTCATATTCTATCAATTTCCTTCTCACACTGATCCCCTCCAGATAGTCACAGCGCTGTAAAATTATAAATTATAACAGTGCCGAGGCTGCCCCAGAACCAACAGGTGGAAAAAATAAGTTCATTCCTCTAAGGTGAGGTTTTATCTTAAAATAATTCACATGGAAAAGAAAAATCATGAGGGCTATCAGAAGCCAGTGTAACTTCCAAAACTCTGAGATCACAATCTGTAGTACTACACACTCATAGGGATCCTGAAATATTTCAGATTATCTGCCATATGCTCCTTGCCAAATTTGTGCACCACTAAGCTTTCATTAAAAGCAGAATTTCTTTTATTGTGAGTTTTTAACAGTTTTGCTTTGAATTTAGAAATCTTTAAATGCAATCAGCACAGAAGACTTTTTTTTTACCCAGGTTTTCTTATCACCAATCCTTCTTTATACTCCTCTTTATTGTAGCTCAAAAGAACAGCATGGCTGGCAGCCACTAGCTGTGATTGTGTTCAGGGCAGGACTGGTTAGCAGGGAGAACTTCTTTCAGTGTGGAAAATAAATAAATTCCCACATGCATTTCAGTGCCTGCCAGAAATCATCTTTCTATTTACAACTGAATGACCTGAATTACCTTTTTACACATACAGATGAACCAGGTCTCTGAAGGTAATCAAAAGACCACTGCTCCATTTCAGATGCTGATCTCTGAAGCAGAATAGCAAGAAGTCCAGAATTTTGTTTCGTGGAAAAAAATCAGGTTTCAAAATGTGTTTTCCAGGCTGATGTAGAAGAGAAATGAAGTTTTCTAAATGCATTTTTGGTGACAAATACAAAATGACCCTTTGCTTTCTTTAGAACACACAGAGAGTCTGGAGCTCTGCTGTGAGGTGTGGAGAGGCTGGATTCAAATTCCTCCTCCTTATCTGTTGAAATGACACAGAAAGAAGTAATCCTAGGCATTCACCTTCTCAGACTCTCCTGGATTTTTTTGCCATTACTCTTTATTGAGCCTTTTCTTGGGGGGAAGTAAGAAAAATTGCATTTGATGGGAGCATTTTTTCACTAAATAAATGCACTCCTTGGGTAAAGTTTTCATTTGGACAAATGATCCCAGGTCTTGTGCACATCTGTGAGTGAAGGTGCCCCTTTTCCCAACCCCTTTGTGCACAGCCTCTGCTCCCTGCTCACCCAAGGTGTCACTTCGGGCTTGTGCTGGCACGGTGGCACCTTCAGCCTGAGGCAGTGGCAGGGCTGACCCTGTCCCTCTCCCCAGCCAGGCTCCCAAACCCCCACCCACCCTGTGCTTCCAGAAAATGCATCCCCAAACCTGAGAAAGCTTCATTAAAATTTCAGATACCCACCACATAACTGCTATCATCTGCAAATTCCCCAGCCAGCTCCCTTCTGACAAGGTTTGATATGGTGTGATGCAAAATGCATATTTATCCTTGTTTTTTATAACATTTCGTTATTGCCTCCCATCATCAGGCCATACCCTGGAACTGATGAGATTGCAGCTGGTTGGGGCATGCATCACCTAAATTTTATAGAGTGCCTTCTACTCTTGATTTTCAATTGTCACAACCCACCAAAGATGTGCTGTTTCACAGCTTGGGGCTCTAAGTCACAGGAGATAAAGTGCATATTGGAAGAGTAAATTGAGTTTTTTTACTTTAAATGGAAGGAAAGTCATAGTTGGGGTAGAGAAGAAATAATAAATCTATTTTCTGGAACAAATAGCAGCTCTCATGGTTTCCAGCAATAAAAGCAGGAAGAAAAGCCTAAAGACATGAACATTTAAACAAACAAGTTGAAGATCTTAAAGAAATGACAGTGGGAGCTCTGAAAACTGCTGCCAACTTTCAAAAAGAAAAAAAAATCCCTCTTTTATTTGTTTGGGTTGTTTTTCTACAGGAAGGAGGTGGGGAGAGAGAAAGCATTTTAAATAAGGGTTTCCTAACCACATGGGTTGAGGTAGGAAACTGTTTGCATACTGGTTCCATGAAGAGAAACTGTTATTTTAAAAAATTTAAAGGGGAAGCTGTTAAAGAAATAACAGGGGGCGGAGAGGAATAATAAAATAACAGCAGATACTCTGAACTGTGATGCTTTGGGGAAGAATAAACAACCAAACCCCTGTCCCTGGTGGATGTTTCCCTGCTGGATTGGCTTTGCATGGCCAGGTTTTGGTGCTGAGGGGGATACAGGGGTGGCTTCTGTGGGAATCTGCTGCAATGTCCATGGAGCCAGTTCCAGGAGGAGCAGCCCTGCAGCCCCCAGGTCAGTGCAGGAGTTGAATTTGCTCTCCCTGTGGTGGTGTTTGGTGGGGGATCTCCCTCTGTGTTTATCTTGACCCATGAACCCTTTTTTAGATTTTCTCTCCCCTGTCCAGCTGTGCAGGACAGTGGCAGAGTGGCTTTGGTGGGTGCCTGGTGTCCAGCCAGGGTCAACCACCACATCTCCCATGAGAAAAGCTCAGGATGCTGCCCAAATCCCTTTTTGGGGCGTTCTGTTCTCATTGGTGTCCAGGGACCCAATCAGAGCAACAGGAATGTTCACATTTCCCTTGGGGCTGCAGGAGATTTGCTGTGCTTTATAACCCAGTTTGTCTCCTTCCTCCCTCTCCTGTGAGAGCCAGAAATCCACCTGCAATTTCTGTCTTGGATGTATTATAGATTAGTTTGGGTAGGAAGGACTTTAAAGCCCATTTTTTCCAGACTTTGCTGTGGGCAGGGACACCTTTCACTATGCCAGGTTGCTCCAAGCCAAGCATGATCCAACCTGGGATGGGGCAGATCCCCCTTCCTCGCTTAAAAGCTTGAGGAAGGGAAATCTAACCATATTGCAGCTTCTTACTTTGCCTCTTTTTTGTTTCTTTGTTTAATTTATGACCCTTTGGCAAGTTTATGGCAAACCATCCAGCAGAGGTTCAGCAGAGAGATCTCTGCAGAGACAGGGCCTGCAGCAAAACTGAAAGCAAGGCATAAATATGTTTCTTATTTTTCACATCTAATGTGTTCTCTTAAAATCTCTGCGCTTTATTTGGAAGCTGAGCAACATGGAGCAGATTCCAGTGTAATATTTCATTAACTCTGTTGGAGTGACACCACTCTGTTGGTGTGCTGTGTTATTTAATACTTAGCCACAGACTCCACTGAGATGTGGAGTCAGATGCCAGCATTCTTGCTAGAAAAAACAATATTCATGTTAAGAATTCACATCACCATTTAATTATTAATTGTGCCTTAATTGGCTGTCATAAATTCATTTGCCCTTTGATCTACAACAATGATTCTTTGGGGTTGTTATGATTGCCTGCAAGCATGAGTAATGACTTTGACTTCAATGCAAAGATGTTAGAATAGTGTTGCTGCTACAGCTGAGGTGACTGAAAGAAATTGAGTTGTGGAGATGGTGGGAAGGTGGAGAAGTCACAGATTTCTGGCATTTCAAAGCATGAATATTTCACACCAGAAAAGAATTAGACCAGCCTGCCAGAATAGTGACTTCACAAACAGCTATTCTTGCAAATGAAAATGAATAGAAAATAATTAATTTGGCCTTTCAGTACCTAAACAGGGTCCAAGAGAGTTGGAGAGGGACTTGGGACAAGGGATGGAGGGACTGGACAAGGGGGAATGGCTTCTAATTAACAGAGGGCAGAGTTAGGTGGGATATTAGGAAAAAATTCTTTCCCTGTGAGGGTGAGAAGCCCTGGCACAGGGCGTCCAGAGAAGCTGTGGCTGTCTCTGGATCCCTGGAAGTGTCCAAGGTCAGGTTGGATGGGGCTTGGAGCAACCTGGGATAGTGGAAGTTGTCCCTACCCAAGGCAGGGAGTTGGAATGAGATGAGCTTTGTGTCCCCTTCCAATTCAAACCATTTTATAATTCCTTAAAATGACAAGATTCTTTGATAAAGGAAATAAACAAATAAAGAGCAGATCAGAATGAAAGAGCCCAAAGGTGCTGCCTGGAAAAGAGACGGGTCCCATTGCCCGACAGCTCAGATAAACTGGGAGGCTGCTCTCGGGCTGAGCCATGAATCTGAGCTGCCTTAGTGCAAAGTGATACCAGCACACACCACAAATCTGTCAGGCAATAAAAAAAGCTTTATAAAAGCTTTTCTGAGTGCATGGGCACAGCCCCCTGGAGCTGGGGAGGAATCTCTGCAGAGGGGGGTGCTGGCAGAGGTGTCTGTGCTCACAGCCCGTGTCCTGGCACGGGCGTCTGGCAGCAAAGTCTCACATCCCTCCCTGCCACTCCTGCGCCTCAGGAGACACAAACTCCTCCACAGAACACCCTGGAACAAGCACAGACACTTGCACAAAATGCCAAAAGTCACGAAACTACACGGAGGTGCATGGGAAGGAGTATTTTTAGCTCTAGTGGATAGCTCTGCATGTATAATCTGTAGCAGGATGTTTTTCCTCTGAGTTTTCTGGTAGGTTTTCTGTGGTATTTGCTGGGTCCCCAGGATAAAGGAGGAATTGAGAATCTGACTCCATGTTCTTAGAAGGCTAATTTATTATTTTATGATATATATTATATTAAAGAATGCTATACTAAAACTATATTAAAGAATAGAGAAAGGATACTTAGAGAAGGCTCAACAAGATCATAATTAAAAACTTGTGACTGCTTCCAGGGTCCTGGCACAGCTGGATGGTGATTGGTCATTAAGTAAAAACAATTCACATGAAGCCAATCAAACAACCACCTGTTGGATAAACAATCTCCAACCACATTCCAAAGCAGCAAAACAGGGAGAAGCAAATGAGATAATATTCTTTTTCTTTTTCTCTGAGGCTTCTCAGCCTCCCAGGAGAAGAAATCCTGGAGAAGGCATTTTTCCAGAAAATATGACAGTGACAGTTTTCCACTGGAAAATGAATGTTATGAACAGAGTGTGTCCCAGGCCAGTACAGGAACCAGCTGCTGAATTCTGCGTGAGCAAGTTGGAGGCAGATTCGATCCAGGTCAGCAGTCAGAGCAAGAACATCCAACTGCATTACATAACTTGGCAAACTCCTTCCTTCTCCAGGCTCCTGCATATTCAATGTACCTCACTCCCTGCAGCTTGGAAGCGCAGGCTTTGAGGGAAGAGTCAGCTTTAGGTTTGGATTTCCAACATCCTGCTCTGAAATAACCTCTCCCCCTATCCCCATGTCCCACACATCAGTTTTAAGATCTTTTTGTGCACTACAGGTTTTTGGCTCACACAGATCCCAGCAGGCTGAGGGCAGGATGATACCTGGCTCCTTTTACAAGGAGGAAACTTCTCTCAGGCTTGCTGCTGCAAACATTGCTCTCCATCTCCAAGGAAACAGGCAGGGAGAGTCACTTTCATTGCCCAGCTGCTTCCAGAGATTCCCAGGAATGCTGGGGGTCCCTCTCTCTAGGGCAACAAACTAGGATTTTTGCATTTTTTCACTGCTGTTGCTCCCAAGCTGTTGTGTGACCTTGGGGTGAATCATTTCCCCTCTCACTTTTGAGCATTTTGGATTTGTAACTCATTCAGGAGCCTTGCTTTCTGCCTTTTTTTGTTCTTTTGTTGCAGGTTCTCTTGTTGCTGTAGGGGTTTTTGATCACTATTTTTCTTATAGTACTTTTTAAAAAAATTCAAACCACTCAGATTTTATGGGATTCTGGACATCTTCTGTACTACTCCTTGCAATGTGAAGAAGAGAAAGTAATAAACTCTTTGATGCCTGCCATGGACATCTTCAGAAAGCATCCCTGGTGTCCTAAGGGAATGATTAAATCCAACTATCAGAGGAATTAAAGAAAGAATGAAACTCCATCCTGCTACAGGATTTCTCTTTGTTGTAACAAATTGTGAAAAAATTCTCATTTTTTTCTGCATCTGTGTGTGTTGGGGTGGGGAAGGATGGTTTAAAATTTTATTTTTAATCACAGAATCACAAAATGGCTTGGGTGGAATGGACCTTAAGTATCACTTTATGTCCCTGCTATGGGCAGGGACATCTTCCACCTTTAACCAAGAGGATCAGCCTGACACAGGAAGGATTCAGAGCTATTTTCCTCCCAAGACATCTCACCCTGTGTGTTTGGCAGCTTCTGGCTTCAGCCAAACCACCCACCTGCCTGGCCCCCTGCCATGCACTCAAATAAACTGCACTCACCACTTTCACACCTCCAAGTGTCAAGAGGCTCTTCTCTTGGCAAAGGCACAGAGAGGAATTTATGCCTGAGCACCGCTGAGTGACAGGGAGACAGCAGAAAAACCTCTGCAGAAGCGCAAATAAAGCAGCAGCAAGGAATCCCTCCCTAATGCTGATCTATTATTCCAGTCCCATGCGGAAAGCAGATGTCAGACAGCCCAAATCTATTCCTGGCTCACAGTCTCACCTTTTAAAACCTTGATTCTCCATGCAGAAGGTGGAGATGATTCTCAGATCCAGAGGATGCAAAGAGAATTAAAAGTGCTTGAAAGGGGCTTGCCAGAGTGCCAAATATTTGCAGAAATGAAAAGGTACCTACAATATTGGTGACATTTTGGGTGGATACTGAATTAATCACCTGTTAGGACACATCTTCTGATTCAGCCCTTTCTCCTCTGTACAATCACAGAATCATTTAGGTTGGAAAAAGCTCTAGGATCATCCAGCTCAACCATTCCCCCAGTGCTGCTAAGGCCACCCCTAACTCCTGTCCCCAAGTGTGGTATTTTTGGGGTCCCCAGACGAGGGAAGGAAATGATGAATCTGACTCCATGTTCTTAGAAGGCTAATTTATTGTTTTATGATATTCTATTATATTAAAGAATGCTATACTAAAACTACACTAAAGAATACAGAAAGGATACAGACAGAAGGCTTAACAAGATACTAATGAAAAACTCGTGGCTCTTGCCAGAGCCCCAACACAGCTGGCTGTGATTGGTCATTAAGTAAAAACAATTCACATGAAACCAATCAAACAACCACCTGTTGGAGAAACAATCTCCAAACACATTCCAAAGCAGCAAAACAGAGGAGAAGCAAATGAGATAAATATTGTTTTCCTTTTTCTCCAAGGCTTCTCAGCTTCCCAGGAGAAGAATCCTGGGCAAAAGGGATTTTTCAGAAAATATGACAGTGACACCCAAGTGCCACATCCACATGGCTTTTAAAT
Organism: Camarhynchus parvulus; assembly: GCF_901933205.1. Lineage (NCBI taxonomy): Eukaryota > Metazoa > Chordata > Aves > Passeriformes > Thraupidae > Camarhynchus > Camarhynchus parvulus. Next base: position 3,999,250 of record NC_044574.1, on the reverse strand, counting down.
CCCTCCAAGGATGGGAACTCCACCACTCCCTTGGACAATCTGTGCCAGGGCTTAAAAACTGTTTCTGTGAAGAAATGTTCCCCAGTACTCAATCTAAACCTCTCCTGGTTCGCTTCTACTCAAGGGTGCATTGCATGTGTGGGAATCCATTTTCACATTTCCCTGCTATCTGTGACTGCCTCAGGTTTTGGGCACACGTTATCTTTACTGGGTTATGAATATCTTCAGGCCTTACTGATTTCAATCAGTTTGTTGGCACTGAGCACCTTTGGATAGTGGCAGACTTGTCAGTGTTTCATGGCATCCAGAGCCAGGAGGTTTTTTCTAGATTTTTACAGATTTAATGATTCAGTCAAGGAAACATAGAAGGGGTTTTATGTAAGGCAAGAAAAAGAATCCAGAGTCCAAGCCCCTGATTTAAACTCAGAATCATAGAACTGGAGAATGGCCAGGCTTGACAGGGAATAGTAGGGGTTTGTTAAGGCTTTCCAGGGAAATGGCAAGTTTTTTATTTTATTTAATGAAGAGACAGCATATTTACATTACCAGTAGTAATACTTTTCAAATGAAAATGAAGCCATGAATGCACATCCTTCTCTCTCCGAAATTCCCTTCATTCAAGGCAAGCTTTACATAACCTAACATTTCTATACCACTGATATCAGACTTTATTCTTTAGTAATTACTGGAAGTGCACACAGCCACTCAGCATTAGTGCTGTTTCATCTCTCTGAAGGATTGAGATCTCCATGTCTGGGATAAGCTGAATTCTTTGCCTTTGATTCATTGAAACTCCAAACGTTTTACACTCAGAGCAAGCGCAATAATTTTTAAAAAGTGCTTTTTTCTCACGAAAGCTTCCGAGTCAGTGGTGAGGACAGCCCCAGGAACAGGCAGTGTGGAGCATTCACCATGGCAGCAGCTCACATTAGCATCCTGTGGTCAGTGCCTTTTTCTTCATTATCCTCTCCTTGGTTTATCCTCACTTCACCTCCTCGTGGGAGCCTCTGGGCTGCAGCTCGCCCACGAGCAGCTGAAAGCTGTTTATCTCCCCCAAACCCTCCTCACTTAAACCTTGCAGTGTTTGGAGAGGTGGGGGATGGGGCATTTGCATTTTCTGAAAAATCCCTTCGCCCAGGATTTTTCTCCTGGGAAGCTGAGAAGCCTCAGAGAAAAATGAAAACAATAATTATCTCATTTGCTTCTCCTGTGTTGTGCTCATGTGGAATGTGTTTGGAGATTGTTTACCCACAGGTGATTGTTTCATTGGATTCTGCTGTGAGTTGTTTTCACTCTTTGGCCAATCAGGGCCAAGCTGTGTTGGGACTCTGGAAAGAGTCACGAGTTTTCATTATTATCTTTTTAGCCTTCTGTAAGTATCCTTTCTGTATTCTTTGGTGTAGTTTAGTATACCATTCTTTCATATAATATAGTATCATTAAATAATAAATTAGCCTTCTGAGAACATGGAGTCAGATTCATCATTCCTTCCTTTTTTGGGGGTCCCTGAAAATACAAGACTCCCCCAAACCCTCCACTCTTCAACCTTGCAGTCTTTGGAGAGCTGGGGGGTGGGCAGTCATAATGAAAAATTGGATTTTGTGTGGTTGTACAAACGAACTTGAGTTGACACCGATTTATTCATGGTTTGTCTTCGTGTCGTGTCAAGCTCCCTTTGTGTGCAATATGAAATTTTTGCTGCTTTTCTTCAGGCTCTCATTCCCATATCTCCATATGGGGCTGATTTTGGGGGTTGATTTCCAGACTAAAGCACAATGAGGGAGAGGGGCTGAGTGACACCTGAATGTGCTCCCTATGTCCCCTTGAGCCTTGGGGGCCACCCTGGGAGCCCAGCTCTGCCTCTGCCAGCTGCAGATTTTCCAGCCTTAAACAGATTTGTAGCAATCAGCAGTTCCCAGTTTCCAGAGGGACACAGCTACATGTTTCTGGATCGCTGCTAGTTTTTCTCATTTGAAAGCTCTTCTCCACAGAACAAAAAAAAAAAAAAAAAAAAAAAAAGTAAGAAAAAAAAAAGCCAGGGCAAAAACCTCACACACTTCAAGAACTTCCTTTTTTCTCAGTTTCCCCTGAGCCTGTCCAATGTTCATCAGCCTGTTATCACTTCTGCCCAGCATGGTGAGCCCTCTCTGAAAAATAAGACCAAAACCAGCTGAAATAAAGCATAGGGAAAAAAGGGAAAATGGCAAAAAACCCAGACTGACTCTCCCTCCTAAAAAATGATGTTATGAAATGTTAAGAGGAGTTTAGATGTCCCAAAAGCTTTAAACCAGACTGGGTTTGTATCTCTATATTTCCTTGTGGATATAATATCTTTGTTGAAAAATGGTTGGTTTAAAACAAACCCACAAACTCTTCTGAGGGGCTAAAAATAAACTTTGAAATTATTGACTTTTGCAATGTGGCCTATATTTTTAATGCAAATATTTTTAGTGCAAATATAAGGCTATTTTATTACATCAAAAGTCATGGCACTGGAAACACAGGAGGAGGTGAGAAGTCAAAAAAAATGGGTGTATTTATTCCACATCGCAAAATGGAAACCATTTCAATTTTCAGGAGAATAGTTTCCCTGTGGTTTCACCTGTTACACTTAGATATGTCAAATGATTATAACATATATGTTCTGACACATTTGAGGAATTACAAAGAATTAATCAGAAGTCTGAGCTGCCAGGTTATGTAATGCAGGAAAGGAAAGAATTGAGGTCAGACAAAGTCTGATGCTTGTACAATATTAAGATTATCCAAATAAAAACAACACTTCTGATTTGCTAATTTTTAACAGTCCTGGGGTATACAAGGTAAAAGAACAATTGTATTCAAGAAGAAATAACAAACCCCCTATGGCAGCTGTCAGAACACAAAAGGCAAAATAAAATGCTTTTTTACAGGTATTTAAAGCCACAAGCATCCGTTGGAGCTTGATGTGACTTGCAGATAAAAAGAAAATCTGTGAGTCTTAAATATGCACAGGAGGAGGAAAATCACAGACACACCACAGGGATGGCATTGAAGCCCTCTCCACTCCAGGCATTCCAGCTAATTGCTCACTGTGGCAAAGCCCACATCCAATATTCAGTGTCTGGCACAGGAGCTGAGCTGCTGCTGCTGCTGATTCCTGATGTAGATGATGGAGAGAAGGTCCTTAAAAAGGACAGAAGTTCAGAATCTGTGTGAAATTAAAGAACACGGCTCATAAATTATGATTCAGACAACGCACACAGTTATTAACTGCCTAAAAGCAGCTCAAAAATGCTTCTCCTGATACAGACCCACCTATCCTGCAACTGCAAATTTTAACACCTGGTTTTGATTTAAGTTGGAATAGAGTAAAGGGATATGAAGGAGTCCCAAATAACGAACACCTTCACAGGACACCCAAGGATGGACTGTGATCTCCACCTTAAAATGCAGCGACTTAGGGAATGGTACATTCATCCTTGAGGTGAGAGTGCTGCTCTGAAATCCATCCTCAGCCTGAGAGCCTTCATCTCTTCCAAGAGAACAAGAAAATATTCAGCCCCTGACACACAGGCGTCATTTATGGAGTCGTGAAGGAATAGTTTAGGTGAAGTATTTGCCACTGGGCTGTTTTGAAGCTGCTGCACTTTCCAGCCAAAGAACAAATCAGGGGACCAAGAAACCCCATAATATATACAAAAAAAATTCTGTTTACTGCCAATTTTTGCTGACAGATAAGAGAAAAAGGTAATTCTACATTCTCTCCATCTTACCTGGACAGGTTAAGCACATTCTATGAGTGCTAAATTACAGGAACTGTCCCAGGAAGCAACTGAAAACCTGAGACCTCCCTGTGCTGAAGCACCAGGCTACAGAGAGACATATTTATGCCATTTTCCCCTCCTGTACACATGCATCAAATAGTAGCATTAAGAATTGAAGTACAAAGTACCCAGAATAGCCCAAAGTGGAAAAAGATCCAATTTCTCTTCTGCAAGGTGAAATAAGTGGGCTGAAACCCTTTCAGAATGAAAAAGGAGGGGAGCTGAGCCTCCTGCTTTCATGCTGAGCTCTCCAGCCACCACCAAATGACATGAAAGGCGTTGAGTGTCACTTTGAAAAGACAGCAGTGAACTCCAATCACAGCTTTCAAAGAGAAGGAAGCAATTTCAGAGCCTCCTTTTATGCAAGGACAGGTTAAATATTTGTACACTCTCCATGCAAGGGCTGGGTGTGCTGGATGGATTCTTCTGACTTTTTATGAGTAGTCCTGAGGCCCTAAGGCTGACCTGGCCAGAAGAGCCAGAACATGACAGTGAGATAACCAATAGAATGGGGTTTAGAGAGAGCCAGAATTCCATTTAAAATGGGCAAAACAGACTTCAGAACAACCCACACAGTGTAAATTAACCCCCAGATGTTTTTCAGTGGGCATGGCCAATTTTTAAATCTTGTGTTACACCTCTTCTTCTGTGCACAATCACTTTGCCCATTTGCTGACCTGGCCAGAAGAGCCAGAAGATGACAGTGAGATAACCAATGGAATGGGGTTTAGGGAGAACCAAGCTGCCATTTAAAATGGGTAAAACAGGCTCCAGAACAACCTCCACAGTGTGGAAGTGGAATAACCCCCAGATGTTTTTCAGTGAGCATGGATATTTTTTAAATTTTTTGTTACATCTCTTCTGTGCACAATCACTTTGCCCATTTGCCATGCCCTAAGGCTGACCTGGCCAGAAGAGCCAGAAGATGACAGTGAGATAACCAATGGAATGGGGTTTAGAGAGAACCAAACTCCCATTTAAAATGGGTAAAACAGGCTCCAGAACAACCCACACAGTGTGGGATAACCTGTGAGTGTTCGCAGGGGTCTTAGGATGAGAGAAGAGACGAGAGTGTTGACTCCATGTTTCAGAAGGCTTGATTTATTATTTTATGATCTATAACATATTGAAACTATACTAAAAGAATAGAAGAAAGGATTTCATAGAAGGCTAGCTAAGAATAGAAAAGGCTTGTGACTGAGACAGTCCGAGCCATCTCACTGTGATTGGCCATTAATTAGAAACAACCACATGAGACCAATCACAGATGCACCTGTTGCATTCCACAGCAGCAGATAACCATTGTTTACATTTTGTTCCTGAGGCCTCTCAGCTTCTCAGGAGAAAAAACGCTAAGGAAAGGATTTTTCAGAAAATGTGTCTGTGACAATAACCCCCAGATGTTTTTCAGTGGGCATGGCCATTTTTTAAATCTCATGTTACTCCTCCTCTTCTGTGCAATGTGTGGAGCACAATCACTTTGCCCATTTGCCATGCTCAAATGACTGGTAGATTTTTCTGCCCATTTGTTTAACGTTTCCTCTGCTGAAGGAAACTCACATTGCCTTAGACACTGTTCTGTGTCAGGTTCACCGGGGCACTGCTGGCATATCATTATATCAGATTGCAATGTAACACCAAACTGCTTTGCCTTAATCATGTTCTATCTTTCAAGGGGCAAAGGTTCCCATTTTCTCATTTTTTTTCCAACTATAGGAAGCTTGAAAAATATCATTTTAACACTGCCCTGAAAATACAAGTCAATGTAATGCCTTGTTTCAGAAATAGAAGATAAGAAAGCAGATTTTTGCCTCAGAAAAATGGTTCCAAGAAGTACATAGAATAAACAATGACCATATACACTTATTCCTAAAGTGCTTCCATTGGAGACCTTTGATATGAGCAGAATTAATTGCAGCATTGTGCAACACAGTTGGACAAATTGGGGAGAAATATTTTGGACATTCCCACAAATGGAAGGCTGAGCAGTTTGTTGCTGAAATCTCTGTATTTTGTTCAAGAATGTTCAGGTGGATGCACTGATGTTTATCACAATGTGGGCACAAAACAAAAGCTGCCCAGGGCTGCTGTAAGCATGGCAGAACAGTCTCAATGGGACTGCTCTCACAAACATTTTGGAAAGCTCTCTTTTCAAAAAAAGCACTTTGCTAGTGCATTGTGTCATGTTGTGGCCGTGCCTCACCCTTGCATGTGATTTGATTTGATTAACTGGGTCAGTGGAAGTGATTTGGGGACACGTGGGAGCTGTCCCCTGTCCACATCACGGGGTGGTCAGAGGGAAATATTTGGTGCTTTGAGGAAGATCCCACAGGATTGCTCATTTGTGCTCCTCATGCTGCAGGCTGGGTACATTTAAAGCCTGGAGGGTGGCTCAGTTTGCAGATAATGCCTGAGTCACCACTTAGATGGAAATAGAGGGGGGGAAAGGATTTTTTATTTTAGAAAGATGTCATGTGAGGATGGTGACACATGCTACACAGATAGACCATGGACAGAATCACAGAATCATATCTTGGGTTGGAAGGGACCTTAAAGATCATCTAGTTCCAGCTAATAATAATCATCAGATCTGTTCTCTTAAGAAAATAGGTCTAGAAGTAGAAAAATCTGCCAACTTAAGATAGCTTGGTATGAGAGCAGAGAAGAAGATGCCACTTCATCACTACATCCTTTAAGGACATGGTTAAATCAGTCATTTTCAGAGACAGTTAAAACACACTGCATTTGTCCTCAAATTGTCCTCAAAACAAATTTGTCCTCTACCTCCATGATGGACCCTACAGTGAGAACCATCTAGGGTTTGCCAGACAGGATTTCAGGAGATGGGAGGTGCAGGTGGATTCAGCTGGAGTGGGAGCAGAGCTTTCAAGCTGAACCAAGACAGGCAGTGAAGGATGATTCCCTTTTGAGGTGTCAGCTCTGGATGCCTCCAGGAGCAGGGAATGCTTCTCTAACTGTTGGGAAGGATGAAAGTTTGACAAGGAAGTCTCACAGATATGTGTGCTTGGCAGAAAGGTTATTGAATGTAGAGTCTGATGAAGGAATAGAGATGGAAGCAAGTTTTGATATAGAAGAAAAGAATTGCTGAGCCAGTCTCACTGGATAACCAAGGAGACAAAGGGTGTGGTAGTTAGAAGGGGTTTTTATGACTTAGAGCAAAGGATAAACCCACCTCAAACAAGAAGATGTTTTTACCAAGCAGGAAGATAGCACAGGCAGACAAGTCAGCAAATGTTGCAAGTAGAAAAAAGGTCTCAGAATTTTCCACTGCAAGACTGAAAAACAACTTCTAGCTTAAATTGTAATGTACTGACTTTTAGTGATTGAATAACAGTAACATGAATATGGTAATTATAGTAGTTATGATAGGCTATAGGTAAAAGTTAAGGTATAGATTGGTTCTACTGTATTGAGATGCTCAGCAAAGTATAGAATGCATTGTAACCAAAAGAAAAGCATATATTGCATTGTAACCTAAACTCAGGGTGTCCAGGCCTGCCTGCAGCTGGAGCTGACAGCTGTAGGCACAGCTCTGTCACCCACGACCCTGAACTGCTGTGACACCTTGGATACAAAAAACTGCATTTTGGAGAGCCTCTGGAGTCCTGCATCTCTCATTTTGGCTCTTACACCCAACCCCTTCATGGCTGTGGCAGCTCAGTGGATGTCACATCTCCAGAGCAAGAACTGAGGCATGTACAAATGGATGCCCAAGTTGGTCATCTTGAAATTAAAGCCAAAGTTGTGAAGGTTGCTTTCAAAAGCAATGGGATTTATCTTTGTCACTTGATCAGGAAAGAAGATAAAAAAGGGTTATATTGAAGAGTTTAAGGAACATGTTTACTCTTACTATAACCTATATAACTTTTATTTTTATATATATATATATGTATATATATATATATATAAAAAATAAAAATATATTATATATATATGTATAATATTTTTTACTGTATTTTGGCAACACAGCAAGGAAACAGTACTAAGTTATAGTGATTAATGAACAAAAATAAATTATTTTCCCCACCCACAAACATCACAGATGGATAGGACAGTATATGAGGATGTCATTCAAATTTACTGTTTCCTTTATTTAAGTACTTACAGCAGCAATCAGGATTTCCAAGAGTTTAGGGGGAAAAAAAAGTGATTACAATGAAGAAATCTCCAACCATAAAGGATTTGCAGCCTCCCTTGTTTCCTTCCTTCTTTCTTCCCTCTCCCTTCTGTGCGGCAAAAGGCAATGGGAAATGAGTCCCACTAAGCCAGCATTGAGGAATGTTATGTGAATAATTAATGGCACTTTTCTGGTTTGTCACATTAATAAACCAGAGAAGCATCTCCAGGGCATCAGAGACCAAAGGAGAAAGGGTGCAAAGGTTAAAATATAGTCCATATGGGGTTTTGGCTCATATATTATCAAAATAGGAGGAGGAGAGGAGTTTTCCAGCCTTATAATTTTGAAATTGTCCTTACAGAGCAAAGCCCTGACTTCCTGTGTCTTGGTGCTCTTCAATTCATTAATTATTCCCTCTCAAGGACTCACTGTGTGTAAGGATGATGCAAACCCTGCTTGGAGTGCAGGATTTTGATGGTGACTTCCTCACCCATACTTGAGCTCAAAGATATCACACAGGAGGGATGGACGGAAGTTAGGCAAAAGAAATAGGCAAAATTTCAGAGGAAGGAATCAGAAAAGCTAGTTTAAAAATTATTTTTAGATGCCACCAGCTGCCAAATGTTGTTTTTTACACCATATACTGACAAGTGAACAGCAAACCCAGGCCCATAGGGAAAGCTGTGCCTTACTAAGCCTCTTGGAAAGTAATGTCTGGCTGTCATGCAATTAAGTTTATTTGAATTAATCAGCTTCTTGAACTGTCTGGGCAAATGTTCACCCTGGAGACAGTTGATCTGTAGCAGTTTTCAGTGGTGCATAACAAAATTACCCTAAAAATCGAACTGGAGGCCTGGGTAAACAACCACCTGTAGGGGATCTCCCATGAGTTACGGAAATTCCTCTCCACAGCAGTCACTGGCCTTAAAGTCACCCTGGCTGGATGAGACCTCAGGAGCTTCTACGCCAAATTTTCTCCTCAGAGCAAGGGCAGCTGAGAGGGCAGCCCAGAGGGCTCAAGGCTTTAACCCCTCAGTTTTTCAAGGATGATATTCACCCATAGCCAGGCTCTGTGTCTGCTGCATGCACAAAATAAAATGTGTGGCATTCACATTCTTTGAAAAAATTATTTTGCCCAGGATTTTCTCCTGGGAAGCTGAGAGACTTCAGAGAAAAATGAAAACAATAATTATCTCATTTGCTTCTCCTCTGTTGTGCTCATGTGAAATGTGTTTGGAGATTGTTTACCCACAGGTGATTGTTTCATTGGATTCTGCTGTGAGCTGTTTTGAGTCTTTAGCCAATTAGTACTAAGCTGTGTCAGGACTCTGGAAAGTCACGAGTTTTCATTATTATCTTTTTAGCATTAAGTATCCTTTCTGTATTCTTTAGTTAGTATAATATAGTATTCTTTAATATTATATATTATATAATATATTCTTTAGTATTATAAAATAAGAAATTAGCCTTCTAAGAACATAAAGTCAGATGCATCATTCCTGCCTTCATCAGGGCATTTCCCGCAAATACAATAAATGTGTTCATATAAATTGCTTTCAGTTTACTTGTTTTACCTTGCATTTGCAATAAGAGCATGCAAAAGACCAGTGAGTGCAGTTTAGCTGATAAATGACTCTGCTTTAAGCACAGCAGTGTCAGTGCTTGCAGTATTTCCACAGGGACTTACCTGTACAAACAATATTTAAATGAAGAGGCTGCTGACCCAGATTACAGCCTCTAGATGCTACTGGAAAAGTAGGAAATGAGCACCACAATAATTGAAGTAAATAATTGAGCATCCTACAGGTTAGAATGAGGTTCTTGCAGTGTGCTTATTTCCTGCAAATTAATTTTGTCCTATTTTAAGTATGATAGCAGAGTAGCTTTAATTTTTATCACCACATAAAAAGTATAAAATAGGTTTTATTGGTGCCACAGTCCCTTTTTGCAGGGAGATGGTCTTGTAACCATTGGATGCACCAAAAGAAAACTCTACTGCTTAGCTACATCTGTGGACATGGAGGGATTAAATTTCTGCAAGCAGAGCTGCCAGCAGTGTATTTCTGTAGTGTGCACATTTTCAAGGCAAGAAAGGTCTCTCTGAAGAAAGAAAACAAAGTAATACCCAGGGGTGTTTGGGACATTTCTAAGAAATTGCCTTTTTTGATGAAATGCAGTTTCATCAAAACATTTTTTTTATTATTTTTCTTGAAGCAAACTAGATATCAATTTTCTCAGAAGAGGCATTTGGGTGCAGACAGGATTTCTTGTAGAATTGAAAAGAGATGGGGATAAGGGACACAGAGCCACCATCCCCTATTTCAAAGAGATATTACCTCAGTGGGAAAGAGACAGGAGGCTCTGAATCTTGTAGTCCCAGCACAAACAGCTAAATTGGAGTGGTCTAGGTGCCATAAGGAAGCAACAAGTGCCACCACTTGCTTTCCTTGCTCTACAGGTTTTGTTGGTACCAGTTCGCAAAGGGAGCTCAAGAGGCACCTCAGCTCCAACCATGTCCTCTTGAGAAAGTGGCTGAACCTCTCAGGGACTGAGATCCTGAAATGTTTTGGAAATTTCTTGGATTTTTTTGTCAGAAGTTGTTAAAACCCTTCCTTCCTTCCTTCCTTCCTTCCTTCCTTCCTTCCTTCCTTCCTTCCTTCCTTCCTTCCTTCCTTCCTTCCTTCCTTCCTTCCTTCCTTCCTTCCTTCCTTCCTTCCTTCCTTCCTTCCTTCCTTCCTTCCTTCCTTCCTTCCTTCCTTCCTTCCTTCCTTCCTTCCTTCCTTCCTTCCTTTTCTCTCTCTCTCTTCCTTCCTTTCCGTCCTCCTTTCCTTCTTTCTTTTCTTTCTCCCTCTCTCCCTTTTCTCTCTCTTTCTTTCTCTCTCTCTGTCTTTCTCCCTTCCTCCCTTCTTTCCCTTCCTTCCCTCACTTTATCCCACAATTAATGTTTTCTTGGTGTTTTTCTCCACACACAGACATATTAGTTTTCAAGTCCCACATTTTTTTTGCCAAGACAGAAGAGCTGTTTCCTGCCCTGCTCTGATATTAACTGCTTGGTTCCTCAGGTTTGATCCCATTGTTGCTCCCTGCACATAAATCTTGTTTAGTCAATAGGATTGGCCTGCCTAAAGGAATGCGTGATCAACTGCATAGAGAAGCATAAAATAGATTTTTCTGTTTCACATCCTTAAAATTTTTTTTTTTTTTTTTTTTTTTTTTTTGTTGGGAAATAATTCCCAAAGCTGTTTCTGGCTAATATTTCTTTTCCTTCACTGAACTATTTTCTTACACTTTTGGCTTGCTGAAGGATATGAACTGGAATCTCATTTATAAAGTCTTTTGGTCTAAATTTTACTTTTCCTTCTATTTTCTGAGTTTGCTGTACTTTAACATTTATTTCAACATTTTATTTCAACACTTTGGCTTGATGCTTTCTCTCTCAAGAAGTTTGAATCCTTGATTCAGACAGGCTAAGCAGTCCAGCACACACTGAAGAAATCTGGCAATATTCCAGAAATCCTTAGAGTATTGCAATACGAGATGGAATATTGCAGGCAAACTGGAGAACCCACGTGTAAAACCCTCGGAAGTCTTGAATGATTATGAAAACCTGGCCAGAGGGGATGTTTCCTCCAAACATCGTTTTCTGTCACTTGGTTGGTTATGTCACTTCTTAGGGCACCTATCTATCTCTAAGCTTGAATGTTGACAATTATTTTGAAAGTGTTTAAGCTCTTGAGCTGAAAGTTTGCAGGAATATGTTGCACATGTTAATTAAATTTATTAAAAAATCTCAAAATTTGACTTCTAGCAGTTCATCTTTTGGACAGTGGCCAACACCATGACTTATGCAGCAGGAGAGAGGAAAATTAGATTTTATATTTATCTATATTCCGTTGCTTATTTCAATGTTGCCCTCACAGTTTTGTTTTTTCCTGAGTCCTTTCTCTTCACAATTAATTCACATTAGACGACAGTGCTCAAGATGTCTGCACACCTCTGACTTAGGCCATGGCTTTATAATATTCCTAGCCTTCAAACCTTTCCCCTCTCTGAATAAATCTTGGCATTTTGTTTGCTTCTTGATCCCTGCTGTGCGCTGAGCAGATGTTTTCATGGAGTGGTCTTCAATGACAGCAAGATCTTTTTCTTGAATAATTACAGTTAATTTATAACTCAGCTATGCATATGAGCAGCTGAATTGTCCTTTCCAGCATGTGTCTCCTCAAATTTGTCTGCAGTGAATTTCATCTGTCATGAATGTTGTGCAGAGAGTTCAGTCTGGCCATCTAGAATTGTCCAAAGTCTTATTTGGTCTTGGCCAATCTAAATTATGTCACATAAACTGCATTTTTCCTGGAACAAAAAAAAAAAAAAAATTAAAAAAATTGCTGCTGAAGGCCTTTTCCAGATTATTTACAGTATTTTTTGATATTTGTCTCAGCTGCTGCCTGGACTTTGTAAGATATTTTTCATATCAAAAAGAAAGTAGAAGTCATCCTCCAAGGAGTTCAGTTTTGAGGCAAGGGATCCACAATATAACTGAAATATTCAAGGCGATCATTAACTACACCTTGCTGAAATAAAATAGTCTTTTAAAGCATAACAATATAATTTTTTATGATTTTTGGTAATAAATCCCCAACTGTTCATAGTTACACTTCAGGTTACTCAGTGTCCCTGTAGGAGCATTACAGAGTTTAATTCTTTTGTGGATTCCTTTGACAATTATCCATGGAATGTGACTATCAACCCTCACCCTTTTTTTATCTTTTTACCAGTTTTTAACCCCAGGCAGAACCTTAACCCATGATAGATGACTTTCTTAAGCAGCTTTGTGTAAGGAATGCCATTAAAAGCTTTTTAATAAATAATGTTTACTGCTTCTCCTCTCACCACTCCTTTACCAACATCCTCAGGCTCAGACCCAGCAGTCAATCCCTATTTAGCAGAACATTTTGTCAGGAGCTAAAAACTAAACACGCATCCCAGAGTTTGGTGGAGGGTTATGGTATCTGTGGGGTTCCTAGACAAAGGAAGGAATGATGAATCTGACTCTATGTTCTTAGAAAGTTAATTGTCCTAGGTTGATTATTTTTATAACACTATATTATATTAAGGAATACTAAACTAAACTATACTAAAGAATACAGAGAGGATAATTACAGAAGGTTAAAAAAATAATAATGAAACTCGTGACTCTTACCAGAGTCCAACACAGCTTGACCCTGATTGGCCAATAAGTCAAAACAATTCACATGAAACCCAGTGAAACAATCACCTGTTGGTAAACAATCTCCAAACACATTCCAAAGCAGCAAAACACAGGAGTAGCAAATCAGATAATTATTATTTTCCTTTTTCTCTGAGGCTTCTCAACTTCCCAGGAGAAGAATCCTGGGCAAGGGGATTTTTCCAGAAAATGTGACTGTGACAGAGGAGAGCTGGATTTCACCATGTTTCCAGCTTTGCTGAACAGGTGATTTGCAGAGCAGATTAAGCTGAGCAGGGACTTGGACATCCAAAGTATTCTTTATTATGTTATCTTAGTCTCTCAGCCTTCTGCCTTCATCTCTTTTTTTCATCCCAGCCACCTGCTGTGTGCATAATCCATGGATTGGAATTCTCCTGGGATGCTGAGCACTCTGCTTTGCTACCTGCCTGCCCCTTTGTAACAAGGAAACACCCACCCCTACTTGGTTTCCTAAAGAAATGTTGTAGATGTGTATAGTAAAGTAGGAGTAGCCTTTCCAGTAGTTTGGAATGTCAGAGAACTTTCCTGAGTGCTTGGGTGCTGTTTGTGAGGGGTAACATTGGCAGGCTGGGAGAGATGGGGCTGTTCAGCCTGGAGAAGAGAATATTCCAGGGAGACTTTCCAAGACCTAAAAAGATTCCAAAAGAGCTGCAGAGGGACTTTGGACAAGGGATGGAATGACAGACAGGACACAGGGAATGGTTCCCACTGCCAGAGGGCAGGGTTGGATGGGATATTGGGAAGGAATTGTTCCCTGGGAGGGTGGGGAGCCCTGGCACAGGGAGCCCAGAGAAGCTGTGGCTGTCCCTGGAAGTGCCCAAGGCTGATTTGGACAGGGCTTGGAGTACCCTGGGATAATGGAAGGTGTCCCTGCTCAGGGCAGGAGCTGTAAGTAGGTGATCTCGGATGTCTCTTTGTCTGGGATTCTGTGAATATCCTCATGGAACTGAGATTCCCACATTGCAGCCTCGTACAGCCCTGCTGGAGAAGTGACCACCCATTTTGCTGGGAAGCAGGATGGAAAGTGTTCATTTTTCTGTAGCTAATTCCCAATGAAAGGAGGTTTCGATGTGTCACTTGTGCCTGCAATCGAACATTCATGGCAGCCCACAGAGCACCCAAACAGCTTTTAGCTGCAGTTCTGTTTTCTTCCTTCTTTGCTCAATTTATGCCAGACCAATATTCTGCAAAGTATTTCAGTATCTGGCAGCACAGAAGATTGATGTAGATCAGGCTTCTCAGTTTCCCCCATCACCAACTTGGCAATGACAGCCAAAGAGAAGAGCCTTCTACAGCACTGAATGAAGAATGAATCTATACAAATTTAATTGACCTCTGCAGAGCTTATTGAATCCTAACCAAGTTTAGTCACAGTTCTGTAAGTTTGGAAGTGCTTGGCATATTTTTGACTCTTGTACAATAGTTTGAGCTGGCTATATATACAAATCAAATTTGTAAAATGAAATTAATAGTTGCTCTTATTGGGATTTACTGGTGTAGGAATTGCCACCTACATATACAAGCAAAAAACCCCACTTCTGCTATAAATACAGCTTTTATTTATTTTTCTGGAATTCAGATAACTAAAAAAGAGGAAAGCCAAAATCAACCAAGGTGACATGAATCAATAGATGGAAACAAAATAGCAAACATTCTTTATTTTTATTCTGACTGGGTTTAACATGGCTGGTGCTCTTTGGGTCCCAAAGATGTCAATGTGAGTTATGTCAGCTCATGCTGAAAGAGTGGATTGAAAATGAGTTGTCTGGATTAATCCACCCCACCTCCTCTGTTTCAAGAGGATTGAGTTAAAAACTTTATTCCAGCTCTAAGAACCCCTCAGTGCTACCTTTGTTATTTATTGTTGTTCAAGGCTGTCACTCCTCCACCTCGGGGTCACTGACCAAGGCTCCACTGCACAAAGGGGGTGGGCAGGAGGTGTTTTGGCATTGAAGGATTGGCTCTGAGAATTTCAGGAGGGAATTATGTTGGAGGGAAGTCTGAGGAGGGAATAAAACTGTGCTGGAATAGGCAGCAAGGCTTTGCTGAGCTGCTGAGGGAAGCCAGGAGGCAGCTCCTTGCAGTAAGGACGCTCAGGTAGGTGTCACAGACATCTTTTATGAAAAATCCTTTCTTTAGGATTTTTTCTCCTGAGAAGCTGAGAGGCCTCAGGAACAAAATGTAAAAAATTATTATCTGCTGCTGTGGAATGAAACAGGTACATCTGTGATTGGTCTCATGTGGTTGTTTCTAGTTAATGGCCAATCACAATCAACTCGCTCAGACTCTCGGTCCAAGCCACAAGCCTTTGTTATCATTCTTTCTTTTTCTATTCTTATCCAGTCTTCTGATGAAATCCTTTCTTCTATTTTTTAGTATAGTTTTAGTATAATATATATCATAAAATAATAAATCAAACCTTCTGAAACATGGAGTCAGATCCTCATGTCTTTCCTCATCCTCGGACCCCTGCGAACACGGTCACGGACGGGCACAAATAACCAAAACTTTCTTTTCCACACACATTCTCTTGCACAAGCTCTAAGTGAAACACAACTACTTCTGCTGCGTTGGTGACTCTTTCTAACAATGTGGAAAGGAGTTCTTGCACCTGCTGTTCTTCCTCTGCACTTAAATCCTTGTCCAGGTGTTTTTGTCCTTTCCTAGAAGCCCACAGGAAGACTCTTCGCCTGTCTGACTTAATTTCTTAGAGTCACAAAATAAAATGTTTTAAAGAAGTCTCATGAGGAAGCCAGGTGTGACAAAGAGCTAGAGCTTTAAACAGGATCTCAGGTGGGTGCTTAGTCTGGTATCCTTGGTGCCAGCCCAGACTCTGGCTTTGTACCAGAAAGAGGGATTTCCATGGGATAACCCACAGGAACCACAGAGGGGATCCGTCAGTCATTGCTCATCCACTGTTGTCATCCCAAGGGGGAAAACAAGGTTCTTTTTCATTAAAAAACACTTTGAAAACATCATTGTCACCTCCCTCCTCAGGAGTTTATGGGAACAAAGTATTTGTACTTTTGAAGGTGGTCTGAGTAGACAGAGCCCTGAATGAAAATCTGGCCCTGAGGGTTTCACACTCAGTTTCTGGGTCTGCCACTCACCTTCCTCATCTGCCTCTCCACTCTCATTGTGGATCTCGCTCTCAAACAATGTATTTATCTCTTTATCATTTTGCTTTTCTGCAGACATTTTAGCTCCTCCTATTGATATCCTTGAGTAAGATTTAAAGAGTAAAGTAAGAATATATTAGAGCTGTAGGGTTTTCTTTTTCCAATTTTCACCATTAAAAATACCACATGTTCTGTCTTTAATTTTAAACAAATTTTCCATTTTTTTATTTCCAGTACCTGAAAGGAGTTAACAAGAAAGCTGGAGCATGACTTTCTATAAGGGCATGGGTTGACAGGACAACAGGGAATGACTGCAAACTGAAAGAGTAGATTTAGATGGGATATTGGGCAGAAATTCTCCCCTGTGAGGGTGAGGAGGCCCTGGCACAGGGTGCCCAGAGAAGCTGTGGCTGCCCCTGGATCCCTGAAGTGCCCAAGGCCAGGTTGGACAGGGCTTGGAGCAACCTGGACAGTGGAAATTGTCCCAGCCCATGGCAGGGAGTGAAACAAAATGATCTCTAAGGTCCTTCCCAACAGAAACCATTCTATGGCTCTGTGCTTCCATGCTTTTTACAAAGATTCATCATAACTTTGCTATTTTTAAAAATCTAATATAAAGCCTGTTATTTTGCCATTCATGAACTCACTTGTTTTCTCCAAAGGGATGTAAGCTCAGAATATCTAAAAGCCCTTGTAAATCTCCAGAGTAAATATCACGGTCAAAAAGTTCATTTCTTTGCCACGCTCTGACTTTCTGCCATATTGTGAAAGGTCAAATGTGCAGTAGATTTACTGAGGCCAGGACAATATCCTCATAAATTTTGCCTCCCTCTTGTAAAGAGCCAGATACCTGCCTTATTTTTCTATTTTTCACACCTCCATAAAAATATATAAATGTACTAAAAGACAGGTAGACTTTATGTCCCCTAATTAATAATATCCTTAAAAATAGAAGCAAAAGCAACCCCACAACCCTTTGAAAGGGAAGCACTTCACTGCACATGTTTGTCTTGCTGCAGAGACAGGGGAAGAAGAAATGGGATAAATCATGATGATATGATGCTCTGTGTGGAATGTGTTCAGATGTTGTGGAGATGATCTTGACATTGATATAAAAGACTCCAAAGCAGAAGAAAAGCAATCTTGGACTAGTCCCACAATTTCAAGTCTACTTGCGAAGCACTGACAACACTTTCTCCCCCTTTTAACTTTAAAACACTGATTTCTGGAGCTGCTGCTCACATCACACAGAGCTCCTCTTCTCTGTCTGCTCAGAAATGGAAGACTCTGAGTGCTGAAATATCTTCTTTCAGATCATCAGCTGGCGGAAGCCATCCATTGTCCATTACACACCTCTTTGCACCAGCTGAGCTTCTGACCACAGATGTGTTTTCCTGGCAGTGAGTAGGAAATGAGCATTCAAGTGGAGCAGTAAGAGCTCTCTATTAATTATTCATGAGAAGGAGAAGAAGAAGAAAGAAGAAGAAAAAGAAGAAGAAGAAAAAGACGAAAAAGAAAAAGATGAAGAAGAAGAAAAAGAAGAAGAAGATGAAAAATAAGAATAAAGAAATAACAATAAAAAGAAGAAAAAGACAAAAAAGAATAAAGAAAGAAAAAGAAAAAGAAAAGAAAAAGACAAAAAAAAAAAGAAAAAAGAAGAATAAAGAAAGAAAAAGAAAAAGATGAAAAAGACAAAAAAGAAAAAGATGAAGAAGAAAAAGAAGAAGAAAAAGATGAAAAAGACAAAAAAGAAAAAGATGAAGAAGAAAAAGAAAAAGAACAAGAAGAAAAAGATGAAAAATAAGAATAAAGAAAAAAGAAGAAAAAGAAGAAAAAGACAAAAAAGACAAAAAAGAATAAAGAAAGAAAAATAAAAAGATTTAAAAGAAAAAGAAAAAGAAGAAGAAGATGAAAAATAAGAATAAAGAAAGAACAAGAAAAAGAAGAAAAAGATGAAAAAGAAGAATAAAGAAAGGACAAGAAAAAGATAACAAAGAAGAATAAAGAAAAAGAAAAAGAAAAAGAAAAAAAAAAGATAAAAAATAAGAAGAAAAAGAAGAGGAAAGAAAGAAAACTAAAAAGACTAAAAAGAAGAAAAAGAAAAAGAAAAAGAAAAAGAAAAAGAAAAAGAAAAAGAAAAAGAAAAAGAAAAAGAAAAAGAAAAGAAAAAAAAAGAAAAAGAAAAAGAAAAGAGAAAAGAAAAAAGAGAAAGAAAAAGCTACATATTCCTATTTATAGAATGTATTAACTTTTGGATACCTCTGTGGCAATGGGAGGCAGGAGTGTCCACACTGCATTTCTCCTGATTAGGGGAAACAGATTCAGCATGGCTCAGAGCCTTTGGTGACTCATTTCTCATTCCATATGTGCACTCATGTGCTTCACTCACCCTTAGTCCAGCTGGAAAGGATGTGGAGAGGGGAGAAATCCAAGCTAATGTTTGAAAACCCTTGAATGTAGAATAAGCTAAACCAGTGTTTTCTGTAACCGGGGGACAACACAGGTTATATGTCATAGTTTGGGACCAAGAGGCAAATACTGGCTCCCTAATGGAGCTGGAGATCTTGGCTTTGCAATGACAAAATTCCTCCACTTGCTTACAACCTCTTTGTGTCATTAGATACTTGATTTTCAGCTTGCATGGAAGCACTACTGCTCATGGTGCCTCCAAATAAAACAAGATCTCAGGCAAGAAAAATTCCTTCTTTAGGCCAAATGGAGAAAAAGCCTCAAAAACTTGACATGATTTTGTGTAAAATAATACAGTGGCTGCTTGAAGCCAGTCAGAGATTTCAATAGTCAGAAGGAAGTGGGAGAGAAAAACACTAAAATTTAAAGTGCAGGTGAGGAGGGCATGAAAATGCAATTTATCACCTGCTTATGAGGTTTGTTACATGAATATCAACACCAGGTGGTTTTTTTGCATATATTCCTCATCTTTTCCACCAAACACCATCAGCCTTCACAGTAGCTCAATGCACCAGGATACTGGCACTTCCCAATATATCAAATATAGACCCTCATATTTTGCAGTAATGGGCATTACTCTGGGCTATTGTGCAAATAGGCCTGAATGGATCTTTTGAAATCCACTTTAAACACTGCCAGGAAATGAGGAATGTGTGATCTAGTCTCAGGAAGAGCTGGGGAAAGGAAAATGCATTATACAAATGTGCATTTAGCTCAGAAGGGGAACTGAATATTCCCAACCCTTGTGAGCAATACCACGAGATTAACTCACTGCAGGCTGTCAAGGGCTTGTCAATGTATAATGTTTAATTATATATATCTTATGTTATAATTACACCTCGTTAGAAGCTTGGCTTGTTCCATTGTCAAGGCACGCTAATAATTGCCATTTCTAGATAAACCACAACCAAACACAAAATACCTATTAGGATGATTATCTTTGTAAGTAGAAAAGAATTAAGCTCAAATTAGGTTTGTTTCTTTTTTTTTTTTTTGAAGGCAGCTAATTATTTAATTTTCTTCTGCTTACTTTACCAGGGTTTTGTTGAGGATAAACATATTTCCTATCCTGGCTCTTAGCCAACAAAAGGAAGAATAAGGAGGGTAAAGGAGAAGAGGACCTTAGTCATTGATTTGCAGCCTTCACTGCATAAAGGCATAATAATTATCTATTCCTTTGTTCTGCATTCCTCAGGTAGGAAAAATGATCATTCCTAAGAAACAGGATTGCCACACCTGGTGACAGAGATCCAGTACAACCGCTGCTGTTAGCTGGCTCTCATTAATAACTACAAGATTCCTGTCCGAGCCTAATTAATTTAATTTCCCATATGTTGGAACTTTTCCCAGTTTCCTTTTGTTACTCAAAGTGCCATAACTTGGAATTCATAGGTTGCTTTCTAGTGCTTCTTAGTCACTTTTTAAAGAAGAAAGGCACTTTTAGTCTTAGGTCTTTTATTTAGAAATCTAGTGTTTAGTTTCCATTCCACATGTAAGTGGTGGAGAGAAGCTGGTCCTTAGCTCAGGTGCTTTGCCCTCCTGCTCTGTGACCTCTGGAAACAGTCTTAGTAGAAAATGAAAATAAAATTTCCATTTGAAAGTTAAATATTATTATTCAGCACTCATTTTTTGTTTTTTTTTTTTTTTTTTTTAATAGTATGAGGGCCCTTCAGGTGTGTTAGGTCTTATGTAAAGT
Source organism: Camarhynchus parvulus (assembly GCF_901933205.1). Taxonomy (NCBI): domain Eukaryota; kingdom Metazoa; phylum Chordata; class Aves; order Passeriformes; family Thraupidae; genus Camarhynchus; species Camarhynchus parvulus. The sequence continues at coordinate 3,978,771 of NC_044574.1, read as the reverse complement.
CACAGAGACTCATCAGGTCCTCAGTGGAAGTTATTTAAACATTCAATTTTTCTTGGGTTTTTTGCTTCATAATAATTGCAGTGTTTGGCACCAGACACAGACCTGATCCTTTTTCTAGCTGGAATTCTCATCACAAAGTCTCTCACACCTGTCCAAATGCTACTGAGGACCTAAAATAGAAGCCCCGAGGTCACATCTGTTCTGTGCATGGAGAGGAATGGGTGGGAACTTCAAGGCAATGGGAATGAAAAGGAATTTATCGGTGTTGTGGTGGCTACCAGTGGGAACTCTGCCTGTCAGCAGGGCATCACAATTAAAAAAAATCCTCAAAAACCCCCTCACCATATGTGGGTTTATCTAAGCCATGTCCTTACAGAGGAGTCATGGATGAAGAAGTGGAAATGAGCAACAGCAACATTTTGGCTTCATCACTGGAGTTTTTGGAATGATTTGTTGAATAATTTTTAAAAGTAGCAAGGTGCAGCTCCTCCACTTGTCTGGAGCTTTTCCACTGGTAAGATGGTGCCTGGATATTGTAGTAATGGTCAGCTGATAGAGGAGTAATTAGTATTGACTCTATGATTATAGGAGGTTGATATATTATATTGTATTATATTATATTATATTATATTATATTATATTATATTATATTATATTATATTATATTATATTATATTATATTATATTATATTATATTATATTATATTATATTATATTATGAAGTTCATAACTCTTACAGATAGTCTGATACAGTTTTGACCTAATTGGTTAATCTACATAAACACTAGCCAGTGTCTAATTAAGAAACCACCCTTTGGTAAACAATCTCCGTAACACATTCTACATGTGCACAACAACAGGGACAGCAAGTGGAGATAATAATTGTTTCTCACTCTTTTCTCTGAGCTTTCTCACAGCTTCCCAGGAAAATCCTGGGAGTGTGCAGTCTCTCTCTGTTCAGAGGATATGTGATTACTACACCTGGAAAATAGCGGTGCTGAGTGACTGGGAGCCAGCAGCTCAATGGGGACAAGGGAGAGCTTGCAGCAAAGCCTCAGGTGGGGTCATTACATGGCTCTTGTGTGGGCTTTAAATATATGGAATATAAATGGGAACGAGGCCACAGCAGGTGTAAGGTGGGATATTGTATTTGTGGTGTGCCCAGACAAAGGAGGGAATGATGAATCTGGCTCCATGTTCTCAGAAGGCTAATTTATTATTTTATAATACTATATTATATTAAAGAATACTAAACTAAACTATACCAAAGAATATAGAAAGGATACTTACAGAAGGCTAACAAGATGATAATGAAAACTCCTGACTCTTTCCAGAGCCTCGAACATAGCTTGGCCCCAGTTGGCCAAAGAGTCAAAACAATTCACATGAAACCAATGAAACAATCACCTGTGGGTAAACAATCTCCAAACACATTCCACATGAGCAAAACACAGGAGAAGCAAATCAGATAATTATTATTTTTCTTTTTCTCGGGGGCTTCTCAGCTTCCCGGGAGAAGAATCCTGAGCAAGGGGATTTTTCCAGAAAATATGACAGTGACAGTGGGACAGAAGAAGAAGGAATGGTGCTTGAGGTTTATTTTAATTGGTTCCTCCCTGTTTGCTTACTTAGCAATTTTGGGCATGAAGAAATAAGCTCACTCTCTGTAGAAATGTTGGGAGACCCAAGTGAGTGGGGGTGGCAGAAGAGGGAGGGATCTCAGACTTTGAGGGATCTCAAACCCATCCCTGTTGTACTTCTTCCCCTTTTTGCCCTCTGTAAAAGCACGCTCCGGTTTTCCTCAGGAAAAACTCCCTGCATTTAGGCCCCAAATTCATAGAAGCAAAGATGTAACTGTGGTTTGTAGAGCATCTTGTCCTTTAACAATCAGATTTGATTATCTTAAAGGTGATTTCCAACCTTAATCCATGACTCCATGATGCTGCAGCCACATTACAAGACAGCTCTTGTGTCTCAGGTCTTGGAATGGCTTTGCTGTCCTCCCCTGAGTTCCTGCAACATCAAAAACTTCTTTGCCAGGAAACAAAATATCAGGAAGTGATAGAGCAGGACAAACCCTCAGGAGGATAGAGAGCTGCAGGATAAATTTGGGGCCAGCATGGGCCTGCTTTGCCAACAAACAGCCACTTTTTATGAGACAGTCCTATTAAATAATGATGACTCACTCTCCAGACAGTAATTTATTTATATGCCTTCTTTAATGGTTTGCAAATCACTGCTTTAAAAAATGTCCAGCTGGAAGACAGGGAGGCTTGGGAGACAGGGAATCAGCTTGATAGAGAATCAGATTAAATAAAAATGACATGGAATTTGACAGCCAGGACACGTGGTTGGAAATAAAAAAACATCACCATCCCCCAAGCAGAAATGCAGCCTCATTCCTGGGACTGGTTGCTGTAGCTTGAGATTCCAGGTTTTTACTGGATCCAGCGAGACAAAAAACATTGAGGAAGATGGGAGGAGGAAATGAGATGTTGGCTGATGTTTAGTGACAGCGTTTCTTCCAGTCTGAAACATTGATGAGCTTACATTTTTCCAAGCCAGAAGGGATTACTTTGATATCATAGTCTGAATTGAAAAACATAAAAAGAAATGCTAGGCCTTGTAAGAACAGACCAGTAGAATCAGTAAGAGACAGAAGATACTTTTAAATTATAATTAATATTGGAGAAATGGGTATGGTTCACACACAGAAAATTAGCATATCAACCACAGGGGAGGTTTCAGTGCAGGTTGCAGCAGATGTGACAGCCTGGGTTTGGTATCTGGACTGGCAGGAAGGTAAGGACAAGTGGAACAGACAAGGGTAAAATTCCTGTTTGATTTCTAATTCTGCCACCAAGGATGTCCCATGCCTGTGCGCCTTGAGTCCCCCGGGAGTTTGTGGAGGGTAATGTCCACCTCATAAAGTCATGGGTACTGATGCCTTAAGTTTTAGCTTTTGTTTTTCTCAGATTCTATGCTGCCTTCTTGTGGAGTTCTGAGCTTTATATTAAGTGTTAGCAAGTTCCCTTCACAGGGTCGTTAGACAAAACAATCCTTTTCCAACTTGAGAATCAAGGACAACCATTACAAGCTTCAGGCCCAAAAAGCACAAACAGCTGTGAATGGAAGAGAGCAGACAGGGAGGATGGGACTTCATAACCTGAAGCTGTAATTGGACAATTAACTACAATATGTAAATGGAACAGAACTTATAAATGTGTGAGACCCCGTGACCAGTTGTCCATTTTGTGACCATTTTGGGTCCATCTTGGGTGTAGCCCTGTCTGGGCTCTTGTACTGGCCAAGGTGGATCCATTGAGACCTTTTAATAAATCCCTACTTTTTTCTTTATAACGTAAGTCCAGCCTCTGTTCCAGATCAGCCTCTCAAGGCATCAGTACAAACTGCTTTATAGTGGGCCAAAGTTAGGATTACCAAGGGTCTGACTCAGTTTTAAAGGTGATGGAACTGAATTTTAAACATGTTAATGGTGCATTTAAAAATTCCCCCCTTAACTGCAATTAATAAAAAAAAAATCTAAGCATTTTAGGGGGTGCTCTCTGCCACTGTCCCAGGCAGCTCCCCCATTCCCCTCATGCCTGTGACATCCTGGACCTTTCTGCAGCAGCTGTGCAGCCTGGAACAGCTCAGCTCCTCTTGGCATTTTGCTTTAAGATGATTATTAACTGTAACAGAACCTGGGCCTTTTGACACTACTTCCATATCTGAGCACCTGCCTAAATCTGTGCCTGGGTGCGCAACCTGCATTCTGAGCTACTCTCCCTGTCTGGAACTGGTGCTTAAAGCCCTCATGGCAATTTTATTGTTTGCTTGACAGCAGGAACTTGGCCAACTCCCTTAGAATCACAGATTAACTTAGACTGGAAAATACTTCAAAGAACATAGAGTCCAATTTTCACCAGCACTGCCAAAGCCACCACTAACCCCTGTCCCCAGGTGCCACATCCACATAGCTTTTAAATACCTCCAAGGATAGCAAATCCACCACAGCCCTGGGCAGCCTGTGCTGGGGCTGGACAACCCTTTCTGTGAAGAAATTTTCTCTATATTTTCCATGCCAAAATTTGCCATTTCCATTTGCCATGTCCTGTTGCTTGTTACTTGGGAGAAGAAACTCCTTGCTATGATCTCGTGTCAGGGAGTTGCAGGGAGCCATGAGAAGCTCCCTGAACCTCCTTTTCTCCAGGTTCAGCCTCTTTCCCAGCTCCCTCAGCTGCTCCTCACTCTCTTTAGAGGGTAAATTACAGCTGTTCTGACAACGTGGCCAAACACCAGGGCTGTCTATTGCCCCTCCTTAGAGGGGGCAGATGTTTCACTGCAGATTCAAACAGAGCCAGCCCCAGCCTGCCCTGCCCAAGCTCTCAGCTGGCTGGACATAAGCCAGCCCTGTCAGGAACCCCAGAGCTCCAGGCCATGCATGGTTGCTCTCCTGCAGATGCACTAATGTGGTTATGCAACTTCTGGTGGGGAGCAGTGAGAGGAGCTCAGGCCCTGGTGCGTGTTGACATCATCACAGTTTCTCCTCCAGTGTTCACAAATTGATGTTTCCCTCAGTCTGGGATTTCCAGAAAAGCTCCTGAGATGTTCCAGTCTGAGGAATCTGAACTCCTGTGTTTTATCCCGCTCCCAGCCACCAACACTGAAATCCCCCTTGCCTTGGTTGACATTCTCTGCATGTTCATTTTTTTAGGGGTGTCCTCAGCTCCTCTGAGGATTCAGAGGTCCTTTCATGGGATGCCAAATGCAGATGGAAAGAATGATCCATTATTAAGAGAATTCTCTTAATTTCAGGATATTAAAGGAGCACAGACTGCTGTAATTTCTACAAATTAATATTTTCCATGTTCTTTCACTTGTCAAGAGGACAGGGTAACACATCAGTTAAAAAACATTTTTTGATAAATCCAGAGGCACAAAATCAATTCATGCTGTGGATCTGGGCCACAACCTGCTTCCAGGTGACCACCTTGTCCATAGCTAAGTGGTTGTCCTGATGGAAATCATTGCATATCTTTGCCTTTGCAAAACTTTCCACCTTATCTCAGGAAACTGTGTGCTTTTAAGTGTAAAATGAATGCACCTCTGGAATTAACGCATGCTCTCCATTGGCTATAGAAGGGGCACAGGTACTTGACTTTCACTAAACACCTGCCCTAAATATCTGTGAAGTGACTTTGAGCTTTAGATTTTGGCAGGCATTGGTGACTTTTGTTGCTGGACACAGATGTGACACAGGGCTCTGATGTGCCACTGAATTCAGGCTTTTTTTTATTACCATTAAAATTTGATTAAATACTGTTACAAAAATAATTACATCAAAATCAGGAGGAAATCCAATGATCTTCTCACATCAGTTCTTTGCTCCTGTGATTCTAAAACTGTGTTTATTTGTGCCGAGTTTTGCTGTGAATTTCAGGGACAGAGAAGCAACCACTGTGGAAAATGCTGTGTAAAACCTGCTTTACACATTGGCTAAGTCAGATCTCTGTCAGATCTGTGTTTCTTCCATGCAGTGATCCACCCCAGACCTCAGCATAACTCGATTAATGCTGCATTTCTTCTCAATGTTTCCATCAGCAATTCACATCAGTTGGCTGCAAAGTGTTCCATCAATAAATCCTCACCCAATTCCTGCTTTATCGAGTAGAGAAACATCTGGATTTGGGGCTCAGGTGGATATTTCAGCCCCCACCCATGGAAGGCAGGGCAGTATCTGGAGGCACAGCACCATCAGGAAGGGCTGCGTGTGCTGCAGCTGGGGGTGGGATTCCCCTGGGAGGTCTGGGATAACGCTGGTGACAGCGCCCTTGGAAAGTGCCTGGATGCCTGGATGGATGGGGTTTGCGGAGGGGCTGGCTCCTGCCTGCTGCCTTTTTGTGCAAATTCACACACCCAGGACCACACAGGGCCCAAAAAAAAGTGACCTTTCCAGGTTCAATCCAGTCCCTCTCATTACAATTATTGCGCTGGGTGCTGTTATCCTCAATTTGTCTGCTTTTCTGCCTGTTCCTATCTTTTTATTTTTTCCCTGCTGTTCTTCTCTGCGCCTGGATGGCTGTGGAGAGCATTCAGCTCCACTAAGTTTTGATTTCAGGGAAATTCCTCTTGACGTGCAGAAGCAGCGAGTTTGGGGATTTTGTTCCCCGTCCTTTTTCTGAAGTGCGTGCATTCCCTTCCATGCTGCTCTGTTGTTTGTACACAGACTTTGCTCCTCAAGAGACAGGAAAGAATATTGTTTTGGTCTCCAGACACTTTGCAATGTCACAAGATCTTTGTGCAACACATTTAAAATTTTGCAGTGAGAAAAATGAGGGGATGTGTAGGATGGACTATGCAATACAGCAACGAGTTCTGGTGATTTTTCATCTTAAATATGAGCTCCAGTATAATTTAATTATTATTTTTCTATTCTTTCCCCTTAGCTCCAGGTTTCATATCAACATCACAGCACCATTCAATTCCTGCTTGCTGAGACAGCTTTCATTTGGGGTCAGAGTCAGGAATTCAGTGATTTTTCCCGTGTAAAGCCACAGTGAAGAGGGAATTGCAGTTCTTCAGCCTTGGCTCTTTTTCCTGGGCTCTCTTCTAGATATTTTCTCAAGAAACTTACACTTGAGGAGTCTGATGGATATCTGCTAATATATTCTTGGTATATGTCTTAAAATTTAAACAAGATAAGTAGATTTTTAAAATGGCTTATTGACAAATTATCTCTTCCATTGGAATGAGCTGTTTTTAAAAAGTAGAAATTAGACTGTGGAACCTGATGTGATGGAAAATGGTCAAGGAAAGACCTGAGTTATAAAAATCCCAGTGTATCAGCACAGAAGGTATTCTTGACCTGATATTGATAATTGCTGCAACATTCAGTAAAAATTTCTCTTCCCTTCTCCCCCTCCAAGCAAATTAAAGTATTATTTTCATCCACATCCATGGAACTGGTTGGTTTTATTTTCACTTTGATAGATATTTTTTCACTGCTCTTAACCCTGTTTAAACAAAGCCTAATAAAACCCTGAATAGCTGTAAATTCTTTAATTTATCAGGTTACTTACTTGCTTTCAGTCCCTCCCTTCATCTTCAGCTTCCTCATTATCTATGTGGAGTCTTCTGTGTGCAAAACTTGGTTTAAAAATATGCAGTTCCAGGCAGAAGGATTATGACACTTTTATCCCTCATTCTACCAGTCCAGCCCTCATCTTGAGCACAGTGACATCTCCAGCTTTTAGAAAGGGTCTTTTCCTGAATTTTTCTTTTTTTTTTTTTTTTTTTTTGTATTGTCAGTTATCATTTAACTGAGAGGACAGAAAGGACACAAAACTATGGAAAAACAGAATAGAAGCTGATTTCCAAGATTTCTCAAGCCATTTCATCTTGTTAGGAAAAATAATGTTATTTATTTTTATAAAATATAAATTGGTTTGACAGGGAAATAAGACAGGAGTCTCAGCAGGTTTATGTTGCTGTGATAATCTGAAGCTATTCAGGATTGTGGGACGTGTCTCTCATAGACAACCAATAAGTTTTTGGCAAATTACAGAATTCTTAAGGTTGGAGAAGACCCTGAAGATCATCAAGTCCAACCTTTGAGCAGGTACCACCCCTCCCACTAAACCAAAATGTGAAGTGCCACAAATATTCACTTTTTAGCCACCCCCAGGGATGGTGACTCCACCACTGCCCTGGGCAGCCTGTGCCAGTGCTTGGCCACTCTTCTAGTGAAGAAACTTTTTCTAATATCCAACCTGAACATCCCCCGGCAGAACTTGAGAACATTTGACCTTGCCCTACGAAATGGCTCTTTTGGTGACATCCTATTAGGATATATTACTTTCTGTTCCCTGTTTGACCCACACTGGCTCTTTCTTATATCACGAATCAAGGTAGAATCTCTCTTTCCTCACTCACATCTCACTTTAATTTCTTTCTTTTAGCAAAGAAGAATTAATATTTTCTGTTTAATATCTTAATATCCAGCATTATCTTTGTTGAACAGGGCTGGCTAGAAGAGTGTGCACAGCTCCAGATGAGACAACAGCTGCTTTGGAAGGCACAATTAACATTTCCTGATGGCTCCTTGAAGCATTCAGCCTGAAGCCTCGAGAAGCACATTTGTCTTTTTGATGGCTTTGCCATGTCACTGCCTCACAGCCATCCCCTGACTGACCAACACATCCTGTCATCTTTTTCTCTCAGCTGTTTGCACTGGAAAACTTGAAACTTTACTAGATTAATAGTTCCTAATCTCCAAATGTGTGACCTTATCACTTCAAAGTGTTAAATCTCATCCCATTTTTGTTATTCCAGTTCCCATTCAATTATTTCAGTAGATTGAGTACCTCCGTGTCAGTGATGCCTCTTGTCATCAGTTTAATTAGTGTACTCTCAGTTTTGCCAAGTTTATTAGTGAAAGCATTATCAAGACCATTGTCAGCACCCAATACTTGTAATTATCCTCAGAAAATCACTTTTTCAGCCCAGTCCACTGACATCCTCTTACTGCCTCTCATCCTCTTACTTACCTTGGAGCTACAGTTCCTCCCTTGTTCTTCCACTGAACTTCCTCTGGAACAACTTATTAAAAATTTCACTTATATTTAAATGAGCTAATCTAACATCTGAACCAGCAGTTTCCAGGAGATGAGTGTCTGTGACAACAAAGAGCTCGTTTCCATATCAGTGACAAAGAAGGAAATGCTTTTCCCTTTGTGATATCAAGATTCCTAACTGGTGACATGTGCCACACAGAGCTCTATCCCCTTGGAAAGGCAGCTTTGAGGATGAGGTTGGATGACACATTTCTTATCTCTCAAGTTCTTCAAAAGGAACTTCTTCCATGATAAAAAGAATCAGACTTGAGAGACAAGGAAAGGAAGAGGACTCCAACTCCTGGCTATGAGAACAGATTTCCAGATGGGCTGCACAGTCTCCAGGATTTCCTGAGGCTGGACAAAGCCTTGTGTGACTTGGTCTGACCTCAGAGTTGATCTTGCTTTGAGCAGAGGCTCCTGATAATCCTCCCAATCTGAATTTTCCTAGCACCCTATGATCCCATATATTATTTTACACCATCTTTCTAAAAATGTTGTCTGATCTCCAGGGTGTCCCCAGCACCAGCAGACAGGAAGACAGTTCTCCAAAGGAAAAGCTTCCTCCATAGAGACTCAGTTAAAATTAATTGACCTCAACTGGGTTTTTTGGATAGATATGTTTTCTTATTTGCAGAACTGAGAATGTGATAAAAAGGAAAGGCGTCTGAGTACCTGCTGTTGTTTTTACAGGAGATTTGTTCATAGTTTTTAATTTTTTTTTCTATTTTCCCCACTATAATTTGACATGAAAAGCTCCTTTCACTACTCTGCCTAGAATTGTTACGAAAAAGCTTTCTGCATGTACATGTTCAGAGAGCATAAAATAAAGTGGCCTGAATTGCTGGGAACAAACCTCAAGCTCCTCACAGACACCCAGAACAAACCACTGTGTGCACATAACACACCACAGTGTCTGCACTCCTTCCCAGCCTATAAACTCTGACATGGAGGGAAAACATGGAAAAATATCACCATGGGACAGGGGGTTGCTGAGGCTGTGATTGCCTGGAGCTAAGGGCTGAAATTTCTTCATGAAACACTGAGACAACTTTTTCTGTTCTTCTGTCCTGAGGGCAATATTTCACTCTGCAGCTCCTCAAAACAAAAGGCCAAGGAAATATTACAAGTCTCCCAGTGATTTTTTTTTTGCCACACGAACCCATAGAGCCCCCATGGTTTTATTCCATTTCCTTTTAAACACCAGCTACTAATGAATAACGGGCAGGTTGAATGTGTTTCATATATAGAGTACAAAATAACTAGAAGAACAGAATGCTTAGGCTGTAAAGCCAAATAAGTAAAACTCAGGAAATGCCACAGTTTAAGCTGTTCATGCAACTTGACCTTGACTTTGTTGTGGCTGTGCTCTGGGTTGCAGTTATTGCATTTTATTTTCCAAAGGCACATGTTGCAATTAGGCTTTTTCATTCTGCTTCTCTCTGCCCCCACTAAGAAGTATCACACTTCCAAAAAAGCTCTGCTTATTTTCACTTGGAGTTCTCAAGCCTTCTTGTCCCTCTTGTCCTCAACTTCTGTCCTTCCCCAAAAATGAAATAAAATTAAATAAATCAATCAACCAACCAATGGAAGGAGGGATAAAGTACCCCTTGCACTTTTATTTTTTGCTGTGAAATGTGGAGAGCCAGGGTGTTGCTAATTTCAATGTGGCCCTTGTGTAAGAAAGCTGTGTTTGGAATTAAGTGGAAGGTGGCAATAGAAATCTTTATATTGGTATACAGGTCCTCTGGAAAAAAAGAGCAGTGTTTTCCATTGGAAAAAAGCAGTGTTCCCTGTTGGGGAAAAAAAAAAAGCAGTGTTCTCCACTGAAAAAAGCAGTGTCTTCCATTGGAAAAAAACAGTGTTCTTCATTGGAAAAAAAAACCCCAGTATTCTTCATTGGAAAAAAGCAATGTTTTCTATTGGAAAAAGCCCCAGTGTTTTACATTGGAAAAAAAGCAGGGTTCTCCATTGGAAAAAAGCAGTGTTTTCTATTCGAAAAAAACAGTTGCTCTTCATTGGAAGAAAACCAGTGTTCACCATTGGAAAAAAAATAGTGTTCTCCATCTCCATTGGAAAAAGAGGTGTTCTCCATTGGAAAAAACCCAGTATTCTCCATTGGAAAAATACAGTGTTCTTCATTGGAGAAAACCAGGGTTCTCCATTCGAAGAAAAAAAGCAGTGTTGTCCATTGGAAAAAAAGCGGTGTTCTCCATTGGAAAAAGGCAGTGTTCTCCATTGGAAAAAAAACAGTGTTCTCCATCTCCATTGGAAGAATTGAGTGTTCTCCATTGGAAAAAGGCAGTGTTCTCCATTGGAAAAAAAGCAGTGTTCTCCATCTCCATTGGAAGAATTGAGTGTTCTCCATTGGAAAAAGACAGTGTTCTCCATTGGAAAAAACAGCATTCTCCACTGGAAAAAAAAGTGTTCTCCATTGGAAAAAACAGTGTTTTCCATTGAAAAAAAACAGTGTTCTCCATTGGATCCCTGGGTTCTGGTGCTGCTGGGAGGGATTCAGAACTCCAGCAGTGGGTGCTGCTCTGGAGGCTGTGGTAAAAAACTCCTGGGGTTGAAAAGGGTTTCTGACACTGGGAGAGACAGGAATGGAACAAGCCACTGAGTCACAGCCCAGCTCCTTAACTGCAGAACCATTCTGCCAATTTCCCCACATTCCTTCCCTTCTTCATCCCTACATAGAATGATAGAAACATGAAGTCATGGAGTGGTTTGGATTGGATGGGAGCTGAAAGACAATGCACTTCTGTGGTGGTGTTCACAGGGGTCTCAGAACGAGGGATGAGATGAGAATCTTGACTCCATGTTTCAGAGGGCTGATTTATTATTTTATGATATATATATAGTATTAAAACTGTACTAAAAGAATAGAAGAAAGGATTTCATCAGAAGGCTTGAAAGGAAAGGAAAAGAATGGAATGATAATAAAAGCTCGTGACTCTCAGAAACTCTGAGACAGCTGGGCTGTGATTGGCCATTAATTAAAAACAACCAACATGGACCAATCAAAGTTGCACCTGTTGCATTCCACAGCAGCAGATAATCATTGTTTTTCTTTTCTTCTGAAACCTCTCAGCTTCTCAAGAGAAAAATCCTAGCAAAAGGATTTTTCATAAAATATCATAACTACACCCTTCCAGCCCCAGCCACAGGCAGCAACAGCTTCCCCTATCCCAGGTTTTGCAGAGCTCTGTCCAACCTGCCTTGGACACTTTCAGGGATGGAGAATCCACAAACATCAAACACTGGAATTACCCCAGGGATGGGCATGATACAAATGCATTGAGAAATCATTTTGCCCTTCTCATCAGACAGTTTATGAACCTCTTGTGAAACTACCTCTCGTAGATTTTTGAAAACAACATTTCCTCTCTCCATTAGTTTTCTTTCCTGGCCTTGCAAACCCATATGGAGGGAATTAATTTTACACAGTTATTGTCTGTCAGTTACTACTTTGTGCGTCAAAAGGTTTATTTGGAAAATTAGGGTGCTGCTCCTTCAAGCATTAAGCAGATGTTCACTGCTCACAGTGAAGGCAGCCCCCTGAAATCCATTAAATTATTTGTGTGGGGGAGGCTAAACAAACCTGCCTGCATTTGCAGGAGCAGGGACCTCTCAGCTAAAAATAATGCATGTTTTGGATAAAAGTCCAAGATTTCCAGTTAAGACAGCTGGTCCAGAACTTGTCATAGAGATACTGTTTGCTCTTTTTTTTTTTTTTTTTTTCCCCAGTGATCTCCAATTAACCCTATAAAGCAAAAAGGGCAGCAGACAGACCTAGACACAGAAATAGCAATGGTAATTTGCCTGTTTGTGTTCATATAACCCCAGCATATGGTGGCTCACCCTCCACAATGTTCTCCTCCCCCGATCTGATTAAAATTGACTGAGAAGAGAGCTATGAATATTTTTTTTTGTTGGCAGCACATATTAAAAGGTGACAGCTCTATCATATCATAGCAGCAAACCTTTGCCTGATGCCTGAGTCACACATTTCTCCAGGCTGACAGAACTGTTATTATTCTTACACTTTTGGACACATGTGACCACATTGTAGAGCACAGTGATGCTCCAATATGCTTAGGAGTTTGTACTACCTGCACTTTTTAATGTCATTTTGGAGCTATTTCCATGCTGAGTATAGACCCATTTAAATTGTTCCTATTAATGACTACCAGTCCTTTTCAGACACTTGAATGCAGGAATATTTGCTTTTTTTCAATTAGTTTTTTGAAATAAGCAAAGAAAGAAAGTTTTTTTTTTTTTTTTTTTTTAGGGTTTTTTTTTAAGTTTAATTTTTTTTCAAATATGATCAAAATCACAATCACAATCACAGATTTGTTTGGGCTGGGAGGGACCTTAAATACCATATAGTCTCTCTCCCTGCTATGGACCAGGACCCTTTTTACTAGGAATTTCACATTTAAAATAATATTTAGTATTTAATATAGCCTTTTTTTTTTTCTGATGGAAACGGGGAACTGGAGCAGATGCCAAATGATGACAAGAATCTGACTGTCTCTCAAAAGTGATTCAAAGCACTTAAGCGCTTTGTGCCTCAGTTTCCACATTTGCAGAGTAGAAATACTAATGGCAGGGGTTTGGAGACATCCAAGCAAAGGCCAAATTTGTATTTAAGCAGGAGAGGAGACTCATGTAACCCCAGCTGTGACTCAATATCCTTTGGGGGTGGGTGAGGAGAGCACAGAGCCTTCCCTCCCCACTCAGGAAGGGCTCAGCACCCTAAGCCAAGGCCACTCCTCCTGCACTGTCAGCCCTGGTTTTGATTTTACCCAGAGCATTTCTAATTTCCTTGATTAGTGCAGCTGAAATCCAGCTGGGAGCCCCTTCCTCTCCCCTCATGCCATGACAGGACTGAAATCTCTGCTGATCAGGTTTTTCCAGCCTAATGGTCCCTGCTGAAATCACCTCTTGACTTCTGCCAGTGCTGAGGGCTTTGTAAATCCTTTGTTCCAGGGATCCAAACAGAACACACTTCCCTAAACCTTTATATTTATAACAAAGGTCTTCACATCTCTGCAAAACCCAGCTCCTTCCACAACAAGCTGCACATTCTAATTCTTCATGAACGTCAAGTTTCTGGCCCTGGACTGGAATTGCAGATGTAGAAACAATTGCAGCAACAAAGAAAGCCCCAAAACAAAACCAGAAAAAAAGGAAAAGAAAGACCATTGTCTTTTCCATGCAGGCTTATTAGACATCTACCCGTGGTAAATGACTATAGAGTGAGTGAGTCCTCTTAAATCAAGCACAATTTTCCTCAGGTATTCACTTGTAGGAGATCACAGTAAGAAAGTGATGGCATAATTTGGCTGTTTGGGCCTGAATGCTGTTTAATGCCTTTGAAATGAAGGAGGTAGTGAAAGATGGATTTTGGGAGGGAAAAAATAAGAAAACAATAGGAAAAACTGATTAATATTGTCATGACAAAGTAGCTTCCTTCAGGGGACAGCAAACTGTGTTGATGTACTGTGCGTACCAGAAGATTTGTGGAGCTTGGGAATTCAATTGCTGCTTTTTCTGGAGTGATTTTTGTATCCTTTTTCATCCCCCACCCCAAGTCAGGAAACCAAGTTCATCCAGGGGTTTGGAAACTGAGGTGATGCCTGCTGAAGCAATTTGTGCTGGAATATTTGTAAAATCCAGGTTGAGCAGGGCTTGGAAAAGCCTGGGACAGTGGAAGGTGCCCATGGCAGGGGGTGACATGGCAGGGTCTTTAAGGTCCCTTCCAACCCTAACCATTCTGTCATTCTATGATTAAATTTTTGATGTGAAGAAGAAAATCATGCCTGGACTGCCAAGCACACCTCTGCACATTTCCATTTTTCCTAATCTGTTTCTTCACAGACAGTTGACCAAAAATCAGGGGCTTGATTCTGTACGACAGACAAAAAAAAGGAACGCTCAATTAGGCGAAGCACTGCAAATGAGGTGGGAAGGACCAAGGGGGAGGCTCAGGCAGTGGATGGTCTTACTTTGGAGACATCTGAACTCCTTTGAGTTCTCCTGGAGACCTTCAGAGGCACCTGAACCCAGAGGCCTCAGTCTGTAACCAGGCACAGCATCGGGCACAGCAAATTGAAGTGAGGTGTTAAGGATGGGAGATCACCTTGAGGTTCTTTGACTTCTTGGTTTGTTGTCTCTTTGCTGAAGGATTCAGGCAATATCAGACCAGACTTCTTCCTCTGCAATGAAAAAACTCATAGAAGTGAAAAAAGAAATATTTGCCTGCTTATGCTTTATTTTTATTGCCCTTTTTGTTTTTCCCTCTAAAAGAAGAGTAAAGCTTTGAAAGGAAAACAAACTCCCTCCAAGCCAGGACACTGTAGAAGCTGATATATATCCTTAAGCAGATTGAAGAACCCTTGGGTCAAATTTTAAACCTTCCCTGCAGGTGGTGACCATTTCCAGAGCCTCCACCTTGCAGCCTCATCCTTTTACAACCAGCTCTTCCCACTTGAACCTGAATTTTTTATTTCAAACCTTTAACCATTACAAATCAAAATGAAAAGGCAAAATCAAAGTGAGTTATTCTTGTGAAATGACTAATGTGATTAGTGTTATTGTAAAGAAGAGGTGGTGGAGCTGCAGTTTTGATCTCTCCCTACTTTGGGAGCCACAGACATATTGAACAGCAGACTTTAAGATCTCATGCTCTTGGGCAATGGGTTTTGCCTTTTGAAGTGCTTCTTTTTTTTTTTTTCCCTCCTCTCCTCTCTCTCTCATTTTTGTTTTTCCCCCTTTTTGGGCAGGAAAATCAGGGAAAACCAGCCTAGATTTTTTCAGTCTGTAACTGATCTCTGAGCAGGGATGGTCCTCACAATTTGCAATGTGGCCACCAGGATCGGGATGTGTGTTCTGAGCTGTTGGTTTTGTTTTGAGCATAGTGATAACTCTTCCCCAAGTCCCAAGGTGCTTTATGGATACAAAGGGGCAAGCCCTGCTTCACAGCTGGGATCTCTGAGGTGCAGGGATGTTAAGAAACCACTTAATTTAGGGCAGTAAGTAATGGAGCTAGGAATGAATATTCACATCCCCAGGCTCCCATGCACTTATTTTGGAAATGAAGTAAAAAAAAAAATATAAAATGCACTAGAAAACAATAGAATCATAAAATATCCCAACCACCACCACCAGCTCCATCTGCCAGCCCTGCTCAGTGCAGAATAAAACCACTTTTTTTCCTTATTGCTCCCTGGAGTGCTGTTTGTCATCAGCCTTGCTGAACTTTTCTCCTGTTTTTCTCAGTGTTAATCACAATGGTGGTGGCTCTAAACTGTATTTGAGGGGCTAAAATCTGTGCTTTGCCAGGAGGTTTGTGCTCACAGCATTTGCTTGAACTCTGTGTGAAATTCTCTCAAAGAAAGCTGATCAATGCAAGTGGTTGTTAACTAATTAGGAAAGACTTCAGTTGTTAATCAAGAAATCTGCCTGAATCGAGGTCAGTGCAGGATGGAGTCACAGCATCAGGTCCTGTTCTTGTGGGGAGAGGAAATGAGAGGAGCTCTTCTGATCTGAGGTGTTTACAGGGCTCTGAGTTAGTTCTTGAGCACCCCTTTAAAGAGGAAGAAATGCTCCTACAACAAATCATTCATCCACCACCCTCAGACACCTAAAATCCGCCCTGTGATTGTCTGTATTGTGAATTCCTGTCAGAGCCATTCAAATTGCCAACTCACATGTGGACACTGGCACTACCTGAAGTCAAAATTTAGAAGGAAAGTCAATTCCAAATGAAATTATTTTATCTGCACAGCTGGATGTGGCAATCAGTGCTGTGGTTTAGTTGTTATGGTGGTGTTTGGTCAAAGGTTGGAGTTGATGCTTTTGGAGGTCTTTTCCAACCTTAAGGGTTCTGGGATTTTCTGATTTATTTCTTGGTTTGTTAAAAATATTTTCTTTTCCCTGAGTTTATGTAATTCCTATACATGTCTTTACATTTGGCTGGAGAAACAATTACAAGAAATAAAGGCTGAGGAGAGAAAAGAGTTGGATGGAACATAAAAAAGATCATCTAGTCCAAGTCCTGGCCCTGCACAGGACAGTCCCAAAAATCAGATAAAGTCTCAGACACAGTCCCTGAGTCTGAGAGTTCTGTTCAAACATCCATTGGGCCTTGGGGCTGTGATCACTGTCCTGGGCTGTGAGATAAAGAACCTTGGTTTATTTCAAATTTCATTTTGGTGCAAAGGGCCCAAAGCGTATGAAATGGAAATCAGCACTGCACAGGAGTGCAAATGATGATGATGGCAAAATCCTGTAATTACTGAGTCTCAAGGAAAAAAAAACCTGATGAACTTAGTCATTACCAATTATCTGCATGACAGTTATCTCCTGGAGATCCTGCACTGGGCTCACAGGGCTGGCCCTTCCATAGTGACAACAACAAGGTCTGTACCTTGAAAACCTTATCCAGCCTTGTGCCAGAATGAGAACTGGCTGAAGAAACCAGTTTTTCAGCACAACACAAGCAGTTTTGTGGCCTTTTTGCTGTTTATTGCTGTGAATGAGGGTCCTCTATTGAAGGTAGGAGCTTGGTGGTACGTTTCCCTCTGCACGTTTTATTTTGCTAACGTGGTTTTCTCTTTGATTCCAACAAAATGGAACAGACCAAACTCACAGTTTTATAAGGACAAATTCTCAGCAGAATTTCAGCAGTGGGATACAAGTTAAGTACACCTTACAGAGACTCTCTTTAGACTAAAAGTTAAAAATAAGGCAGCAAAAGTACTGGTGTCCAGAGCTCACTGTTTCCACCATCAACCTCCCTGTTTTATAGGATTTATAAATCAGCTTTGAAAAGTTTCTCCGGGCTAAATTTTGGCAGAGAAGGTCGCAGGCAAGACTTGGTTTACTAAAACTCATTAAAAAATGGTTTGATGTTTTAAATTACACTGAAGCAAGAGAGGAAAAATTCTATTTCTGTGGCTTTCAGCATTTCCTCCCCCACCACCCCATCCAATTTGAATTAAAATGTGTCTGAGTAACTATGCTGTGGTACCACTTTCTTTTCTTGTGGTGTTGCCATCAAGTCTTTCTGTGGGTAAAACAGTCCCTTTCTAATCTCCAGAATGTGCAGCTCAGCTGCTGCACACAGTTAGAAAACATTTCCATTTCAGAAGTGGTTTTTCGCTTTGAAAACTTTGTAAAATCTGGGGCAACTTAATTCATCTGAGACCAGCTGAACCCCCATCTATTTCTCTCTGCTGACCTCAATGGACACTGGGAGAAGCAGAGTAAGAAACAAAACCGTCTCCTTTTTTTTTTTTTTTGTTTTTTCATTGCAGTTTTGATATGGGTGGCTGGCAATGGGAAAGGCAGATGGAATTTTGCTAATCACCAAGGGACCCAAGTGGAAAGAATCCACCATGAATATCCATTCCCAGTGAAAGGCTCTACATTAATTATTGCCACTCAGAGCAGGGATCTTGGAGACCTTTCAGGGGCAGTAATTAAGAAGTGCTTGGAGCCAGAAGGGGTCTTAGGGATCATTAGGATGGGAATAAAGATCCAAACCAGCACCATAACCCTGTTTGAATCCTCATCTCTTGTGCCTCCTGAGACTTATGTTATCTCAGAATGGATAATGCACCTCAAAAAGAAGGGGAAAACCACACAAAGGTGGCAAAGATGGCTAGAGGTGTGTAACAACTTCTGCAATAAGGAAACAATCCTATAAACAGTTCCTTTAATTTAGCAACAACCAGGATGGACATGATCAGGCACACAGAAAACAATGAGAGACACTGAAAAAGTGAGCAGGGAATCATTACTCTTCCTTTCTTGAAATACAGAGAATAGGGGACATCCAATTCAATTATCAGGCAAGCAGCTCAAAACAAACAAAGTGAAACAGCATTTCATATGGAGCCTAATTAAATTACCCCAGAAAGCTGTGGAAATTTAAATGATTGTGCTCAAAACCTGATAAGACTTTTTCGAGGAGTACGTATAAGTTTGGAACCGTTAACTGCAGTGGCAAGTCCTTATGCCACTGTCTGCCTGAAGGATTTAATAGGGAAAAGATTTCACTATAAATGTCTTCGTAGTTATCCACTTTCCCTGAAGATCTGCCACTGGATAGTATCAGAGGTAAGGAATTAGCTTTGATGAATTTTCTATCTCACTCTACACAGTTGTTTATAGATTCTTTTCTCACTTTATTTTTGGTTTTATAAATTCCAGCCCAGGAAAAAAATGTGTTTGATTAATTAAGTTTTATAGCCTGTGGGATGGGAAGTCTATTCTGAAAAGCTTAAGAAAGAACATAAATCTACAAAAGAATGCCCAGCTGAGAGAGAGACTGTAGAGATGGGGAGGGTCAATTTTCAGCAATAATTGTGGCTGGATGCATCCAGTTATTGATCCACTTCACCCTCATCCTGCATCTTTTCAGGGAGATTCTACATCCACCCCTAAATGAGCAACTGTCCTTGCTGTTGTATGGTTGGGATAATGAATGTGAGCAGCTGGGGCATTCCTGAAATAAAATAAACTTTATGTTGGCTTTGGGAGCAGGATGGAGCCCAGGGTCACACATTTCGTAACCCATTATTGCTGCTGGAAAACAGAAGCAGTTTATTCACCAGGTGTGACAAGGCACTGAATTGTCTCCCTGATTTTTTAAGATTTTCTAAGCCTTCTGATGTTTCCATTCTTGTAATGAAATTTCTCACACACTTTATGTAAATAACTCATTGTTTTGCATTCTTTCATGGAGGAGGAGAAATTTGATGGACTGTTGGTTTGTCCAGCGTCATTGGAGAGGTGGCACTGTCACCCTCCAATCCACTGTCACTTTTGGAAATCTATAAATGTTGGAGTTAGAAAATAAAACCCCCTTTTACCTTGGAAAGAGCAGCGAGTCCTCCTTGTGTTGTTTCATGTCCTGTGGTGACACTAAATTCCTTTTCAGGGGTGAGCATTGGTAATGCCACAGCTCCAGGATTCTTGTGATTATTGAGGAATTGCCATTTTCACTCAGGAAAAAGAAATTTAAGGATGAGATTCAACCTGCTGAACAGATGGAAATCCTGATATCACAGGATCACAGGATGGTTTGGGTTGGAAGGGACCTTCAAGACCATCCAGTTCCACCCCTTGCCATGGGCAGGGACACCTTGCACTATCCCAGGTTGCTCCAAGCCCTGTCCAACCTGGCCTTGGACACTTCCAGGGATCCAGAGGCAGCCACAGCTTTTCCTTATCCCAAGCCCCTCTCCAGCTCTCCTGGAGCCCCTTTAGGCCCTGGAAAGGACTCTGAGCTCTCCCTGGGGCCTTCTCTTCTCCAGGTGAGCACCCCCAGCTCTCCCAGCCTGGCTCCAGCCCTTACAGAACATCCGAGGCCTCCTCTGGTCTCACTCCAGCAGCTCCATATCATGGGATGCTCAGTCTGGGATTCTTCATAGTCAATGAAATCATGAAATCAGTGACTCCTTACATATTCTACCTCCTGAGGCTGTTGGAGTAGTTTTGTCTCTAGGCAGTGACTAAGCCAGATCTCAGTTAGACCTCAAAATCTCAGAAAGTTTGAGCTAGTAGAGATACAACCTACTTTGAGATTTATTTATTTCCAATAAAAAGCTGCTAAACATTAGCCAAGATGATACAAAATACAATTTAAATCACCAAGTAAAATAACAAGATGTAGAACTAATCATAAATCTTCTGAGTTTTTTTTAAATTTTGAAGCCATTTAGCTTTGTCCAACACACCTGACTACATTTGGAAAGGCATATCAGGAAAAAGAAAGTCCCTATAAAAAGAGAAGCTCCGAAGTGCAGGGAATTAATTGTTTGTGGCAGTTTGCCTGTTTCTCACACTGTGTTAACAAGAGACTCTTGTTCCAGAGCACAGGTACCTTGGGAGTTTCTTTATTGGTTCAAAAGGTTTACTGAGACCAAGTTATGAGTTGTTCTTTGAGTCCCATCCCAGGTTATTGCTTTTTCTTAGAACACCAAATTGTGTAACATAACGAAGTTTTTGAAATAATCTCTGCTCCCACCTAGGAAGGAACTGCCGTTCTCATAGTAACTGAAGAAAAGCCTGAAGAAATAAGCTGGCAATTACATCAATTCTCAAACATACATAGAAGGAATATCAAATTTATCTGTTCTAGAATCTTCCTGCAGTAGGGGCCAAGCTTTGGGCTGGTAATACCTTCAGAAAATGTTTATCTTTCTAAACATTCCTCAGACATTCTTTTAAAATATTTTTCAATAGGTAGGATCCATAACAACCATTTCTGAAGGCTTGGATTAAGTGTGGAGGCAAATAAGAGAACATCCAAATCCCTGCTGTGATTCAGCAGCTTTGGCTTTGTTAAAATGCCCCTGTGCAATCTTGTAGAGGACCAAGGTAGATGCACTTTATCAATACAGGACTTTATCTGTGAGATGTTATCACCTGCTTAACTTAATGCATTGAAAGTAGTCAGGTTCATGAATTTAATCTACAGAGATAGCGAGTTTTCCATCTGAAAATCCTGCTTTTACATAAAATCAAGAGCAGTCTTAAAGAATATCAATCCTCTGTTAAGGTTTGAAGCTTGTTTTTCTGTTGGGGTTTTTATAAAATTATTTCCCCATAAGGAGAAATCGCCACCAAACCTCCTTTAAGATCCTCACTGACATGTACCATATTTTGAAACAGGTTACCATAATCAAGATCAGCATTTGAATACAATCCTGAGAGACAAAAGGAGCTGTTTAACCCACCTGAAATGCCTTGTTCTTCTGAGGAATTAAGTTTTACCTCAGAGGCTTCTTTTTTTTTTCCTAAGAAACAGCCAGATAGTTCACATAAAACTGAAGCAACTTTCTTTTTTTTTCAACAGAAATTCTCATTAGAAAAATTGGTTTAGACCAGTTCTACAAAACATTCTCCTAAAAATGAACATTTGAACATGTTTCTTGATGTGGATTTGGCTTCTAATTTAAGAGTACAAACTTAAATTTCTTTCATGAAAAAAAAAAAGAGCTCTTCAATGCATCAGAATTTCAAACCATTTTGTGAGAGTTTTGGGTGGACACTGTCAGGCACTTTGCTGGTTGCATTTAGAGCAGAGTGAAGAGCTTTAACATGGTGTTGACAACACTGGCTTAAGCCTGTTTGCTTTTGTTCTAAATACTACTGGGCTTTTTTGCCCTAAACCATTGCAAAGTCAAAGTAATGAATGGGTAGACATGACCATTTTATGGCCTTTTGTTTTTGCAGAGAGAGAGAGAAAAGTATTATCTGTCTGTATTGTGTGTAATAGTTGCTGTGCAGCCAAGCAATAATTATTAAAAGATGCAGCCAAATATCAATATGACCTGAAATGCTTCACTGCATCCTGCTGCAGCTCATGCTCTATAAACCATGTTCATGAAGAAGATTGAAGAATCCAAGTGGTGCTTGTGTGAGTGTTCCCCAGGGAAAGTTCATTCCTGGCTGGAAGCGTTGCCAGCACTGGGGATCACACCCAGCCAGGGTGAAACTCCTCACCATGGAGGTGTTTGACACCTCAGAATTACCCAGGGGATGGCTGTGAGGAGAGTGGGACATTAGAACAGGGAACTAAAACATCTTCACAGCCCCAAAATGACTGCACAGCGCTCCACTTGTCTGTGGGGTGTGCAAACAGCAATCTGAGCTGTGACAAAATTAACGCCTGACACAGGAATTAACAATTTTCATTCTTTACCTCATTGGTAGACAACTAAATGTCCTCCAGGTGGAATTGTGGATCCTGTAAGGTTAATGCACATCTGGTGACTCTGTGCTGGCCAAGAAGTCTCTGGAAGCTCCCTGAGGACCACCCAGTGCCTGTGGATCAAGGGCTGAAAACCACAGGCGGTCACCCAAACCTGAATAAACCTGGGATGGAAATCAAAATGAAGTTTCCAAATTCAAGAAGTCCACGGCTGTGTGTCAGAGCCTTCCAAGAGAAGAAATGGCTCAGATCCTACTTGGCTTCAAAGCTTCACTGATTTATGAATGAGATGGTAAAAGCCCTAAGAATTTAATTTTAGGGGTACTTTATGTTTTCTAGTATGTGTCCTTGGGAAAAAAAAAAATTGGTCAGCATGGGAAGCCTTTTAAAATTTAGCTGGAATTTTTGGTCATTTAACAGTCCTAGAAATTATTTTTCAAGCTGCTGATCATTTCTGTGGGGAAAATTTTAGATAAAACCAGAGACTTTGTGCAAGGTCCCACATTTGGAGCTGCTTCATAGTTAAAATTGGTGGATATATGGCAACAAGTTGGAGCTCCTGGATTTCCATACTGAGCATATGGGCACGTGCAACAATTCTGATGATTTTAGAAAGTATGGGTCACTGCACTGATTCTGTTCATGAGCCGACCAGTTTTCTTCCATAGAGGTGTTCAGTGTATCCAATACCACAACTGTCATTTCTAGGGGTATTTACTAGTTTTATACTGTGAGATATTTGAATACGATCCACAAAAGGTCTGGCTGAAATTACAAACTGCTGACTTTAACAAAGTCAAGATAAGTTGGAAGATAATGAGAATGATTGAAAGCGACAGACTTAATGTTCATTGAGAAATCTCCACCTATTCTCTGAGACAGAGTGGCTGAACATGCTTTGATCTTAGTGTCACTTACATTTTGAGGTAAAGCCAGATTATCTGCAATAATTCTGAGTGTGACTGACCTAACCCATTCAATTGTACATGTGAAGAGACTTGACAATGACATGGCCAGGATCACACTCCCTGTGAAGGTCCAACTTCCTTTAGATGCATTAAGAAAAAATGTTAATTTGTCCATAAAATCATGGGATCAAGGAATTATAGAATATCCTGAGTTGGAAGGGACCCACAGGGATCATTGAGCCCAACTCCTGTAGCTTTGCAGTTCCTTTTCAACATATTAATTGTTGAAACAATTGCTAAAAGTCCATTTAGTTAAGCAAGCCCATTTTTAACATATGTAATGCATTATTTTCAGGCCATCCTTCTGCTGGCTTGAGCCCTGTTGCTGTTTTAAATTCAAACAGCCTGGAAAGAGCCTTTTTGCCTGAATCCTTTTTCTGTTGAAGGCAATGGCAGAAGTCCACTCACTTCAAGGGGAATAAGATCTGGCACTGGTGAAGGTGTTTGGCTAAAGTGCCTTTGCCTTTCTTTCATCACTTTCTTGGGATGTGATCTCTGTTTTGCTGAGAGTTTGGATCTCTTCTTAAGGATATGTCCCTCCTTAGGTACAATATGCGAACTTTATGCTTCCATTATGTGTCTAAATTGTTGATGATGACAGCCAAGCCCAGATCTGCTTCACAGAACTAACTTTTCCTACTTTTTACTGACTAAACTGGAGCTGAGGCACACAGAGGTGCCACACAAGGCCTGGAAAACCTACGTTACCTTTGATTGATGCAATGCAGTGCAATGCAACACTTTTAATTTTGAGCCAGAAAGGGCGATTCCCATTCTCTATAAATATCAAATATTCCTGTTTAGCCTTTAGGACATATTTCTGCTTCACCGGACGCAAGTGCTTTTTCTTCCCTTCTTCCACCTGTGCTAAGCAGCTGGAAAAAAAGTCTTTCTTCAAAGATTCTCCCTTTATCCTCTTGGCATGAACACAAGCAGGAAGCAGGAAATTGCTTCCTTGCAAAACATCTGATAAACTGGCACTTAGAGCCTGACAGTGGAAAGACACAGCTTTTTATTTCCTTGGACTGAGGTGGAAATTAAAGTTATGTTAGCTGTCTCCCGGGGTATTGATCACAGCCCTGCTGCCTTTGGAAGGCTGCTGATGTGCACTTTTTGCACAGATGACCTCAGAGAGAAGTGTCCTCAAGCAGAGCCCCCGTGCAGCCAGCAAGGGTTGCTGGATTCCGGTGGAGGGAGCTGTGGCTTGCAGCCTGCTGGCTGGGTTTTGGGTTTTCTGTGGCTGAAATGGCTCCTGAGGCATTAAAAAGTCTTTTTTCCCAGCCCTGTGACTGAAGAAGAAGTTGAGATTCATCGGTTCTGCTTTTCAAGGTTGTTTATTTTGTCTTATCTGCTACATTCTTTCTCTGACCTGCTGAGGTCTGTCCAGCAGGTTGGGTTGTGGCACAGTCCCAGCCCTTGGGGTGGTGTTATGTTTTTTATACTAAAAACTACGTGTACTTTATTCACAATACTTTTCCAATACCTATCACCTATGTTAGACAGTCTGTCTCTACTCTAAACCAATGAAGAAGAAGAGGAATAAGAAGAAGAAGAGGAGGAGGAGGAGGAGGAGGAGGAGGAGGACGAGGACGAGGACGAGGAAGAGGACGAGGAGGATGAGGAGGAGGAGAATGAGGAGAAGGATGAGGACGAGGAGGACGATGACAATGACGACGACGACATGCCCAGACTCCTCCATCTTGTCTCTTGAACCCCCATTCTAAAACCCCAAAATTCTACATTTTCACCCTATGACAGATTAACTATCATTCTACTCAAACTCTTGTGGCCTGTAAATCTTCACACAAAGTTGGTAATTTTTTCCACGGGCTAAAATCAAAGGCACAGGTGTTTTTGACTCTGTTCCAAGGTCTCTGAGCGCCCTGCCAGGGTCTCGAGTCCTCCAGGGCAGCCAGAGGAATGTCCTGGGTTCCAACAGCTGGGATGTTTAGAAAGGGGTAAGGAAGGCAGGTTGATTTTTCTTCTGCTTTTCCTCTCTGTTTCTTTAACCTAATAATTACCTTTGTCAAAATTTCTGGAGAAAATCGTGAATTAAAGGACTGAAATGGTTTGCTGCTCTTTAGGTCTACAATAAGGCAGCCCATGGAGGTTTGTCCTCAGCCATAGAAAAGGCAGGTTGAAATGCAGACAAAATGCTTACCTGGCTGTAGGATGTCACAGGAACACATGAAAAGAGTGTGACTGATGGAAGGGGTCTCCACAGGAGGGTTTGTCCCTCTTTCCCCAGACAAGGACAAATTATTTCTGTACAATTTCAAGCAGATTTAATCTCCTTCATTCTACAAAAGTACCCTGCAGTGGTGTTTTCACTCTATCCCTCAATGCTGGTGTCCTACAGACACTCTTGTGTGGTGTTTGTGAGGTGAGAGATGAGGAATCTAACTCCATGTTCTCAGAAGGCTGATATATTATATTATATTATATTATATTATATTATATTATATTATATTATATTATATTATATTATATTATATTATATTATATTATATTATATTATATTATATTATATTATATTATATTATATTATATTATATTATATATTATACTAAAACTATACTAAAGAAAGACAAAGGATACAGACAGAAGGCTTAACAAGAAGGATAATGAAAGTGACTCCTCAGACACAGCTGATGTTGATTGGTCATTAAGTTAAAACAATTCACATGAAACCAATCAAACATGCACCTGTTGGTAAACAATTTCCAGACCACATTCCAAAGCAGCCAAACACAGGAGAAATGAATCAGATAATTTTTATTTACATTTTTCTCTTAGGCTTCTCAGCTTCCCAGGAGAAGAAATCCTGGCAAAGGGATTTTTCCAGGAAATATCACAGTGACACCCTTGGTCTCAGCCTCCACTTCCTTCAGCTCCACAGCTCGCTCACACAACAATTTGATCACTCTCACTCCTCCTTTCTGGACTCCCTCCAGATGGACCATATTTTCTTTCAGCTGTGGTGTCCATGACTGGACACAGTGCTCAGTGGAGCTCCAAGTCCAGTTTATGCCTCCCTGACGGTTTTTTCTCTGCAAGAGCCTTTCTCATCTCCATGTCCTTCACTAATCCCAGGGTTCCAGCCAAGAGTCAAAATGTTTGCTTGGAGAACAGCAGGATGCAAATGTTCAGCACAGCTTTGCTCTGGATGAAGGGAAATATGTTTATTATTATATTTTTAAGTTTTGGGTCACTAGGACACTAAATAGAGGGGTCACTTAAGCTGGCATCAATCAGATCAGAATCCCCCGCGCACTCAGGTGCAAACCTGGCTCCATCTCTGCCCACTCCCTTTTGGAAGGCAC
Organism: Camarhynchus parvulus; assembly: GCF_901933205.1. Lineage (NCBI taxonomy): Eukaryota > Metazoa > Chordata > Aves > Passeriformes > Thraupidae > Camarhynchus > Camarhynchus parvulus. The sequence continues at coordinate 3,952,136 of NC_044574.1, read as the reverse complement.
AGGGATACATTCCCTGCTTTGCTGTGGGGAGCAGCAACGTGCTGAGGTGTGAAATGAGGGGCTGCACTCAGAGATGGGCTCACCATGCTGGGTATTATAATGTCAAATATGTGCTGAACACTTCAGGAGCTGTTGGAGGATTTGGTTTGGAACTGCTCCTTGAAGCTGGTCAACAGGTAGAGATTTATTAATGTTTCCCTATCCAGCTTCAGCTTTATATTTTTCATTTGTTTTTTGGTGTATGCGTCATTCAAAGCAAAGCTTTGTCAAAATTAAAAGCACTGACCGGATTTCAGTCTTACAGCTTTACTGTATCTAGTCATAATTTTTCAGGCTAATGTGTGAATAGAAAAAAAAGAAATAGATTGAAAGTGACCAAAAAAAAACCAAACCAGGGAGAGTTTAGAGAGGAAAGAACAGAATTTTGTGTGATTTTCCTTGCATTTTACTGCACTATTTGAACTGTCTCCCTGTGACTGATACCTTGCATCTCCAGTGTGTATGGCAGGCTGCAGGCTCTGAGCTGAATCCTGTCTAATAGTTCCAATTTCTGTGTGCTCAGGACTGATGGAATCAGACTTCAGAGGAGGCAAATGCTTGTTCAAAGATAAAATTTCCCTACTTCCCATGACTGAGATTTTCCAATCTGAGCATTTTATTTAAGCCATTATGTACAAATATTCAAGGAGATGATTTCAAGAGCAATGACTCTATGGGGGCTGTTTCTCAAAAAATGCCTGACAAACCCCTCACTCATAAGCTGCTGATTCATGGGCAGTTAATATCAGATATACAAATGTCAATAAATTCTCTGTAATTCTATTCCTTGGGGAATAAAAAACCAGGAAAACCCTTGGAAAACCAGGACTGATTTTACTCACACCTTAAATTTAAACCTGTGTTTGACAATAATAATAATAATATCCATATCAGTCATACACGTCTAGATCAGCTGCCCATGTGATGGAAAGGACAATGTCTTGTCAAGGGAAGAATTTAAAGGCTCTAGATCAGCTTATGAATTTGTATAACACTGTGGGAAGTGTGCCAAAGCTGTAATGCAAGCCTGGCCTTTTTAAAGCCCATTGAATTATATTATTAACCTTGGAGTAAAAGAAGAGAGGACCATTTTCAAAAATTATTTTGATAATTATCATGCACAAGCAATAGAAAGCAAACAGCAACCTTCCCCTGGACACCTACTCCTCATTTGCACATTCTAATTACTTACATTTGCATACATATATGAAAACACGGTGCTTTCCCCATTAGTGCTGATCACATCCCTCATTAAGTTAAGTAAATACCCCCAAAATACCAACACAGTTGTAGCTGAATTTGACATTATTTTACACAGACTAACAGCCAGTGCATTCTTCTGGTTTTGGGTTATCTTGGATAGTAATTTTAAAGAAAAAGACAACTACAAGGTTTGATACTGGAAATAAATGAATCTGTGTGTCTTGGTTTGAAAAGAGGGATGACTGCTAAGGAAGGCAGGAGCCTCCCTTGAAATGGAAAATGTAAACCCCCTACCTCTGAATTATTATAATTTTGAAATTAAGAGGCTCTCAGGCAAAGATATGGGAATAAGAATAACAGTTCTTTATTAGGAAAATTAAAAATGCGGTAATACAAAAACAACACTGCCAGAGTCAGAGCAGGAGCTGACCCCCTGTGTGTCAGGGGGTGGCACAGCCCCATCCCATGGGGGCTCAGCCCTCCTGCAGTGCCAGCTGTGCTTCTGCTGGAGCAGGGATCCTGCACAAGGGGGGAGTTTTCCTCTGCAGCTCCAGGGCTGCTGCAGATGGGCCTGGGTTCCCTCTGGCAATGCAGGGCAGCAGAAAGCTGCTCCTCTGGGAATGCAGTGGGCAAAGGCTGCTGTGCTGTTCCAAACCTCAGATTGTATCCAGGTAGGAATGCTTGGCTCCTCCCCTGGGCAGAGCATCTCCCCATGGGATGATGGAATTTGATCAGCCATGCAGGGACACTCACTGGCCCATGAACAGAAGGTAATTAATAATTAATGGCCCATGAACAGCAGAGATCTCCTGGAGGGAGGATTGGTTGTGGAAGAGATAAAGAAAATGAACAGCAGATAACTGCCCCACCTCTAACAGGTGGCAATAAAATACACACCCCTGGTCACATCTTCAATTTGCCACCTAAGACACCTGTGGCTGGGTCACCTAATTCTGTTCTGGTTTTGGTCTGCTGTTGTCAGGTGCTGGAGAACTGAGCAGCTGCTGGCACAGGCTGCTCATCTGCATGGAGCTAAATCAGAATTACCTCCCTGTGAGTCCTGAATCCAGCTCTGGGCAGCCCTTGAATCACTGCTGCATCACCACGGGCTCAGCAGAGCCCTCTGTTCTAACATAGAGAGAGTTTGGAGGGGAGGGTGGGAATGAACACATTACCTTCCTGCCTGGAAGTTAGGATGGGTGTTGCATAATTGTAGGTGTTATTTTGTGGGTGGGATTTTGGTGGAGCTGATTGATGAGTGTGGAGATTCAGGCCACCACTGGAGCCTCTTGCTGGCACAAAACTTCAGCTCAGAATATTAGGGATGAATTGATCACGACACCAGGATGAATATTTAGCTTAAACCCAGAGTTTAAATTACAAGAGTAATACCTAAATCACAGAACTGTAGTTTAGCTTGGGTTCGAAGAGATCTTAAAAACCACCTAGTTCCAACCCCCAAATGTGCTGCATGCTGTGACATAGCTCAGTGCTGGGCTGGTTTGGAGTCTCAAAGACATGAGCTCTACAGCAATCCCACTGTTCTCCTGCCCTGCCTTGAGCTTACATCTGCTCTGCATCAGCAGAGCAAAGCCAAGCAGGCACAGAATACCAATTCCTGCTCTGGGAGCACATTCCTGCTTCCAGGTGTGCTGCTGCAAGTAGAGGAATGCTGGCATAAAGATGTCAATTTGCTGAAACCCTTCAGTATTTCAGTGAAGAGAGGGACAAGCTCATTTTTCCTCAAGGAAAAGCTGTCAGTGGGGAAGCTGAGAGGTGCCCTCCAAACATGGTGGTGTTTAAAGGATGTTTTAATAATCTACAAGAGACAGAGAGCAGGGAAAAAGGGGAATTTGCAGGTAACTCCTGTGGTTTCCAAGGCAGAAGAAATTCTGACAAAAGGAGCCTTCCAAGCTGTATGAACAACAGAGGAAATTCAATGCTGAGATGCAAAAATAATGCATAGTATCTTGAAATACTCAAATATTTATTTTATGCAGCTGGCTATGGAAATTCTACATTGTTTCAGCTCTAGTAGATCTGTGAGTCATTATAAATAACTTAATGAAAGTGTTTACTGTGGAGGCAAGGTCAGTGGAACAGAATTGTAAGTGTGCAATGAAAATCACAACGGGGAATAATAAAGAAAATGATACAAACCTATGTAAATCAAAATGCTTTTTCACCTTGAATGCCATGTGCAGTTCCAGGCACCTAAACTCAAAAGCAGACACAGGAGAAATGGAATTGATTCTCTGAATTGTAGCAACAATTATTATAAAATGAGATCATTCATCTTAGAGAGGAAAAAATGATCCACAACATTATAAATATGTATAAATAAATGAGCTATAGAGATGATGTAGCTGCAGAGCTCTGTTTAGCACTTTCTTAATTTTTTAGAACAAATACTATTTCCTGAAATAGAATGGCAACTTTTTTTAACAGGAAAGAGGAGTAATTCTTGCAGTAAAATCATAATTAGCCTTTGGACTGCATTGCTACATGGTCTTGTGGTGATCATAGAAGCTTAAAGATGCTGTTCAATAGCAGGTAAAAACCTGGGATTCCTGGGATTTGCATCCTAAATCACTCCTCTTTCCTGGCCTCATTGCCACCTCTCCCACCTGCTGGACTAAGGAGGTGGCCTGTGTCCCAGGCAGGACACACACACTGATGAGTTAGCAGGTATTTCTCTGAGGGATGAGATTAACATGCTAAAACCTTCCCTCTTTCTTCTTTCTTCCTAAAGGCTGGTGGAGCTTGACAGCTCAGAGACTTCTCTGGTTGAAACTGAGAAAGATGTTCAAAAGGGAAAGAGATAGAAAGGTTATCAGATCAAAAGAAATGAGGATAAAAGAGCCCTGCTTGTCCCTAGAGAAATGTAATTTGCTCTGGGCTGCAGTTCAGTTTTCATCCTGGGGCAGCTTCTAAGGAGCCTGATCCCAGAATGCCACCAGGTCTGGGGAATTGCAAAGGATTCTGTGAGTGTTTCCAGGGTTGGCTGAGCACTGAGGTTGGACAATGCTGGAGCCAGGAATGTGCCCCTGGTCAGGGTGGCTCTTCCCTTCCTCCTGCCCAGCTCCAAAGGCAGCTGCAGGGCCAGGATGGAGCTGGGGAGAGGCAGAGCTGGATGCAGAGGAGCAGGAGATGTGCTGGGGGAGTGCCAGGGCTGAAACCCAAATTTGACACAGCAGAACTTGAAAAAGTTGCAGAGCAGCTTGATCAGGAAACTTTTGCCAATCTATTTCTGTTTGCTGCAAAGGTTGTGCGTCAAACAAGGCTTTTTACTTCCTCCCTAGCTGCAAGAGCTACATTCTCTAGTAATTGTGGATATTTACTTTATACTCAGATAAGCCTTTTATTTTCTCTGACATTTTCCCTGAGAAATAAGGATGTCTTGTTTCTGATATTCCTTTTTCAGCTTGCAGTGCTAAAAGAACAGATGCTGCTTCAAGAGAGTGAAGAGTGAGTGCTTCCATACCCAACATCACCCACCTGGAATCAAACAAAACTGTGTGCAGGAATAAAATGTCTCCAAGAGACATTTTGTTGTCCCTACACATCTCTTCTGTACAAGCACAGTTTGGAAAATAAAACACCTTCTGCCATCACATGCAACTAGAGATTCTTCAAAGTCAGGAAGTGCAATAAAAAGCAACATTTTTGGAGCTGTGCAGCATCCTGTGCAAATAGCCCAGATTTTATCTGTACCCTCCTGTTGCTGCTGCCAGAGAGCAGTGGTGGAAATATTCAGTGGTACATTTTGATCTCTGCATCCTCTGCTTTGCCTCAAAAACTTTTCCATTAGTGCCCCTGAAGCCTACAGTGAAACAAACTCAGGAGATGACTCTGCAAGGCCAGGTTGTAACTTCTTGATCTGCCTTCACTTTTGGGAGCCAGCAAAAGATCAGGTGCTCAAGTTTTGAGAAGGAGATACTATGGGGCTCCAGAAAAAAACAGATTCCATGAAAAATCCCACTTGTTACCACCGGGATAAATTTAAATGTGTCTCTGCTCTTCCTGAGTATCTGTACAATATCTGTAAACTCACTGAGACATTTCTTTTGTGGGATATACATGAAAAACCCCATAGAGATGAATGAGGTTTCTAGGAGGTCAGCCCTATTTGCACCTCATTCAAGGGAAACAAGGTAGCAAAACTTTCAAGTGGGAGGGGTAGAAATGCATCCTCAAAATTCTATAATTTTTTTTTTGTAGTTTTAGGAAATGTACGTGTGTGCCAAAGTATCTCCTTGTTCTTCTGATGTTTTTATCAGATCCATGCAAAATGCAGTTGGTTCCAGCCTTGAAATGCAAATTTGTCTTACACTGCTCTTGCTGCCAGTAGGAAGACTAAAAATACATATGTAATGATGTTCCTGGAACATTTTCAAATGCCTTTAGATGATGATTCCAGGGTTTTTTTTCCCCTGCTATCCAAAATAGTGTTAATTTTGCAGGCTCATTTTGGCCAAAATGTATGGACTTGTACTTAAATTCAAAATTCCTCTGAGGATAAAATAACTCAGCTATTAGAAGAACTTTGCCAAGTAGGTAGGTCACCAAAACGGAGCCTGAAACAAAAAAAAAATAAAATTAGGTTTTGCCAATTTATAATGCATACATCTGGTTTTGTGATTTTCTTGTTACTTTCAACATTCTTTGCAGTATTAGAATCCCAAAGCAGCCCACAAGCCTGGTAATTCAGAAAGTCTTATAATTGAGGCAGGTCTATTTTATTTCGTTAACAGAGAAAAATGAGAGAAGCAACAAAAAAGAAGCATAATCATCATAACCAAAGGCAGTTGTTACAAAGGCTTCTGACTAATGCCAACAGCAGTTTTTGAAAGTGGGGACATTTTAAGGCAGATACCTAAAAATATGGGTTTAGGAAAGCATACATAAGTGACTATTTAAAGTGTCAGAGTCAGGGAAATATTCCTGCTAAAACCATATTTTAAAACTGTCCTGAGTGGAGGCAGAATTAGATTGATTTCAACATAAAATTCTTTAAAGAGACTCCATGCTCCTGTGTGTTTTGAATGGGAACCAAGAGCACTCAGACCTCCTGAAAAAGAGGCATTTTAGAGATTTTGATCATGTAAATCTAGAAAGAAATTTTGAAGATGGGACATTTTGAGTTGGCTTCAATGTCAAGTCTTTAAATACAGATGTACTAGTGGGGTTGTTAAACACAGATGCACTTGTGGGATCCATCTTGTTTAACTCCAAGCATCCAGTGGGGATATTTCTGTTGGGTTTGGATGTCCACTTTGCCTCCAGGCAATGGAGAGAAGAAGGGATGAATCATCTCATCCTGGAGCAGTTTTCTAAACCTGGTCACATGAATCTTCCCCTCCAAGGGCACATTCCTCTCCCAGTAGTGTGGGATGGGTGTTGGCACCACAGATGTCAGAAATTTGAAGTTACATCTTGTCCTGGATACCGAAATCCAGGCATCATCCTGTGAACATTTTGCTTCAGTCTTTCTCCTTCCCTTCACCACCTTCAGCATATGATACAGCAATGTCCCTTTAATGATTTCTTTTCCACAGGGCTCAGAGGTGGAAGAGATTTATGCTGCTTGGTAAATTTAACTTCATACCCAGTGCAATAAAGAATCTGAAGGTGCACTTAAGAGTTATAAAAAAAATCTTGGCTCTCAAACCATAAAATTTCCACAGCGTGGGTATTTCAGGTGTCTTATTGCTGAATGTGCTCAAAGTAGCTCGAATTGGCATTGATGATGGGAAATCAGTATCAGGAAGGTGGTAAATCAATGTGTAGTCTGGATAGAATGGTGAGGTTAAATATCACAAGCAATGATATCAGAAAGCGTTTTGAGAGATAACCACATAGGAAATTCCTGAGAAAGAGGCTTTAAGGTAAAGCTAATAAAAGATATCGTGGCTAAGCTGGAGTGATTCAAGGTGAAATTCAATTCCCAGAAAATTCGTGGTGCTCTGATGAGAGCACGTTTTGCTATCATACCTACAGCTCCTGAACAGGCATGGAAGTATCAATCAGACTTAGAATGAAATATAGTTTGATAATTAGCTGCAGAAAAGGATTTGAAATGATACAGAGCATCAAGAAAGAAAGTAAATAACTGAAATGCTTGGCAAAATTACGTGTGTTTAATGAGAATCATCTTAGCTTCATTTAAAATTGCTGTTGAGACTTAAGGTCATTTCAGTCATCAGACAGTGATGATTTATTCCCTAGAAACTAATAGGCACACTCCAAACCTAAATAGAAATGAAGGATTTGCAGCATATTACAATATTCTATATTGGCACTGAGCAAGAAGCCTTCCTGAATGAAAGCAAATGACTTTTTGTAGCTGTAGCATGGTAATTGCTTGAAGAACAGCAACAAAAATCCCAACAAAAAAAACCCCAGCAAGCTATTTCTGAAATACAATGCAGCGACAAAATAAGAAATGGAATTGAATGAGAAAAATATATCTGCTGAGGACAAAATCAGACAGCAGGGAGAATTTATAGCCCTGTGCTAATTTCCTACTATCAGACACTGAGCTGGATGGGAAAATGACAGAAAAGAACCTTATCTAATAGATGTGGCAGAAGTGATGGGTTTGAAAGATGACAATCTTCATCTGAGCTGATAACAAAGATTCATATTCATAGAGCCAAATGTTAAACTTTCTCATGAAAATGAAGTGTTTGCACCTAATATATTTAGAAATCAGAATCAGGAAGAGCTTCTCCTCCCATTTTATGCCCTATAGCTTTTTGGAATAAACTAAATGTCTTTACTGTGCTCGGGAAATCAGGTAAGCGCCTGCTGAGCCTGTTTGCTCATTTACTCCCATCACCAGCTAAAAGACTTGTAAATGTGTTTGTAAACAGTGAGTTATGGGGTTCTGAGTTTGCTGTGCTGCAGGATTATGCAGGTCACGTAGTCTTGTACATTTACTGCTGCAGGTTTTCAAACCAAACACGAGCAGGGTTTGTGAGGGGAAGGGGAGGCTGCACAGAGATGGGGTCAGTGCTTCACTGGCTGGCAGCCTGCCCTTTAAAATACAGAGGAGCAGGGAATGAAGCAGCTTTACCAGGATTTAAACCTCAGCCTTTTACTTAACTGCATAAATCTAATTTGGTCTGGTTTGCTTAAGCTTCTGAAAAGCTCAGGAATACCAAGGGGATGCCCTGAGCTGCAGGTTTGGGGTCTCTTGGACTCTGTGTTGCATTAGGGTCAGCCTAGGAATCATCTTCAATATTTCCTACCTTAATATGTGGCAATATCCACCTGAAAGTTCCTAGCAGACCTAAAATCAGCGCAGTCAAAACTGAATTTTTATTCCTTTCCCTACCAAACATCCACTCACTTGAGTTCTTCAGACACAGGCAACTTGTGTGCTCTTCTCTGTCTCTCTGCTGGGTGGGTTTGGCTTGACTCTGACTCATCTCCGAGCACTCCTGGCATAGCCAGATCCAAGCTATATTTAATTTTGGGTGATGCAATGACTTCAGGATTGAGGAACTCTCTTGGTCAGGTCATTCTCATCTCACACCCTCATTTGCTCTTTCGCCTGACAGCCTCTTCTTCATCCATGTAAATCCTTTTCAAATAGAGCTGAAATGACTGTTCCTGTAGTTCATAATTTAAGGGAAATAAGGCACTTTCCCCCCCTTTTTTTTTTGCATTCCTTCATTGGAAATCTGCACAGAATTCAGCACAAAACACTTGTGCACTTTCACAGACCCCCACAGCCTTAACCAACCCTTCTGATGGACTCCTGGCTTCCTTATGCTTCCCAGTCAAAGAGTCTGTGTGTATTGCAGAAATGTCATGGTTTAATAATCAAATATTGATGGCCAAAACTGCAGGAGAAACATCCACTGCTTGTCTTGGGGATGGATGTATGAAGTGTTTGGTAAGACCATTTAACACTGAAATATTTACAGTGTGAAAGGAAAGCCCTGCTAGCAATGTTGTGATGGGAGAATTGGATGCTAACACATGACTTTATATAGTAAAGAATTATAAATGCAGCCACGAGAAACAAAATCAGACACTGGCCTGGAGTCTGGGCCTGATGCAACCCTATTTGGGTTGTTGTTAAATCCCATCACCATGTCTATTAGGGCACAAAGAACTGCAGCTCAGGACTGAGCATGAGAGTGGGAGCAGAACTTACCTGCCTGCTTTCTTTCACATAAATATAGATGATGAAATCAATTATACAAGATCCAGACTCCTTGCTGACTCATTTCTCTCCTAGCAAGGAATCACAGAAGTTTCCAGAATTTCAGTTCTTCCTAAACTCCTCAGAAGCTGGGACAACACATTACCTAAAGGAGATTTCAGGCCTTCAGCACGTCTGAAACCATGAAAAATAAAATAAAATAAAATAAAATAAAATAAAATAAAATAAAATAAAATAAAATAAAATAAAATAAAATAAAATAAAATAAAATAAAATAAAATAAAATAAAATAAAATAAATTCATTCGCCTGGGATGTGTGATTACTTCTGCACTGACATATTGCTTAAAGCATCCTGCTGTCTTAATTACAGACCAATCCTTGCACTTATGAGGATATCACACATATATTTTGCAATGTGAATATCACTATATATATATATATTTTTTTTTTTTTCCCTCTGATTTGTGAGGAAAAGATTCCAGCCAAGTTTAGCTTGCTTCTGGTTAGCCAGGGTCATAATGGTGAGAAAAGGTAGGAAAGGCAGGGGAAAAAAAGTGTTGGCTTCAGCTAAGATGAAGGCTGAGATTGGTGTGATCTGTTTGGCCATGCACTGGTTAAAAGACAGGAGCGCAGAGCCTCCTGGCAAGGCAGTGAACAGATGGACAACTTTGCCCAAACTAGGACTTCTCTCAAAGAGGGAAGTGCTGGAGAATCTGTGATGAGAGATATAAATGAATATTCCAGGAAAGCGGTAAGATTTGGGCTGTATCTTTAGCTGGTGCAAAGTGGAGTTCATGGAGCACTGAACTGAGGGTTGGACCTGTTGAGCTTTCCCTATCTCTCCACCAAATGAAGTGGTGGAGAAAATAAACCAGTGTTGGCCCTCACCAGGTGTGTGACCAGCAAAGTATCTGCAGAGATGAGGGGAGAGCAGAGAGAAGATATTCCATATAGAGAATAGGCAGCAAGACAAACCAGGACGCTACAGAATACTTTGCAAATGTATTCCCAGCCTTAAATAAAACATTTTCTGCTAAAAGAAACATTTCAATAAGATAACCCAAAGCCAGACTGGCTGCAAATCACTGAGGTAACCACAGGGCAGCCTGTTAGAAATGTTGGGGCCACCTTCACCCCTCCTTGGGCAAGGTAAGGTAATTCTTTTTCACTCCTAGAATGGATGTGCAGCTGGCAGCCAGTTTTTGTGCTTCCTCTGCATTCAAGGCATGCAGAAACATTCCCTCCCATGCCATACAGTCTTTTATTGCTCCTGGGCTGCTAAAGGATTATCCTTAATTCAGGTGATTTGCAGAGAATTCCAGTAACAGTCTCTCACTGAGCCCTGTGCAAGAGATAACGATGAAAATGTATTTCAGGCTGGAAAAAAGCTTCCTATCTCTTAGCCAGTCAAAAGTAATTCCACAGCAGCAAGGTACTGTACTCTGAGATGGATTTTAATCTGCCTTACACCAGTTGAAATTAGAGAAACTTCAGGTGGAATCAGTAGAGTTGTGGTAACATAAATCAAATCCTTTCTCAGCTCTGCAGGAAGGGAGAGATTTTTATTTTTTTTTTTCCCAAACAAAGGAGGATTGAAAGGCAGAGTTCTCTTTCCCTACATATCCCTTCCCTGAATGTACTGATGAATTTCAGGTAGAATGAGTTAAGACAGGACTGTGCACAAAGGGGATCAAGTAATGTTGACAAGAAGTAGCTGGTGACAACAGCAGTTAATACCAAGGAGGCTGAGAGAGGATTTAGTGGTTATGGCACTATTACACAGGCTGCTGGAGATAAGGCAGAGGCAGCCAGCAAGGAGGCAGCAGGAACAGAGTCAGCAAAAGACAAAAGGAATGAAAAGAGCAGCTTAGTCATTAGGAGAGCAAAACCACTTAGAGGTGTTTGTGCCCTACACCCATGTGCTTGGCTGTGGTGGCAGCACAAGAGGCTGTGCCATGACAGGACAATGGAGCCCTGCAGGTGGGAAAGGTATTTATTTACCATGTTCTGTACAGCCAGGCAGCTTACATGGCCCCCTCACCAGCATTTTGCCCAGTTTGCCTGGCACTCTCACCACACCAGTGGATCCACTGGTGAAGGATTTGTCTCCTGTCCCCATGGTGGTGCCCACAGGGAGCAGCCCTGTGACTCTGCCACTCTCTTTCTACTCCTGATATCACACAGAGACTTTGTGCTGTAATTTACTCCTCCAGCCTGTGTCAGGAGATTGCTTTTCATAAGGTCAGTGGCATTTTCAAAGAGCAAAGCGACAGATTTTTGCAGGATGCAGCTGCCACATCCTGAGCAGGCGCCCAGATGCCATCGCCAGCCAGGCAACAAGGTGTCAGGAGCATTGATGTACTGACATGGAGCAGGAAAAAAAAAGAATTTCTAAGTGCTTTTGAACTGCTTGGAGCACTCCTTTAGCAAACAGATTCAAAGAACTGGAGACAACAAGCACAAAACTGTGCTGAATAGGGATGAAAGAAGCATGGATTCAATGCTTTCACCCAGCTGAGTGCATCAAGCTGCAGCTCTGTGACAACCCCCAGTCCTGGCACTTGGGAGCTGCAGACAAAAAGCCCTGGCCCTGCTGACCAGCTCACACTCACAGAGGGGACAGGCTGCCAGCCCCAAGCATGTGTTCTGCCCAGAGGATTGATAATTTTCATCTCTCTTTTTAACCACCCAGAGGCCAAGACCTCCCTGGAGTTTGGTATTTATCCACACTAAAGAGTGAAATTTTACTTTTTAACAAGGAAAATCAGGTGGAGGTTGCAAAGCTGTGGCTTTTATCAACAGAACATCTTTTTTCTTATTTGTTTGTTTTCGTGTGAGTATTTAGGGAGTACCACGAAAGAAGTGCTCATCCATGTGTACCCAGCTTCTTTTGCACACAGAACAATTTGGAAGATTTTACCTTGCAAGAACAAATACTCACCTCTTTTAATTGAATAAGAGTATTCTTTACCTTCATTATGAATAACTGTTTTTCAGCATGGAGATTTTCAAATGCACAACAGCAAGAGTAACACTGAAAGAGGTTTAAAAGAGGGGAGAATACCCCAGTTTAGCAGAGTGAGAGATAAACAACCTTCACCTCCTTTTTGTCTCCCTGTTTTTAATGTGTGCCAACTGCCCCAAAACCTGTTCTGGCAGCTGGGGACCAGCAAGCCAAATCTGGGCACGTGGATTTCCACCAAAAACCTTTGATCCTCAGCCCCATCCCTTGTCCTGCTCAGGGTGTAGCCATCGCTGTGGCCATGCAGGTTTTTAGGACTGCGGCCACAGTGACCACAGTGACCCTGGGGCTGTCCCTGCTGGCAGCAAGCTGAACAGCCCCAGCAGAGCTGAGGATGGGGCTCCTGGATGTGGTCATGTAATGGTTTACATTTGGCACGAGTTCCCCTCAGCTCTGAGCAAAGCTGTGCCAGAAGAGCGGTGGGAGCTGCACTGCATTTAAATGAGAGCCTGAAAAGAGCTCCGAGCTGCTCAGATGGCAAAGACATCTGCATCAACATCCTCAGCCCAAGAATATGAAAGGCACAGATCTCCAAGTGCCAGGGCACAGTGTTAAGTTCACCAATGGCATGCAAAAATCAAGACAATACAGTCTTGGCTACTGATCTGTTGACTCTGTTACCAAAAGGAGCCCGAAAGAAAAAAAAACCACCCCAAGAAACCATTCAGCACAGATGACTTCAATGAGACTCGCCCCATCTCCTGCAGCAAGTTCATTTCCCACAGAAAATAATTGACAGAGAATGGCAGTTGCAACCCTTGTGTGTGTGTGAGAGAGAGAGAGACTGTCTCTGTATCTCAAAGCATATTTTTATGAGGGTCTGGAAAGAAGCTGGTCTGGGATAATTGTTGCTGGAGACACTGAAAGGCACTGAAAGCACCAGCAGGCATTTTTGACTAAACCCAAGAAATTCGTAAAATGTAAGACACAGTGTGAAAGGAGGGGGGAAAAAAAAGAGAAGAAAAGAAAAAAGAAAGCCCACTAACCTCCCCCAAACCCAAACTCTGCAGTTGAGAAGCCAAAGGAGCCCTCTGAAGACAGACAGTAAAGTCGACTCCCTGCAACGGAGAGTTCTTGCAATCAGAGAACACACAAGGGAGGATTTTTTTCTTTCCTCATGACCTGGAAAAGAAGTCTTTGATATTCTGGAGGGAATTAGGAAAAGGAAAAAATTGAAAGTGAGTGAACTTCACTAACAGCCTTCTCCCCATCCCTGCCTCTTGGCAAAAGTATATTTTCTGACAGAATGCTCTCCTGTTTGAAAATGCTTTTTGCCTGCTATTAACTGTTTTTCTGGAAGTTTTCTATCTCCTTTCTGAAGGCTTATCTGCCTGATTTATTAATATTTCTTAATGTCTAGAGTTTTACCTTATAAGCAACAACAAAATTAATTGTGTGGCTGGGAAAGGGGCCTGGAAATGTGTGATGCTTGGGAGGGCCAACACAGGCAGAAGATCTGTAGTAATATTTTAAATTTATAATACAATACAATATTTTAAAAGTAACAACTTAAATCAGTAATGCATTTTGCTCAATTGCTTCTGGTAAGTTATTACTTAGCTGGAAAATTCAGGAGTAAGTAACTAACAAGAGTTCTCTTGCCCAAAAGAGAGATACCTCAGCTCTTAGATATTTTTCTCTGCCTCCAGAAGCTACCAAAAAGGAGATATATCCATATCAACAAAACCCTTTGCCTTAGCTCATGAAATATAGGTAGATTTAAAATCTTACCTCTGCAGCACTTAGCAAGTGAGCTTTATATGCAATATGGGGAGCAGAGCAGCCCTTTTCCTATATGGATTAGCAGACAGGAAATTTTCTTCTCTTTTTAATTATTCTTCTCACATATAATTATGTTTGAGGTCCCCTTTCATGCTCTGAGTGGGCAGAAGACACCCTGAGAGTGGGAATGCCACTGTGAGTGGTTCCTCAACAGTGCCCTCCTCACAGCAGCTTTTTGGATAACACATGGAAAAAATTCAAACTGGCATCAGCTGCTAAAGTGGCTACAGCTGCCCGTTAAAAAGTAATTGCTTTTCACTGCCATTAAAAAAAATTCATTTGATTTTTCATCTTTGCTCTACAGTTGAGACTCTTTTATGCACCTGTCAGTATCATGATGCTGCCTGAGGAATGAAATTTCCTCCAAGCATCTGTTTCAGCTGATTGAATATTCTCTTACTGTATAAGATGAGTCCATTGTCTGATGAATGCGTGGGATTTAATTTTTGAACAACATGTCAGGGACTCCTAAGCTTGTGTATGCAAATTCTTTACCTCTATGAAAGAGCCATCATCTTTGCATCTTGATGGATCACTTTCAAGGGACAAGGCAGATGATTAATTTATTACATATATATTTGGTTGAAAATATAAAAGGGTGATTTAACAGAGGGAACAATTAAGAAGATGTGAAAAGTTTACAGAATTAGGACTGCTGGCAATGCAGATTGGGTTTCCTCACAAAGAGCCTTTGTCAGGGACACATTGATATTCTAGGTAAGTCCAGACACTTCTAGGTTTGGTTTTTTTTTTTTTTTTTTTTTTTTTTTTTTTTTTTTGTGGCTTTTTATTCATGGTTTACTTTAGATTATCTTTTCTCCTTTTTTCTTTTTTTTTTTTTTTGGTTGTCTGAGGTTTTACAGTAGCTGCTCTGAGATGTACAAATTACAGAGCTAAACACAAAATGAAGTGGAAATGGGAAATTAGTTTACTGCGCAGTACACTCTGGCTGATGGATGGCTACAGTTCACTTTCAGCTTGCTTTGAAAACAATTCTGCTTTAAAAGTAATCTTTGTGAGCTGACTTTCCTTTTCACTCTCCCAGAAAAGAAAGAACAAAAAACCATAAAAAGGCTTGTTCTTAACTTGAATTGACTCGACATCATTACTTTGAGATAAAACCGGGCTCAGACAAGGCAGTTTGGCACTTTAGCCCAGGTTGCCACTGTAAATTAGAGCCTTTCTGAGGAGACAGCCCCAGGCTGGTGTAAATCAGGAGCAGCAGCCCAGGGGCTGGGAGAGCACCTCTGATCCAGACAAACTCAGGGAATAGCAGAGCACAGCAGGTTACAGTGGCTACAGAGGGGAAAAAACCCAAACACCCCAAATTTTCCAGGAGTTTTCCCACAAATCAACAATGTCCAGTGCTGGTGAGTTTAGCAAACCTGCTTCAAACTGGCGTTTAAATGTGAATGGCTGGGCAGAAGACCTGACATCAAATAGCCCCACCAGGCTCAGATTATTTTGGTTGCAGCCTCTTTGCCTGCCCACCCAGTCCTTTAGTGGCAGAAACTTTGGGTAATATGGTCCTAAAATGGCCAGAGCCAATGCAGCTCCACCCTGGCTGAGGAATCCAAGGATTAATGCACTGCCTAGTGCTGCAGAAAATGTTCTGTATTAATGAAAATCTGCTGCCTGCCCTGCCCTCAGTGAGCCCCTTCACAACTGGATAAGCAATTCTGTCTCTCAGGGCTGTTTGATAAAGCTTTAGACCCATCCTGCATGTCCAAGAGGTGACACAGAATATTAAAAAATACTCTGGCTGCAGTAAAAGCAGCTAAGAACAGTTCCTTGGGGCTCTCCAAAACCAGATTTATTTTATTTCTCTTTAGATCACCACAAGTATCAGCATTCCAACATCAACCTCGTGCATTGTGGAATAATGCAAAAATTTCCTTTTGAGATTTAAGTACTGTGGGCAGGTTATGGATTTGGTTTTTATTAAAACAATAGGGATTTTTCTTGATATGCTGATTCATTCAGGTTTTTTTCTGGTTTCATACAAAAGTGCCAGAGACAATTACAGGCCAGTTGCCTGGAGGACTCAAGGCAGGTTGTGGTTGTTGTGGGGAGTGCAAGGGGCTCTTTAGCCACATGGTGAATAATAAAGATACAATTGGAATAATAGACTGATTTTGGTTGGAAGGGACCTTAAAGAACACCTCATTCCAAACCCCTGATGTGGTCAGGGACACCTCCCTCTAGACCAGCTTATTGCTGAATATCTATTTCCTCTGTTTGATGCTTAAAACAACATTTTTAGGTGGTTGCTTAACAAGCTTACCACGGATAACAGCAGTGACAGCAGCACAAACTCCTACACCAAAAACTTCATACCTGCTCACAGATGTTTATCCAAATCCTTTGCCTTAACCACATGATCCATCTTCCACCTCAAAAAAAATCCCCAATGACCAAGGCTGAAAAGGATGCTCAGGTCCTCACTGCCAAATTGTTTCTCCTAGAAATAAATGCTGCTCTGGGAGGTTACAACCGAGCTCCTGGTAAATGAAACTGGGAAAATCAGGGAATGGCAGCAGATTGTTCCCAACCAGGGGTAGTTTATCACTGGATTTGACAAGGGGACTGCTGGCAGGCAGTGTGTATCCACAGGGGAGGTGAGGTAATGCAAGCAGAAGCATTAAGTTTCCATGGGGTCACGTTTTCATAGCTGATGGCACAAAATGCAATTAGAGAGGGAGAAAAATTAGATTTAGTGACTTCTCATCTATAAACACAGGAGCTGGAGCTGCATTTTAAAGCAGTGCACAGTGAGATGCAAATGACTGAGTGGCTGCTTCATTTGAGAGACCTGCTCCTCAAGTCTTTGGCCAAGATAAGGAATCAAGGGCAGTTATCTCAGTGTGGAGGAGATTGAAGATTAGAGATCTATTTTAAAATATTCATAGAATGCTTGAAGCATTCCATCAATGGATATCAGCAGTCCCTGGATAAGATTTCATTCTGCAATACAGACTCTGATGATTTTATATTCTTATTGAGGACCAGGAAGGGAAGATGGTTCATCCTTTGTACCTCCTTTGTACTCCTCCTCCAACTTCTGTCTGAAATGAATGTTTTTCCTGCAAGGTTATTACATTATCCACATCATTAAGTGATGACTAAACCCAACCTTTTTAATGTCCAGCACCTATGTGGCAACTGACTTTATTCTTCAGTTTTAAAAGGAAATAAATTGTTTTGATTTTATCTTGCTCTATGACTTTGAGAAGCTGGTCTCTCCAAGTTGGTAATCTGCAAAACTGCTCTAACCTCTGTTTGAATTTCTAGGAGCTACAGCAATGATTCTTAACCTGTGTTTGGACTTCTAGCAGCTACAGCAATGATTCTTTCTGACAATGATGAGGAAAATATTTATTTTTGTCTAAACTCATGTTCAAGAAAAGAGTAATTTGCTTATAATGATGCAGTACCTATTTTTAGATAGCTCTATTTTCAAGAGATGTGGCCCTCATCATGTTTAAATAAAAACAAATGTTAAAACATAAATGTCCAAGCCTGTAAATGTTTGTTTGTTCTTTAATGAAACAGAGGGAGAATCTGCCAATCCTTTGTCAATCCTCTGCTTGGCTTCCACTGAGAAATGAGAATATATAAGCTATTTCTCTCAGGGTTTAAGTTATGTCTCAAACAATAGTTGTGAGGTTGTGTTATCTGAAAGGGGAGGGAAAATAATTGCTTCAACCTCAAGTAGAAACCATTACATTGGGGATTTCTAACAGCACTTTAACCACATAAGGGTTAAATGTTTGATTCCAGTGCACTGTCTGTAGGAGCAGGAAATTAAGGAATAGTTTTACAAGGCTATTCATCTTACCTCAAGATAGATAACCAAACCAGAAGCCTGGATCCTACCTGTTTCCAGTGAAAGAGTTACTTAATGAAGTATGACTTAATTAGTTGGTATTTGACGTCTGGCTGTGGGATAAATCCTACCAAAGTGAACATTTTGAAAAGCCAGGCTGAAACCACATCACAAGGAATATTCACATAGACAGGAAGATATGTATAAATCAGACCACTTTTCCTCCTTTGCAGACATCATCACTCACAAATCATCTTTAATGTGTG
This sequence comes from Camarhynchus parvulus, assembly GCF_901933205.1. Classification (NCBI taxonomy): domain Eukaryota; kingdom Metazoa; phylum Chordata; class Aves; order Passeriformes; family Thraupidae; genus Camarhynchus; species Camarhynchus parvulus. The sequence continues at coordinate 3,933,820 of NC_044574.1, read as the reverse complement.
TTATAAAAATAATTAATGGCCCAATTATAACTTATTTTTCCCCACAGTACTTCAAACACCTAATGTGTGTAGGCATGCTCAGAAAGTCCCAGAAAGTGCCTGGGATTTGCATCTGGAGGAGCCTGGAGATCTTTGAAAATCTGCTTCTGAGGGGATTTGAAAATGTTTTTAGCTTTTTTTATATTAACTTTCCTGCTGTTATGTTCATTCCTTACAATAATGAAATGCAGCGTGGTAGAACGAGGGAGAGATTCCCTCCAAATAGGTTTGGAAGCTGCACTGCAGCACCTACAAATTGCTTTTTGACTGGAATGATTCAACAACAGAGACTGGTTAGCTCCAGTCAGAGATGCACAGGTCTGGTTTGTTAAAGGCTGGCTTTGCCAAACAAACCAACATCTTGTAATGTTGCAAGGAAGCTGAAGCTTGGACTTCTTATTCAACAAGAAGAGGCTGCTGGTAAATCCCATAGCATTGCTTTTGTCTTTAAATAAACTATGGTGTGAATTCAACATAAAAGCAGACATGGAGCATGTTGTCAGATATTTTGGCTTGGGTTCTGATCAACAGTGTTTACTCAAGTGAAACGTGGTGATAAATGCTCTGAATCAGAAGCACGTTGTGATGTGCTGCAAAATCCTCAGTGTTAAATTGGCTTTTTCCCCTCTCGACTGAAACTCTTTCATTGTTTGAACAGAGACAACAAAAAACAATTTCTTCAAGGAACCTTGTAAGTCAAACTCTGCATGTACCAAAGCCTATTCAATGAGTCTTAAGCTTCTATAACATAAATTGCAAAAAGCAAATTATTTAAAGAAGATTCAAATTGAAAACCCCGAGTTTAATTTTGGCTTTTTGGGGTTTTTTACTTATGTCTCCAATATACTTTTATCCTTATTATTTTATTTATAGCTTTTTCTAATTTCATTTATGCAAGTGAGAATTGGGAATGCCAGCACAATCACAGAGAAGTGTGAAGGAAGGAAGCCTTTGCATAGGACTTGTTTAGTTTTGTTTTGATAGTTGCTGTGAATATTTAGAAGACTCATTTCAGCACTGCTGCATTTCATTGTTTGGGCCTCTGGACAAACCAACCTTCCTTTCTGCCCCCTGTCCTTTGTGGCATTCAGACTCTCTGAAAAATCCCTTCACCCCAGGATTTTTCTCCTGGGAAGCTGAGAAGCCTCAGAGGAAAAGGAAAACAATTCTTATCTCATTTGCTTCTCCTGTGTTGTGCTCATGTGCAATGCGTTTGGAGATTGTTTATCCAGAAGTGATTGTTTCTTTGGATTCTGGTGTTAGTGGTTTTGACTCTTTGGCCAATCAGGGCCAAGTTGTGTCGGGACTATGGAGAGAGTCAGGAGTTTTCATTATTATCTTTTTAGCCTTCTGTCTGTATCCTTTCTGTATTTTTTAGTATAGTTTAGTATTCTTTAATATAATATATTATTATAAAATATTAAATGAGCCTTCTAAGAACATGGAGTCAGATGCATCATTCCTGCCTTCATTGGGGCTTCCCTGCAAATACAATAGTCCTTTCCTCCTGCTTCCCTTCCTCCCCCTTCAGTCCCTTTAAATCCTGTAAATGCATAAGAAACAAACACTTCTCCTGGGAAAGAAGAAGAAACACAAATCGTACAGGACACACTTTCCCAAGCAGGCACAGCCTCCCAATCAGCCCAGGATCCAAGGAAAGATGAGCCCCTCTGAAAAAATTCCTTCACCCAGGATTTTTCTCCTGGGAAGCTGAGAAGCCTCAGAGAAAAGGAAAACAATTCTTATCTCATTTGCTTCTCCTGTGTTGTGCTCACATGTGGAATGTGTTTGGAGATTGTTTACCCACAGGTGATTGTTTCATTGGATTCTGCTGTGAGTTGTTTTCACTCATTGGCCAATCAGGGCCAAGCTGGGTCAGGACTCTGGGAAGAGTAGTGAGTTTTCATTATTATCTTTTTAGCCTTCAGTAAGTATCCTTTCTGTATTCTTTCATATAGTTTAGTATTCTTTAATATAATGTAGTATTATAAAGTAATAAATTAGCCTTCTGAGAACATGGAATCAGATGCATCATTCCTGCCTTCATCAGGGCATTCCCTGCAAATACAATAGTCCTTTCCTCCTACTTCCCCTCCTCCCACTTCCATCTCTTTAAATCCTGTAAATGCATAAGAAACAAACGCTTCTCCCAGAAAAGCCGCAGAAACACAAATCCTGCTGTACATGCTTCCCCAAGCAGGCACAGCCTTCCCAATCAACCCAGGAGCCAAGGAAAGATGAGCCCCTGGTGAAAGCACCCAGGGAGGCTCTGGGGCCACTGCTCTGTTCTGTGAGCAGCAAACCACAAATTCAGAAGCGCTCCATTCCTCCTGTGACATTTACGACCAGATTTTTCCAGCTTAGTTCACTGCCTCGTGCCCAATGTCCCGAGGAAAATCAAAGGCTTTGAAGCCACTTTCCTTGATGATTTTCACTCCAGTCCATATGTTAGAGATCCCTGCAGGCCCCAAGCCTGCCCAAAGGATGCATCAGGATGAAGACAAAACCTTGACAAGGGGAGTTTGGGCTTTTTTCCTACATGGAAAACCTTGTCTTGAACCTCAATTTTCCATCACACAGATGGAGAATTATTTTTCCTCTATTTTTTGTACACCCTGTTTGCTTAAACTCCTTCAGGATGGTCTTTGGTGAAGCACAATAGGACCTTAATCCTGGTAAAGTTCATGGATTCTTCAATAATTCAGATAGTGCAGAATCACCTCAGTTCCCACAAATGAGTATAGTGCATATAATGCATTGATTTTTCCCCACTTAGTGAGCTTCCCCTTTCTTTTCTCCTTTTTCCTCTGATCTTTTTGATAGATAAAGAAGATACAGATTTATGAGGTCAGAGGCCTAACAGAGAAAGAGCAATTTAACTGTGCAGCAGCGAAAAAAGAAATCTGAGCAAAAAAAAAATATCAATCTGCAAAGGAAGAAAATCCAAAAGATAAATAAGAAGCTGAAGAAAGACCATATTTGAAAGAATATTCCCCTTTAAAGGAGATGAAAGATGAAAGGCAAATGATCTTTAACATCAAAAAGCACTACCCAAATAGAAGTCCAAGATGATTTTGTTCTAAAGTAGTAAAAGGGAGAAACAATTAGGCTTAATATGAAAGATGGAGAGGGAGATTGAGGGAATTTTAACTCATCAGAAAGCTAAGAAACAGAAATGTAAAGTAAGTGAGAACTAACAGGAAAGGAAGAGCATTTTTAGGCTCAGAAGGCCACACAGCAGAATGTTATTTTCAAGACACATTTCTAGTTCCTTGAAGCTTGATGGGAATACCTGGTATGGAAGTTTCAGGTGTTTTTTGACAGATCTGCTCTGTGATTTTAACTGGCAGCTGTCTTTCCCATCAATGCTTTGTCCTCACTTTCCCCCTCCATTCATTACCAAAATGATGAAACCTTGTGGTCCATTCCTGACCAAGGAAATCCAGACAGCAGCATCTGTGCAGGAAATGCATTTTCACAGCAGAGCTCATTTTAGTGGTGACCCCACACAAGCAGCTGCTTGGCAATAGATTAAAATCCATTTAAAAATGCCAGCTTGAAAGAGCGGCTGAAGGAAAGCTGGGCACACACTCCTGAAATATAGGCCAGGGGTGGCTGGGTGCATTTTTTTTCTTTGAATTTAAAATGAGGAATCCAACTCAGTGACCTTCCCAGCTAAACTTGTGTGTGACAGAATGCATAGAGACCTAGAGATAAAATAAATGCATTGCAGCCCCCATCTCCACATAGAAAAATATAGAATTATATAATTCAAAACAATTTTCAAGGCAATTTTCTATCTCTGCTATCATTCACAGTAGGAGTAAATGTCCCAGCAGTGGGTAAATCATAATCCTTAGCAATCTTTGGCAAAAAATATAAAGTAAGAACAAAAAACTCCCATTTTCTTTTGTAAACTGTTTGCCAAAGACCTTGATTTATTATCATGTAGGCATGGAAAGTGAAGACCTGCCTGTAACCTGTGAAGTGTAGAAAATGAATGTTAAAGAATGCATGATGGGACCCAGTTAGGATAAAATATTAATAATATGAGTAGGGCTGTGGATATTGCAAGCCTGCTGCCATCTAATTAGAGTACATTGTCTCCTAGCAGAGTTATAATACAAAAGGTTCTCCTGCATATTCCCAAATTCTTGGCTTCCCACATACCCAAAGTGCCTGTGAAAATTCAGCATGTATTGTTTTTTTGACCTAAAAAAAAAAAAGTCCTTTATTTTTTGTATTTTTTGTTCCATGGTGAAGGTGAGCTCTCACAGGAATTCAAAATACAACTTTCAGAGTTCCTTTTTTTTGTTGCTCTGCTGCATAAGGTGATTGAAAATAAGTGTTGAAAACAGTGTTGCTTAGAATTTTTTAGAGTTGGTGTCTTTCTAAGCATCCTGAAAGGCAGAACCTCTGGACATGTTAAGACCTGAGTTTCTAGCAAATATGTCCCTGGACTTCTGTCTTCCAGGATGCTCTAAATATTTGGAATTTGGGCAGATGTCTTGGCAGGTTCAAAACCATCTCAAGTTCCACTTGACTCACACAAGCACTCCTCTCATGGTTATCTATTATAACAATTTTAGATCTTTCAGGAAGAAATCCTTCCCTGTGAGGGTGGTAAGGCCCTGGCACAGGGTGCCCAGAGAAGCTGTGGCTGCCCCTGGATCTCTGGAGGTGTCCAAGGCCAGGCTGGACAGGGCTTGGAACAGCCTGGGATAGTGGAAGGTGTTCCTGCCCATGGCAGGAGTTGAGCAAGATGAGCTGCCACCTGAAGATGCCCATTTCTCAGAACAGGACTGTACAGGTGAGAAGACTTTTTTCTGATCTTTTCAATGAGATAAAAATTTGGAGAGGATCTTGGGTGTTCTGCAGGGTAAAGAACTGAAAGTTGTGCACTAACCCCCAGGTATGGGACTGTGTCTGAAGAGAACTTGTGAAAAGAGAAGGGTCTCAGCACTTGAAGTCAAAGCTTGGAGGTGCAGAAGAAGGGATTACAAGCGACCTCACTCCTGATCAGAAGTCACAGCTGTACCAATTACCAGAGAACAGCCTTGCCCATAATGGGTCACAGCTGTGACTAATAAAGTGTGATAAAAGGGGTGGGTTGGGCAGTCAGGGAGAGCCTGGAGGGTGAGGACCTAGAGGAGCCCTGAGGAAGAAGGAATGATCCAGAGAGACACAAAGAAGAACAAAACAAGGAAGAGAGTTGCTGTGAGATCTGCTGTGAGATCAGTCTGAATCTGATGGATTTGGAGCCTGCAGTTCACAATTGAGCCAGGTGAAAGCCCGTGGTCAGAGGCAGCAAGGAAATACTTGCAGTTATATTCCAGCAGGAAATAGCCAGCAGTCAGTCTGTCAGAGAAGCCAACAGTAAGAACTTGCTGTAGTCAGAGTCAGGATGGCTGAACTGTAAAGAAGAATAAACCAGGACCCTTTGAGAGCCTGTCTCAGCTCATTTCTACCCCTAACAAAGGATCTGCTGCAACACCCGAGACCAAGCTAGGAAATCTGAAGGCAACCAATAAAGAAGGAATAATCTACCTATTGTGTAGATTATCTGGGCTACAACACAAGAGAAAAAGAGAGCAAAGGCCACCCCGTACCTACAAACTGGAGAGGTAATGAACACTCCCTTACCTGGATCTAGTGGTTTACAGGCACAAGAGTAATTGTTGATATAGTCCAACTTGAACCGGGAATTGATGGTGATACCTTAGATTTTAAGTTTTTCTGTTCTGCTTTGGTGTGCAGCTTTTAGATTTATATTAAGTGTCATTAAGATCTTTTCACAGAGGGGTGAAGACAAAACAATCCTGTTCCAGCTGGAGACTCCGGGACAAGCTCTTCAAACTTCAGGCCCAAAGCATGAACAGCATGAAAAGAGGAAGGTGGGCAAGCAAGCAAGGAGGATGAAACTTCATAATTTGAAGCTATTAATTGGACAGTTAACTCCTATATGCAAATGGACTAAAATTTATAAATGTGGGATCTTGTGGCCAAGCCCTCTTTTATTTCCACCTTGGAGCCATCTGGGCAGAGCCGTGACTGTGGCTCTGGTACTGCCAGGGTGTGGCCTTTGAAAGCACTTCAATAAATATCCACTTTATTGCTCTTAACTCCCTCCAACCTCTATTCCAGCTCCTTAAGGCGTCAATGGGATAATGACCTGCCAACTTGATCATTTTCTTGAGAGCATCATAAGTGAAGATGGAGCTGATTAGGGAGGAAAATCCTTCTTTGGTGAAGCAGGTGAAGTACTTGACCAGGTAGCTGGCATTGGTGGCCACAAGAACGAGACACTGGAGGGCTGACCAGAGGCCAATCCAAAGGTGAGCTGCAGGTATTCAAAATCACTGTCCCTGCAACAAAAGCTCACACTTTTGATACTGACAATTGGTGTTTAAAAGCCATGGACAAGTCTCGAAGATACAGCAAAGCTGGCCGATAAATAACGCCTTTAAACTGGACATTTAATTTCTTGCCCTGCAGTTGCATTTGGGTTACATTTGCAAGTTCTCCTCAGAGATTTTTCTCCTTTCCTCAATGCCACATTTACCATGCCTTGGTTTCACCTGCTGGTATCAAGTGTCAGCTCCTCAGCAGTGTGATCCTACACAGGGCACTGTGGGACCCAGGATGAGGCATGCTTTATCACTGTAAAATCATAATTACTGCAGTAAAAGCTTCCTGCACATCTGTCAGTGCAGACCTTGCATCAGAATTTTTTTCAGAAGGTCATTTTCCTGTCTTCACCTCACCTGAGTATTTCACACAGGGCTGTCTTCTCCTCCCAAGGTACGGCAGGCAATGTTTCAGGCCTTGCCAGATGGCCACCTCAGGACTGGGAATACTTAGGTGATAGTTTCTCAGTTAATTCCATGTTTCTGTTGAGTGTTTCCAACCACCCCTGTCAGAGAATTGCTTTCTCCCTCTTTAATAGGAGCATTCAATTAATTTAAAACAAGGAACTAGACTGCAGCTTCACTACAAAGTCTGAGTGTATGTAATAATAAATCACAAGCATATTTTGGTTTGCATCTTCCATCTCAGGATGCAAAGAGCTTCACAAGAAATCTTGTGTTTGAAGCAATGCTCATGAAAGTGTTAACTTGAAAAAGCATCTCTAAAAAAGAAACTGCTGGGGATTTGCCTATGATGAATGTAGGGCAAGATCAGCCATTGAGATTTCACAGTATTTCTCCCATGATCTATTAAATGTGGTTGTCATGTCCCATCTGACACAATCTCATTTCCAACTGACTTTGTTGGGGATAGTCAGGGCTTCTCATGGAATTGAAGACAGACTCAGCCCCTGGCACTGACTGCACCTTCCAGGAAAGCACCAGGCTTTGACTGAAGACCTGACATGAATCACAGCCTACTCTCACCAGTGCAGAATTGTGTCAGATGAATGAACAAGAACTTCCTGTTAAGAAACTCAGATTATTAGGCTAAAATTGTTTTGGTAAGAAATAAAACAAAATACTTGCAGGTGATCAGCTGAGGTGTGTGAGACAAAGCACTCCAAATGCAGATCTTGTCCAAAGTGTCCCAAAACCTTTTGCACTTACAGGAAAACACCCAAATATCAGGATTTCAGTTTGTTTTCTCATGGTCAGGGACTCTCTGATTCCTATGGTGACAAGTAACAGCTCAGCTCACTTGTTATCCTCGCTATCCATAGGAACACTTTATAGCAAAAAGTGTGGCTTTGCTCATTAGCATCCCAGTCATGAGAGTCATCCTTATCCTCTTTGTCATCCTAATAAGGGTGTTTGAACAGGTGTCTTCTCCAGAAGGACATGACAAATCTCCATCCCTTACAGATACAAAATTCATTAGACATTTATTTTTCTTTCAGTAATCCATTTACTTTTTGTCACAGGCCAGCAGTTTTTAATTCTTGGTTTCCTACAGCTCTTTATCTTCTCTCAGACTGGAGAGGAGTACATGCCTGTCTGATCCAGCAGAAGCTGCTCTCTCCAGTGAACTGGAAGAAATATGGCTAAATCAGAATTCAGCTGAAAAATAGGACTTCCTCTAGCTACTGCAACACTGATTTTTCTTGTATTGTTGGGAAGACCCAAGATGCTGTTTTGTTTTGGTGCTGCATTGTTTTGTATAAGATGAACCAGACAACTGTTTCTTTGCTACCTCTGCTCAGAAGTGTCTTACATCTTCCTACAAGGTGACAAATTAACTCACAATTGACAAAAATTGTGAATTTTCAAAGACATAAACTGCTCCAGGTGATGGCCCATTTTTGGCAGAAATCCTTCTTTTTTCTTGACTCTAGGTGATGAAGTTCCTGATATTGTCACTTAAGTAAATGCCCATGGGCAAATAGTTGTTGGGGAACACTTTTTGCCTACTTTGGGCTATTTTAGCTGTTTATGTGACGTGTGGTCCAGAAGACCAAAAATCAGAGCCCAGGTTCCCATATGTACAGACCATGGGGTAGGGATTGGGCAATCATTCAGTCTGTAGGGCTGAGTTACTGATGATGAAGAACAACCAAAGCACTTTGAACGACACAGCAGTGGGTGCAGGAGCCAATCTGAAGTACCTGATCTCACTGCCCAGCCCTGCTTCCTTCCAAGACACTGTTCCTCCCCAAAAAGCAGATTTTGGAGTAAAGTTGAGTGTGGGAAGAAGGGAGGGTTGGAGAGAAGATGTTTTAAGATTTGGCTTTCTGTCTTATTATCCCCACTCTGATCTGATTGGCAAGAAATCAAACCTCTTTCCCCAGTCAGATTTTCTCTCCCCTGTCCAGCCGAGGGGGAAAGTGACACAGTGGCTTTGGTGAGCACCTGACATCCAACCAGGGTCAACCTGTCACAGACAAAACACTGGAAAAAGAAAACTCAGGCTCCAGATTCACTCATGAGTCTTTTCCCTTCCCCACAGTCTCCTTGGCTATCCTGTGTGTGTTTATCCACTTGACCCCAGGATTTTGGTTTTTAATTTCCTTTTTCAAAATTTGTGATTTTATTTAAGAGTATGATAAAAATTAGCCTCTTTCCAGTGTTACCAAGATGGAAGAAGTTACAGCTCAAGCACATAGTTTATGATGGGGAAAAAAAAAAAAAAAAAAAAAAAAAAAAAAAAAAGCTGACCTTGCTAAACCACGTGGGAGAAACAGGCTTTAATAAGGGCATAGACCCAAGCCTGCCAATTGCCTGCTTGAATTTCTCTGTGTCAGCAAAGCACATTTGTGTTGAACTTTCTCAATTGCCTTGAGTTCAGCCCAGGATTAGCCTTTACACTAATCTTCAAAATTGGGAATGACCTTAACATTTCCTGCAAGGTGATCTCAGACACAAATACAGGAATCATTTGAATGTCATAAATTACCTCCACTCTCCTCTGTGTGTGTGTGTGTGCATGTATAAGTGAATAAACAAGTCCTCATGTTTTGTCCTTCTAAAGAGCCTGTGGAAGGTTTTTTCAGTCCTAGGTTGACAAATAGAGTGTTGAATTTCCTAGAGATGCAACCAAATTTTACCTGCTTCTAAATCCCCCTCCTCCTTTTCAGCTTCCTCTCCCTCACTTCATGTTGTCTCTGACTGAATAACACATTTCTGTCCTCTGCATCCAATTATGTGTATGATGAATTTTGAAGCAGGAGAATATAAAATATATGAACACTGAGCAAAGAATTCAGTAAGGTTTTCCTTGTCCTAAAGTAAACCAACCAGTTTGTTACTGCATATCTCATCCAAGCTTTGACTTCACATGAACAAACAAACAAACTGCTTCCCAAAAGTGGGAATCTTTTAATACACAAAAACCTCAATAAAAATTATGACCCTTATCCTCACCCTTTCAGATCTAGCACTACCAGGCCTCCCATGCCAGGGCTCTGCAAAAATTTTATTATTAAATTATAAACACAACACATTCCTAGCCATTCCTAGTTCTAGAGCAGTTCCCAAAGTGGAAGGAATAGATCTGATAAGTCAAATAGCCTGACAATCAGTCTCAAATTCCCCTGTGTATATAAAATTATGCTTAATTTCTACTTCTGCCAGAAAGCATTTAATCATGTGCTTAACTCTGAGTCCCATCAAAGGCAATTACTGTCAGGAGGAGACAATTTGGTATTTTTGTATTCAGCCCATCTACAGATTCAATATTGAGGTAAGTGCTTGCTTAACATTTTCAGGAGCACTCAAATACCAACAAATCCTGGATTCAAATATATTTGATGGACACAGATTTGGTTTTCTGAGTTACAAGCTAGTTAGACAAAACAGTCTGTGTGAACTTGTATTACAATATGTTCAATATATTTTAAGGTCTTCATAGGTAACTGCAATAATTTATAAAATGTCAGCTTAGTCAAAGCAAGCCTCAAGTCAGCTGTGGGCAACAACCTATAATGACTATGATGGAATAAATGACTTTGAAGCTAAGACTATCAATATGCAATTATAAAATGTAGTTTTTAAACTACACCAAAATAACCTATTCAAGCTTAATTGCAAAGAAAATATTGTAACAGTTGTTTCTCATGGTGAAAAAAATTACAAACCACTGATAGTCCAAAGAGAACTACAAGAAAATTAGGAGTGAATCATGAGCTGGATTCGTCCTGGCTGCGTGTTGATGTCAATGTCTTTCCAAGGAAAGTTTCTTACATGGAATTGCATATGCTTGATCCTCCTGCCATACCCAACACATTTACATGTTCAGAGATGGGCTGGGAAAGGGTCTGGAGTACAAGTCTGGTGAGAAGCAGCTTGTCACAGACATTTCTTTTATGAAAAATCCTCTCTTAGGATTTTCCTGCTGAAGCTGAGAAGTTCAGCAACCAGACATAAACAATAGGTTATCTGCTTCTGTGGAATGCAACAGGTCAGTTCTGGATTGGCCCAGATTGAGTGTTTGGAGATAATAGCCAATCCAGAACTGAGCTCTCTCGGACACAGTCCGAGAGAGCAAGGTTTGTTGATCATTCTTTACTTTCTATTCTTAGGTAGCTAGCAGCTTCTGGAGACTCTCCCTTTCTTTTTCTTTTTAGTATAGTTATAATAGATGTATATATCATAACATAATAAATCAAGCCTTCTGATCATGGAGCCCATCTCGTCTCTTCCTTCACCCCGAAAGCCTTGTGTCCAACCGACGACAGCAGCTGAGGGAGCTCAGCCTGGAGAAAGAGTGGATGAAGGGAGATATTATCAATTTCTACAATTCCTTCACAGGAACAAGTGGGGGTCATGCTCTGATGCCAGGCAACAAGGGACAGGACAAGGGGAAATGGCCTCAAGTTGTGCCAGAAAAAGGTTTAGACTGGATATTGGGGACAATTTCTTCATCCAAAGGTCGTCCATCCGTGGCACAGGTTGTCCAAGGCAGTGGTGGTGTCCCCATCCCTGAAGGAATTTAAGAGCTCTGTAGATGTGGCACTTGGGGACACAGGTTAGTGGTGGCAGTGCTGGGGGAATGGTTGGGCTTGATCATAAAGGTATTTTTCAATATAAATTATTCTATTCTTCTAATTCCTTACTATTTGTCTTAGCACCATGAAGCTGCAGTGCCAGAAGAGGCTTATCCTGTGTTGGGTACTGTGGAAACACACATTGAAAAGGAAGATCTTCCCTGAAGAATTTAAATGTAAAAGGAGACAAAAAACAAATGAACACAATTACCCTGGGAAATAGAGGAAAAGAAAGGGATAGAACTGTTCAGTATCACAGGACACAGCCTCAGGAGGAGTTTTGAATTTTCAGAGAACAGAAACACATCTGGGAACACATGTACCTGTCACCGTTACATTTGCCCTGACAGCATCGTGCCTTCCTGTCTGTCTAAAGGGTAGGAAAACATAACCTGTGGAGCATCCCTATTCCTCTTTTCCAGCTGCTCATGGAGCTTAGGTTTTTAGCTTAAACGAGATGCTGGGCATGTCTAAACACACCTAAGACAGCTAAAGCTAGGAAAGGTGAGTCCCAAGTGATGGGAATTTGAATGAGAGTTTTGCCTCAAAGTCAAGTAGAAAAGGCTGGTGTTTTGCTTGTTTTTATTTTAAGGTATGCTAAGAAAACTTTTCCCTGCCCTCAACCATGATCCCTTGCCTGAAGGATGACACAGGCTGTCTGAATTTGTGGATGAGCACAAGAATGGCTAAAGAGAATGAAGATAGCCCAGAGGGATCACAGGGAAGGATTATAAACTCAGTTCTGACCTTGCTGAGCTTGAATTGGTACATAATCACACAGAAGATGATGTGAGTTTGCCTGGAGGGAGACTGGAGTAGAGAGATCAATCTCTGAGCTTCCTGCTTAGAAAGGATGAACATTTTTCCTGAGATTTACCTACAGGTGATTGACAGATCAAGATCAAAAAGGACCAACGTAAATGGCCTTATAAAATACAGAAAATGTTTACCAGATGGGAGGAGGAGATAGGGTGGAAACAAGAGTCTGAATTCATTATCTGATTCTGGGCTTGTTTGATGACACCATGGCTACAGCTAAACTGACTCTGGTGTAATCTCTTTTTGTCATTGCAGAGGAGTTCACAGGTGCTCTAATGCAGCTTCCAGCAGGCAGATATTGGGAAGTCTTCCTGGAAATCCAGGTGGTTTCCAAATGTTATTATCCTTGCTCTTTGAAAGCAGAAGGTACTCAGATTAAGAACATATTAATCTGTTGAGTGGAGCGTTTGCTTTCATTCTTGGAGGCTGTCTCCCTACTGCAAAATTAAAAGAGGAGGGGAAAAAAATCCTGCAGACCTGAACTGCCTTTTTGAGGTTTGACATGAGGTCATCTAAGGGTATTTTGGAACACAAAGCCTGCTGAGGCAGCTTTGGAGATGTGTGCAAAGTGGAAAGAAAGTTCACACGTTCCCCACACAATGTCCCAAGAGCAGCCCCATTCCCAGACCACTCATAAACAACCAGTAATGCTGAAAGAGCACCATGGAACATGTCAGTGATTAAACAGCTTGGGCAGCCATGGATTAGCACTTTAACCAAATTCCCTGCTGCATTTCATGTCAAACAGCTCAAGAAGCTGGAGGAGCACTCCCTGGCATTGGTCTGCTCTTATCATTTATTCCCTGAGGAACAAGGAGAGCAAAATCCTCTCACAGAGAAAACTTAAAAGAAAAAAAAAATCAACAACCCTGAATTTGTGTGAATCAAATTCTTCAGTGAGAGTCACATCTTTCTTCTAACCTATGTCACCCACTTAAATGCATTTAAGTGAGAGGATTATATTAAGACTTAAGTGATCTTAGGTTTTCTCTATACTTAAAAGAAGAAAGCAAAAGAAATAAATTATTTAGAAAGTTTAAATTCACCCTTCAAGAATTATTTTTTTCTATCCCATATTTGTTCAGTATTTAGTCAACATGTAGTACAATATATAATTACTAAATAATTGTATTTCTGCCTATTCCACCAGTGATTATGGTTCTCCAGTTATTAATCAACAACAGTTATAAAATAAACTCTGAAATTGGGACAAAAAACTACCAACCCATGAGGCAAAGCTTCCTGTCAGAAATAGGTTTTCACATTCTCAACCACTGCTAACTTAAGAACAAGCAAACTATAGCAACTATCTTTGCTATATGGGAGGTGTTAGATAAATGCTTGAAAAGGGAAAAAACATCCAATGCAGAGAAAAAAAAAAGATCATTTAGCTCTACATCATGGGACAGGGATGAAAACTTAAATAAAGGCAATAACAGCACAAGTAATGCATTTAAAATAAATGATAAAACAATATTAGCAGAAGTTGTTTGCAGAGAAGTTGGATTTTACTTTTGAAAACTTTAAAAAGGGGAAAATGAAACCCCAGCAAATACAGAGAACAAAGAGGAGCACAAATGAATGAGGAAAAGGTTCTACCTGGTCAGGTGGTCCCACTGCTGCTTTCCTCTTGAGGGAGCCACTGGCACTGTAGGCAGGAGGAGGTGATTTGTATTCCAGGTGATTTGTATGCAGAGGTGAAGGCATCTTCTCCACCTGGCAGCAAGAGCAGTGTCTCTCCTACTTCTCAAAAGTAGATTAGAACAGCAGCATCCCAGTTTCCACTGGGCCAGCTGCAAGCTGGAGTTTTTGCAGTTTACAGGCACAGAACCCAGCCCTGAGCTGCTCCCAGCCCTGCAGGAGCTGCAGCCTCCTCACCATCCCTTTTTGTACTTACACCTCATCAGGAGACGCAGCTGTGGCCCCACTTGTGTCCATCCCAGGGGTGATGGAAGGAGCTGGGAATCTGTGCCAGGTGCAGCTCCTTGCTCCCGATGAGCTGGGCAGTGTTAATCACTGGCTGATTAATTAATGCCTGGAGGTATTTACCCAACACCACCTCCAGGAAGGTCAGGGTTAGTAACAGATCTGTCACCTTGCAGCTCCTGTAAAAGCCTCTCAGTGGCATCTTTCATATTTTTAGTATGGTTTTTTAATATTCCCAGTCTTATCAGTCTAGGAATGCTTGATCTATGGATTTTTATTTGTGTGTACTTAGAAATAAACATCCACAAACACACACCCATGTATGCAGGAGAGAGAGGCATTGGGCACTTTAGGTTACTGGAAATTTGGTTTGCTGCCATAAATCCCATCCTTTTCCATGTGGTCTCATTTCCTGGCTTGTTTTATCAGTACAGAGCAATCACAGGGAATAGAATAGAATAGAATAGAATAGAATAGAATAGAATAGAATAGAATAGAATAGAATAGAATAGAATAGAATAGAATATCCTGGGATGAAAGGGACCCACAAGGACCAGCAATCCAGCTCCTGGCCCTGCACAGGACACCCCAGTGGTCCCACCCTGTGTCTATCCAAGCATTTCCTGAGGTCTGTCTCTCTGGGGAGCCTGTTCCCAACCACCCTCTGGGGGAAGAACCTTTTCCTAATATCCATCCTAAATGTCCTTTTTGTGCCATTTCCCTGAGTCCTGTCACTGTTCACAGAGAGCAGAGATTGGTGCTGTCCCTCATGAGGATGTTGAAGACCACAATGAGTCTCCCCTCAGTTTCCTCTTCTCCAGGTTGAACAAACCTTAAGCCACTCATCCTATGGCTTCTCCTCTAGACCCTTCACCATTTTTGTGGCGTTCCTTTGGGTGTTATGCTTTATATCCTTAATCCTGATATATCCTTAATGCTTATATTTCCTTATGACATGTCTCAGGAAAATGGACTGGCCAAAATCCCAAAATCTAGATGATGATCAAAATCTGCCTGGTTTCTAACAGCATCAGCATCCTGAGCTATGTCCCTACATGATATTGCATAAAATATCAATGTTTCTGACAAATCTGGTAGTGCCAGTTGGAAGATGAAGGCAGGAACATGAGGTTGGGGGTGAAGGAGAGACAGTGGCTGCAGTAGCTCTGGTTTGGCTGAGCTAAAGCCCCATGGCACTCACATTCTCTGACAAAATCCCTTCACCCAGGATTTTTCTCCTGGGAAGCTGAGGAGCCTCAGAGAAAAGGAAAACAATTCTTATCTCATTTGCTTCTCCTGTGTTGTGCTCATGTGGAATGTGTTTGGAGATTGTTTACCCACAGGTGATTGTTTCATTGGATTCAGCTGTGAGTTGTTTTCACTCTTTGGTCAATCAGGGCCAAGCTGGGTTGGGACTGTGGAGAGAGCCACGAGTTTTCATTATTATCTTTTTAGCATCCAGTAAGTGTCTTTTCTGTATTCTTTAGTATTCTTCAGTATAGTATAGTATTCTTTAATATAGTATAGATTTATAAATTAATAAATTAGCCTTCTGAGATCATGGAGTCAGATTCATCATTCCTGCCTGCCACGGGGGTCCCTGCAAATACAATAGGGCTGCACCCCTGGAGTGTACTTAGGGTTGTACAGTGATTTACAGGCATCCTCATGCACACACACATGGCCAAGAGCACATGTGGAAATAAATGTGGCAGAAAACCTTGGACAGACAGAAAAAGTACTCTTAATAAAATCTTCAGGGAATGGCGGTACCTTGTCTGTCTGTAAAGTTTCTAGCACAGAATGGCAGCCAAAGGAAAAAAAAATTAAAAGATTAGCAGGCCTCTGGAACAGAGGAGGTTGGCAAGGGAAATGTTCCCAATGTGAAAAATTTCACATGTGGAAATGAGGTGTGAGCCCTGCCATCAATTTGAACCGTGGCTGATGGAACACAGCGAACGTGCTGGGGTGAAGGCAGCACAGACAGCAGCAGATGATTCACAGCCACATGGTTCTCATCCTATTAAATGGAAATGAGGCATCCACAGCCCAGGCTGCAGCTCAGGGGAGGATTGTGGCTGTGGCCATGAAATAGCAACGGGTGAGGGATTTTCCAATTATTCAAACAACAGTGAGTGAGAAGGGCTGCCCTCCAGCTCAGGGATGCCATGAGTGCTGTGGCCACAGTCACACTTCCAGGGGAGTTATTTACAAAGTTTTATAAGCTCCCTCACTTCAGCACGCATTTAACCCATAACTTTAGGGCTATGGCATATAGGGACTCATCTAGATCCATGAAAATCTCTCCCCTTCCCAGGAAAAAGTTGTATCATACTGGAAACCCACACTGCATCTTCTGGTTGAGGTCCAGTCTTCCAGAACCAGTAAAAAGGTCATCAATATCAAGGGAAGTGCTTTTAGTCTTCCATCATCTTTGGATCAGGCTCTTAATGAAACCATCTGTTCCAATGCATCTTCATGTGGTGGTGTTTGAGGGTCCCCAGGACGAGGGAAGAGATGAGAATCTTGACTCCATGTTTCAGAAGGCTGATTTATTATTTTATTATATTAAAAGAAAATCATACACTAAAACTGTACTAAAGAAAGAGAAAGGAGATATCAGAAGCTAGAAAGGAATGAATAATAAAATCTTGTGACTGACCAGAGAGTCCGACACAGCTGGACAGGGATTGGTAATTAATTAAAAACAATTCACATGGAACCAGTCAAAGATGCACCTGTTGGTAAGCAACCTTGAGACCACATTCCAAGCAAACAGATAATTATTGTTTGCATTTCTTTTCTGAGGCTTCTCAGGAGAAAAATCCTGGTGGAAGGATTTTCATAAAATATGTCAGTGACATCTTCACAATGGGAAAAACAGCTCCAGAGGAAGTTTGAAACCATTGCTTTTCTTTGCTTTTTGTTTTTCATCCTTCACCATCTGCCCTCCCTTCTTCAAGTGAGAAATAAGAAGTTTTTAGGTGCCACAGAAAGAGATGACAGGTAAGGCACAGCCCAGAAGGTGTGGAAGCTGTGGACATGGATCACCCCCTGTTCCTACCAGCATGAGTAAATCTGTGATGGCATTGGAGCAATGAGTGGGACCTGAAGTTATTCCTGAGGTGATAATTTCTCAACAGGAGTGCGGGTACAAACACACCAAAGTAAATGCAGACATTGCAAACCCACCTTTTCATTTTCCTCATCCTGCCAGGTACTGAGCAGTGCTGAGTCAGTTTTCTGTGCATTTTGTTCTCTCTTCCTTAGGAAGTTGCTGCCAAAGCACAAGTACCTTCAACCAACAAAAACAAGCATCTTCTACAGAAATAGGAGAGCTACACAAAATCAAATCAAATAGACTTTAAAAGAAATGGAAAGAAAACACCTCCCATCAAGCTTGACCATCCTCAGCTCAAAATTCATGTAATCAGGAGAAATATTGGGATTCTCTTTTCACAGCTTGTTCTGTTCATCTGTCTCAAGTGTGGCAAAAGGAATTGCTGAGGATTTGTTGCTGCTCTTTCCCTCTATGTCTGTACTGCAACCTTCACTGATTGAATGATACATTGAATTTTTTTTTTGTCCCCAAAAGGAAACAGTTCAACTCAGGCTCAAGGCTTGACTAAAAGCCAGCGGAAGTAATTCAGTGGATGAAAAGATTTTCAGCCTTTTCTTTAATTCCACCTTCACAGACCATGTAGGACTGCCCTGCCAGGCCATCGGTGTGTAATCTACACAGGGATGCATAGAGACTGAAATTCAGGTACTGAAATAGCATTTCTGTAGCTTTTTGTATAACTTTTTGTGTCTGCAGTCAATGAGAAAACATCCCACCTATTTGAAATCAATATCTAAGGCTGGGGTCAATGGTGCTTCCACAGGTGCCAAAATCCTTTTCCATCGACTGCTGAGAACCCAGACAATGACCTTGGGTCAGGCACTGAGCTTTTAGATGCATCTACATAAATGAGTAGTCTTTGCTGTAAATTCTCAAGGCTTTCCGCTTCTTTCAGTAGTCAAAGGAGAGCTTTCCCCTCCTCTGATACTCTCCCTGTGAATCAATCTACACACTGCTTTGCAGACAAAAAATGATATTTTTTTTTCTGCATTCAGCAGGAGGGGCTGTAAATGTTGCCCTCTTTGCTTTTCTTCCCCTTGAGCAGCAATAGGTAAGGCAGTGAGATCTTAGCAGAGAGGAAATGAGGCTCAGGAACGCTCTGTAGAATGTCCTGTCATGTCGTCTGGGAGGGATGAAAAGTTAAACTCTCCCCCGCGGTGGAGATAAAAATTTGTCAGGTTCTGGTATGGATGAACATCCCTGTTACCAGGGACATCATTTTCAAATACTGCGCTGCTCCAGGTCATTCTTAAATCACACAGGCTGTTGGAATGATTAAGGTGCATAATGTGAACTCAGAGACTCATGGTTAATCTCACAGACAGCAAAAATATGACCTTATTTTTTTTTCTGCATTAGTGGTCAAAAAATAAGTTAGGATTGTGATAAGAAAATGGGATTTGTGGGTTGGATTTCACTTCTGGCTCTTTTACACTTACCTGGAATAGCGCCTAAAATGTCAGTAGAGCTGTAGGATTTCCACAGTTCCCCTGAGTGTGGTTAAAACTCAGAGAAAGCATTGAAAACACATCACAGAAAATAATCTGACTGGGGTCCCACTGCTGTGGAGAACAGGAGCCTTATCCACTGCCTCAGGTGGGTGTGAGGAAGCCCTTGATCACCTCATTTTAGAAGCAATCAGATCCTTTCCAGGCTGCTGAGTGAAGAAGAAAATATTTTTGCAGCCTGGTTGTTGGAAAAGTGGATGAAAGGTTTTTAAGGTGCTTTTAGTGTATACTCAAACCTGGCTCAGATCTGCACAAGTCCCCTCTGAGCCCCTCTGTCCCACCAGTACACTTGTTTTCTGTTTTCTGTGATCCTCTCTTACGTCTGCCAGCCTTCTCTCCACTGCTGTACATTGAAGTAACCTTTCTTTAAGGCTGATAATAAAATAAATGTGAGTGTAACAATGCAAAGAACGTTGTATTAACCCTCCCCAAATTCTCCTTGTCGACTTTCTGCAGTTAACTTGAAAAGCATAACAAAGTTAATATGCTGTCAACACTCAGCTCTGCAAATCCAGCTGGGATCTAAAGACAACAGATCAAAACCTGTCACTGGAATGGGGGCGCAGTGCTGCTGGTGAACAAGCTGTCCTAATATTTACAGGTTGTTTTACACAATAACAATGTTCTGATTCCCCTGCTGATACAATCCCTTGGCTCTGAGGGTGCATTGCAAATATCCTGGATATTGGCCCAGTGTCTCCATCTGATACAAAGCTGCTGCTGGTGGCTGGCTGCAATACTGGATGATGTATGGCCCTCAACTGCTGGATGTGGCAGGAAGATGCATGAAGCCATGGGAGATAAGAAGGTCACAGGCAGAGCTCACTGGATAAATGCTTCCTTGAGGATCTCTGCTGGCTGCTATCAGTCACTTGTCCCAAGGGGAAAAGAACATTTATGAAAGTCACAGACATAAGTGCCTTCAGAACAAAACATCCCACAGAAAAGCTTTGATATAAAAGTGTTTACATTCCATGATTGGGGTTTTAATTTACTGCTCTGGTCAGGCTAAAAAAGAGCTGCTGGGTGTTTAAATGCTTGCAAAGTGTTCCTTTACCTTCCCTTAAATAAAATATCTAAACATATTTATTGTGGTTTCTATCTACTCATTTGAGCTCAGCCAGTGATGTTTTAACTACAGCCAATAACAAATATACAGGTTCTGGGTTGGGTAAGTGTAGCATTCACATTCTCTGAACACAGAGACATAATTTTCTCCCTCAAGGTTTTTGGTTTTTTTTTTTTCCTGGAGAAGCACAGAGAGAAGAAAGAGAAAACAATTCTTATCTCTACTTGCTACTCCTGTTGGTTTTGCACATGTGAAGTGTGTTAGGAAGATTGTTTACCTGAAGTGATTTGTCAATTAGATTCTGCTAAAGATTGTTTTGTTGCCTTAGCCAATCACTGTTCTAGCTGTCTAGGGAGACAATCGTGAGTTTTCTTTAGTATTCTTTGTAGTACAGTATTTCTTTAATATAATATAGTATAATGCAATATAATATAGTTTAATAAAGCAGTTGTTCAGCCTTCTGAATCAATGGAGTCAGATGCCAATAATTTCCTTCACCAGGGGCACCCTGATTTTACTACAGGTAACTCCCTAAGTGCATTGGAACCTCGGAAAAGCAGAAATGCCTTTAATCTGTTTGTAATTAACAGCTAAGAAATTTGAATAAGATTAAACCCAAAAGGCAAACTGGTAAAATTTTTCCTGTGTGTTGAAGCAAAAAATGCCACAGTAGGACAAGAGGCTGAATATGCCCCAGCCATGGGCACTCACAGCCCAGAACCCTCTGTGCCCTGGGCTGGTCCCAAGCAGGAAAAGGGGGACGCTGATCCCAAGCAGGCACGGGGGATTCTGATCCCCAGAAGGAAAGGGGGATTCTGATCCCAAGCAGGAAAAGGGGGGATTCTGATCCCCCAGGAGGAAAGGGGGATCCTGATCCCCAGCAGGAAAGGGGGATTCTGATCCCAAGCAGGAAAAGGGGGATTCTGATCCCCAGCAGGAAAAGGGGGATTCTGATCCCAAGCAGGAAAAGGGGGGATTCTGATCCCCCAGGAGGAAAGGGGGATCCTGATCCCCAGCAGGAAAGGGGGATTCTGATCCCAAGCAGGAAAAGGGGGATTCTGATCCCCAGCAGGAAAGGGGAGGGGATTCTGATCCCCAGCAGGCAAGGGGGATCCTGATCCCCAGCAGGCAAGGGGGATTCTGATCCCCAGCAGGAAAGGGGAGGGGATTCTGATCCCAAGCAGGAAAGAGAGGATTCTGATCCCCCAACAGGAAAAGGGGAGGATTCTGCCCCTCTGACCCCTCAGGTGAGACCCCACCTGCAGAGCTGCTCCAGCCCTAGGACCCAGCACAGGAGGGACCTGGAGCTGCTGGAGGAAATCCAGAGGAGGCACCAGGATGATCAGAGGGATGGAGCAGCTCTGCTGGGAGGAAAGGCTGGGAGAGCAGGGATTGTTCACGTGGAGAAGAGAAAGTTCTGGAGTGACCTCATTGTGGCCTTCAATTCCAGAAAGGAACCCACAGGAAATATGGAGAGACATTATTGACAAGGGTCTGGAGTGACAGGACACAGGGAACGGCCTCACACTGACAGAGAGTAGGTTTAGATAAGATATTAAAAAGAATTCTTTACTTCTGAGGATGGACAGGCCCTGGCACAGGGTGCCCAGAGAAGCTGTGGCTGCCCCTGGATCCCTGGAAGTGCCCAAGGCCAGGCTGGATGGAGCTTGGAGCAGCCTGGGATGGTGGAAGGTGTCCCTGCCCATGGCAAGGGTGGGACTGGATCTTTAAGATCCCTTCCACCCCGAACCATTCCATAATTCTGTGATTCTCTGACAACAAAGTGTGCTGCATTGTAAGTATCTTGAAAGTCACGGCAGTAGAGAGGGCTTTTGGACTGATTATTCTTTATAAATAAGTGCCTCAGAAGTGCAGTCTTTGCAAGAAGGACTGTACTCAAGAGCATTAACAAGGCCTAAGCAGATGTGAATGTCACTGTAATTTCCTTTTTCTGGGTTTAGTATAGTCCAGATGTCAACAGCTAATGAAATGGAAGACCCCAAAGCTCAAAAGTGTTAAGAAATCAAGACATCTTGACAAATAGATACCTGCTTGTCCAATATAACCGTGACTCAGGGAAAAAAATTTAATTCATTGCTTAAGTAAGATTGAACATCCTTAGAGGACATTTTGGGAATGCACTTCAACAATCCATGAAATACATTCAGGAACACAGCTGCAGGGAAGGAATAAAGTGTAGGCAATTATACAGAGGCTTGAAAAAGATACAAACTGGGCAAATTGTACGAATGTAATTGAATGAAAGCCTCCATTTTCATCAAATTATTCACTATGTACTAGCAAGGTACTTAAAAATTAAAAAGGGATTTTTAAAAAATGAATGTTTGGGTTTGGATTTAGGCAACAGAAATGAGGTACCTTAGTATGTCTATCTAAACACTGCACGAATTTTCATTGTAATTAGCATATGGAGATCCCAGAAACAGCACTAGAATTTAAGGGTCTTCAACAACATGGCAAAAAGGGATCATTTTATCTGTGTGCTAAATACAGGAGTGGTGCCAAGCTTGGTGCATTGCTGTTGTAAAGTTTGGCCTCAGGTCATAATTGCTAATGCAAAATGCAATCCAAGATTAAAACACCCCAAACAATGGGGTTTAATGGCAAAGATAAGTAACTGCTTGATCTAAACTCTCAGAGGCTCATCATTCTGAAAATGCACTGGCTTGGACACTTAACTGTGAAAGAAGGTGCAATTAGATCTGCATGTTTTAAAATCCTTACCTTAATGAAGGTAGGAGTTAATATATGACTACAAATGAGAAAAGAGGGCAGCAGTTCTCAAGAGCTGAGCAACAGTTTTGTCTCTACTTTTTTGAGTCTAAAAGATGGTGATAAAGCAGGGGCTGGAGTGAAATGAAAAGAGAAAGTCACAACAGTTTGTTAAATAGAAACTTTGAAAGCACAGATAGATCTGATTGGTCACCATATGAAACACAGGTTGAAGTGTAGGGCAAAGCTTGTTTGAAAGACAAAAAAACATACTGAAATGATGTCAAAGTTTACCTTTAGTGAGTTTTATCTGACATCCAGGATCTGTGCTGCCTCACTCTGCCTTTAAGGCTGTAGTGTCAAATCTCTCTGGCTGTGTCATCCCAAGGATTTTCCCCGACTGCAGCCAACAGAGCAGCTGAGTCTTGCAGTAGAAATGGAATAAAAGGAAATCCAGATAAAAAGACAGGTAAGAAAGGATGAAACAAAAAAAGCAGAGAAGGACTGAGGTGAGGGGTGACCTTTTCCACATTTTCCACATTCCCAGGACTGCAGCACTGCAGGGTAGCCGCCAGATCCTCAACTGCTGTTGGGCTGACAGAGAGACACCCAGATTCAGCTTCCCAGACTTCACAAGGAATTCCAAGTGGAGGATCCCTCCATAACTGGTGGAGAGAGAGAGGAATAGCAGATTTGTCTTTACAAACAAGCTGTGGGTCTGCTGGTAGATAAAACCAGCACTGGCAGATAAAAGAAACAATGGGAAGGATTCCACTGATTGATGAATGGAAGAAGATATATGCTTTTCCAAATAAACTGTAGGTTTGCTGATAAATGAAATTAGACATTGAAAGATGAAAGAAACAATGGGAAAGAAAACCCCTAAATTCTGTAAGAATTAATTAAAAGGGAGGGAAATCTCACATTAGAGGGAAATCTCTGGTATCAGGCATATTGGGAAGTCTGAACCTCTCAAGTACCTCAGCCAATGGGGAAAGAGAGAAGGGAAATGCAGCCAGGAAATTGGGATAAAAAGGGAGGCTGTGTCCTCCAAAAATTTGAGACCCCAGGGCAATGCCCCATGGCCTCTCCCTTTATTCCAATAAAGTAAAAGGACTCTTCTCTCTCCTTTTTGGACATAAACCTCTGATGTTTGTGGATTAATTTTCCTAACAAGACCATCCCACAACCCCAAAGACAGGGAGATACTTGTAAAAGAAGAGGCACTTCTCTTCCTTTGCTGGTTCTCAGAGCAGGAGTTTATTCATGTTTGCAGAGTTCAGTGTTGATTTTTGAGGCATGGATCATGGATTTCTGAATATGGGTCATTGTCAATCCTGAGATAACCTGAAAGGGACTCAGAGGCTTTCAAGGCAGGGTTGAGGGCTCTTTTATAATCTCTAATCTGTGTACTAGGGGCTAAAGTATCAAAAACAGCTACCAGAGGTGACAATCAGATTATTTTAAAAGGTAGAAAGGAAGACTCAGGGAACTACAGACCAGTAAGCCTCACCTGCGTGCATGGAAAATCATGGAGCAGATCCTCATGGATGCAATGTTAGGGCATGTGCAAGACAAGGCAGTGATCTGAGACAGCCAGGAGGGCATCACCAAACTGTGCCTGACCAGACTGGTGCCCTCTAGGAGGGAGTGACTTCAACAGTCAACAAGGAAACGCCAATTGGCTTCACTTACCTGTGCAGAGGGGCATGGAAATCTGAAAATTAATTTTAGACTAACAAATCCATGGTTTTTTAATATAAATTCCCAAGTGGATTTCTCTTTTTTTTTTTTTTTCCTGCTGGGAAATGATGACAAACGGTACAAGACAATTAAGCTTAGTATCAGGGGTGAGTGCAGGCAGTTGTGTGCCTTTTGAAATTCTGGTGAGATTTTACAGATCTCAGGTCAGGCTTCCTTCAGAGCACTGTGCTTGGGAGAATAAAATCCTACTGTGTGTCTTGAAAGGGTAGAGCAGAGTGCAATTAGGCTTATCTGGAATAAAAGGGATATGTATTAAAAATGTCAGAGATATTGTGTTGCACTGCATTATTTGGTGATTGAGTGGTTAATTCCATGGCAGGAATATAATTCTGATGTCAACATGTGAATTATATGGAACTAGCCTGCTGGAACAGATCACAGATGTGTGAGAGACATTTTGGTTTTGACTGTAAAATGAATGGTTTAAGGGGAAAGGGAACACACTCAAACACCTTTCAAGTGATCAGTGACATTTCAGCTTTCATTTTAACCAAAATGCTCTATGTTTGGATGTTGTAAATATTACTGTTCAGTAGAATAAATGCTTAAAACAAAGCATATAATGCAGTCTTTTAGGAATGACATTTCAGTCCTGGTTCCCATAAAACCCACCCCAAACAACAGCAGTCCAATAAATAAACAAAACCCAAACCACTGATAAAATTAATCCATCCATGGGAATTGAAAATTCTTTCCCCGTCAAAGAGCACGAGAAAAGCCAAGATTTCTGAAAGCCACTAATTATATTCAGAGCATAGCATGTCCTGAAATTCAGCCTTCTTCAAGGTGTCTCTAGCTGAGCACCTGAAGCACCTGCAACAATTAATTGCTTTTCCAAAACCTGGAGGAGGACCCAGATTCCAGGAATTGCTCCAGGTCAGAAGAGCAATATTTGGTCCATTGATGAGATTTCTTTCTCATGTCACACTCTCCTGAGGTGCATGAAAGAGGAAATGCACAATTTTCAGAGTGAGAGTGGAGCTTATGCTGAGCTTGGAAAGCTTCCAGCAGTATTTGAGATGCTACTGCAGTACAGAGAAGCCCAGCAGTAACAAACCTTGTTTGCCATTAGATGTATTTTCTAAAATAAATGTGGAGGTAAAATTGTCAGCAATTTGGACCATCTGAGGCTTTTTATTTTCCTCCTGATTTATAGTTATAACACCCCTGCAAATTTTAAGCTAGTATCAAATCCCTGCAGAATCTTTATCCTTCTTAAGCCAAATAATTGTCTCCTGCAGGAATACAAATTTTCCTGTGCCTCTAGGCTTGCAGTCTTTGATAGAAATTTCTTTTGGATGCTAATTTATTTGGTTATATTGCAGAAAGAAAAATCTGTGTGCTACCAGATTCTGGTAGGGGGAAGTAATATAAAACTATGCCATCAGTGTGCATTCCAGAAACATGATGAAAACTAGGAACAGGAGAAGGAAATTATGGATAAATGGTCCTCCTGGATATATGGGATTCCCCCAAATACTGGGATTATTCACTCTAAGTGGCCAAAGGGGCTACAGAGGACAATGAAAATTAAAGGCTTGGCATGGGTCACTCAGGGTATCAGATTTATTCTGTCGCAGCTCTACAAAAATTTGGCACCTTTCAAAATGGTTATTTGGACTCTCAATGGCTGGTGTGGGGAAAGGAACACCTCTGGAGGATTTGCTTCTCATCCTAAGGCAGGGGTCTGTGACAGGTAGATAATTTTTCTTCAGAAAAATAGATCCAACTCATACAGTTCTCATTTCCAGCCAGTTTTTCCTTCAGCTTTAGTAATTTAAATATTATTTTCTATGAAGCAGCTCTTGGAGGGCCAAAAGCCCACTTGTAGCTCAGCTGATGTGACATCTGACAGGAATCAGAAGGACTCCAGGTGTATCCAGACTTTTCCCTCTGGCTTGTCAGGTACCCATTCAGTTTTCAAGGATCCTCCTCTTTCCTTTTCTTCTACAATCTCTTGGTGAAAGAACTTGACTGGTAGGGCAATGAGTTTCACAGCTTTGGTTGGCTCCTTTATTTTTCCGTGCATGGAGGTAAATTTATTTGCTCTTTGCATCAGTAAAGATGACCAGTGCAAATCTGGGACGCTAATTGGCATGTCTCTAATTACTTTCTTCTACCTTGGGCTGATCCCCCAGTGTGGGCAGTAGGGGAGGGGGATTCTGCTCCTCTGCCCACTCAGGTGAGACCCCACCTGCAGAGATGCTCCAGCCCTGGGGCCAACATGAGAAGGACCTGGAGCTGCTGGAGAGAGCCCAGAGGAGGCCACAGAGCTGCTCCAGGGGCTGGAGCCAGGCTGGGAGAGCTGGGGGTGCTCACCTGGAGAAGAGAAGGCTCCAGGGAGAGCTCAGAGCCCCTTCCGGGGCCTAAAGGGGCTCCAGGAGAGCTGGAGAGGGACTGGGGACAGAGGATGGAGGGACAGAACAAAAGTGAATGGCTTCTCACTGCCAGAGGGCAGGGATGGATGGGATATTGAGAAGGAATTCTTCCCTCTGGGGAGGCCCTGGCACAGGGTGCCCAGAGCAGCTGCAGCTGCCCCTGGATCCCTGGAAGTGTCTAAGGCCATGTGGGACAGGGCTTGGAGCAACCTGGGATAGGGGAAGTTGTCCCTGCCCATGGCAGGGGGTGGCACTGGATGGGCTTTAAGATGCCTTCCTCCTCAAACCATCCCATGATTCTGTGGTCCAGACAGAATCTGTGACACAGATTCTGTGTCACATTTTTCTGTGACACATTTTTCTGTGACACTTTTGCATGACTGACAAGATGCAGATCCTTACATTGATTAGTTAAAGGGATTTTTAAGCTCAGGTGCTTTCTCACAGATGTAGTCAAACCTGCCTTCAAGCAACCTCAATTCCACTGACGCAGGGAGCAGAACTCTAAACCCCCAAGGACTTGCTGACAAAGGGTAAATTAAACCCTTCAAGTTACCTCTGTGAATTCACACCACGTCAGTGACACTGACATCCTTGTTCCTGCCTGAGTGGGAAAGGAATTTGTCTAACCTGAAAAAGAGGTACTAAAAAAAACCCCAAAACTAAAACCAACAATCAAACAAAAACCCATACCAAACTAAAACCAAGCCAAAAACACCCAAGCTTTTTTTATTGACACTGCTAAACTACTATAAGATGTAAAATATCTGTATCAGCAGGAAGCAAATCCTTAAAACTAACTAGATGTCTGACTCATAATGCTCCATTTAGGGATTGTCTCTCTGATCCCTTCGGAAAATAAGCTTATATTTTAAAACATGTGATTTGCTCTTTTATTAAAAACAAAAACCAAATCAACCCAAAACCAAACCTCCGCTGGTGTTTATGCACCTTGTTCTGAGTAAATAAAAGAGTTACAGACTTTAAAATCTTCATCCTACAGAGCTTTTTGTGTTGCTTTTTTTGTTGCTTTTACCCACTTTTGGACTTAATTACCAAGACTTCATTGTTTATCTGCAGAAGTTTTGGAAACAAGTCATTGTTCCTGCAGCTCTGCAGTCTGTGGGAAATCATATTTCTGAAGCTGCATGGGTCTCCACAAAGCAGGATTTTGAAATCTTGATTAACCATAGGTAGCTGCTGCTCCAGTAACCCTATTGAGTTCTCCTCCTCTCTTGCTAAGCAACAAAACAATTAACTTGATCGATGTCTTGGTAAATTTAAGTCAAATTTTCAGCAGTTAGTTACAGAAAAATGATAACAACATTACACTTAAGGCTGTGCGGTTTTCATTTCAGGAGAAGTGATACTGTTTCCTGCAAACCTGGATGCTCTGAATTACAACATTGATTTGAAATGGCTATTGTAATCCCTGCAATGATTAAAGGTTCTAGGGCAATTTGAAGGTAAAAGAGAAACCTCAGTGCTGTTAAGGCAGAAAAAAATTTATTAAATGAATAGTTGAGGTGACAGTCAGAGAGTTAAGGCAGACAGATTGTGGACCTTGTTCTGTGCTGATTCCCTTCCCTAGGAGTCAGGGGAAATTTTCCCACAGTGCCTTCATTTATAGCAACACCTTTTCAGATGCATTATAATCTAACACTTATTGTTCAAATTCCCCAGCACTTTAAAATTAAAAATCATGTGATTCCACAGTTTCTCCCTTTTGTGAGTAAGTCACAAAGCAGGATTTTATCTCTGGGATTTTCCTGTCAATGCACACCACACAATGGGGCATTTGCTGCTATTCTGATTTTGCAGCAAGTCTGATTGAAAAATCCTGCTTCATTTCTGAACTGAAAGCAGGAATTAAGGTTTTATCTGTCCTTTTTTTTTTTGTTTAAAACAGGTCTCAGCTGGAAACTAAGATATGTATTCCTACTCCTTTAAAAATGAAACCAATAATTTGGACAGGTGGCACGTTATATAAATCACACATTGCATAGTTGGCTTGCTTTAAACAAATATTAACAAAAATTTTTTTCCTCTTGGTAAGTGCCTGTGACTTGATCTATGCAGCAATGTGCTGCTGTGCTTACAGACCATCATATCCTGAAAGAATTTCCTGCCTTTTTATTGAAATAATCTTGGGGTTTTCACTGCTTGGACTGCTACAGCTACGGTTCGTCTTTTCATGTTTGAGTTTGAGTTGGTTTTGGTCCTTCAGAAAACAAAATTGGCGGTCGCCAAAAATTTGGCTTTTCAAGAAAAATGCATCTACTCCTGTGTGTCTGTTGCAGTAGAAGTTTCATTTCTTGGAGGTACCCAGACACTGGAATGGAGCCACTTTCTCACTGCTGCAGCACAAATCTATAATGTAGGTTTATGCTTTATGCAGCACAGATGCAGAGAACAGAGTTACATCAGTGCAGCAACCTAATGCAGAGAAAAAGCTCTTTACCTCTGCAAGTCATTGCTCCTCAGAGAGGGGATGTTGTAAAACACATGTCCTCTGTTAGAATCATGCTGGTTAGAGTTTAACTCTTCTTGAAGCTTTCTGAAAAAAGAGGTACCGTGGTATTTTTGGGGTCCCCAGGACAAAGGAGGAATTGAGAATCTGACTCCAGGTTCTTAGAAGGCTAATTTATTAATATATTATATTATATTATATTATATTATATTATATTATATTATATTATATTATATTATATTATATTATATTATATTATATTATATTATATTATATTATATTATATTATATTATGCTATACTAAATAATAGAGAAAGGATAAAGACAGAAGGCTTAACAAGATACTCAGAAAAACTCGTGACTGCTTCCAGAGTCCTGACACAGCTGGCTGTGATTGGTCATTAAGTAAAAACAATTCACATGTTGGATAAACAATCTCCAACCACGTTCCAAAGCAGCAAAACACAGGAGAAACAAATCAGATAATTACTGCTTTCATTTTTCTCTGAGGTTTCTCAGCTTCCCAGGAGAAGAAATCCTGGCAAAGGGATTTTTCCAGAAAATATGACAGTGGCAAGGTACCACAAACACAGCTGAGAAAATGTCTGTTTGCTTTTTTTCATACCAACAGGCTCTGGTGGCCAGTGGGAGGAGCCCAGGGAACAGCTGGAGCTGGGTCAGGGGGATTTATGTTGGAGATCAGGAAAAATTTCTTCCCCCAGAGGGTGCTGGCACTGCCCAGGCTCCCCAGGGAATGGACACAGCCACGAGGCTGCCAGAGCTCCAGGAGAGTTTGGACAACACTCTCAGGGATGCCCAGGGTGGGATTGTTGGGGTGTCTGTGCAGGGCCAGGAGTTGGACTGGATGATCCTGGTGGTTCCCTTTCAATTTCGGAGTTTCTGATTTTCTGTGACCTTAATGGTGCTGCCCTACTGAGTGTGTTGGATCACAGAGCAGCTCCTGACAATCCCAAATTCTGTGCCTCCATTTCAGAGGAGAGACTGCCTTCAATTCACATCCCATTTCCCATGTAGGCATTGGACAATGCTGTCAGACAACACCAAAATTCCCCTGTCTAAAAAGAGGACTTTATGGAGAGGTTGGAGCTGGTTTTCTACTCTTCCATGAGGACTCACTTTTGTGTCTCCTTCCAACTTTCTCCCTACCTGTTCTGTAAGTCTTGCCATGATTTTGACTTTGGTCTGCCAGTGAAATAGCTTTGTCTCCATCCAATTACATTCTGTAAATTATTTGATAATCACAGTTCTTTCCTCCATCTCAGTGAAGTGCATGCGCTTCTGACAATGCTATGCAGGGCTTGCGAAAACAGAATGTGGGAAGAAAAGCTGGTGTTTCACAGGTGAAGGCAAAACTGGAATGAATTCACAGGAAATATTGAGCTCTTCAAGGAGGGCTTGTAAGAAGCACTGAAACTGTGGGGTGGCTGGTTGTGGGTCCTCAAGGTTGGGATTGAAGGCACTTGAGAGGGTAATTCATGTTTGGACTCAGGTGTTGATTATTTCTTATCAGTGTAACAGCCTCACAGTTCTGCAGCCTTTCATTAGCAAGGCACAAAACGGCCAACAATCTCTTGTTACGAGGTCTTTTAAGACTAAATTATCCAATTAAGAAATGACACCTGGATTATTTTCCCTTTTAATCCAATAACTGATCCCTGGAAGCCTGCAATGCAGACTTTTCTGCCCAATTACAAAACATCACCCAAACCCAACTGAGCTTTTTCTTATGAATCTCTTGGGAATCACCAGCTTTGGAAAGGGCCTCCATGATTATTGAGTCCAGCTTTTGACAGAACACCACCCTGTCACCCAGAAGAAGGAAGAAGAAGAAGGTAAAGAAGAACACCCAGCCTCTGCCCTAAAACCTCCATCTTGCTTCATATTTATTTCTATATTCTAAATCCCCAAACTCTAACTTTTCCACTCTGTGATATTACACACTTCTAACTAACTACACATTGTAATCCCAGTGCTATTAATCAATTTTGGAAGTCTTCTCCACAGTCTCGGGTCAAATGCAGAGTTCTCTTGTGGGTCTGTGCCTTTCAGTACAGAAAGTTTAAAGTTCTCAGCATCCAGGGTTCCAACAGCTGGTGCCAGTGTAGAGCTCTCAAAAATACATAAAACTAAATACCTAAGGCTTAAAACTAGGACAATCAGAATTCCCAAATACTTACCTAGTAAGAAATAAAACAGATTTTAAATATCTACCTGTGGGCTTTTTGATCTGTAGTTCAGCAAGGATTCCCTCTTTGTTAATTGTATTGAGACATAAATATAATTGTAAAACAGGGAGTGCCAGGAGCTGACCCTAGCTGAGGATCAGTCCCAAAGCCCTTGCTTGAGAATAGAAATTAATATAATATAGATGGGCTTTATTTCTTTGTGTGATTTTTTCCCCCCTAGAGCTTAATGAATAAACCTTCTCCCATTAACTGGGAGAATGAGAATGACTTCTTCAGTCATGTTCACATTCATTATTAGCTTCAAAAGAAGACACAGCTACCTGATCTTCTGTCTACAAACCCAGCTCTGCTCCTGCTCCTCCCTCCATCCTCTCCTGGCTTTTGCAACTCAGTCAATCCCAAAAGTGATTTGAAGGGGAGGAGGTAGGAGCTTCAGAGAGAATTCAATATCCACAGGGTGGTGAAGGGAATTAGCACTCTCTGAATTGAAAAGCCAGGAAGAACTGACATTAGACAATTTATCTGGTGGCAGCTGGCCAGCTTCACAGGCAGTGGCCCACTGGCTGGCAGGCACCTCTGAAACAAGGATAACACACCTTGTTTCTCACCCAGCAAGACAGTGAGATTCTCAGAGGGAGAGCTGGAATTGATGCTGTGAGGGCACAAACCTGTAACAAAGCTGGGTTTTAACCTCCTCTGCTCACAGAATGTCTTCCTTCATCCTTGCTTCATTACACTCCCAGGAGCCACATCTATTTCATTCCACAAAAATTACTGAATTTACTCAGGAGAAACCAGGTGACATTTGGAAAACTTAAATTAGATGACTCCAGAAAACCCTCTGGCTTTAAATTCTGTAAAGCTGTGAAAAATACACAGATCAAAAAGGATGAATAAAGTGAATTCCTAAGTGGCCTGTGACAGTGGATGGTAGAAATGGACTGTTTGGCTGGCCATGTTCATCCAGATGTGAATCAAGGCCCTGTAACTTTTAGAGCCATTGATCAATGCACAACTGAGATTACATTTTAATATTCCTGACTAGTCTATGACACCTGACACTGCCTAGATAAGCTGTGGCAAAGTTGGGCTCGATGGGGTTGAGTTCAACCTGGTCTAGTGGAACTAAATCAGGTTTGAGGTCTCTCCCAACCCTAATAATTCTATGATTCTATCATCAAATTTCAGAAAAAGTGGCTGTAAAGTACAGTGAATTCACTGGATAGTGTCAGTCACCATGAAATTATTTTCTCAACTCTAATATTTCCTTTCCCTTTATGAATGGGATTAACAACAATAGGATTTTAAGTGGAATAAATGAAACTGTTACAAGAGGGAGCACCTCGGAAAGGAAACTAAGACAAACTGGCCAACACACTCCTGTGCTTTAGCTTTTCTCCTCTGAAGACTTGGCTTCCAAAGTCTTTTAGAGCCCAGCAGGGAAGAAGAGACAGAAGAAAAATGGTAAAATTCAAGGTTGCTGGCCAACTTTTTGCATAATATGCATCCCTTGAGTAGTATTTGCTCCTAAAGAGCAATCCCATCAGGGACCTCTGAGCCTGATTCCAATGTGTCTTCCCAATGACAACATTACCCTGCTGGTCACTGATGGGGGAGAGAGGAGGATCAGGCTCTCTGTACACAGCCCCTTGCGAGGCGCTCAGGCAGGACAGAGCGTATCAAAGAGGATTGTGCCTGACACAGCTCTTTTTTAAAGGGATGTTTGGTTTCCCAGAGAAGTGGGAATCTTGCCTAATCCATAATGACCCAAATCGTTTCGCAATGCGTCCTTCTAAGCGAGTTTGGCCATGTAGTTTCTCACTGACAAAATCCCTTGATTTTCCAGGGGTGTAGAAAAAGATTAGTGCACAAAAGACCATCTGCCTCCAGGCTGCTGACAGGCCAGAAGATGGACTTTTCCCTCTCTGTGGAGCAGGTTGCAACCCTCCCAATCTGGAGGCAGCGAGCGTTCGTTATCTCTGTGAAACACCAGCCTGAAACAAGCATTTCCTTTCCCTTGATTTGCTGTCCTGGGATAATCCCCTGGCTGCTCCATGGGCTGACCTGTGTGTGAGCTCCTGGAGCTGCCCACACCCGAGGGACACAGGCTCATCCATCAGGTATTGATGGTTTGGACCAGGATTGGATATAATCGGGTCTTTCTGCCAGGCACACAAGCCTTCCATCAGGAAAGCTTTCCATCCTGATTACTGATAAAGTCTTCTGGGAAAGAAGGGAGACTTTCCCACCTGTCAGAGGTAGGAAAAGGACATTATTTCCTGTGTTGTGGCCAGTGCTGTGCACTGAGAAGCAAAAAACTGAGTCT
Source organism: Camarhynchus parvulus (assembly GCF_901933205.1). NCBI lineage: Eukaryota > Metazoa > Chordata > Aves > Passeriformes > Thraupidae > Camarhynchus > Camarhynchus parvulus. Next base: position 3,900,011 of record NC_044574.1, on the reverse strand, counting down.
CATTATTGCTCACACCAGTGTAGCATTTGGGGCCTGGGGCTTTTTCGTGCTGTCTGCTTTGCAAACTCAAAATAATAACCACTTCCCTTCCTGGGGGATTGCAGTATGAATTGGTAAGGAAGGCAAATAAAATAAAGACTTATATTCCCATTTCAGGGATGGAAAACAGGCATGGAGAGACTGAGCAATCTGCCCAGAATACCATGGGGTGTAAGGTCAGAGGTGGGAGACATTCAAGTCTTTTCTCAATTTCTTTGCTATTTCTCTGCAACTTTCCACTTGGGTTTGTCCACATTCTGTCACCCCAGGTATGTGCTGACACACAGAATATAACCACATTTGATGGTTTTTAGCATTTACAGTAGATAGGTACAGGAAGCATAATCCACTGTCATGGATCACTCCATCCTTGCTTTGAGGTGTCTCATAAAAAATATAGTTACTTCCCCATTACACATCACACATGCAGTGGGCTAGTTTAATATCAAGTTAATATTTAATAGTTTCCAAAATGTTATGCTATCCTCAGGGAAAGATTCTTTCTGAATGTAAAATGTAATCTCGTATTTGGTGGATTTGAGTTTTGCACATGTCATTGGATCAGCTGCTGCTATTACCAGATAGGCTTATCTAGATCCTGACAGAGCTAAAAAATTGCATGTGTGTATCTTTGGGTTGTGGTCTGTGTATCCTACCAGCCACATTCAGCTGCTTCATTCTGGGGGTCTTTTATTTTTCTTGGAAAGGAGACTTGATTTCCTGCCTCCTCCTCTCCCTGCATGGCTTTTGGTTATCAGAATTCTCATTTCCCCATCCATAAAGCATGGGTAATAAAACAGGGCTGTCTGTAGTGTGAAATTGAAATTCCTGGCAGCAAAACACAAACCATTGTAGCAGTGACATTTCTGGTGGGCCATTGAAGGCGAGAGGGGGCTTACAATACCTTCTTATTGGTCCATGTGTTTTAAGGAAGAGCAAAGCTTCACTCTTAAAGTGTTTAATGTAATTTTTTTTAACCAGCAAAAGGAAGGCAAGACCAGGAGAGAAGTGGAAAGCCAGGAGAAATGTTCATGTCCCTTCTAAGTGGAAAAATGACAGAGACTCCAGTGCTGGGTTTTGGGGTTTTTATTTTTGGTTGGTTATTTTGTTGTTGTTGTTGGGGGTTTTATTGGTAGGGTTTTTTAACGTTGTTGTTGTTGTGGGTTTTTTGTTTATTTGTTTGGGTATGGTTTGTTGTTTTTTCTTTTTTTTTTTTTTAATCTGGGGGTTCACATAGTTGTCAAACTTGTAAGAAAATCTACCTCAAATAATCCTCTTTCCTGAGAGAAGGTAGTTTTAGCTCTCACCAGAGAACTTCCAGGCTCTCCAAGAGAGAGGTTTAATAATACTTTCTGTTTCCACCACGTGTGTAAGACACAATCACAGAATGGTTTGGGTGGAAAGGGACCTTACACATCATTAATTCCAAACCCCAGCAGAGGGCAGGGACACGTTCCAGCCCAACACTAATCTCCACACCAGCTGCCCCAGCTCAGGGCTGTGCCATGTCTGTGATGAGCTTAGCAAAGCGGCAGAGTCACAAGGATTTGCTCTTGGTGCTTTTTCCTACAACTGCTCAAGCTCAAACTTGTCATCGAGGTTTTCCAGCTCTTTGGCCATTTCTGCCCAGTTTGCCGGTAGCAGGAGGCTGTGAGAATGACTGTGCTGCATCAGATGGAGAGTCCCCCCTGCCCAGCATCCTTTTTCAGACAGCAATCAGTTCTGGATGTCTGGGAAGAGCCTGGGAGCAGGTGTGCATGCCATCCTGCTTCCTCAGAGGGCTCGTTCACTCTGTGAGCTGGTGGCTTAGAGCTGTGCTAAATGACAGCTGCTGTTCTCACATTTTGCTCTCCTCAACTTTTTCCTATGAATCTCTTGAGGATCACCACCTTTGGAAAGGACTTCCATGACCATTGAGTCTAACTTTTGACAGAACCAGAGCTTTTGACCTTGTCACCCAGACCAGAGCACTGAGAGACTGTCCAACCATTCCTTGACCACCTCCAGGGATGTACTCCATCACCTCCCCGATCAGCCCATTCCCTGACCACCCTTTCAGTGAAAAAATTCTATCTCTCGTTCAACCTGAATCTCTCCTCGTACAGACTGAAGTCTTTTCTTCTTGTCCTCTCACTGGCTGCCTAGAGAAGAGGCTGATCCTCACCTGGCCGTATTTCAGGGACTTGTAGAGAGTGGTAACGTCTCCCCTGAGCTTCCTTTTCCTCAGGCTAAACAAACCCAGCTCTCTCAGCTGCTCCAGACCCTTCTCCATCTCTGTTCCCTTCCCTGGACATGCTCTAGTCCCTCAATTTCTTTCTTGTCCTGAGGGGCCCAAAACTGGACAAAACATTCGACTTGTGACCTCAGCAGTGCCCAGCACAGGGGATGGGCACTGCCCTGGTCCTGGGGCTGCACCACTACTGGCACAGGCCAGGTGCTGTGGCATTCACATTCTCTGAAAAATCCCCTTTGCCCAGGATTCTTCCCTTGGGAAGCTGAGAAGCCTCTGAGAAAAAGGAAAACAATTATTATCTCATTTGCTTCTCCTCTGTTTTGCTTGTCTGGAATGTGTTTGGAGATTGTTTACCCACAGATGATTGTTTCATTGGATTCTGCTGTGAGTTTTTTGACTCTTTGGCCAATCAGGGCCAAGCTGTGTTGGGACTCTGGAGAGAGTCAGGAGTTTTCATTATTATCTTTTTAGCATTCAGTAAGTATCTTTTCTGTATTCTTTAGTATAGTATAGTTTATTATTCTTTAATATAATATAGTCTCATAAAATAATAAATTAGCCTTCTGAGAACATGGAGTCAGATTCATCATTCCTTCCTTCCCCTGGGCACCCCACAAATACAATAAAGTGCCATTGGCCACCTGGGCACAGCTGGTGCATGTTAAGCCACTGTCAACCAGCCCTCCATGTCCTTTTCTTCCAGACTATTTTCCAGCCACTCTGCCCCAAGGGTTTGGTTTTTCTCTGCACTGATGTAAATTAGGGTTGGCCCATTGTGTCCTGTGCTCACTCAGGCTGGGTACTTCACAACAACATTTAAATGCTTATTTAAAGATGTGGAGAGGCTTTCTGCTGTGCAGAGGATATGGATTTTTAAAAAAAGGCTTTGTTTCATCCTGAGAAAGCCATGCTACTTTACAGAGAAGCTAATCCAGATTCCTGCAGCCTGGAAGCTGAGATGATGAGTTTTAAATGCCAGGTGAAAAGAGTGTGAAAGGAGTAGATTTTATTTATCATACTTGGATTGTTTGCCTGCTTCATAACCTCTTTGCTAAGAACAGTTCAAACTCACTCCAGACACGTTTGCTGCCCACTGTATATCTGCAAGTTTTTTGCACTGCCACATTCTCCAAGGTTTGTGCTTCCACCACTCGTATTTCAAATGGTAAATTTTGTGATTGTTGTGGATCTGGCAGAAGCAGAGTGAGGAATGTGCAGAATTGTGTCTCTGCATCCATCTGAGATGGGCAGCTGCAGCTCTAACGTGGTCCTGCCTTCCTTGCCAGCAGATTAGGAAAGGATTATGAAAGAGAAAGACACCAAGGGGATCATAATTTCATGTCTTTACTACAGCAATCCTCCAGCTGGCATCAGCCTCCATTTGCTCTATGCTTTACATGTGGGATCAACAAGGGAGATGCACAGAGAGAAACCAGGAAAGCCTGGATGTAGAAGGCAAATTTTCTGGCACTTTTCATTCTTTTATATTCAGTGTAGTGCAAGTCTGCAAGACAACTGCAGTACACGTGGGAAGGTTGGATTAAGGATTTGGGCACTGCCCAGCATTTGTGTTTCTGCTGCAGCACAAACTCCCCATGGCCTTGGGCAAGGCATTAATGGCCTGTCTGGAGCAGAAAGGTGTGATGCCTTGTGCAGGCTGACCTAGAATGAAGACTAGATGGAGTTAAAGAATAAAGTAGGGATTTATGAGGAGGCCTCAATGGATGCACCTTGGGCAGCACAAGAGCCCAGCCAGGGCTGCACCCAAGATGAACCAAAGTGGTCACAAAATGCATGACTGGTCACGGGGCCTCTCACTTTATAAGTTCTGCTCCATTTGCATATTGGAGTTCATTGTCCAATTACAGCTTTAGGTCATGAAGTCCCATCCTTCTTGTTTTTCTCTCTTCAGCCCACATTGTTTGTGCTCTTGGGCCTGAGATTTGGATCATTTGTCCTTGGCCCCCAGCTGGAGAAGGAATTGGTTTGTCTCCCTGCTCTGTGCAGAGAGCTCACCATCCCCTCATATGAAGCTCAGAATTACACACTAAAGCAGCACAGAATGTGAAAAATATAAAAGCCAAAACCTGAGGTATCAGGTGTGAACACACCAAGCACAGAAACTCTGTGAGAGGGACCATCAGGCGAGTTTTGGTGCCTCCACAGACACTACCAACCAATACAGAGACGCAACTTGTAACAGGGCAGGGTGAAAGCTGGTGTGGACTTCTCAAAGTTGGCTACTTTAAATTAACATGGCATAAATATGGATATTTCCACATCAGACTCCCTTGTGAGGCACAAGACAGAGCAGAGGATGGAAAACAGGTTCCTGGATCATAAATTATGATAATGAAAATTAGTTCTACAGCCCAGCCCTGTGCAGAATGGAGCAGTCACACATTCCCTATCCCATGGCCCTGATCTGATGCCACCCAGTCCCCAGTGTCCCATATATGTAGCCAGTGTCCTCATCACTAGGATGTTCCAGCCCACCTCTGGAAACTGTGTCAGCATCCAGGCAGAAATTCAATATCCAGAGGGATGGAGGGAAAGTATTTGTGACTAAACATGTTGCAGAATACAAAATCATTGGAATTGTGGGGTTATTGGCTTGAAGGTTAGCACTGATATCAGAAAATTCCCGCTAACGTCCCTGAATTCTCTCTCTTTTTTTGGCTGGAGTTCCTTTCCAAAGAAGTTGGGTCCTTGTCAGGTGACAGCAAGTGGCATATTTTAAACCCACTGCACTGAACATGTTAAAGTCATGGAATTTGTCTGAGGGTTAGAGTGAAAAAGTATTTCCCCTGGATATGTGCTTCCTGGGAAAAATCTTCAGGATGTGAGACAGTGAATCACCTCCTAGAGCAGAGCAGAAATGCAAAGCGTGCAACTCTTAAAGCTCATCAGAGAGCAGGGCACCTGCACCAAGCAAGGCATTACACAAATGGACATGAGATGAGCTGAAAGGTCATTTTTATCCTCCATTTTATACATGGATACAGAAGGAAACATGCTAACAGCTAGGCCACCTCCTGCTACCAATTATTCAGAAAGGTAAGAGTCCAGATTGTGCCACAGAGAACCACTTAGACCTTCTCATCAAAATGTGACTGTGGCAAAGTAAATGCTCTGGGAGGTCAAACACATTTCCACTCAGGGCAGGATCACTTCCAAGAGCCTGAATGAAGGATTAAAAAAGATGACTTGACATTTACCTGGATTCGTGTGCAGCTAATAGGGCTGATAAAAGTGCTCCATGAATAATGCATGTTGGGTAATTCACAGATGGAAAGATTCATCTTCTTCCATGAGCAGAAGGGATGGGGGAGGGTGGAACATCAGACAGAAAAGATTGGTCTTTAGATCCATAATATCTTTATCAGTAGAAAGAGAGGTCAAGGTTTCCTGGTTTAGTTTCTTAAGTGCTTCCATTAAGGAAGTAATTTTAATTACTTAGAAGGTCACAGCCCCTGTCTTTGTTTTGAGGGTTTTTTTGGGGGGCAGGGGGAAGGTGGGATTTAGAGTAATTAGCAAAATGCAGCTGGTTTCCTTGGGGATGGTACACGGAGAGTCTGAGCACTGTGTCACAAAGGCACAGAACAGCTGAGCTCAGAAGGGACCTCTGGAGATTGCCTGCTCCAAAACCCATGACCACAGAAACACCAGCTACAGCAAGGTCTCCAGGTAAGGATCCAGGAAAGTTGGGTTTGAAAATCTCTGAGGATGAAAGCTCCACAGTTCAATCGCCTTGACAGGAAAAATGGTTTTTTGTGATCGTGTTCACTGGGGTCCCAGGATGAGGGAAGAGATGAGAATCTTGACTCCGTGTTTCAGAAGGCTGATTTATTATTTTATGATCTATATTGTATTAAAAGAAAATGATACATTAAAACTACACTAAAATAATAGAAGAAAGGATTTCATCAGCAGGCTAACAAGGAATAGGAAGGAATGGAATGACAGTGAAATCTTGTGACTTACCAGAGTCTGAGACAGCTGGACTGTGATTGGCCATTGATTAAAAACAACCACATCAGACCAATCAAAGATGCACCTGTTGCATTCCACAGCAGCAGATAACCATTGTTTACATTTAGCTTCTGAGGCCTCTCAGCTTCTCAGGAGAAAAAATCCTAACTAAACGATTTTTCATAAAATATGTCTATGACAGTTTTTTACCTTGTATTTCAATTATTCCTTGTATTTCCATTTACAACCATTGTCTTTTGTCCTGTAACTGGACACCACCTGGTCCTTCTCCTCTACTCAGCCATCAGGTGTGTACACACATTGAAAAGATCCCTCACAAAGATAAATCAAATCAAATCAAATCAAATCAGTCTCAACTCTCTCAGCCTTTCTTCACCGAGAGAAACTCCAATCCTCATTCACCTTTGAGCCCCCTGAGCCAATGTTACTGTGACCTGTTGTAGCAGTATTTTGACCATGGATGCAGTGATCCATTGTGTTCCCAGGGAAAGGTGGATGCTTGGGGGAACATTTTTGTGTCCCAGACTGCAGCTGACAGGAGCAACCATCCACTCTGTCCTGCAGTTTACGGAAAGGGAGACATGGTGACTATCTGTCACTGTTCATCTGGTGTTCTTCACAATCCAGCTTGTGAAACCTCTTGGAAGAGAGGCTTAGAGAAAAGATGTCCTGCCTGGAGCCAGGATTAATGAGGTTGAATCCTACTGGTGGCCACAGAACTGATTCAGTTTGGAAAGCGCTGCTGCGGGGTTTTGTTCATTACTGTGATGGGACCACAAATCAAGCACAACTTTCCCAAGGATGTGCCTGGATAATTCAGTAATATCTCCTTGAAGACCACAGTGCCCTTTAAATTCAAAAATCTGGGTTTTACACAGACTAGAACAATTACATTTTTAATTATGACAACTCAAAGCAATTTGGTAAAACAGAGGAAGAAAGAGAAGACACTGTGTCCTTGCTTCTCCTTTTGATTTCAGTCAGCTCAGTGGTTTTCTGGGTTTCAACAAGTTCTAAATGGCTGCTTTGCTCTCTCCAGTAGTCTCCCAGCCCTGACCTGTAGTTTTCCAGGTCCTTGCTAAGCCCCCTGCCTGTGTCTTCCTGTGCCTGCCCTATCCTTCAGTCCTGAAGCCTCCTTGAGAGGAGGCTGAGACCAATTAAGACCAAGACCAATTAAGTTTGAGACCAATTAAGCCTCCACGGGGAGACCAATTAAGCCTGGAACAGCTTCCCAGGGCAATGGTGACAGCATCAAGCCAGACATAGTTCAAGAAGTGTTTGGACAATGCTTTCTGGCACAGGGTGGCATTCTTGGCGCATCCTGTACAGTGCCAGGAGTTGGACTTGATGATCCTGATGGGTGCTTTCCAACTCAGAATATTTCTATGTTTTTATGATTCTTAGTCCCAAAGGAATGACTCCCTGGCCCCTGCAGATTTCCATCTGTCTTTTCTAAAGGCATGTAGCATATGACACATGTTTAAAAAGCCAGATATCCTTCACCATAATCAATCAGCTGAAAAGGCTCTATCCTGTTGATGCAAGAGGGCAGAAGGAAATTCCCCTGGCCATCAAAATTCTCCTTTCCCCACAGTTAAAAGTTAATCTGTATTTCAATGCAGTGTCCCTGAAGGACATGCACTTCTTCATTTCCCTCTAAATTAGAGCTGGATTTTAGTCTGAAGTTGCATTTAAATGAAGGGCAAAATTCCTCCTGCTTTCAACAGAAGGAAAATTTCCTCGCTTGAGTTGAATTTTACCCAGTCAGGAGTTCACACTTGTCTTGGTAAATAGGAAAAGACATCCCCAAGCTGGTGAGAGGAATTCTGACCAAACTCCCTGTGGCTGCACAGAAGGGTGAAGTCTTCAGGGACACAAAGCCAGGACATCTGCCTCCAACTCTGGATCTGCAGGGACAGGGCTTGGGTGTTCCTTGACTTCAGTGGCACAATGTGCGCACAGCTCCCATCATCACAGCTGTCCTCTGCCACCACCATGGGACCTCAAAGAGTGACACCACTGCCAAGAATGAAGCTTTTAGAGCTCCCTAAAGGGGCTCCACTCAGCCTGGGCTGCGCCCACAGACCGGTCCTGAGCAGGTGACACCAGTGTCACTGAGAAAGGGAGAAAGTCCCATGGAACAGCAAACACTGACAATCCATGTTCTGCACAAAATCCTCTAGACTTTGTGGCTTCTAAAGTAAGATATTTAATGAGGGGCTGGGCTCCTTTATGTGATGATTTGTAGCACTTCAGTCAGCTACAAATCAGTCAGCTTCAGTCAGAAGTTTGGGCTCTTTGTACATTCTTACCCTGTGTGAGACTGTCTGTCTGTGTGTGTGACAGGCACTGGCAGCCACATCTCCTCCGGGACATATTTGTGGAATATCAGCTATTTAGTGCCATCTTGTTCACTCAGTGGGCAAGCCAGAAATGACTGTGGAACAAACCCAAAACAAGCCTTTCCGCCCCTGGAGGAGCTGATGCCAATGCCTCTCTTATCTTACCAGGCATGAGCCTGGTGAAATCACAACCTGAGTGTCCTGTGGAGCCTGATCCTTGCTCTCTGTTGGATGTGTAGTATCCCAAGTGAGGTTTCCTTGCTGCTCTGATACTGCATCTGAGGCAAGAATTATTGTTTTTCTGTGAATTGTGGCTGGACTTTCACAAGAGGTAACTTCTGGTTTGAGACTGAATTTCTTCTGAGTACATTGGACTGAATGCAAAGGGAACTGAGAGTCAGCTGCCAGAGTAGAGAGAGGAATGGCAGAAATAAATAAATTAAATAAATGAGAAATAAACGAGACCACAGGAACCTCACTTCATGCCAAGTGAAAAAAAAAACTCTTGATGAATAAAAAAAAATAAAATTTGCAATTCAGAGCACCAGGGAGAAAGACAAATAAGAAATAAAGGGCCATACTCCCTAACTGGAGAAAGGAGATATTTCCTTGCCTGAGCTGCCAAAACACTGGCCCTGGGTAGAAGGCACAGATTTCACCCCTGATTTTGCTTTGGTGTGTAGAAAAACCAAATCTCCACATCCTTTAATCCTTTTGTTATTGGCTACAAGGGGCATAATTATTTCTGCTGTTGCTTTCCCATCTTGCTTGTCCATTCTGGGTGTAGCTGTTTGGGGACAGGAGTCCCCCCTCCTATGTGTGAGTGCCCCTCCAGGTGCTTGGGTTCAGGGACTACTGAACACAGAATGTGACCCCTCTGCTAAGAGGATTTCAGGGAGAAAATACCACTACAGAACTCACCTGAGGCTGCAATCTCTGAAACAAGCAGCTCATCCATGTAAAGCAAAGGCTCCAGGCTCCAGGGAATACTGACATGGAGGTAGAGACAAGTCTGAGCTAGGCTCACTGAATCTCTGCTTCATTTCACTAAGGCAGGGAAGAAGAATGAGTTTTAGCAAGCAGGACAATTAATAACCAAGCCTCATGTCAGGTGAAAGTGTAATTAGCAATGCCAGATGGAAGTGCATCAACAGGAGGCATGGAATGCTCCCTCTCCCTTGGAATATGTCACATTGCAGCCACGCCAGGTCCTCCTCCAGGAAAGTGGGGGCTGAAATCTCCTCAAGCAGAAGATGGAATTGCATTCTGGTTTATATTCATAGACTAACACCACAAGCCCTGGGCAATTGGTTAACATGACCTGCTGTGATTATTTTGTAATGCTTATGCTTCTCTCCCCCTTTGTTTTCTATTTATGCTGCAGCTACTTAGTGAGTTGTCTAAAATCCTGAGTAGTTTTGGGGAAAACCTATATGATGCTATCTGTTGGTAAATTAGCCTCTCACCCTTCCATTTCTTATCCAGTTCTCAAGTTTCTTCCATGGAGGAAACATCCAAGTTATTGTAAAAGTAATTTTATTTTGTTTTAAAACAACCCTTTAGTAAACAAGCTGCCTCACTGCAGACTGCTCACTTCCATACTGAGGAGGAGGAACTCATCTAATAATAATTCTAGTACAATGCTTCCCTTGAAACACCCCCAGGAGGCTCCCTTTATCTGGGAGAGGTATTGGAATATTCACACCTAATCACCAGGACACAGAAATACAGCTCTTTAAAGGGGGAAATCAATTTTCCCTTTGCATTTGAAATACTAACAATGTACTTTGCTGGAGCTAAGTGGTTGGATAAGATCATACATCCAGTGCTGATGATCAGCCTGAAAGGGAGGGGGCAAAAGGTGACAGTGGGTCTTAGTGATAGCAGTAACTAAAGAGAAATTTATTAATAAAAGGGAAAAAAGAAAATTGTTAGATGGCTCTCTCTCTTCAGTTCAGTTCCACACCACTACAAAACCAGCGTTGGTCCCTCAGGTTAAAGGTCTGTTTGCCATCCTTTGTGACACTAACAGGGCTTTTTGCTGCTTGCAATATCCACTGGGATCTGTGGCACAGACAAATCCTCGACACCTATCTGGAATTCTGGCCTCTTTTCCCTCTGCTGTACCCCTCCATTACTCGCTTTTGTGAGACACATTGGTGGCAGCAGTTCTGTCCCCTGAGATCACATTAGGGACTTCCAGAGAAATTAATCTGATGGAAAATTGCATTGTCAACCAAACTTAATTTTTTGTAATGAAAAGCATTTCCTTCCTGTAGGGAATTCACAATGTCTACTTAGAAAATTCCAAACGAACCCCCAAACTTAAACACTTTCATCTCGAATCTTTAATTTTATGGCATCTATAAAATCTATAGGGGTGGAGTTCTTTTGTTTGCTTGTTTAAGAAAAAACCCATTACTCTACTCAATGAGACTTTATGAACGAAAATACATGTGGATTAGATATTAGGAAGAAATTCTTCCCTAAGTGGCTGGTGAGGCCCTGGCACAGGGTGCCCAGAGCAGCTGTGCCTGCCCCTGGATCCCTGAAAGTGCCCAAGGCCAGGTTGGATGGGGCTTGGAGCAGCCTGGGACAGTGGGAGGGGTCCCTGTTGTTGAATAATATTTAAGATCTCTTCCAACCCAAACAATTCTGTGATTCAAATTACAGAGGGTAGCTGAACCAATCTGACCTTTTTCTTCTCTACAACATCCTCATCTCCTGAGAATTTCATTTATGTGCCATTTGTCCCTGCAATCAGTCCACAGTGCTTCTTTCTTTCTTTCTTTTTCTTTCTTTCTCTCTTTCTTTCTTTCTTTCTTTCTTTCTTTCTTTCTTTCTTTCTTTCTTTCTTTCTTTCTTTCTTTCTTTCTTTCTTTCTTTCTTTCTTTCTTTCTTTCTTTCTTTCTTTCTTTCTTTCTTTCTTTCTTTCTTTCTTTCTCTCTTTCTCTCTTTCTCTCTTTCTCTCTTTCTCTCTTTCTTTCTTTCTTTCTTTCCCTCTCTTTCTTTCTTTCTTTCTTTCCCTCTCTTTCTTTTTTTTTTCCCTTCATTCCATCTCTTCCCTATTTCAAGGTCAGCGTAAAAAATTCCAGCTCTGGGAAAACATGGAGAAGTCTGGCATTCACTGTTTTTGTAACCCCAAACAGAAACCATATTAAAACCTGAAGTTTAGTGAGTCTATGGATGTATGCATGGATAGCTATGATTTATTGGATGTGTCAGGGGTTCATTTCATCTTTAAATAGGAAAACCATGAGGTGTGACTTGATGACTTATTAAAAAAATGTCACACTACCTAGGAAGAGTGACACCATAAAATACTTACACACACAATTCCTGAGAGGAGCTTGTCAGAAGGATATCCCAGCAAACCATTTAATGGGAAAAAATAATTATTCACGGATTGTTAGTTTTGCTTTTTACAAACAGTGAGTCCAGTTAATTTTGTCATATCACTGGCTTGTGTTTGCAAGCTTCAATCACTCCTTTAAAACAGCCCAGCCTTCCCAGGGCACATGGAGTGAAAAGGCATCATTTTAATGGGCTTGTAGCTAATTAAAATGTGTGACATTCAGAATGTGCCTGGAACGTGGCATAAAAAAGTAATGACAGGACAATACATCATGTCATGGACAAGTGGCTAAATGTGAGCTGTGCTGGCAAATACCATGGTGAAAAATCAGCTTGAAGGAGGCTCCTCCAAGCATTCAGGGATATCTATTTGTTCGCATGTTTCATCCAGATGTGGGGGATGTGTTTTCACTAGGGATAAGTTTCATGACCTGTTTTGCAATTTTCCAAGGTTCTCTTTTTGAGGTCCTGGTGTATATTGACCTCTGTCCTCACAGGGGGGTGGGTGGCTGCTGTCAGGGACAGTGTGGCAAACAATATTTGATTCCCAGGGGCAGCATTGAAGGGAACAATAAAGATTTGTGGGTTTTGCCTGATGTTCTGTATTCTGGCTTGGTCTCCTTCAGTGTACCTGATAAGGAAATGAATATATTCCAGTAGCCCAGGTTGTTCCAAGCCCTGGCCAACCTGGCCTTGGACACCTCCATTGATCCAGGGGTAGCCACAGCTTTTCTGGGTACCTTGGACCAGGGCCTCCCTGTGGCATTTACATTTTCTGGAAAAATCCCTTCCCCCAGGATTTTTCTCCTGGGAAGCTGAGAAGCCTCAGAGGAAAGGAAAACAATTCTTATCTAATTTGCTTCTCCTGTGTTGCGCTCACATGTGGAATGTGTTTGGAGATTGTTTACCCACAGGAGATTGTTCCATTGCATTCTGCTGTGAGTTGTTTTTGCTCTTTGGCCAATCAGGGCCAGGCTGTGTCAGGACTCTGGAAAGAGTCAGGAGTTTTCATTATTATCTTTTTGGCATTCAGTAAATATCCTTTCTGTATTCTTTAGTATAGTACAGTTTAGTATTCTTTAATATAATATAGTATAATAAAGTAATAAATTAGCCTTCTGAGAACATGGAGTCAGATTCATCATTCCTGCCTTCGTTGGGGCAGTTTTCCAGCAAATACCTCCCCACCCTCACAGGGAACAATTCTTTCCCAATATCCCACCTAAATCTTCTTCTTTCAGTTTAAAAGTGTTCCCTTTTGTCATATAACTCCACGCCCTTTCCAAATGTCCCTCTCCAGGTCTCCTGTACCCTTTAGGCACTGAAGGTTCTGGAAGCTCTCCCTGGAGTCTTCTCCAGGCTGAACAATCCCAATTCTCACAGCTTTTCCTCATAGGAAATGTGCTCCATCCCTCTGGTCCTTAGAAGAACAGTTTCGAACATCAGCCTTTCAGAGGGCTGCTCACAAAAAAAAACCCAGCCTGAATCAGAAAGGCTCCAGAAAAAAAAAAAATGGAAATGATGGTTGGATGGGCTACTTTGGATTGTGTTTGCACAACATGTACTAGTGGAAGGTGTCCCTGCCCATGGCATGGAGTTGGAACTAGAAGGTTTTTAAGGTCTCTTCCAACCCAAACCATTCTGTTCTATAAGTGACGATCCCAAATAGATGATGAAAGGAAATATTTCTGTATGGGCTGATAAAGTTAAATATTTTTGTGTCCTAGCCTTCTTCCTTTCTGCTTTTCAAACTATTTCTATTTATTTCAGATAATTAATTCTTTTCCTTTCTTTGCTATGAGCATTGGCTCACGCTACTAAAGAGCCTAAAAAGGCTCTTTTGCATTTAAAATCTTGTTAGAATTAACCTCAGATTCTTAACTTAGTAGTCAAAATGGACTCCATGCTGAACACAGCAATTCTTTTTAAAAAAGGGAATTAAGAATATCTATTTGTCTGCTTTTCAAGGAGACTAATGTTAGAAAAGGGAAAAAAGGGAATAAAGAAAGGAAACAGAATGTACCAGTACTGTTAGATTTATTGCTTTTATTATAATTTCTTTGGCTTATGTAAATTTAACTGAAATTTTTCAGACCATTAATCCATAACACCAACTATAGCCCTCTTTGTTCTTAATTAAAAATGGATGGATTGATAGAAGAGGGATGAGATTTTCTGAAGTACTCAATGCTGGCCATACTCTGCTTTGATGAAGTCAGTGCTGAAAACTCCCCCAGAATCTATTGAGAACAGAGCAGAGCTGAGCATTTCTGAAACCCCTTCCAGACTGAAGTGTGGTGAGGGATCATTTCTGAGAGCATTGCCAAGGGTTCAGCATTGTGGTTTCCATGAAGTTCAGCTTATTCTTTTCTTTTTTTTGGGGGGTTTTTTTTTTTTGTTTTGTTTTAAAACTGGTTTGAGCTGTTTAAAATCTACATCCCAAACAGGTTTTTGGACTCTCAAGTAATCTCTTGATTTTTTGTGGTTGGGTTCAGAAATTTGGAGCGGCTTGCAGAAAAGTGCATTAAAAACACACATAAGGGATTTGGGAGACACCAAAAGTAACATTGTTGCAAAGCTGAAATGAGACGAATAAATGGTAGGAATGGATTTTGAAAGTCTCAATGTGTTTATTACTTGCAACTGACACAATTCCCAAGGGTCAGTAGTAGTTTTAACACCTCTGTCCTCTGGTGAAAACCAGAAAGCGAAAAAAAACCAAACACAGCAGATGAGTCCTGGTGCAGAGCTGGGAGAGAGGAACTACCCTGCAGCATCAGGAAAAGAGAATTCATGGTTTAGAACACAATGGTTTGGGTTGGAAGAGACCTTCAAAACCATCCCTTTCCACCCCCTGCCCACAGCAGGGACAATTTCCACTGTCCCAGGTTGCTCCAAGCCCTGTCCAACCTGGCCTTGGGCACTTCCAGGGATCCAGGGGCAGCCACAGCTGCTCTGGGCACCCTGTGCCAGGGCCTCCCCACCCTTCCAGAAAACAATTTTTTCCTAACACCTACTCTAAATCTAAACACTTCAACCAGAGTCTTAAAACACCTTAAAATTCAAAAATTCCCCGCGATTCAAAGCATCATGGCTGGTGTGGCAAAATTTCAATCCAAGCTTGAATTTTTTTGCTGTTGAGGCCCATTTTGTTTATCCTTGTCAGGTGGAGAGACAAAATGTGTTACAGAGACTCATTTTTGAAGGGATCAGATGGAGAACAGGACAAAAAATGACAGAACTGACCTGGTGGCTGTGTCTCTAACTGGCCCAATGCCTGCGAAAACATACGGTCCCTTTGCCACCACAGAGACTGGAGGAGAGGCAGTTTAATGGGGCTCTGCACACAAGTTTTAGAGCCTTTCATAGCACAGATATAAATGATACATTTCATCTTTATGCCGCCCTTCTAAATCACTAAAAAATAAATCCAGTTAATGCTCAAAGGCAGAAGCCCTGAACTGCTGCTTTGCTTTGCTATTTATAGTGTCAGGACCAGCTCTGGCTTAATCTTCTGGGTGTCATTCAATATATTTCTGACCCAACCAGGTAGAACAGAAGACTCTGGCTGTATTTCCAAGCTCTCAGAGGTTTTAGGACAATCCCACAGCTTTTGCTGCAAGTAGTTTTTGCAGTGTACTGATTAATCATCTCAGGGAGAGTGTAATTGTCCACAGGAAAACATCAGCTGCAGACCAGAAAAGAAAATCACCCCTCAAAATTTCAAAAAACCTCAAACAACAAAAAGAACCAAAAAAAAAAAAAAAAAAAAAAAAAAAAAAAAAAAAGAAAAATAAAACACCAAAAAAACTTTAGAAAAGGGACATATTGACTTCATTTTCCCAGCAGATGTCTTTGCTGAAGCCCCTCCCTTCCCTGGCTCCATTTGTACCATGTTAATTGTCATAACTACGCCCTGTAGCTCCTTGGTAGGAGAATTGTCACAATTAGCCTGTGACTTTGCACCAGCTGTCTTGGCATAGACAAGACAACGTGCTTTGGACTCTGAACACCTGCAAACCCAGTCCAGGGTGGATGTTTGAATGCTCAAACCAAACAGATGTTGCATTTCAGGCTTGTTCTCTTGGGGAGGCTGGGGGGAGAGAGGTGGAAAAATGTCTGTATGCTGGGATGCCATAATTTTCCCTTTTTGAGGTTTATTCTGTGCATTCTCTTCCAGTGTGCTGATGGAGGGATGGCCCCAGCAGTTATCTGGAGATTACACAATTTGTAGGGTTCCATATATTGGTAGCTCCGAGTAGCTAAATAGAACGGGGGCAGGGGGTGAAAGAGAAAAATAAAACCCTCCACATTTATTTTGATTTATTTCTAATTACTCCCTTTCCAGGGCTCTGAAAGGACAGTTTGGTTTGGTTGGTGCACTTCTGGATGAGTGTGATCTCGGAGCTGGCAGGCGACACTTTGGCAGTTTTACCCCAGTGAGTTTAATAACCCAACGAGAATTGCCCAGAACAGTGGGATCAGATTCATGGAACGAGCCATGAATGCGTTTCTGTTCCCCAGTAACTGCTCAGTGGGATTATTCAAGAGGTTTAAATGTGGGTGGCATCAATTTGAAATGCAGATGGTGTATCTTATTAAACACCATTTTAGCTATTTGTAGTGCTCAGAACAGTATTTGCCCTGAATTTAAATAACGATGTACAGTATTTGTTAAAAAACATGCTTGGGCATGTTTTGTTTAATTAGTGGCTTGAAATTTCCTAGCATATGGCTTGTCATTTGCTAAAAAAGATATGCAATTATGAAGTTCCTTGAAGTTTTACTATTTAAAAGCAAAATTAACTTGGTGTGTTCAGCAGTTAATGGCAGGCCATTAAATATAGTATTTACTAAACAAAAGACATATAGGAGCAGCTGAGTGTGCCTGTGCCATCTGTACCTCGAGCCCTGCACATCTTTTGGTTCACAGGAGGTAGACTGGACCCACTCTGCTCCCACAGTTCATTACCAGAGTTTTCTGCACTTCAGTGCAAATGACATCGTG
Organism: Camarhynchus parvulus; assembly: GCF_901933205.1. Taxonomy (NCBI): domain Eukaryota; kingdom Metazoa; phylum Chordata; class Aves; order Passeriformes; family Thraupidae; genus Camarhynchus; species Camarhynchus parvulus. The sequence goes on along the minus strand of NC_044574.1, from coordinate 3,883,042 downwards.
TCTGGTTATTATCTTTAAAGGCCTGGATGCCGCTTTAGAAGCATCAATTTAATTTTTATACTTCAGGAAAGCAAGCAGACCATCTGCTTAAAAATCCCAGCACTTTCTGAAGAGCTGCAGATATTTCTTTTCCCTGTCAGGTTTTGAATGGCCTTTTAAAGTTTTCGAAACTTTTCAGTTGCCTGCCTGTTCATTTCTGATTAGGAAATGGAAATGAGAGTCTGGAAGACTGAAGGATGATGCATGAGGTTGGTTTTTTTTTCTCCCCATGATTTACCTGCTCAGCTTCTACTTCTCATCACGACAGATGAGTAATTCAGCGCCTGCTTCCCTCCACCAGCTCAGCTCGAGCCAGTTCCTCCATCCAACACCTCCATCGCTCCCCAGTCCCAGCAGAGCTGATGGAAAGACTTGCCTCAGGCATCTCCACCACCCCTCATTGCAGGCAATATTATGCACTCAAATGAGTCACAGACTGGAGGATTCTCATTTTTTCTCCTGAGAGCGACTTATCTCGGGAAGGGAAGCGGAGAGGGAAGCAATGGAGCCTGATGAAGAAGTGAGAAGGGAATGACCCCCCAGCCTGACACATTCCTTTCCTTCACAAGTCTGATTTCATGGCTTTATCACATGCTGCACTTCTTCAGGCACAGACAGCAGGATTCATCTCGGTGCATTACAGATATCTACACAAGAGCCAGGCCCTCCCAGGCTGTGAATTTATGCAAGAAATAGGCTTTTTATAGGGTTTTACCTCTTCTATACATCTTCCTCTTGAATGACAGCCCCGAAAGTCCCGTTTCTAGCCACTAACTATGAAGGGAGTGTAGGTATCTACAGACTCCTAGTGAAGAACACACAAAACTCATGGTTGAAATCTTCAGGAATCACTGAAAAATTCCTGTGGATTTCAGGAAATTCAGGGTTTCACTTTGTTTCCTCTCTTATCAACAATCACCACTGTATTTTTGTTCAGTAAGAACAAGATGCTCAGCTCATCAGAGGGACAACCAAAGCCATGATCCTTTCCAGGGTGAGCTGTCAAGCAGATGAAAAGAGAAACAAAACAAACAAGAGGGGAAAAGGTGGGAAATCAGAAGCATCTATCCATATTTCTGCTTCTTTTATCTTCTCACCTTAGCCAGAGTTGCCAACACTTTTGCTTATATTTTACCCATCTTTCATCCCACTAGCCTGACCACAGTATCCCAGCATCCCACTGATCTACTTCACTCCCTCTCATCGTGACTTTTTTGGGATTCTCCCTTGATTTCCAGACAGAACTCCTGCCTTTACCACAGTGCTTCTGTGGTGGTGTTTGCAGGGCTCTCAGATGAGGGAAGAGATGAGAATCTTGACTCCATGTTTCAGAAGGCTGATTTATTATTTTATGATATATATTATATATTAAAAGAAAATTATATACTAAGACTATACTAAAAGAAAAGAGAGAGGATTTCATCAGAAGGCTAGAAAAGGAAAGGAATGGATTGATAAAATCTTGTGACTGCTCACAGCCTCAACACAGGTGGCTGTCATTGGTCATCAAGTAAAAATATGCTGGGTAAACAATTCTCCAAATCACAGTCCAAAGCAGCAAAACGTGGAGAAGCTGAAGCTTCTCATCTTCTCAGGAGAAAAGATCCTGGCAAAAGGATTTTTCATTAAATATGTCTGTGACATGCTTACTTCTGCTCACTCCTTACTCTGCCTGCTCCACTCCTTCCCCTGATCACTGCTGATTTCCTACCCCAACTCTGTTATTTTTTACATGCCTGTCTGATCTCTCTGCCTAATGAACAACTCCCCTGACTCCGAGGTCCCTGCTAATGAAGATGGAGAGAGCTTTACCTCTTCACTCACAGAACCCTGGGCAATATCACATAGCAAAAGGAATTATGATACAAAAATAGGTCCATAATGTGCTCACTCTTCTTCTGTGACTGAGAGTGACTTCCTCGAGGGGAGTCTTTTGTTATCCACCTTCAGCTCTGATTTCCCTGCCCAGTGATCAATTGGGTTTTGTGGGGCAGGAATGCTCTGAGCAAATGGGAAAGGAAGGGGAAGGGGAAGGAAAAAGGGAAAGGGAAAGGGAAAAAGGAAAGGGAAAGGGAAAAAGGAAAGGGAAAGGGAAAATGGAAAGGGAAAGGGAAAAAGGAAAGGGAAAGGGAAAGGGAAAGGGAAAGGGAAAGGGAAAGGGAAAATGGAATGGGAAAGGGAAAGGGAAAGGGAAAGGGAAAGGGAAAGGGAAAGGGAAAGGGAAAGGGAAAGGGAAAGGGAAAGGGAAAGGGAAAGGGAAAGGGAAAGGGAAAGGGAAAGGGAAGGGACACCTTCTGAAAGACCAGATTGTTCATCTAATGAATTGTCTTTGGGTTGGTGCTCCTTTTTGACTTTTTAAGACCTCCAAAGTGCTGCATTTTTGGTCCAGACATGATGAGTTAAATGAAATAGTGTTTGATCTCCTGGGTGGATGTTCCCTGTTGAACAAAGGGACACGTTTTTTCTGCAAAGAAATGAAAGGAAAGAAATTTAAAAATGCACCAGGTCGTTCATCCTTTTTTTGGCTTTAAACTGTCACTCCAGCAGCAAAATAAGCCCACACACACCAAAAGAAACCAATGAGACTTGATAGCAAAGCATTAGAGGCATGGTGGAGGGAGGGAATCACACAGACTTTTAAAAACACAAACACATTCTAAATAAATATGAAAATAGGACTTTTCATCCCTACCCTCACACATTCAAATGGGAATCATTGTGGTTCAATTTTGACCTTTTCAGGTGCCCCAAAGTCTAAAACAGTGTTTATGACATCCAGTTAAGGGCAACTCAAAAAATACATTGAATATTCAGAAGAAATTACAATAAGGATTCACCACGAGGAGCTCATTCCTCCAGGTTGTTGAGAACCAATGCTTGGGGTCTCCGTGTTTGGGAATGTCATTTCCCAAGAACAAGACATAAAAGACAGCTTGACAAGTTGTCATTAAAGATTTCATGGCAATAGCTGTGAGTGCAGGAATTCCTGCTCTGTTGCCCTGGCAAAATTCACATTCAGATGATTACATTTTGCCTGCTTACACTCAGGCTGCATTTTCAATTCCATGTGTCATTGTCCTTGTCTTCCCATCTTAAATTATTGTATAATGCTGCTGTGCATTATTAAACAGTTGCCACATTTCATCCCAGTGAATCTTGCATTTAAATGATGGATTTACAAAGGTTCTGCTGCTTTGTTAAGCTTGCCTGTACAGCTGGTTGAAGGTTTACCTCAAGAAAAAAGAATAGTTTTCCTTCAAAGAAGGCTTGAAAAATCACTGTGTTTCATTAAAAGTTCTCAAAATCTTTTCCCTCTTTTATTTTTTCCCCCAAAGTTTCGGGATTTTTGAATTGAAAATTAAATTAAATAGAGGTATATAAAAGAAACGCTGTTACAAATCAATGCTGTTATTAACAAAAAAGCAAATTTTTCCAATTAAACACTGAAAATTATTCCAATAGTATTTTAGCCATCTGCTTTCTGGATATTGCAGTGAAATAAAAAAAAATGAATGAAAGAAAGAAGGAATCTATTTCAAGCAAGTGAGAATGAAAACAATGGCTGAGCTGCAAATATCACAGCAGAAATCTTTCAATTGTTTCCAGCAAGTCCTTTTTGTGCATCATCCTTTGAAACTTGAAAATTTCAAAAAGAAAAACTGCCTTTAATTCCGTTTCTTAGTACTTGTATCCATAAAATGAAACCCAAGTGCAATTTGTTTCTTAGATTAGAAGCTCAGTGAGACAGGGATCACTGCTCCATGAAATTAAGCACGTTGGGTGTAGGGCTGAGGGAACTTTCCTGAAAATACAAAATATTAGGATGTGTCCCAAGGAGAATGCAGAGGCTCTCTGGGGGGTATTAAGAAATGGAGAACCTAGTTACAGGCAATGGTATAAGATATAAATATTAGGGGGTGGTTGAAATTTGTCACAGACATGTTTTCTGAAAAATCCTTTGCTAGGACTTTTTCTCCTGAGAAGCTGAGAGGCCTCAGAGGAAAAGAAAAACAATGATTTTCTGCTGCTCGGGAATGCAACAGGTGCATCTTTGATTGGTCCATGTGAGTTGTTTCTACTTGATGACCAGTCACAGGTCTAGCTGTGTTGGGACTCTGGTCAGCCACAAGATTTTATTATCATTCCTTTCCTTTCTAGCCTTCTGATGAAATCTTTTCTTCTATTCTTTTAGTATAGTTTTAATATTTTATTTTAATATAATATATATATAATAAAATAATAAATCAGCCTTCTGAAACATGGAGTCAAGATTCTCATCTCTTCACTCGTCCTGGGACCCCTGTGAACACCACCACAGAAATGAGATATTGAGGAGAGGGGCTGCCTGTTGATATTCAAGACCAGGTTGGATGGGCTTGGAGGAACCTGAGATGGTGGAAGGTGTCCTTGCCCATGGCAGGGGGTTGGAGCTCAGAGATCTTGAAGTTCCCTTCCAATCCAAACTGTCCTGTGAATCTGTGCCATGATTCCATGGCAGCTGTTGTGCTTCAGTGGCAAATGAAGAACTGAGATTGATGGGCCCAGTCAGGGAAACCATCACAGTGTCTGTGTGTTGTGCTATCTTAGGGATAAAACAATCCCCACATGCAAAATTAGAGCACTCAACACCCTTGGAAGAGAACTCAGGCTATTTTAAGACCTGTGGAAAGATGTCTAAGGATGCAGATTCCCTAGAAAACTTTAAAAAGCTTTAAAGCATCTCCATTTATTTATAGACAGTTTCACAAAGTCAGCTGATAAAAGGCAGTGAAATCTGTGTTGTGGAGTCCTTTTAGAAACAATGCATTTCTCAGGATCACAGTTCTGACTGGGGCTGAACTCCACACTCAAATGTGAATATTTTTTGTGGTTTAAAACACTGGCTGCAGAGGCAGCCCTAGGCAAACACTGATGTTCAGGTTGAATAGATAATTTTGGAAAGCAAGAGCAAGCCAAATGTGCCAGGCTTTGGAAAGACCTTGCCAGGTCCTACTCTTAGGAAAAATTTCCCTTTGTGTTTTTTTAAGTCCACAGTCGTCTTGTCTGACTGTAAATAATTTCCAGCTCTGAGAACAGATGGGATTCTGCCTCCTGGATTTCATAGAAGTTTGTTGTGGCTATTAGAAGATTTCAGGAGATGTGTGTTACTGATATTAAAAAAAAAAGAGAGGCCTCCCATCACCACCTGTGCTGGATCCAGCCTATGTTTTAGAGGAAAGCTGAGATTGCTATCAAATAATCTGCTTTAATGGGCTGGGACTCCAAGGGGAACATGAACACAATTAAGTTGGAATAAAGCACCACTATTCTTCGTAATTACCACTTTTTTTTTTTTTTTAACATCACACTGGGTTAAGGGAAGTTGCCTCACAAATTAAAGGCAGCCTTGGAGCTGTTTGTAGCTTGAGTGATGGACAAACCAGCAGGTAGGAGTCTTCTGGATGACTTTGAAGGGACTGATCCTTTTTTCATTCAAGTTCAATAAGCAAGGCAGCATCCACATAAGTGGAATCTTCAAGGATTTTAAAGTGTTTAAGGTGAGGTTTATTGTATTTGCAGGGAGGAACGAAGAATCTGACTCCGCATTCTTAGAAGGTTAATTTATTATTTTATGATACTATATTATATTAAAGAATACTAAACTGTACTATACTAAAGAATACAGAAAGGATATTTACTGAATGCTAAAAAGATAATAAAGAAAACTCCTGGCTCTTTCCAGAGTCCTGACACAGCTTGGCCCCAATTGGCCAAAGAGTGAAAACAACTCACAGCAGAATCCAATGAAACAATTACCTGTGGGTAAACAATCTTCAAATACATTCCATATGAGAGAAACAGAAGAGAAACAAATAAAATAATTATTGTTTTCCTTTTCTCTGAGGCTTCTCAGCTTCCCAGGAGAAGAATCCTGGGTGAAGGGATTTTTCAGAGAATGTGAATGTGACAGAGGTTGAATGGGGCTTGGAGCAGCTGGATGCAGTGGAAGTTGCTGGATGGTTTCCCAGCCCCAACCTGGGAATCAATCCTGTGATTCTATGAATGAACATGGGTTTTGTGATAGCCCAGTTTAGAGGTCACTAATACGTGGCTAAATGAGACAAAATTCTTAATAAACAGCAGGAATTGCATGGGTGAATTCCAACTGTGCAGCTCATTTTATTTTCAGATAATTCCATGAACATCAAGTAATTAATCCTCAAAGAACCTTAAAGCAGACAGCTGGAAAGGACAGTCAGGCAGACATGCCAGTAAATATTTAATTTCTTCTTCTTCCTTTTGGTTTGGGTTTTTGTTCTTTTTTTTTTTTTTCATGGTCTGTTTTTATGGAGTAATTCCGCAGGTGAGCTCATAGGTATCAGCTCGTTAGAAAAGGACACAACTGTGACATGGTAGATAAGACACATTTTCAAAAAATAATCCTAGAGGTGATGTAATACTGCAAGCAGAAATCACCTCTTTCAGTGGCACATTGCAGAGAACAAATGAAACAGCAAAATGTGCAGTGACACAGATGCTCAGGGGACTCCTGCTCTATCTGTAACCACAAAGGCAAGACTGTCCCTCCTGTGCAGCAAGGATGCGCCAGAGGAGGGGCTGCCATGGCAGAGAACAGCCACATTAAAGTCTCCCAGCCCTGAGTTCCTCTGCTCCTGTTTCCAGCTACTCACCCCTCAGGCCAGGCTGAGGTGCAAAACCTAGGACCTGGCACTCAGACCCGCCAGGGAATTCTTGTCTGGGCAATATGAGGCTGGATTTTGCCTCTCTATTGTAAATGGAGGGCTGCCGACAAAGGAAGGAATGATGAGGAGGACTCTATATTATTAAATGGTTAATTTATTACTTTAATTTACTAAATTATATTAAATCTTAGGTTTCTGTGGTTGAGATGACCCCCAGGGTGCTAGAAAGTCTTTTCTTTCCCAGCCCCACGACTGAAGAGGAGGTTGAGATTTATCGGTTCTGCTTTCCAAGGTTGTTTATTTTTCCTTGTCTGTTACATTCTTTCTCTGCCTCGCTGAGATCTGTCCAGCAGGTTGGGTTGTGGCACAGTCTCTGCCCTTGGGGTGATGTTAGCTTTTTATACTAAAAACGACATGTACTTTATTTACAATAATTTCCCAATACCTATCACCTATGTTAGACAGTTTCTCTCTGCTAAACCAATCCAGAAGTGCCACCATCACAGCAGAAGATGGAGGACAAGAAGAAGAAGGACGGGACACGCCCAGATTCCTCCATCTTGCCTCTTGAACCCCTCTTCTAAAACCCCAAAATTCTACTTTTTCACCCTTTGACAAATTAATTATCATTCTACTCAAACTCTTGTGACTTGTAAATGTTCACACAAAGTTGGTAACTTTTTCCACGGGCTAAGATCAAACGCACAGGTCTTTTTGACTCTGTGCCAAGGTCTCTTAGCCCTCTGCCAGGGTCTCGAGTCCTCCAGGGCAGCCAGAGGAATGTCCTGGGTTCTGACAATTAAAGAATACTATACTATACTAAAGAATACAGAAAGAATACTTACTGAATGCTACAAAGATAATAATGAAAACTCGTGACTCTTGCCAGGGTCTCGACACAACTTGGCCCTGATTGGCCGAAGAGTCAAAACAACTCACAGCAGAATCCAATGCAACAATCACCTGTGGGTAAACAATCTCCAAACACATTCCACATGAGCACAACACAGGAGAAGCAAATGATATAGGAATTGTTTTCCTTTTCTCTGAGGCCTCTCACTGCCTTCCAGCTTCCCAGCAGAAAAACCCTGGGTGAAGGAATCATGTTCAGAGAATGTGAATGCCACAGCTCTCCTCACCCCCACCTGTATCAAGGGGCTCAGGCACACTCCATGAGTCCAACCTAATAGATTTTCTCCCCTGAATTATGCCCTGGCCATGTTCCAGCCAGGCCACTGGGGACTGTGATGTTGTTAAATCTGATTCCCTTGCAGGGTCAGGATTGATCAACACAAGTCTTATTTTTGGCAGCACAAAGGAAATGTTTATTGGCCAATTCCTGTACCAGTAGGAGATGTGAGTAAATCTCCCTTTGCCCTCACAAAGGTCAGCTTTTCAAATTACCCTCATCCATGTACTGCACCAGGCCATGAGAAAAGGTGTTGAGCACTTTTGTCACCCTGAGGAGAGGGAGGGCTGTGGTTAACTCAGCACCTTTCAGGAGCAATTCTTCAGGGCCCTCTCATTCCACTTGAGCCAGGATTCAATCCATGCTCCAGCTTAAGAAGGAATCCTGCCTATTTCTGCTGGTTTTGCTCCAGCAGAAATGTGAAACCAATCCTCTGGCTGGATTTCAGCTTGGATAATTACGTTTTGCTCACATAAATTACTTTATTAGTTTCAAAGAGGGAAAATTACTCTCTGCTAACTCTTCCAAAGCTATTTGGTAGTGTTAGCAGGGAAGATGAAACTGGCCAACCCACCAGAGAGGTGGCTGTGTTTTGGTGGGGGATGAAATTCTCCTTGTAGGGAACGTGCTTTGTGCAGGGAACTTCACTCCATGCCCAGCCTACATGAAAGATGGAGAGCTATTAGCTCCTGTCGGAGCTTCACAACTCTCAGCCTGTGATGTATCTCCCTCAGCCTCACTCTCATGTATCAGACTGGCTCTCTGACAGCTCTTCTGGGATGGCTTAATAAAGCCCTATTAAATCCTCATTTTCCCATTGTAAGCTGGCTGGATTTTGCCTTCCTTTCCTCTATCACCAGCCCCCTTCCTTTAGGATGCTCTGGGCATTGTTTCCTGTTATCACCCAGGTTAGCTGCAAGGCTGCTTGGCTCTGCATCCCTCATATCTGGAGGACCCAGGATTTTCCAGACAAGATAAAAATCTTGTTGGTGACCTGAACACCCAGTTCTGCATCCCAGTGTCACAGCATCCATCCTTGCCTCTGCCTGGCACAAACTGCAGCTCCCAAATTATTCCCTACTGCTTTGAATGATCCTTCTAGAGCCTGCTGTGGGAAATATGCTTTAACTTATCTTCACCCTTCTATCTTTCCGAGGCAAGCTGGTTTTTCCCCTCTGTACCACATCCAGTATTCTTATATTATATCTTGGGCATTAAATCCATCACAAGTTTCATCTTTCTTGTTCTTTCCCACCCTTCTTAAATTTCTTCAGTGTTCTCATCTATCACATCACTCATTCCAGCCTTGATATTTCCATTGTCATCACTTTTGGTGTCACTCTCATGCCTGAAACGTCCTAATTTTTCTCATCTTTTAAGTATGAGACCCAAAATGACATCCTGCCTGAGTCAGGGAATCAGCAGCATTATCTCTATGATTATTCATTAAACAGAAGTTTTAGGACAGCTAATGCATATGCATAAACTTATTGTTCACAAAGTCTGATTGTTCAAACACTCGTTCTGTGAATTGTTACTGCAGAAGGAAATTTCCCCAGTATTTGAGGAGCACAGCAAAAGACAAGCAGGATGGGAAGGTTTTGAAGTGCAATGGGCAAGATTTTCTTGCAAAACTCATGATGTTTGGAGGTGTTGAACTCATTCATTTGGTCACACCTGCTGTTTTATAAAGGTTTATGCACATCTAATCTGAATATTGCCAGTGCTCCCACAGACTGGGACGTGCAGGAGGGAGAGAATTGGCCTGAACCATTGCATGGGCTGGACTTTATTTGGGCAGGAATTGTAGGTAATTCTACCCATCAGCTGTGAACTCACCTCATCTTGGCTACTGAAAAGATTATTATTTTTTCAAATCTTAGCTTTTTCAATTCCTTGAGGTTGCAGCAGCTTTAATATATTGGGGGTTTCTGACCTTGCACTGTTATTGAAACAGAAATGAGGACCCCAATGCTGCAAAAAAAAGGCACAAATACATTCCCTGAATATCCTTATAAAAGATATGAAATGAAAGAAATATTGTATCAAAATTTCCCATTAAAAAAAAGTGTTGCATTTTTTTTAAATCGGAAATTTATTGAATGAACTCAATTTCAAAAGCTGCGGATGTTGAATATTTCAGACAGTGGAAGATCTTCCTCATCAGTCATTTTATCAGCTGCTAATGTACACAGTGTTTGCCATTTTCTTCTTTTGAATATCCCTCCATGATCACTATTTTTCTCACTAAATACTTAAATACCTTTTTGTCATCACTTTGTGCATGTGTTCCCCCTCAATCCTCTCATGGGCAAAGCATATTTATGTAATAATGGGATTGGAACAAACACCAGGATGTAAGAAGAAACAGGGGTGCTGGACATGAACAGAAATTCAAGACATTTTCCCTAAATTACAGCAAAACTTTGGGCTCCTATACTCCAAGAGAGCTTTGTTAAGGCCATCTACTTGTTAAGCCTTAGGCAAAAGCCACTTTGAAAGGAAAATTTGAGTTCCATAAATGATCTTGAAGCCATGAAAAATTTTTAATCTTGAATCAATGGCAAAGAGGATGCATTGCTTTATTTTTTCCTTACTGCATTTTTATTCTGCAGAACTTCAATATTCCAACTTTTCATTCCAAATTCACTGAGGTAGGCTGATCACACCAAGGCTACCCATGTTTCTCCAAAATCCAAATGTGCTTCCCACTGGTCCCACCTTTTTGCTGGGATGAGCAGGACAAAGGGAATCTGCATATTCTCCTCCTCTGTGGAAAAGAGTTGGACAGACTGCCAGGAGCTGGGATCTTGGAACCCAGACAGCTGTGCTGTAAAATGGGCTGGGAAATTTGGGTTTTAGTCAAAGGATTTGCATTTCTGGCGTGTCTTCCCTATGAAAAGAGGCCAGCTGAATTCTTGTGGTGCTGGGAAGCCTGGAAATATCTGATCCTGAAGAATCCACACTCCGAGCTTCCTTCAAATCCACCCAGCAGTCAAGGAGTCCAAGTTCATGACTACTTGTAGGCACAATTTTCTTGGTCTTCACTGAAAATAGATCCTCTAACTGAAGTTTCAGCTCTGCAATTTCTAATGGAGAAGCATTTTGCTCTGAGAACTCTTATTTTTAGTTAGAGTTCCTCCAGAGCTTCAGGGCTGCTCTCCAAGTCACAGCTTTTCCACTGGGCTGTTGTTCCTTTAACTTTTTTCCTGCTTCTGTTAGGGTTGGGATTGAAAGTGCTTGAGATGGTGTTTCATGTTCAGACTCAGATGTTTATTGTTTCTAATCTATATTACAGTCTCACAAGGTGTGAGTTTTATAGTATTTTACTAACAAATTACAAAATGGCCTCAAATCTGTCTTTACAAAGTCTTTTAAGGAAAAACTATCTAATTAAGAAATGAGACTTAAATTATTTTTACTATTAACTTAATAACTAATTACTTGTATCTTACAATGTAGACTTTTCTGTCTAATTACAAAATACTACTTAAACCTAAGAAGAAAGTGAAGAAGAAAAACTAACCACTACTTAAAACTTTTATCTTAGCTTTATATATGTTACTATCTTCTAAAACTTGAAACTGTAAGTTTTCTACTATGTGATATTACACACTTCTATTCAAATTACACATTTATAATCCCAGTTCTATTGTTCAATTTTAGAAGCCTTCTTCACAGCCTCAAGTCAAAATACTGTTCTTTTGGGGGTCAGTGCCTGTCAGCACAGGAAGCCCAAAACTCTCAACATCCAGAATTCCAGCACTGGCCTTACAGGGAAGCAAAGGAAATGTTGACTGATTCTTTTACACTGGGAAATTTCCCCTTTCTACATCACTGAGATACACCCACAGAGCTGCAGAGAAATGTTTTCCTCGTCCAAAATAAATTACATTAAAATCCCATAGCATGTTACAGGAGCCAATTTTGATATTACCTTTGAAATACTGGGATTCATATTTTAAGAATTCTTGCTTTGTCACCAGTTCCAACCCGAGGAAATGCCAAATGGACATGAGCTCAGGTGTGCTGGGAAGGAGGGCTGGGGTGTGATAGCTGTGCTGTGTGGAGTGTCAAATCTGAGGAAATGCAGCCAGACAATGTGACAACAGGGATTAGACTCCATAAAAATTTCAGTGTTGTCCTTGAGAGAGGAGTCCTGGAACAATTGCATTGCATAACAGCACCATCACTTATTAAGTGTATCTTGTAATTGGTTAGGAAGCCATTAATGACAATTTGCTTCAAACCCAAACAGCTGGCTCTGTGACCCTCTAGGTAACAACAAATACATGAACAGGAGGAACAGGAATAATTCAAATCCACAATATATCCAGTTGCTGTTCTAAATCCTGAGGTATTAACTTTTAATGTATATCTCAATGACAAACCAATCCTGACACTTTTTCTGCGTAAATATGTAGCCACTGATTCTGGAAAAAAGAAGTAGATTTAATTATTTGCTTATTTCTTTTATTTTATCAGTGCAGTGCTAGTTTATTTTGGTGTAATCACTCTCACTCATGTCTAAAAACCCCTTAAGAATGCATTGTGTTCTTAAGAGCATCACTATCATAAATCAGGGTAGGTGCACTGACTTTAGAAATGCTGCCATGATTTATTTGATTTGTAGCAGCTGTGGATCCAACCCTCCATTCTTGGGTGCTTGGTACCAGCACAACCCATCACTGAACTTTACTAGAAGGTTTCTGATCAAACGAAAAAAAAAAAAAACCCGAACTTTTTTCTTTTTTTTTTTTTCCATGACAAGGATTTCTACTTCTCTTTTAAGATTCTAAGCCTGCAAAGTACTCAAACCCACCTTTCCTGCAATTTTCAAGGGCCTCTCATGGAGTTCAGTGGGAAACTGAGGCTCTTGACCCTCTGCAGGACAGGACCTAAGAGTTGGGAGGAAATTACCTGGCATCTTGTACAACCTGCTAATGTGCTTGTGCATTCATGCACAGTAATTGATCTTACAAGCTCCTGAGTGTTCACTGGACTTGCCATTATACCATGAATATTTTATAGCTGCACCACTGTAATAACAGTAATTACATTTGCCCTTTTGCAGAACCTTTTATATAAGGGTTTCAAGGCGGTTTATGGATCGTAATTAAGCCCCATGGTCTTCTTGTGGAGTAAGAATTATTATTACCCTTCTGCAAACGGGGAAGCTGAGGTACAGAAAATCCAGCTTGAACTTGACCTTGCCCATCACTGCCAGGATGAGGGGATTCAAGGATTTCTTCTCCAGAGCTGCTGTAGTTATTTATTTGACTTGGATTATGCCTCAGACTGAAGACAAACTTTTAAAGTTGAAACTGTCAATATTTTCCTATTATTTGCAGTATTGCACATTTTTCCTGTTCTGAAGAGTTGCTGTGCCTCACATCACATCAGAAGGTGCTCCCTGAGAGGATTTTGAGGTTCTGCACCCACAGACCCTCATCCTACACAGAGATGCCAGTGGGGACCTGCCACTAAGGATTAACCCAGGCTTGCAGGTACCAACACAAAACCATTAATGCCATCCACAGCTGTGAAAAAAGCCCGTGCTTGAAAGGCCCTTTTCTCTCAATTGCTTTGCTAATAGTGAAGTAATGTCCCAAGGTAGATTGTAAAGTCACTGCCTGTCGTTGAGATGGATGGAAATGACTGGCTCTGATGCTGCTTTGATAAACTTATTTACTACCACAGTGCCAGCCCTAGGCTGGGCTGTAAAAAGGGTGTAATTATTATATAATGATTATATAATGAAAAATACCTATTTACTGAGGGGAAAATGAGCACATTTCCTGACAGGTACCTCAGTCTAAGTGGGGTGCAGGCTCACAGTCAGGGCAGGGCAGCATTTGGGGAGGCAAAATTCCAGCGCGAAATTCCCGAGCAGCGAGCCCACAAGCACAGCAGAAGGAAGCTGTGGTATTTTTATCTCAGTGGCAGCTCAGAGGGAACACGAAGTGTCTCCACTTTTCCAGCTTCAGATTTAATGTGACTGGAGCCACATGTGGGATTTCCCTGCAGCTGGGGAGCAGATGGTGCCAGGTTATGCAATGTGGGATGTGGGGACAGCCAGCCGATGTCCCAACCTGCTGCTCTCCATGGCACTCAGCTGCTCTGGGACAGGACAACTCTCAGAAATAGACACATAAATATAAAATGTTCTCCAAAAGTATAGAATCCTGGCTTGACAGAAGTAACTGGGAAATTATCACTTAATTCTGCCTATTCAGAATGTCCTTCAGGGAGTTCAGAGACACCTTTGGCACTTAGGAAGACACTGTAATTACTGTAAATGATGTAAAATCCTTTAAGCTATGAGAGATTCAACCAGTCTGATCAATACCTTGCAATAACAAGGTTTAGCTTGGTAAGAATTGTTGTGCAGTAATAACATTGCTTATGATTTATTCTGTTTAGCTTCCAAGATTTTAGTCTAATAAACCTGTGTATTTGAACAAAACAGAGTGCTAGCAGGTTGAGTCTTTTGGAGTTTGTCACAAGGAAACAACATGCTCCTGGAGGTCGAAAGGGAATGAGGAGGGTGACAGCGCATCCAAGATAAGCAGGGATAAAACAAGACCACCCTAACCACAGAGAAAGTGCAGACAACACACCTTGAGAAAGGAGTTATTCCCTTAGCACAATTTTCCCATCTTTTTTTTGTTTGTTTTTTCACTTTTCTTCTTTGTGAGATCTATGCATGGATTCTACCCCAAACAACAGTGGGGTTTCCTGTCCCTAGCAGGGCTTCTCTCTACAGCTCCTGAAAGGTGTCTGTGCTCAGCTGGGGCTGGGCTCTCTCTCCAGGCAGCACTGACAGAACCAGAGGACACAGCCTCGAGCTGCACCAAGGGAAATACAGGTTGGATATTAGGAAAAAGTTTTTCACAGAAAGAGTGATAAAGTTCTGGAATGCTCTGCCTGGGGAGGTGGTGGAGTCACCATCCCTGGGTGTGTTTAACAAAGCCTGGATGTGGCACTGGGTGCCAGGGTTGAGTTGAGGTGTTGGGGCTGGGTTGGACTTGATGATCTTGAAGGTCTCTTCCAGCCTTGTGATTCTGTGATTCGTATGAGCAACTTTCCTTTTATTCTTTAAAAGAGGATCATTCATGGGAAAAACATCCAAAGGAGTCTTCTTGCCCTGTCTGTGGCCATAACTACTCATCTGAAATAAAACATTGGACATGGCAACATCCACTGAGTAATGATCCACAGATTGCAGACAGCAGCTCTCTGCACTGTGTGTTCAGAACAGAACTATATTTTAAGTTCAAGCTCTGATTTGCAAACACCTTAAAATGCCTGGAAATTTCACTGCTGCCTTTTTCTTATTCATTTCAGCTCCTGTGCCTCAGCACCTCTCAGCTTTGATGCATTGAGAATCATTAGTAAGTAAAGCACTTTGGATCTATGTTTCTGAGTTTATGTTTCTGAACACAAGCAAAAACTCATACCCATTAGTTATTTACTGAGCTGGAGACTGCTAAAATATATCTTGAGGAAGTTCAGAGATTTTTTTCATTTCAGCTCATCTTATTGGGGGTTTTGTTAATGGAAGTTTCAGCAGGTGAGGAGCTCTCTTATTTTTACATGCACTATATTGCAGTTTAAACGCCATTTCATTAAAAGCTGTTTATGAACAAAAAACACTTGAAAGCAAATGTGAATTGCCCAAAGCATTTTTCCCCATTGTCTGTGATTAGGCTGTTCCCTGAAATCAAAGATTTGATGGACTTTTGTATTTTTTGCATTACGGGTTTTTATCCCATGCATGTAACAAATGAAAACCATGAATTGGAGTGGACGTGGCATTTTGAAAACCACAAAGCACTTGATTTATTCAAATTGTGTTTACATAGGGATTATTTCACCCACCAGTGAAATGCAGCTGCCTCTGGCTTGGAAAACGTCAGTCTTTAAAAAGAAACATTGCTAAGTGAAAAGAACTTTATCTCATATAAAACTTGAGGAGGAATGTAGGCTTGCAGAATGTAATTACTCATTTGGATCTTAGCCCAGACACCAAAGCTATCATTGCCTCTTTAGCAAGAGGAACTTGGAATCTTAAGTGGTTGCACTTATAATGAAAGCCTTGATTCTGCAACCTTTTTGGAAAATAAAATTACTATTAGTAGTACAATGCTTCCCAAATATTTGGATGTAATTGAACTCATGATTTACGCCACACTTTGAACAAGAGACCTCCAGAGGCTCTATAAAAGTAAAGGTGGCTTTGATTTCCAGAACAGCCCTGTTCACTGCTGCTGAATCCCCACGTTTCAGAGCCTGAAAAGTGTTGTCACAAGGAAAATAAGTAACTCTGTCCTGGCCCCTGCATCCATGCAGAACTTCTCAGTGTTCCAAAAGGGAAGTTTCCTGCACAGATCCCTGGCAGCTGCAGTCTGGGGACTTCTGCTGCTCCGAGTGATCCCGAGATGTGTTAGAAAGTCTCTTTTCCCAGCCTGGCTGTCAAAGAAACAGTCAGAATTCTTCATTTCTTGTTCTCAAGGTTGTTTATTGTTTCTTATCCATAAAATTCTTTCTCTGGCCTGCCGAGGTTTGTTCAGCAGGTCAGACAGAAGCACTCTGCCCACCCTCAGGGCAGTGTTATCTTTTTACACTAAAAACTACATGTACAATATTTACCATAACTTCCCAATACTTATCACCTATGTTAGACAGTGAGCTTCTACTCTAAAACAATCCAAACTGCCACCATCACAGCAGAAGATGGAGGCCAAGAAGAAGAAGGAGAAAGGCTGAACACACTCAGATTCCTCCATCTTGCCCCCTGAACCCCCATTCTAAAAACCCCAAAAATCTATTTTTCACCCCGTGATAAACTAATTATGCTATCTACTAATTCTACTATTCTACTTAGACTTTCATGGCTCGCAGATCCTCATATAAGGTTGGTAATTTTTTCCATGGATCATAATCAAAATCACAGGTGTCTTGGGCTCTGTGCCAGGGTCTCTGAGCCCCCTGGCAGGGGTTTGGGCAATCCAGGATGGCCAGAGGGATGTCCTGAATTCCAACTCTGCAGCTGCAGGGATGTGGCCACTCAGTAATGACTGTGACAGCAGGAGCTGCTCTGAAGGATTGGTTCACGTCCCAGCCTATTGATTGTGGGGTTTGTAACAGCATTTTTAGCACTGGTGTCAAAATTGTGGATGGGTTTGTGATAAAATTTCTGTGATTTTTAAAGGCAGTGACATTCCAGAGTGGGCACATCCGTTTTCTCTGTGATATCCAACATCTGTGCAATCATTTCTACCCACAGCAAAATTGGTAAGGGTGTTCCAGCAATAGAGATGTTATCTTTTTCCTTCTGTATCCTTGGCATTTTCATCAATTTCCCCAAAGGATTCTCTGGCTTCCCTTCCCAGATTTTGAGCTATTGCCAGACTGTCATCTGAAGATCTGTGTTATTTTAACGTTGTCTTGGTAAAATAACGTTGTCTTGGCAAAATTGGAGAAGAGAAACATCATCCAAATGGTACTAAAATCCATATTTTACATACTATTGTTGTCTCATAAAACCTATTGGAAAAATAGGAAGAGAGTTATGGAGAAAAGGATTGAAGTTTGTGAGGAATGACACATAAATGAGAAAAAATAAGGATGTGGAGGTTTTCATTTTTTTTCTTAAACAAGGAGTTTTGGTCTGTGTTAAACTGACAAGATTTTTCGTCACTGTTACCTTACAAGTTGTTGGTAAAATCTCTGTAGTAATAATTAAAACTAAAATCGTTCCCTGCAGTTTATGATCAGAGAATCATAGAATTAAAGACTAATAGAATTAAAGGATCATAAAATCAAAGACTCATGGGATGGTTTTTGTTGGAAGGGACCATAAAAACCATCTCATTCCAACCCAGTCATGGACAACTGGGTCTAGGTGACCTTGCCTGAGCGGGGAAGTTGGACAAGACCTCCAGAGGTCCCTTTCAAAGTCAGCCTTTCTGATTCTCTGATGCAGTAATTCTGTGACTCTAAATAACTTTTAGATTCTATGAGTCTAAATAACTTTCAGCCTTATGAAACGGAAGATCTTCAAAATAAGATCAGAGATGTAAAAACATCTGGCTTTACAGATTCCCCCCATCTGTCAGAAGTACAAGTTCTTCTAAGACCAGTTGGTCTGAAAATTCCCTTTCCAATGTTTCAAATGCTTTTTCACCTGGTTTAAAATATACTAAACCAAAAGGGTTCTAATTCTACATTGACCCAGGGAAGGAAAATTGCAGGTTTCCTGCATCCTACTGTTGGATTTTGTGCTGCCCATCACAGAGGGGGCAAGAGGTAGAAGCAGGTCAGTGTGTGGTGGAGCAGAGAGCAGCAGGTGAGGAAGGATGATAGAGGAGTCTGAGAAATTGCTGGTAATTGTGGTCCAGCCCTTCAAAAACTCCTGTCAAGAGGCAGAACTAGACACATGTTGGTTTTCAGTAGTCTGTGAGCCTCTCATGGTAATGAAAGAAACTTTGGGTTTTTTCCCCTCTGCTCTGTGTGTGTTTGTGGCCACATTGCAGAGGGAGGAAGGAGCTATTTGTTTCCTTACAAATTGATGTTTGAAATCTTCTCCCCTTTTAACAAACTCATTCATCTTCACAGTACCTTTGCTACCAGGCAATTTCTACAAATTAAGCTGAACATTCGATCTGTGTTGTTTTTAATGATCTTTCTTGCCAATATTTATAATGTGCCTTGAAAGCTGAGGCAGACCATGGGCTAGATATTTGATATTAATTAATTTGTCACTCCCCAGAACACGCACATGCTGAGGAGACGAGTAAACATGTTTAATTCTACCAGAGGGGTTGGAGGCACTTGTAAATTGCTAATTCATTTAAAAGGTGTCCCTTCCTCCCTTTCTTTGGAGATTCATTTCTTTGTGCTCTGCCCTCCTTTTTAATTGCTGCAATCTCGCTTCTGCAACCCAAATTTCACCTCCCTTCTGCCCACACTTCCATTGTGTCTGACTCTTCCCAGCAAGATTAATAAAACTTTTTATAATTGCTATCAGTGCCTGTACCCAATGGGGCAGGGAGCTTTGGAAAGGAAAGTGAGGGTTTTGGAGAAAAGGATCCCAAAAAACCAGAGGACACAGAGGCGACTATAATTTTAAAAAATTCATGTTATTTCTATGCTGTGCTAAATGCCATTCAAGAAAGGCCAAGAAATGTTCTGCCACTGATACAGTGTGAATCAAGGCTAAGATAACGGAATATATAGATATTAACAACAGATAAGGCAAAAGAAACCCATGAGATGGCTTTGGTCTGTGTGATAAGGAAAGTGTAAAAGTATTATGGAGCCAGAGATGATCAGAAAATCAACATTTCCTTCCTTTTTCTGTAACAGAACTGAAATCTTGCCTTCAGGACATCAGTAGCTTTGGGTCTGCTCTCTGTCTGTGCAAGATTTATTTGTTCTCAGAGCATGTAGGGTTGAGTTGAAGCGTGGTGGCTTTTATGCAGAGATATGCCAGGTGATAAATTAAATGCCCAGTGCAGTGGTGATTATGCACAGATTTTCCCTGCCTCCTGTGTTTATTTTCTGTTTCCCTTTTCCAAAGCAAAATGTCACACTACTGGGGTTGTGTCTCAGTGGAAATCAAAGAGGTTGAGGGACATTTTGTCCCCTCTCAGCAGCTTTTTGGAGGTGGTGTTGGTTGGATTTGCTACACCCTTGAATTGTCTCAAGCTTAGTCCTGGTAAGTTTCCTATAAGAATGCAAAAAAAAAATATATATATATATCAGAATTGTTAGTTTTTCTGTCAAATGTCATGTAAGAGCCATTAGTCTGAATTAGATTCCTAATTTAGATTGGTTTTTTTCCTACCTTTATCCTTTTCCAGTAGATCACTATTCCCATGAAGTCTTAAACATTTCCTAAAGCTCTTCCTTAGGCTAAAATATCCCTTCCTATATTTTTCCCCTCTCCAGCTGCCTTATGCCTTATGTAATTCCTTCCTTATCATCTCAAGTTAGTACATTTTAAATGTCTAGTTCCCCCTTTCTGGATTAATGTGGGATAAACTAAATCATACTGCTGTTGAGAATAGCACAATGCCACTGATGGAATTAATAAGGAAGGAGTGAAAATATGTTTTCAGAGTCTGCCCAGCTCTGTCCTAGAGAGTCCTTCAGATGGGCGTGAACGGAATGCTCTGGGTTTTAGAGATATTAACAAATCCCAATAAACCCAGGCAGATTTTACTGAGCTCTGCATTTCCTGAACTCCCTGTTACCTCACCTCCACCCTATTGGTGACACGCCAGCAGATTGATTTGCAAAATTTCTCTCTTTATGACATTCTATAAACCACTTTATGGGACAAAAGGCAGATACATCCCTGTCTTAGCAGAGCTTCCAAATTGCAGCTTAATTAAAGTGCTGGGAGACACAAAGGGAAGACAAGGGCACAAGATAAAAATCAGGGGGTTGTATTCTTGCACAATGGATTCCCATTACCCTAAACAGAATCCTACCAGGGGATGGATGTCCCTCAGCAAGATATCTTTTATGACACTGTAAATACAGCAAGGAAATGCTTGAGTTTTCATTCTGTGGGACAGGGAGAAGGGAAGGTCAGTCAGAAAAGGAGAAGGGAGAGCCTTTAGGGAATAAAGGGGTCCTTGGTACAGGGTGACCCTCATTGGGCAGATTCCTGGCAAAAAAAGCAGCAAAGCTGTGTGGTGGGAGCCAGAGTAAGGCAGTGAAAAGGCAAGGTGAAAATCTCTGGGTGTGCCAGCAGAAGGACCAAGTCACCTCCCCAGAGCTGCAGGTTCTGCCTCCCCTTGGAAGCTGCTCTTTGTGTTGGTTGGGTTCTGCTCTTTTTATCTTTCTTTAGGTTTGGGAAGTGGTGCAGAACCTGCTACACAACAAGCACAGAGAGAGAAGGGTGATAAGCCCCGTGGTAAAGGCATGTGCATGCCATTACACTTGGAAAATGTGATGTAGTCACAGCCAAACTGAAGGCTCTTGGACTCACCAGCAAAGCACACATTTATTTTAAACTGGCCTTAAACAATTAAGAGAGATACGAAACACATTTGGGGACATGAAAAAGCAGTATTTGGCTACTTTTTAGAGATCTGATTGTGTTTAGGCAAATTAAACTGCCAATAAGTAGTAAAGCTGTTAAGTTTGCTTATACAGAATGACAATGAAGGAAGATAAATAATCCTGTCTTAGGAAGAGGTAGAACAAATCATGCCCAGAAACAAGCCTGAATAATTATTTTAATCACAGAACCACAGAATACTGAGTTGGAAGGATCTCACAAAGATCATTGAGTCTGACTCCTGGAACTGCAAAGGACAATCCCAGCAATCCCACCCCGTGCCTGAGAGCATTGTCCAAATGAACTCCTTGAACTCTGTCAGGCTTGGTGTTGTGACCACTGCCATGGGGAGCCTGTTCAGTGTCTCTCAGAATCTCTGCTGCTCAGAGTGACCCCGAGATGTGTTAGAAAGTCTCTTTTCCCAGCCCAGCAGTTGAAGAAGGAGTCAGGATTCTTCTGTTTGTGTTCTCAAGGTTGTTTATTGTTTATTATCTATAAAATTCTTTCTCTGACCTGCTGAGATCTGTCCAGCAGGTCAGGTTGAGGCACACTGGCTGCCCTCAGGGCGGTGTTATCTTTTTATACTAAAAACTACATGTACATTATTTACAATAACTTCCCAATACCTATCACCTATGTTAGACAGTGAGTTCCTACCTTAAACCAATCCAAAAGTGCCTCCATCACAGCAGAAGATGGAGGACAAGAAGAAGAAGGAGAAAGACTGGACATACTCAGATTCCTCCATCTTGCCCCCATTCTAAAAACCCCAAAATTCTACATTTTCACCCGGTGATAAATTCACTATCATTCTACTTAAACTCTCTCTTGACTTGTAATTCTTCATATAAAGGTGGTGATTTGCTCCATGGGCCAAAATCAAAGTCACAGGTGTCTTGGGCTCTGTGCCAAGGTCTCTGAGCCCCCTGGCAGGGGTTTGAGCCATCCAGGACAGCCAGAGAGATGTCCTGAGTTCCGACAAATGTCCAACCACCCTCTGGGAGAAGGACCTGATTGAAGTGAAGGGATTGATTAAAAAGAAGGAAAAGATGAACCTTGACTGATGTAAGGCAGGTTGCTTTAGAGCAATTAATTAAATGCAAAAAGCTCTTCCCTATGAGGGTGGTGAGGCCCTGGCGCAGGGTGCCCAGAGAAGATGTGGCGGCTCCCGGATCCCTGGAAGTGTCCAAGGCCAGGCTGGACAGGGCTTGGAGCAACCTGGGATAGTGGAAGTTATAAATTAGAATTCTGGGTGGAAAGTTTGAGGCACTGACTGGGTTCAACAGAGAGGATTTTACACCATGAAATATTAGAGAAATGCAGCAATCCAGTCTTTTCAGAGGGGTGTATCCTACAAGGACATCCTGAACAAGCATAACATGCTGGTTTAATTCCCAGCCTCTTATGAATAGCTGGAATATTCTTAGCCAAACTGAATTATGCAGCAAAGCCACCCCAAAAGCTGTTCAAACCAGTGTGTTTTGTTGTGCAACTGAGATGGACTGAGAACCCAACCAGTGGCTGTCAGGGAGCTGCCAGTGAGTGATAATTCAGTGCTTTTAGTCACATCCACATTCATATTAGTTGGAAAATAACAGAGGGAAAAACAATACGAAAAAAGCCAGAGGGGTTTTTTGCTGAATTTTATTGAACTAAAAAAATGGAGCTATGAAAAGAAGTTGGTCAGGCAATAAGATGTATGCACAGGAAATTTTCAGCTTCAATAGGAGGATAATTGAAAACTGCCAAAGTTTAACATTAGCCTATTAGCAGTGGCTGAGCCTTAATATTAGAGTTCCAGATGGGGAAAAAATGAAAGGCTTTCCTCCTCCTTGTGGTATGTGTGGCACTACAAGGAAAGAGAGAAAGTACCTAGAGCAACACATAATTACTTAATACCAGAAAATGGTCCTTCTTTGTTAAAATGAGCAGCTTATGTTGAGATCCCTAAGTGGCTGTCTCCTGGGCATTGTTCTTTAAGCACTATTAATTGCACCTAATGGTATTAATTGTCTTTTGTATTTGTCTATCAAATGTGGAAAGAGCTATATATTGCAAATTCTGTCTCTTCCTGATCTTTTTCAGAAATTAGGTTGGGGAAGACTGAGGAGAAAAGGCTCAGAGATATCCCAGCCCTGTGTGAGGAAAAATCTCACAAATCTCCCCAAGGAGAGTTGTAGCATTTGTGCTCAGACTTTGTAATAATAACAGGGTTTGGTTTAATATTTTATGGAGGGATCTTTTAAATTGGATCAGAATTCTGCCTTAAGTCTTCATTAAAAAGACATCTACCCCCCACCATGCCTAATTCTTCCCATGGAGCTGTAGATTCTGCTGGTTTTGTCTTAGGGATAACAAAGCATCAGATCTGCTCATGGAGAGCTCTCATTTCACACGGATCAAAACCCTGGCATGTGCTGCAGTGTGAGTGATGCTGAGCCTGTCCCACACAGCAGCTGGGAGGGCAGCACAAGTTCCCCTGATGTATCTGCATGTGACCATCTACAGTCTTGTGCTGGGAGCCTTGCTCACTGGACAAAGTTTGTCACAGGACTGTCTCTCCAAAATCTGTGTTATTATAGCTCAGGAGTCTGTAAATGCCAAAAACACAAATAATTTCCCATTATCTTTTTGCAACTGGGGCAAGAAAACCACCATGATTTATTGTATTTTCAGGGACCCCCATGGCAGGGAGGAATGATGAATCTGACTCCATGTACTCAGAAGCTAATTTATTATTTTATTATACTATAATATATTAAAGAATACTAAACTATACTATAATAAAGAATACAGAAAGGATACTTACAGAAGGCTAAAAAGATAATAATATAAGAAGATAATAACTCTTTCCACAGTCCTGACACAGCTTGGCCCTGATTGGCCAAAGAGTGAAAACAACTCACAGCAGAATCCAATGAAACAATCACCTGTGGGTAAACAATCTCCAAACACATTCCACATGTGAGCACAACACAGGAGAAGCAAATGAGATAAGAATTGTTTTCCTTTTCTCTGAGGCTTCTCAGCTTCCCAGGAGAAAAATCCTGGGGGAAGGGATTTTTTCAGAGAATGTAAATGCCACAATGATTTATCTGGGATCTATAAACCCTGAGCCTGACAAAGATCTGCTGCAGAAGTTCTGCTTCCAGTTGTTCTGTCCTGGACTGCACAGAGCACAGAGGGAGCATTGCATAACCACAGGAACAAAATTCCACAGGTTGTTCCTCACTGTGCTGTCATTTATAAATACAAAGATTAATGGGTTTCATGTAGGACTGAATAAAAATCTGAATGCTTATAAAAATCTCAATGCTTTCAGGCACAGGGTGGGATTGTTGGGCCGTCCTGGGCAGAACTGGATGAACTTAAAGGATCCTTTCCAACTGCAGATATTCTGTGATCCCATGGTCATAATCAAACTGCACTGGACCCCACAAGGGGGAGAGGCAGAGCCTGCTCTTCTAAACCCTCTTTTAGTCCCATTAGTCAATGCGGGAGTTTGTCCATGCAGACAGACAGACACCAAGAGACCAGACAGCAAATCTTGTGTGTATCAAGATTATTGTCTCCTTTCACTTGTATTTGCACTGGAATTTCAAGTTAAAATTTCAAAATGTAGATGTTTAAAAAATTTAAAATGTTAAAATGTAACAAATTTAAGAAGTTTAGATCAAACTGTATATTTCCTTTAAGTCATGTTACTGTATCAGGGTGTTTGCTGCCAAATTTGGAGCAGCAATCAGTGATTTCCAAGACATAATTGGAACAGCTCAATTGGCAAAAATAGGCATTGAGCACCTACCTTGCAGAATTTATGTCAGCTTAGAAATGAAGACTATAGAAATCGTTAGTGACTGCTGAAAAATGTGGTCAAACACAACTCTATATTCAGAGGCTTTACTTTCTGAAAAGTTTAGACCTCACTGCAATGTAATGCAACATTTAAAAAGCCACTGTGTTCTCTTGAATCCATGTTTTTAGTTGCTTTTAGGATTGTTGGTAACATCCCTGTGGGACTTAAAATCCCCAGGGAGAAACTGATTTCTGTGTGACCATTTCAGTGCAAGGTTTCAGCTGAACCTGCCACAATGGGAACACAGAAAGTCAGAGCAGCTTGTTCTCAGATCAGAGAGGAACTGAGATAGTGGAAACTCAAGCTGTGGTGATACAGATCTTTATCCAACCTGGAAATTAAAAATCTGCTCTCATTTGCAGCAGTACTGATCTAGCAAGTGTTTCCTGTGCAAGGCCTGACATGAAAAATTATTTTAATAAGTACTAGAGATGTGTTTCAAGATTTTCTAAGGGAAGGTGTAAGCCATGATAAATCTGGTACAGAGAAAGAAAGAGAGATAGAGGGACAAAGATGGAGACAGAGGAGGAGAGGAGAGGAGGAAGGAAGGAAGGAAGGAAGGAAGGAAGGAAGGAAGGAAGGAAGGAAGGAAGGAAGGAAGGAAGGAAGGAAGGAAGGAAGGAAGGAAGGAAGGAAGGAAGGAAGGAAGGAAGGAAGGAAGGTAAACTCATAGGTGGATTGTTGAACTCATTTAGCAGCCAAGCAATCCTGAGCCAGCAGCTCTCTCTTATCAATGCGAGCTGTGCTCCAGGCAGAATTTCCTTGGCTCATTATTGACCTTTAAAATTACATCCTACTCCCAAATATTGCTCCATGCTGCTATCTTTTATTATACTTGGCTTTCTTACAGCATTTGTTTATCAGCCTGCTCTTCTGTGTTTACCTGCAGCCTTTCAGAAGCAATTACAGAGGATGGACATAACTCAAAAGAACGGGTGTAGCACAGAGACAAGAGAGGCTAACAGAGCTCAGGGAAAAAAAAGGGGATAGGAGCAGGGCTGGAAGAAGGAAACAGTAATAGAAATGATGTAGAGGAATCCTGTCACTTCTCATTAGGATCTGACAGCACTGCAGCATAAAATATGCACAAACTGGCCACCATTGATCAGAGCAGATGTCAGGTGCACAATCTGTAAAATAACGCTGAGAGATGCTGGTTCCACAAGGCCAGAAATGACCCTTTGATGGACTCAGACCTCAGAGTTAACCTCAACCCCTCTTTTAGCAGGTGAAGTTGGTAAAAGCTCAGTTTAAGTGCAAAGTGGAAGGGCCCAGAGGTGGTACAAGGGATCATCCTGCTGCAGCCAAGCAGGGATTCTGTGTGATTTCAGGCACCACTGATAAATTGGTAAATCAGTTTTCCATGCCTTCTGAGCCTTGCCTTGAATAGTACAGTAAATACAAATGGAATCTAATTTCCTCCTGATGTGACTTTCTTCAAAGGATTTTCTTTCTGGAAGCATTCCCAGGACATGGCTATCCCAATAAAAGCATCATTGTTCCTGCTCCTGTTAACATTTGACAACAGATTTTTTCCTGATCTTCATTCAGAGTGAAAAATAATTAATCTCTCTGTATGAACAGTTCAAGCAATAGATCCACGAGTAACAACAAGTGGGAGAGAGCATTGTGCTGCTTTCCAGGGACTTTTGTCTCATGGAGTAGAAAAGTACTGTAAAAAAATAAAATAAGATGAAGAAAAATAGAATTGTTGCTCAAAAATGTGGAATCATAGAATTTTTTGGGTAGAAAAGTGTCACTGATATATTTTATGAAAAATCCTTTTGCCAGGATTTTTTCTCCTGAGAAGCTGGGAAGCTTCAGCTTCTCCATGTTTTGCTACTTTGGAATGTTATTTGGAGAATTGTTTACCCAGCATGTGAATTGTTTTTAATCAATGACCAATCACAGCCAGCTGTGGCGAGGCTGTGAGCAGTCACAAGATTTTATTATTCATTCCTTTCTAGCCTTCTGATGTTTCCTTGCCTTTCTTTAGTATAGTTTAATATATAATTTTCTTTTAATATAATGTACATCATAAAATAATAAATCAGCCTTCTGAAACATGGAGTCAAGATTCTCATCTCTTCCCTCATCCTGGGGACCCTCAAACACCACCACATTTGGTGACCCCAAGTGAGGAACATCCCACAGAAAAGGACCTCAAAGTTCTTCTGGTTCCACCCCCCTGCCATGGGAAGTGACATATTCCACTAAACTGGATTCCTCCAGGCCCCATCCAGCCTGACCTTGAACATTCCAAGGTGGTAAACTTGTCCTTGAGTCTCCTTTGCCTTGATATGTCAGCTTGCTGATTTGTCAGGTCTGCTCTTGCTGTCTCAGTGCACGGGGCTGATGCAGCCACTCTGAATTTCTGCAGGCTCCTGGCAGGCAGTGGAACACCAGCACCAGGAATAAGGAATCTTCCTTTATTCTTTTATTCATAATTAAAATTATGAGCAGCTTCAGATTGACAGCTGAGCAAGCACCGAGCAAAGTCACCCAGGCTAAAGGATGTGTGATTGCCACAATGTCAAAATCAGCTTTGACTCCAAGAAACCCCCTGGGAATTTCTTGGAAGAAGCTGGATTATGTCCTTTGTGGGTGCTGGTGAGCTCCATGTTGCTCTAATGAAGACAAAACCCAAGGAAAAAAATTGCAATTGAACATAAGGGGCATTTAAACCCACAGATCTCCCACACTTTTTCTACTTTGTGTTGTCTCTGTCTCATGGTTTAGTCTGCTGGACTTCCTCTGCCATGTGCAGGAAAAATTAGGCACAAGTTACACAAGGATCAGATGCTGCTTGGCTGAATCCCAGAGCCTTTTCCAGAGCCATCCCTTGATTTGTGGAGCCCTGTTAGCATAAGCCATCCTCTCCACCTGTGAAGATGAATGAAATAGCCCCTCGCTGTCTCACAAAAGTATTATAAACCCATTATAAAGATTACAAGGCACTTGGAGACCAGGAAGGTGTAAGAATTATTAGCAGATTATTGTGTAGGAGTTTGCACTGAGACCCCTGAGCTCATTTTCATGCAGACCTACAGTTATTTGTCAACAGCTAATGATTTTTTACCTTCATCTGCGCAAATTAAATTCAAAGTTGTGGTGTAGAGCATATTTGCCAACATATCTCACTCAGATCCATTCAAAACCTGGGTTATCCCAGCCCTGGAATCATGTTTTCCAATGCATGTGCTCAAGCAGGGCAGGTTCAGATGGAGCAGGTTGCCCAAGGAAGCTGTGGAATCACTGTTGCTGGAAATGTTCAAAAGTGTAAATGTGGCACTTGGGGACAGGGTTTAGTGGTGGCCTTGGCAGTGCTGAGGGAATGGTTGGGCTCAATGATCTTTGAGGGCTTTTCCAGCATTAATTATCCTATGATTCTATGAATAAACTACTTTTGCGAAAGGGAATATTTATTTTTCCTGAACTTGTAATCAGATTTTCCTGTCGATCAGCAGGGAGGACACAGAGTATAACAGAAACATTTGCATAGACTTTAATAGGCTTTGTGTTGGATCCACAGCATTGTGGGATAACAGAGTGAATTATTACTTCTTCATCTAATAATCCCACACAGCAATGGCCTTACACATATCCCATTGATGTCCAAGGATAAAAATACCTCCTTGATCAATTTTGCCTCCTTGTTAAATTATTCTGTCAATTATTCAATAATTTTTTCTTATTATTACTGACATCACAAACACCACTTCCATTTATTTTCAAATATCTCTGTGGAATTCAAATCCTCTTTATCACAACAAACTACTATGGAAAATAGGTATGTGTGGGTGTTTATGTCTTTGTGTGTCCTATCAGGAATTTGGCTCATTCCCTCTGTGTGTGTTCGTGTGGTTTAGGACTCAGAGAGCTGCATTTTTCCATGGCTTCATTAACCATGTCAGACCTCCAGTTGAATGTAATTGCAAGTGCCAGTCTGAAGAATTTCATTTTGTGGCTATCATCATTAGGCAGAACCGCTGGGGGTAGAGGAAACCCACAGAGCAAAACACCAGAGTGGGAGCAGCTATTGCTTTCTCATTTGGTAGCAGGAATTACTCATCAGATCATATTTTTTTTTCTGCTTCAAACACATTTTCACTTAGTTCTCCATGCAAGGAGAATTAAAAATTCAGAGAAAGTGAATCTGAGTAATCTTTCACCCTGCACAAATTTAAGCACAGCACTTTACTCTGATGTGAACAGTGAGGAGAGCAGCAAGCTGGAAATTCACTTTAGAGCTGTGGACAGTGTTTGGCTCATCCCCTGGCCTAAATGGTTCTTGAATGGCCAAGTGCATGGCAGCTGCTTTGATTGGGGTCCAGGACAGCAGGAGCCTCACTGTGCTCCAGATCTTCTCCACAAAAACTCTTCATTCTTCCCACATGGCCCCAGCTCTACTTTCATCCCACATGGCCCAACTCTCAAGCATGCTAAGCTCATATTTGCTAGTTAAGCTGTGAAAAGGGGTTTTAAGTTAATGTAGATAAATAAAATGCCCCTCAGGACAGATGCCCACCCAAAAATAGTAAGATCAGGGCAACCTCATCCAACCTGGCCTTGAACACCTCCTGGTATGGGGCATCCACAGCTTCTCTGGGCAACCTGTGCCAGGGCCTCATCAGCCTCCCAGGGAGGAATTTCTTCCTATTAGCTAATTTAAATCTACCCTTTTTCAGATTAAAACCACTACATCTTGTCCTACAAGTACCACATCTGGGTGCTGGACAAGGTCATTGAAGCTTTTACAGAATCCTTGTGATATCATAGAATTGTGGCATATTTTCTGTGCTGGGAAACCTCAGAAAAAGCAGCCACTCATTCTTCAAGGACAGGTTGGACAGGGCTTGGAGCATCCTGGATAGTGGAAGGTGTCCCTGCCCATGGCAGGGGGGTGGAATGAGATGATCTTGAAGGTCCCTTCCAACCAAAACCATTCTGGTATTCTATGAATCCTTCTGGATCTTAATTTGTTTTGTGAAATTAGAGTTTTCTTTGGATCACACTGAACAAAACATTTCAACCCCTCAGGAAAATACACCCTGATAATTTTGGGCTCTTCACTCAATGAAGGCAAGGCTGAGTGAGAAGAAATTCTAACATGTCCCTTCTTACTCTGCTCTGTTTCTCCACTTACACCCTGATGGTTTCAGAGTGCTCTCAGAGATGAAAGTTTGAATCCCTTTGAGCAGAGAATGAAACTGAACCCAGAGAAGCGCTGCAGCAATTCCACTTTGGGTTCAAGGGAGTTATTTGTAGGGTTCTTTTCTCTGCTCAAGTGCTTTGATCTCCTATTCACACTGCAAACCTGTGGGATTGCTCTCTGCTTTTCTTGCTCCAGGAGAACAATTCCCAGACCTGGATTCAGCACACACTCCTGGGTGTTTTGTGTAAACCACTCAGGCCCTCAGGCAGAGTCAGAAGAAGAATGTTTACAAGTAATTTGGAGATTCAGATGAGAATTAAATGTGAAACAGGTACTGGCAATCATGCTCTTCCCCTCCAGACAAGTAATTTGCTCACAAACATGAACAGAGAATTAGGATATTTAGAAAATTTTCAGATTAAAAAAAATTCTAAATATTTGTGTTGTTTGTGACAGCTGAGGAATAGGGCTTTTTTCTACCCGTCAGAATCATCCAGCCTTCAATTTAATTTGTCTCCTTGTTTTGTCCTACCCATGGCTGTGTTACAGACTCCAGAATTTTGTGAAAGTCCCAGAGATGCACTGGAAGGGGTTCCTGAATCATAGAGATCATTATTTCTCTATCTTTGCCTTAACAAAGAACCACTTTCCACCAGAAGGGATTTACAGGCCAACTTTCAAACTTTGACTGTGACCTTTCATATAAAAAAAGGTGCAGACAGAGTTTGTCTTTGAAATGGGAACATAAAAAGTGGAGCAAGGGGCAAAAGGGCCTCAGATATTACAAGTGAGCTGCAGCTGAAGATGGAAATGAAAGGGAATGACTTAAAGAAAGTATGAGATGTCTGAAGAGAGCAGAGTCCAATATAAACAGCTTTTCCAAGTGCACTCAATCCGCATTAACATGCTCTGGTGCGTTGTTCCTCCCCTGTGATGGGTTTGAAGAAGGGTTTGAAAATTTAGTATTGCTTCTAGCAGGTAGGCTTAATTCCCCATCTAAAGCTCACTGAAGTCAAGGAAAAAAAAGGCTCTTGAGGTTGAGGTTGGTGGACCTTGGCTCAGTCTCACTGACATTTAGCTGAGGTAGCTGAAACTTGTTCCCCTCGAGCCACACAGAGGTTCTGTGGAACTGAGCTTTCCCTCTCTGTGTGAGGTATAATAGGCCAGAGTTGAACACATTAATGAAAAGGGAGGTCAGAAATTTGGCTTCTTTGTTAGCTCTGTGTCCTGCTGCTCACACACTCCCTCCTGGCAGTGGAGGAGAGAACTGGGAAGAAAAAGAAATTTGTGGGTTGAGATAAAGATGGTATGACAGGACAGAAAAAGAAGGGAAAATAAAAATAAAATAAAATAAAATAAAATAAAATAAAATAAAATAAAATAAAATAATAATAATAATAATAATAATAATAATAATAATAATAATAATAATAATATAATAGGAGGAGGAGGAGTACTAGTAGTAGTAGTAGTAGTAGTCATGGACATATTTTATGAAAAATCCTTTTTGCTAGGATTTTTTCTCCCGAGAAGCTGAGAGGCCTCAGAAACAAAATGTAAACAATGATTATCTGCTGCTGTGGAATGAAACAGGTGCATCTTTGATTGGTCTCATGTGGTTGTTGCTAACTAATGGCCAATCACAGTGCAGCTGTCTCAGACTCTCTGGTCAGTCACAAGATTTTATTATCATTCCATTCCTTTCTATTCCTTTCAAGCCTTCTGATGAAATTGTTTCTTCTATTCTTTAGTATAGTTTTAGTAAATAATTTTCTTTTAATATATTATATATCATAAAATAATAAATCAGCCTTCTGAAACATGGAGTCAAGATTCTCATCTCTTCCCATGTCCGGGTTACCTGCAAATTCCAATAATAACAATAATAACAATAACAATAAATAATAATAATATTAATAATAATATCTAAACTAGTGATGCACAATGCAGTTCCTCAGTGATGCTTATCCAGATCACAACCAGAGGTCCCAGGCCAGCTTTCCCCAGTTTATAAAAGCACCCCATGATGCCATATGGGCTGGAATATCCCTTTGGATCAGCCTGCCCTGGCTGGGTCCCTTCCCTTTTCAGCTTCTTGTGCCCCCAGCCAGCTCTGGCAGGGCAGGGGGAGAAGCTGCAAAGTGTTTGACTCAGTGCAAACAGTTCTCAGCAGCAGCTAAAAATCCGTGTGTTATCAACATCATTGTCACACTGAATCCAAAACACAGCACTGTCCCAGCTGCTGGGAGGACAATTAACACTATCCCAGCCAGGGCACACTGAAAAGGCGTAAAATCTGTTAAACAGTCTAGAAGACTTTGAGGCAAAATCACAAAATATTGGGGAATATGTATATGTATATGTATATGTGAAAGCCAAACAATTGGAAACAATTTATGCTTTTTCTTTGTGGTTAAAAAAAGAAAGGGGAAAAGGCAAATATTTGGTTCTGTGTTGCTGTAAACATCTGTTGTAGCAAAATAAGGTGGATGCAGAGCAAGATGCACCGCAGGAGATCAGCACCTGGCCTGGCAGAGCAGCATCCAGGGCTCTGGAAATGGATTCTCAAAAGCAGCATCCTGAGCTAAAACCCATCAGATTCTGCATAGAGGAAAAGGCAGAAGGCAACAGTTTGCTTTAATTTCCCCCCGGTATATTTATTGTAGGGAAATCATTCCTATTTAGGACTGATAAACATTATCTGCTCTCTCAAGAGCAGGAACTTTCTTTGCAGAGCTTGGCAGAGAGTTATTCCAGGTTTCCACTGCACAGTAGGTTGTTTCCACTTTGTATTTACAAGTCAGCTCTGTTATCAGAGCACCTGCAGGAAACAGAGCAGATCAAGTGCTTCTCTTTTCCCATCACCTGGATTCCAAACCCTGTGCTCAAGGACAGAGTCATATCCTGCAAGGTAAAGGAGCAGCTCCTCATTCATTTTGCTGGAAGTGTTCACTGTTCAGACACAAACTGAGTGTAGATTACCCAGAAAAGGTGAAAAAGAGAGATAACTGTGGTGTGAAGCCATTAGGACACTCCTCAAGAAGAGGGTTAGGGTCTGAATTCAGGCTGGGGACAAAGATACTGACCTCCTCTTCAAGGACTAGATCATGGAATAAAAGAATTGATCAGGATTTTTAGCAACCTTAAAGCTCATCCAGTTCTGTTGCAGGGTTGTTGTGAGGGTCCCCAGGATGAGGTGAGAGATGAGAATTGACTCCAAGTTCTCAGAAGGCTGATATTATATTATATTTGTTATGTTATGTTATGTTATGTTATGTTATGTTATGTTATGTTATATCATATTAATGCTATACTAAAAGTATACTAAAGAAAGAGAAAGGAGACATCAGAAAGCTAGAAAAGAATGATAATAAAAACCTGTGACAAAGAGTCTGACACAGCTGGACTGGGATTGGTCATTAATTAAAAACAATTCACATGGAACCAATCAAAGAGGCACCTGTTGGTGAGCAACCTCCAAACCACATTCCAAGCAATCAGATAATTATTGTTTACATTTCTTTTCTGAGGCTTCTCAGCTTCTCAGGAGAAAAATCCTGGCCAAGGGATTTTTCATAAAATATCACAGTGACACAGTTCTCTCCCCTCCCATGGGCAGGGACACCTTCCAGTAGCCCAGGTTGCCCCAAGCCCCATCCAGCCTGGCCTTGGACACTTCCAGGGATCCAGGGGCAGCCACAGCTTCTCTGGGCACCCTGTGCCAGGGCCTCACCACCTTCACTAGATGTACTGTGTAAATGCAAAATGTATAAAATAAATGTTAAATTAAATATAGATAGATATAATAAATAGATTTGCAATTGTATAACCTGAAAAACAACTGCCAGAGCAGGGTCACCCACTTTTCACATGATTACATGGACTGATTACACTGATTACATTCAGGTGATGTTGCTTTTTCTGTCTCTCTGGTCCCCCCACATCTCTGAAGTCAAAAGCCAAAGTATCCAATATCTCTTCCTCTTTTCTCCTTTTCACCCAGGCTCTGTGATTTGGGTTTGAGATCATACGAGGTGGGACAGGACACTCAACCTCATTCTCCCAGGCCCTTGCTGAGAGCTCCAGACCAGGTAAAGGCAGGGAAGGGTTCACAGCACCTGCAGGCATGGCAGAAAGGAAAGATTTTCCGTCCCTATGAGAGAAAAACATAGGAGTGCCTGTGTTTTCACAAGGGAATGATTTAAAACCCCCAAAATAAATCAACAGCATTGATGCAGAAACAAACTCTGCCTTGCATTGGACCTGCAGTTTGGCCTCTGCCTGCATCCCACCACACTCCACAATATTTGCTGTGCTCAGAGCTCTGTTTCAGACATTTCCCACTGAAGTTTTCTGTAGGTTATCTTTCTTAAGAGAGCTAAATATCCATATCCTCAATTGCTTCCAAAGCACTCTTTCCAGATCATTATGCTGAAGATTGTTTTCCTGTGTGGAGTTAAAGGAAGGCTGTTACTACTACCTACAGAGCTTGCACTACCTTGA
Organism: Camarhynchus parvulus; assembly: GCF_901933205.1. Lineage (NCBI taxonomy): Eukaryota > Metazoa > Chordata > Aves > Passeriformes > Thraupidae > Camarhynchus > Camarhynchus parvulus. The sequence goes on along the minus strand of NC_044574.1, from coordinate 3,848,542 downwards.
CAGCAATTGTGCTGGTGATTTTTAACTCAAAGGATTCACCTTTTCAACTTTTTATTGCTTTTTTTAGTACTTCTTCAGTGCAATCTTGAGGATAAAATTGGTTTTTATGAACACTGGAATAGAAGAAGAAATGGTGTTAAGTTTGAAAGCCTGATTTTTATTCCATCACCTCAGTTTAAGCCATGTAGTAACACCTTCACTGATGTAAAATGCCAAGCTCCAAACAGAGGAGCAGCAGAGCTGTTGAGATGTTTTACACAAACCTTGCCAGCCCTCACTACCAGCTGAAAACCAGATGCTATTTTCCCACATCCAGACAACTTGAATTTCTCCCCTCTGCACAAGAAGAGCAAATATAAAGGTGTCTTTCCCAGAACTGGACTAAGCCTTGTAAAGAAAATCATCATCTCGACATTATGCCATAACCAATTGAGCTCATTCTCTGTTCTGACCTTTTCCTGGAGGTCTAGGCTGTGGAAATCAGATATTATACCCTGCAAGAAGCAGCTGCGTCCCTTCCTGGAGGACTTTTGAATGTCCTGACAAAACAGACTTCACATAGCTGGTTTTGTCTGTCTTCTATCCCCTTGGCACCCATAAAAATATAAAAATATGGGAACCAAAAAAAGAAATATTTTAGTTCTAAAGCTCACAGGTGACAAGACAAAAGATTTCTGGACAGCACAAACATTTTCAAGGGTTTAGAAGGTGGGGAAGGGAGCAACAGGCTGCAGGACCAAGTGGTTTGTTATTGTATTTGGGTTGCCCCCACATGGAGGAAGGAATGATGAATCTGACTCCATGTTCTCAGAAGGTTAATTTGTTATTTTATAATACTATACTAAAGTATACTAAAGAATACAGAAAGGATACTTACAGAAGGCTAAAAAGCTAATAATGAAAACTCCTGACTCTTTCCAGAGTCCCGACACAGCTTGGCCCTGATTGGCCAAAGAGTGAAAACAACTCACAGCAGAATCCAATGAAACAATCACCTGTGGGTAAACAATCTCCAAACACATTCCACATGAGCAAAACAGAGGAGAAGAAAATGAGATAAGAATTGTTTTCATTTTTCTCTGAGGCTTCTCATCTTCCCAGAAGAAAAATCCTGGGGGAAGGGATTTTTCCAGAGAATGCAAATGTGACACTTTGTTACTTTATACAAAGGGGAATTGGTGTTTTAGGTGCTGGAGACACAGGTAAGGAGCCACTGGAATAAAGTGAAAGACTGAAAATAAAGTTACATCTTCTCTGTCAAGGCATAAAGGAATCCAAAAGGCATCCAAAGAGAACACATTTAGCACCAAGTGGAGTCCAGCTCCCTCCCAGATTTGTCCCTGCAATACATCCCATGCTGTGAACCCATGGAACATGTTTGGAATATACCAGTAGCCTTCAAAGCTGTTTTTGAGCTAAACACTGTTATTTATGTCCCCAGCTGTGCCAGGGTGATTTCTTCCTATTATTTTTTATTGCAGTGCTAGAGATACATAACAGCTGCTGTACCCAGCCTAATTTTCAGCATGTTGAGCAATGGGATTTCTCTCAGTTTCCTTGTGAGGGTCTTCTGCAGCCTCACAGATCAATCTGTGTGGGAGCATCTTTCTTGAGCCCTGCTTCCCTGTGTTCATCCCATCGCTTGGGAAATTCTGCACAGACCTTTTCATCGGGAGAATGGCTGTTCCCAGGATAAATTTTCACGTTCTGCTCCTCACTCAGAGTAAAGGGTTTTATCTGTGCAACAGGGAATTTCACAGTTATGGAGTCAACATATTTTAAACCTCCATGATATATTTATAGGCCTCCTTGCTATACACTGGCACTTTTACTTAAAGGTTTTTTAAATTCTCCCTAGCCTGGTAGAGATTTACAACAAGTTCACAGATCTCCTAACCTTGTTTTATTTATAAATTCAGACATCAAAACCCTACTGCCATAAGGGGAAGGGGTTTGAGGAATTCATCGCAAGAATATTATTTTGTGTGTAAGTTCTGTTTTATTCTGTTTTTTCAATCTCCCCTTCAAGGTATCCTTAGCAGAAGCTTTCTGTGTGTAATTGGGTGATGAAGGTAGTCAATTAAGAATCCCTGAAAAGTGTTTCTTTATTGACTAACAGCCTGCAGAATTGCATGTTCTTCCTTCCTGAGAAGCAAGGCTCTTCATCATGATTAATTACTGTCAAATCTCCATAGGTTTGTAACAGCAAGATGGAAGATATCTAGCATAAATCACCAAATAAAGTATTTATTAGAGAAAATAACAAGAGGAACATTTCAACTGTCCTGATGAATCACATGCAGGTCTTTCTGTCTCAAGTGCCTTCTCTGAGCAGTAATAGAACCTTTTTTTTTTTTTTTTTGGTCCTATTTTTTTTCCTCTCTGGAATATTTCCTAGCAGATCTGTTGAAAAAGGGTTCTTACCTTGTACCATTCTTCTACATCTTCCTGTTGTGTCTGGTGCAATGCTTGAAATAATGTGTCAGGTTTAGATGTCTGCTATCCACAAAGCATGAAGGCAAGCTTGGAAAGGATTTGGGAAGGAGCTACAGGAGGAAAACTGGAAAGAAATATCTAAAAAAATTGGTTTTATTTTCAAAGCTCATGTAGATAATCTGAGCTAAGAAAAAAGCAAATCTGAGCTAAGAAAAAAGCAAGCTCATTCCTTGAGTTTTACTGGTAGCTAAGGGGTTTGTAGTGTGCAAACAGTGACAAAGTCATTCATAGGTGAAATTTGAGAAATCATGTCTATTTTTTCTATGTAATTATTAAACACAGAACACTCAGCTTTAAATTGAAGCCTTTCAGCCTTTTAGGTACTTCTGTAGAGCATAGAGAACATCTCAACCTAACTAGAAATTTACTACTGTATTTTCTATGTCTCTCAAAAACACACAATTGACAATCCTCTTTCCACCTTTTAACTGAGTGACATCTTCACTTACCTATAAGCAAGCAGGCAATTAAAGACAGATGATTTGAGGGAAGAGCAAGGTCATGATTGAAGGGGTGCAGCAACAATTCATTTAATGGGAAGGGACTGTGCAAGTTTTGAGGAAATTACTTTAATGGGGAGGTGTCCTGCGTTGCAAGATGTGGGTGGGGTTGGGTATTTTGTTATCATCTGTCAGAGGTGGGGCAGTTCTCTTCTGTTCATTGGGCAGTTTTCTTTATCTCTTCCACAACCCATCCTCCCTCCAGGAGATCTCTGCTGTTCATGGGCCATTAATTATTAATTATCTTCTGTTCATGGGCCAGTGAGTGTCCCTGCATGGCTGATAAAATTCCATCATCCCACTGGGAGATGCTCTGCCCAGGGGAGGAGCCAAGCATTCCTACCTGGATACAATCTGAGGTTTGGAACAGCACAGCAGCCTTTGCCCACTGCATTCCCAGAGGAGCAGCTTTCTGCTGCCCTGCATCGCTAGAGGGAGCCCAGGCCCATTTCCAGCAGCCCTGGAGCTGCAGAGGAAAACTCCCCCCTTGTGCAGGATCCCTGCTCCAGCAGAAGCACAGCTGGCACTGCAGGAGGGCTGAGCCCCCATGGGATGGGGCTGTGCCACCCCCTGACACACAGGGGGCAGGGCATATTCTCACTCTGTCAGTGTTTTTTTTGTTTGTTTGTTTGCACTATTGCATTTGTATTTTTAATTTCCCTAGTGAAGAACTGTTATTCCCACTCCCATATCTTTGCCTGAGAGCCCCTTAATTTCAAATTGATAATAATTCAGAGGGAATGTGTTTACATTTTCCATTTCAAGGGAGGCTCCTGCCTTCCTTAGCAGACACCTGGCTTTTCAAACCAAGACAGGAGGCAGCTGAGTATCTGTCCCTAATCCGTTTCTCTTCAGTCCTGAATGGCTTTGAAGCAGGAAACACTGTTAATGTTGAGGAGGGAAATCTGCTCCACAAGGCTACCCAGAAAGGCTCCGCTCCACAAAACCCTTTTGCCAAGAAAACAGAGACTCAGAAACCCAAAAGATTGATTATTTAAGTACCAAAAGCAGCAGTGCAGATCACCAACTGGTTTCCCAGTAGAATAAAACACTTAGATGTTTGTAGAAGGTAAAGTCTCTCCTTTTCTGTGCTGTGCCACCATGGACACCCACATGGAGAGAAACACCTTTGAATCCAGACTGCACAAAGCAGATCAGCAGGTTCCATGTGAGAAACCAGCCAGTGCTTGTTCTTATTTCCTGCTGAACAACCTGTCCAGCTGTTGAGAATTTAAAAAAATCACCAGGGTTTTGATTGCACACCCTGGTGCCAGCTTCAAACTCCAGTTCCCAGGTGAAAAAATAACTCTGGCACTCCAGATCCCTTGCAAGGGTTCTGCAACACTGGAAAAAGAGGTTTGGCAGCATTTTGTACTGCCAGATTTGCACTGTCATATCCAGCAGAGGGAACCTCACTCTCATCTGAAACAAGTGGAAATTTGCATTTCTTGGTTTTCTTCGTGCCCACTGTTTAGCTGGGACAAGGGCAATCCTGAGGAAAGGAGGTGAGAATTAGAAATGGCAAATTATTATAGAACAAGGAGAAAACCAAACATGGGGGGAATGGGAGAGGTGAAATGACAGGGAAAATTGTTAAAATGAAGACCAGAAATGTGACATTGAACAAATCTTGAGAATTTATTCTTAGTTTTAATTGAATCTTGTTAATTTACTCTTTATCTAATATTACATAACAGTTGCAAAAATTTGAAGCATCAATTCTTCACAGTCAGTGCAAAACAAATGAATACACTACTGCAGTTTCTTTCCTAAAAAAGAAAATATTTTCTGATTCCTGTTAAAAATTAGATATTTTGCAGCTTTTATACAGGACCATAGTTCATTCCTATTAAATGCAGGGTGTCTTCTTTCTTGGGAGGCTTTGACCAGCTCTAGAAACAATGAGAAACATTTGCTTCTGTATGAATGAGAAGTTATTATGAATTTTCTAGGCTGGTGGGTTTGCAAAATATGAAATACACAATATATCAAAACAGAGAAGATGGAGTTGTAATCACTCTGATGTGTGACACACAATTAACAACGTTTGCAAATTTGCATTTATGAATAAAATTCCAATTGAAACGGATATTCAGCAGGCAGTAATGAGGTTTAGAGGACACAGCCAAGGTATGTTCATACAACAGAAACCAATGAAGCATAGGTGCTGAACAAAACACGTGAGCAGGGATAAACACATTTCTTAATGAAAAAGTCAGAAAAATTCTGTCATGTGGAGCACTTTCATCATCACCTCCGTGTGCTTCTGAAAGGACTGAAGCCTGGCAGCAGGACTGGGTGCTGGATCACTGTGGTATTTCGGGGTTCCCCAGATGGAGGAAGAATGATGAATCTGACTCCATGTTCTTAGAAGGCTAATTTATTATTTTTGATATTATATTATATTAAAGAATACTAAACTAAACTATACTAAAGAATAAAGATACTTACAGAAGGCTTAACGAGATGCTAATTAAAAACTTGTGACTCTTTCCAGAGCCCAAACACAGCTGATGGTGATTGGTCATTAAGTCAAAAAAATCCACATGAAACCAATGAAACAATGACCAGTTGGTAAACGATGTCCAAATCACATTCCAAAGCAGCAAAACACAGGAGAAGCAAATCAGATAATTATTGTTTTCATTTTTCTCTGAGGCTTCTCAGCTTCCCAGGAGAAGAAATCCTGGCGAAGGGATTTTTCAGAAAATACGATGGTGACAGATCACCTTGAGGGACAGCAAACATTGCTCTGCTCAGGTGAATTATGAAACCCTGCACAGGTTTCTCATACTCTCCCCATGCCTGCTCCTCCCCAGCCTCACTGTTTATCAAACCACCCTGCTTGGAGATGGGCATGAAGGAGGGGATTCAAGCCCAGCTGACATTTGAATGTGCTGGAAAACGTTGGTGGCTTTTTTTCTTCCTCTTCCCTTTTTCTAATTTGGTGACCCTCCAGCGTTTTTCCCTGCAATATTTCATCCAGACAGGTTTGGCTTTATTACAGCCTCAGGCATCCGTGCATGCAGGTGTTCCTTAGTAATCCTTGGAAGTACCAAGCATGAGCATTAAGGTTTTGCCTCAGGTGAATTTGAGGAATATTTGAATTGGGCAAGAAACAGGTATTTTTTGTGAACGCAGTAACGTAAAATATCCATAAACTATAAAAATGTGCTGGAGCTCTCAAGGTGCAGGTTTTTCCAACCCAAGCCTACAAATGAGGTACCTACAATTTTTCTAGGAAAAAAAAATGAAGACTAAGCAGACCTTTGCCAGCCTGAAATGTGTTTCAAGGGGGTTGGTAAAGCCAAAAAAAAAAAAAAAAAAAGGTGAGCAAAAAATGGTAATTGCAGGAAAAATGCCAATACCCAGCTATCTATGAAAAACCTAGCAGGTTAGCACAGGAATCAATTGTTAGCTCCTCCTGCCCAGGCACATATTGATAAATTGGAGGTAAAGGATAAATTTGAGATAAAGACAAAGAGAAAAATGATTAGTAGGAAGAAGGGACTGACAGCTGAGAGAAGAGCAGAATTAATGAGGTAGAGCTTGGCTAAAGGAGAGCTCAGGACTGGGGCATAAATCTGTCTGTCTGTAAGCTGAATACCAAACCAATACCAAAGGCAGGGTTGTTTGGGTCAGATTATACCAAAATTGCGTGATCTGGGAAGGAAAATGGGGAAAAGAGTTTACTAGAAAATGCATGTGGAGGGTGGAAATGAAGATTCTCATCCATTTTGATTGCCTCTGATCTGTTTCAGACCCCTTGCTCCAAAGTGCTGCATTTGAAACCTCTCAGCTCACTGTTTTTAAATGCTGTGTTTTGACTTTATCCCATTTCAAATTATGCTTTGAGATTTCATGTCATTACTGTTTACAAAACACTTTTGTGTTTTTGAGCTGTTTTGTTTGACCTGAAACATGTCATGGAGAAAGGCTTTTTTATATGGTAAGAAAAACCAAATGTGTTTCCCTTCCAATCAACCTTGAATAATTCCCCTCCCCTCAGATTGGCAACAAAACAAAACAAAAAAAAAATCAATTATTCACAGAACTCTACTCCTGAGGGCACAATTAAGAATAATTGGAAGAAATTAAGGAAGAGAGAATGTTGGTTTCAATAGTAGGGACAGCTTTTCCCCTGGTGAGAAGCACAGGCTTGATCCTGAAAGTCACTGAGTGTTCCTTGTGAGATGCTCAGTGTCATTTCTGCACCCCATGGGAACTGCCAGCAGTGTTGGGGCACTATAAAACACCCTAAGAGCACAGTTTAAAATCAAACTGGTCATAACTTCTGGAAACTGTCTTTGGGCCACCAGGCATCCAGGTTGTGTTGTCCAAAAAAAGGGGGGTGACAACCCAAAATCATCTCACTCCCTGTCTCTATCTTGTACCTCTGCTCTGGGCAGCAGCTTGTTTGACACTACCTATGCAAGGCTCTAAATTTTTTTTTTTTTTTCAGAATCATTGTTGCAACAATTCAGGCAGAATATTTGGAGCTCCTGGATAGGTGTAAAATATTTGTGTTTGAGGAGCTTAAGGCTGGGAGGGGTGCAGAGGGACTGAGGGGTCAGACTGCAATTAAAGCATAGAATTATGGTATAGCATATATATGTCTAACTGCATATAACTGCAATTGGTCCATCTAATTCCAGCTGGGGATTGGAGCTATAGCAACTGTTGGAACCCTTCTTTGGGGGTGGAACTTGGTGAACTTTGAGGAGCTTTCCAACCCAAAACATTCCATGATGCCATGACCCACTCTGACCGCCACATGTCATGGTTACCCGAGTTTTACTTCTGTAATCCGTTTCCTTTCTCTTTCCCTTATCCACCCCTGTGTGTTTATACTGGAAGATAAGGGACTACCTCATAAAAATTTCCATGCCAAGTGCGTGATTTACTGATAAAACTTTTAATTTTTGCAGACCCTCTGATTATTGTTGTTCCTTTGCAACCATGGGCATGTGCAAATCTTGGCTGCTCCCTTGCCCTTAGGGCTGGGACACCACAAGAGGGTGTATTGATATTTTTTAGTGTTTGTTTTTAGCTGGGAAGCTGTTCCATATAAAGATGAGCATTTTAGGAAAGACTGCTACATTTAGCACCAGGTTTTCCAGGCAAAGCAGTAATATAAAGAACAAAATTGAGGTTCTGTGCCAAGGCCCATTTTCCAGACGCAGTTCTGATTGGCATTAATTACATTTACAGCCTTTACCAAGGGAATCTCATGGAAGGTTTTCCATTATTTTGTGTGGGAGTGACAGATGCAGGGTACCCTGCCTCACTCAATATTATCTCCCACATTGTCCCTCCATCTCCTGGAGTTTCAGTGCAGTGAAATTATTTATTACCATTCACAGCAACTTTTCAGCTGCTCCTCAGCCAGATCCATCAGAGTCTCCTGAAAGTTGTCTGCAGTGGCTGATCATGAAAAAGGGGGGCTTTGGTAGGTTTGGTTCTTTATTCCTTGATTTATTAAACCACTTATAAACAGTGTTTCATCACTAAAAATACAGAATAGGCTCTTGGAATTTTCTAGGGTGGAAGTGTTTTGGGGAGCACTCTTGATATTCTGTGATATTGTTCATAATGGTTGCCCCTGTCTCCTGCTAAGGTTTCTACTACTAATAAGAATTCTTTTGCTCTACATATATTTTAAATTTTCTGTGGCACTGCTTACAATGGTTTTTACCCTCATGTCATCAGCTTTTCTTGTGAGTTAATACCAGAATTTCTTGGTCATAGAAGCGGCCCTCATTTCTTAAAGTTTTAAGTTTTCCTCATTTTTATTTTGGCTTTTTTTTTTTTCTATTTCTGCTTGTCATTCTCTCACTGAGATGAGTGTTCAGTTTATTCCTATTTGATCTTAACTTGGTGGATATTTTGGACTTTGAATCTATATGCTAAAAGAAAAACTGATTTTTCCATCTCTTTTTTTTCATTCCTGCCTCTGTTGGCTCATCATTTTCTTCAGCATTGGGAAATCATCCTGTTGAATGACTAAGTGAAAATACTGCTGCTTTAGGCCTGTCCTCTATTTATTCTGCACATAATCAGGTTGTGACCACTGGTGCCTTAGCAACCATCATTTTCTAGTCCAGTGATAAATTCAGTTTCAGTCATCATACCCAGATCCCCAAAAGAATTACCTTGCATTCTGTGTGGCACATTTTCTTTGAAAATTCAGGGTATTCTGGTGGAAGCAGGCTGGATGATATTAAATTAACAGCAGAGGAGCAGACACCAAGAAAGAAACTCACAGTATGTTTAAATCGGCACTTCACAGAGAAAAATAAAAATGGGGAGAAATGGGGAGGATTGAAGCTCTCACAAAGGGTGCTTGAATGGAGGCCAAGTAACACAGCAGAAACACAGCAAAAATAAATCAAATCTTCTTCTCAACTGGCCCACACATCAGTTCAGGGAGGTGCACAAAAATACTTTAGCAAGTGAGACATATTTAATAAAGATGATCCCAAAACAGCTGGAAAGCCTTTTCATTTCAGCAAGCTATTGGGATGTGAATGTGTATTTATTTGGTCTGCCTCTAAGTATTTCCAAAGAGAAAACATTTAAGAGCCCATTCTAAGACAAAAATCCATCTGTTTCTCCAACAGTTTTAAAAAACAGTTTACTTTCTCTAAAATTAACTTGTCTGACACATTGTCATGCTTGGTTACCACAGCAACAGCCATGCCACGGGATATTAATTTCATCTGAATTTTTACCACCTAACTTTTTGCTTGTATGTGTGTAGATGTGTGTGTATGCAATTCAGAGTTCTGCACCAAGCTTCCAGCCAGCTGAAAAGATCCTTTTTTCTCTGACAGGCCTCAATAAAAATGCTCATACCAATATCTCAGTCCTGAGATTTACTTTTTTATCTAGATGCAACCAGCGGTGTTCTCAGTTCTCTATAAACAGAACGTGCAAGGCTCTTTCCTGCAGATTCCCTGGGTTTCACACCCCAGTCCTGACACTCCCACAGCACTTTGAGCAAGAGCAGGGGGCTGAGGAGGTGGGAAAATATTTTTGTGACACCACAGCAGCAAAGATTGGAGCTAAGGGCATTTTTACAATTTTCCCATTTCCTAATTTCCCCACTGGAAAATTTCAAAATGGAATTAGTTCTGATGGGGTCTGACTTATAACAGGAGCTCAGAGGCTTTACCATTATGACACCACCATTATAACAGTGCAGGGAAACTGTGGATTTCAACAATCTGCCTCAAAAATATGTGTGAGATCTTTCCTTGTCCTCCCTTCCCCCTGTAAGTTCACCATCTGCCATCCAAAGCAAACCCAGACTGATCTCCTGGTCATTTTGCAGATCTGGGGATTGCAGTGCAGGCAAAGGAGGGGAAAAAAAAGTCTGCCATCATTTGTAAAACCTTGTAAAGGTGAGCTTAAAATTTCATTTAAGATGACAGAGAAGTAAAGGGTATATTCAGCTTTGATCTTTCAAACCTGTCAATCTGTTGAGTGGCCCTAGAAAGCCTCAACCTGCGAGAACTGGAGTTAAAGAGAAAAAATCAATAAGAAGAAATTATGCTGGCAGCATCAGAATAGATAATTATTTGAAAGATCACTTCCTTGCCCAGGAAAAGTGCAAACCAAAGGAATAGAATAACTTGGGCAACCTGCCCACCACAGGAAAAGTGAGGAGAACTGGAAAAGCTCCTTAGATCCCATCAAACCTTGGAGAGCCTGTCAGGAAAAGGGGTTGTAAGTTAATATCTTGTGCATAATTTACAGAGTGATATGAAATAAATGCTTTTATAGCTTGCATATTCTAATGGATGTTTCTTCCTAGGTCATGTGTATTTGTTGTGAGTTGAATCAATTTTTATCATAATGTTAATGCAGGCTACCAAAATGAAAAAGTAAAAAAAAAAAAAAAAAAAATTGCTTCACTTACTGATCAAACCTCTGTCTGCAACAAAATTACTGAAAAATCCCATCCTCCCAGAGGGTTTATCCTCTTTTCCAGTCCTTTGTGCTCCATGGATGATGCCCTGGTGGAAGATTAGCCTTAGACATCAACTGGGACACCCCCAAAATGCAGAACAAGTGTAAAACGGAATAAACCCTGTTCTTATAGCGAGCCGACACAAGAGGGTGGTAGAAGCACGTCCGGAAACCTTCTGGCTGTCATGGAAACATCTGAGGCTGGGGAGCTGCGGCTCCAATGTGCATCCAGGGATTTGTACCTGCTACAGGGCTCAGAGGCACCCTGAGCTCCCCATCAGCATTCCAGGTGGGAGGAGAGATAGGATTCGGGATGCACTGTTAGGAAGGATGAAAGTTTGACAAGAAAGTCACACAGATATGTGTGCTTGGCAGAAAGATTTTTGAGTGTAGAATCTGATGAAGGAATAGAGATGGAAGCAAGTTTTGATCTAGAAGAAAAGAATTGCTGAGCCACTCTTACTGGATAACCAAGGAGGCAAAGGGTCTGTTAGTTAGAAGGGGTTTTTATGACTTAGAGCAAAGGATAAACCCACCTCAAACAAGAAGATGATTTTACCAAGCAGAAAGAGAGCACAGGCAAACAAGTCAGCAAATGGTGCAAGTAGAAAAAAGGTCTCAGAATTTTCCACTGCAAGAAAACTCAAAAACAACTCCTAGCTTAAACTGTAATGTACTGACTTTTAGTGATTGGAGAATAGCTGTTGCCATTATAGTGCAAGAGTTCTATTGTCATTACATTACAAGGGTTCCATATTGCTGGGGTTTCATGCCTCCTTGATGTTTCTTGTAGGCAGCTCCTCTAGGCACTGACTCATCCCTGTCCTCACAGCAGCCAACTGACTCCAGTTCCCCCCAACCACCCAATCCACTCTTTTATAACACTCTTCTTATTGGCTACAGCTGCAGCCTGTTAACATCAGGCCTGCTCCTAATCCTTAATAATTGGCTCAGCTGCAACTCTTTAGGGGGTAAGATTACTTTCTATACTACCTTTATTTGCCTATGTTCTACCCCCCTATAAGTAGTAACATGAATATGGCAATTACAGCAGTTATGATAGGCTAGAGATAAAAGTTAAGGTATAGATTAGTTCTACTGTATGAAGATGCTCAGCAAAGTATAGAATGCATTGTAACCTAAACTCAGGGTCTCCAGGCCTGCCTGCAGCTGGAGCTGACAGCTGTAGGCACAGCTCTGTCACCCACCACCCTGGACTGCTGTGACACCTTGGAGACAAAAAACTGCATTTTGGAGAGCTGCCTGGAGTCCCACGTCCCTCATTCCGGCTCTTACAATGCATAAAGCACACACCAAACACTCTCCTTCAGGGAGGGAAGGATGATGCTTTGCCTGAGTGGGGACCAGGCAGAGCAGAGCAGAGCAAACCACCAGGTAATGAATAAAAAGGAAAAAGAAGCACAGACAAGGTGTTACACAAGGGATGCATCGCTTGTAGGAGGTGGAGCACTCCCTTAAAATGAGGGATGCCCACTTCCAGCAGCAGGTGGGTTAGGAAGGTTCTCCCTGGGATGCTCAGCCAGCACTAAATGACAATTTGGGTGCTCTCTGCCGCTATGGCTGGCAATACCCATGGTTCTTGCTCCAGAATATCCATTTGGTCCCTCCTGAAACCACACTGCAGCAAGACCAGGAATTCAAATGTCCCAGGCAGCTGCTGTTACAGCTGGATGCCCTGAGTGCCTTTCCCTGCTCCAGGAACGAGGGAGAACTTGTTTGTTAACATCTCCTACATCCCAGCCGAGAGCCTTGCTTTGAAATGTCCAGTTCCCCTTGAAATTAAATATTTCAAATCCCAGTTGTGGGCACAGGACTTTTCCTGTACTGTAAATGGTGGGTGCCTTATGCCAGCAAGATAATTCTTGGATGTCCCAAAGGATGTCGCGTTGCCACTGGAGACAGAAACAATGTTGGGTCACCCCAAATTGTGTTGAATTTTAATATAGCAGGGAATTTTAATATATAAGGGAGAGGCTGGGTGCTGGGATTAGTCTGTAGTCAGTGCTGTTTTCCTAAAAACCAGATTCTGCTTGATCTGTGTTGGGAAAGGGTGGACCTCAGCTGGCAGAAGGGAACAAAATTCCACTGCTGACAGCAGAACTCCCCTGTCCTGCACAGTCTGGGATCAGCCCATCAACCTTTCCCGCATCCCAAATCAGAAGAGCATTTAAAAATGCAGTTGTAATTTTATACTTGAGAACTTTTTCCAGCTGGGTGCCTGTCTCCATAGTTTTCTCTTCTCAACTTAAGCAGTAGAAGAGCTGCAAATCGATTTTATCAGGATTTAATTAAATTTGTGCTGTGACCTGCAATGCACTGTAATCCACATGAGTGAAATCTCTGATTGGTGAGCATGGACATGAGGGTTTGTTATTGGGACCTTCTTGCAATCAACAGTGCCCAGCCTGAATTTCTAATTTATTCAGGATAGTCCTGGGCAGATGAAATTACTTCTCTGCTTGCAACCTGTCCACTTCAACTTGAGCACATGAGGCAGATTAAAGAATGTATTCAGAACCCCAAAAAATCTGCATCAACCTTAGAGTTCAGACTGGGATTCCCAAGGGAAGTTCTTCAGTGTCAGAACAAATACCAACATTACTCTCCATGGCAGCATCTCCTTCCCCTCTGAAAACTCAGGGATAAATCAATGGGTGTTGTGAATTCTCTGGAATGGAGATTTTGATTTTGCAGTGCAAGCCATTGACTCCTGACTGTTTGCGACAGTAATTAGCTTAATTGCCATCACTGTAGCATTAAGCAGACACTTTAAATGTCAAAACAGGGATTTTTTTAAAAAATAATTTTTATTATAACTGTATTTAAATGTGACAGGCATTCAGCACAATTCACCTTGATGTTAAAGCAGCAGTCAGTCTGGTTTCAACACCAAACTCACTGAATTCTTGTCCTTACACATTTTTTTTTTCCACTTACTTTTCAGAACTGAGTCCGCTGCAGAATTGTCTGCACTTCCTTTGGGAGGAAGCTTCATTTCCAGAGGGGGAAAAGGAGATTCTAATCACTGTGCTCACCCTGGAGTGCTGAGGCTATTTCCAATCCCCTGAGCCACTGGAGACATTTGGCAACTTGACAAGCAAGGCTGCTGCCCTGGGGTGGATTCCATAGTCTGTGGGAAGATTTGTAGGGTCCAGGAAAAGGCTTTTCCAGCCTGAACACTTCTGGGATTCTGTAAATCCATGTGAGACTCAGCTGCCCCTGGCTAACCACAGCTCACTGAAACTTTCATCAAGGGGTGCTGTTACTGCAATTTAAATTTTAGTGCCAAATTAAATTTAAATTTAATTAGTTAATTAATTAAATTTGGTGCCAAAGTCAGCACCAGGATTTGTGGGGTCACTGGAGATGGATGAGAACCTCCTGGCAGGGAAGGGTTGTTTAATCCTAAAGCTTTTTCCATGGAGCACCTTTGGATATGTGACAGCTACAGAGGGAACCTATATTACATTAATGTAATTTATATTGGTGGTATTCAACCAAAAAGAGAGATATAAGAATAAGAAACTCTGCAAATGAACATGAATACATTGCATGATTCAGTTCAATGATTTATTAATATTCATAAATACCTTTAAAAATTAGTCATGTCTCATGTAGATCGCTGATTTCAGCCCAATCCCTACAAAGCATTTGGAATTTCCACAGCATTCCAAGGGGAAAATATAATATTGGAAAGCTGAAAGATGATTTCCAGCAGAGCTGCTACTCTTAGTTCCTGCTAACCAAAGAGAATCTGATTTAGAAAGGTGTCTATAAATTGGAAACTGGCAAGGAGGTTTAAATGGTACCTAAAGCAAACATTTTCAAATTGTAATGCTGTATTATCTGCTTCAATAAGGATTTCACTGTCCAGTTTCAGGCATTTCACTTTGAAAGCACTAACTGAAATGTAGAAAGACCAGTCTGAAGCATGGTTAATAAAGAATTAAAAAAATTCCACTGAATAATTCACAAACATTTTATGTACTGGATAAGGAAAAACAATTTGAGCAGTGCAAAGTGAAACAAAAATCTTTAAAAAGTATTACATAAGAAGTCAATAAAAACACCCAGTATTTATCCACAACAGTTTAATTTAATAGAATTTTAATCAAAATAAGCCTTTATATCATTCTGTACATAAAGGCATTGAAAATTAAAATTACGCTGGGACATAAAGCCTTACCTTGATTTTGGGACATTTTTAATCTATTTCCAGGTTGTCCCTGAAAATAGACATTGGCTAATAATTAATGCCTCTGTGCTATAGCTTCTCTAGCTCTGAAATCAAAATCATGTGGTTTCTGACTTATCCATTTGAAATTTTGTTTATCAATATGTTTAAAGGATTTCAGGATCTCCATAAAGAAAAGCAAAGTATTTTCACCGTCACTGTGAAAACCCCATCCTGCACGTTCCTACCTGCTTATATGAAGTACAGCTGCAGTTTTCTTGGGAAAAAAAAATTAATGTGTTGTCTTGGTGTAAATGGCTTTGCATGAGCAGCTGAGCACAAATTTCTGATGTTGCTTGGTTTGACTCCATTGTGAATATTTAAAGAGTCATCCAGGGTTTATGATCATGGACTCATGGAATGTTTTGCGTTGGAAGGGGCATCAAAAATCACCCAGTGCCACCCCCTGCCATGGGCAGGGACGCCTTCCACTATCCCAGGGTTCTCCAAGCCCTGTCCAACCTGGCCTGGAACATTTCCATGGATCCAGGGGCAGCCACAGCTTCTCTGGGCACCCGGTGCCAGGGCCTCACCGCCCTCACAGCCAGGAATCTGTTCCCAAAATCCCATAAAACCATGATTTCTTCCCAAAGCAGAAGAAAAAACATGAGGGTAATGCCTTAAAGACAGCTCCATATAAATCCATACCCCACAGGCATCCACTTGTGCTCTGCAGAAATTATTGCTGTATTCCACATAATTCCTGACATGGACATTTCCCACTTGTTGAGAATTACTGGTGTCACTGGTGTGAGCTTGAGAAAGGCTGTCAAGCCTTTTGTCAAATTTTTGTGATGAGATTGGATCCAAAATCTGCTGAGACTCTGCATCTGTCACCTGTGAGTGATTTAATATCATTCAGTCCCTTGTTTATCAAGATCATTTCACTTCCAGGGAGTTCCTGCTTAGGGCTGGAGCATTTCTTTACTTCAGAGATGAGCTTGGGTTAAAGCTGTTCTTCATTTCTCTGCCAGCTTTGAGTGTTGGACCTGATGATTCTCATTTTTTGTTAAAATAAGAGCAGAGCAGGGCCTATCAGTTTTAAATGCATTAATACACTTGATGTATTAATACTCTTGATGTATAAGTGCTCTTGATGTATTAATCTTCTGGGAAGGTGGTTTAGACAGAGGACAGTATGGATTCTTGTCTTGTTCCCACATAATTCAAGCAGTTTTCTATGATGATGCCTTGTATTTGGCATTTGTGGGTGCTGTGCCCAGTCTGGGGCTCTCCAGTGCAAGGAAGGGTGGTGGACATGGTGGAGAATAGAAAAATACAAGGAAAGATGCAAGGAATAGGGTGTGCTTAGATCTGAAAGCAAGAGCAAGGGTGGATCACTCAACAGACAGAGGTCTTGCTCAATCCAACCTGTTCTGTGATGCTGTGATTTTATACAACGTGAAAAAAAGGCAAAGGTTTAACATCTCTCACAGATATATTACATGAAAAATCCTTTCACTAGGGTCTTTTCTCCTGAGAAGCTGAGAAGCTTCAGCTTCTCCATGTTTTTGCTGCTTTGGAATGTGATTTGGAGAATTGTTTACCCAGCGTGTGAAATTGTTTTTACTTGATGACCAATGACAGCTACCTGTGTTGAGGCTGTGAGCAGTCATAAGATTTTATTATCATTCCATTCCTTTCTATTCCTTGCTAGCGTTCTGATGAAATCCTTTCTTCTATTCTTTTAGTAAGTTTTAATATATAATATTCTTTTAATATAATATATATCATAAAATAATAAATCAGCCTTCTGAAACATGGAGTCAAGATTCTCATCTCTTCCCTCAACCTGGGACCCCTGCGAACACAACCACAAATATCATCAAATAAAATCACAAAATCATAGATCTGTTCAGGTTGAAAAAGATCTGCAAGGTGAAGTTCCTGACCTCCAGCCCCTGCACACCTCCACCAACATCCCCTGGGAACTGCTTTCCTGTCTTTCCATTCAAAAACTGCCTGAGATTTCTGCTGGAAGTGGGAAGGAAATCCCTGCAGACACCCCAGCTCATCAAGTCCTCCTCTCCATCAGTCTCCACTCCCCAAAGTGTTCCACCAATTAGGGAAAGGAGGATCAGGAAATAAAAGCAATCCTGCCCCATCAAACCACTTCACATCCCTCTTTGGAAAGGGTGTGGCAGCATCCACCTGCCTGGCTGCAGGATTGTTGGTGGAAGAATGAGATGAGGACTGGAAAGGTGAGAATAGGGAATGTCTCTGCCAGGATTCATGTTCCTTCCTCTTAGCCTGAGAACAGAGGATACACAAATACCCAAGGCAACTTCCTATAAACAATATAAGTCCATCACATTGCAGTTGAAATATGGGTCTCCTCGAGCCAGGTCTCACCAGCTCTTGGAGATCTATTTCACACCCAAGATAGCTCAGCTACCTTAGAAGGCATAAAATCAGCAGGATGGCGTCTGTGGTAGTGTTGGAAACAAAAAGGTTTTAATAAAAGCAAAATAACAAACTCTTTACAGAGAAAAACCGAGCCAGGGCAAGAGGTTCTTGCTCCTGGTAAAACACCTCACAAAAGCAATTAGTTTTTTTGTTCTCTTCTTTTTCAAGTAAATTGATCAAGCAGAACTTTTTGGCTTCTGTCTAATTAGCTATTTTTAAGTTTGAGGTGAAGTCCCCTAAGCGCTATGAGATGTTTTTTCACCAAATTGAGGAGAGAAACTTCTGAGCTTATTTCCTTTTTAAGGACGCAAAGGATAGTTTTGTCACTCCATCAACAGGGAACACATTCCTATATACAGTCAGTGTGAAAATCTCTCCAAGAGCCACCAGGTGGACGAGCTGAGGCAGACTGGCTCACCAGCAAGGCTGTGCTCTCACCATCCTCACATTCCCATCCTGGATATTGCACAGCAGGGATACACCCAGCTGCTCTCCATGATAATGGCTTCAATTCGATCCAAAGATCCCCAACAAAGATCACCCAGGTTCAAGGCAGGTTTTTCTCTCCACATATGTTGTTTTTATCACTACAGTAGGTCAGCACAAGAAAGGACTTTCCTTGAAAACAGCTTCTGAACAAGGCATGTGAAATAAGTGGACTGGCACTGGGAATTTGGATCAATAAGGAGCTCTTGGATAGGGAAAAGAGATTTGTCTCTGTTCTGGTGTAGATTAGGAGAGTAAGATATTGATTTTTGCTCTCAGCACAGTATTGACTTAAGAGGGAATTGCACTTGATGACAGAGTGCAGTGGGGCTCAGGCCTCTCTTTGTATGACATGCAGTCTCCAGTGGGATGTGGAATATGAATGGAAAAGTGGCCATGATTACTAAAAAAATAAATAAAAAAATAAAATATCAGCAATAGAAACATGTCTGGTAACAAATGCCATTTCTCCAGAGCATCACTCATCCTCATCCATCTGAGCAACCTCCCCCTCCAGAACTAATCCTGCAATTACAGGAATGTTTGCTTAGCTAAACACAAAATGCCTCTCGAGTGGAGCAGAGGATTGCTGGGCTTA
Organism: Camarhynchus parvulus; assembly: GCF_901933205.1. Lineage (NCBI taxonomy): Eukaryota > Metazoa > Chordata > Aves > Passeriformes > Thraupidae > Camarhynchus > Camarhynchus parvulus. Next base: position 3,829,830 of record NC_044574.1, on the reverse strand, counting down.
TACATTCGGCAAAGAGAAAGTGCAGCAACTTGGCCAAGCACAATAATCTCCTGATGGATACATTCAGCAAACAATAGACTTCTGCTTGGTGTTTGCTATCAGCCTCAGGGCACCAACTCTGCAGGGCTGAGGCTTCAGGCTCAGGAAATAGAGATTAAATAAACTCAACTGTGGCTTCTTACATCCCTTTTCTTCCTTAATGTTGGAATACTGAGGGGAGCAGATAAATTGCTAAGGAGCTGCCTCTTTGAAGACTTTCTAGTGCCAGGAGGCCCCAAAGATTGTGGGAGAAAAGAATTGTAGGTGGGAGACAAGAAATGGGTGATTCAACGCACGAAGAAAGAGATCACAGCGAAGGAGATAACATGGGATGGCAGAAATAAGCCACTCATGGTTTTCATGGCAATACCTATTGCATTTTTAACACTTTCTATAAAAATAGGCTTTCATTTGTTTGCTTGCTTTTTTGTTATAAAGAAATAATCCTTCTCATTTTTTTACCTTTTTCCTACAAAAGCAAGTTTTGGCACGATTTTCAAATGCTGTTTTCATCTCTCTCCAAGGCTTGTGGTGTGTTATGCTCTTATTCCATTGAAAAACATGAGGAAAATCGACCCAAAAATGGATAGATTTGCATTTCTAAAATTCCACCAATACAACAGTGGAAAACACCAGTTGTATGAAACAGGGGGGAAAAAATTAAAAGCTCCTCAGCTCCTTTTGTTTTGTGGAAGTCTTGTTCCATAAAAAATTGAAGAATGAAAAAAAATGGGAAAATGAAGCAGTTCAAGGATGAAATATATACACAGCCATCTCCAAAAAAGGAGAAAAATCTCTTCTCTCTGGTGGGACTCCCCGGACAGAATTTTACCACATAGAGTCATAGAATCATGGAATCATTAAGGTTGGAAAGGACCCTTGGGATCAAGTCCAAGTGTCTGTTTAGTTCAACCACCAAACATCTCCTAGGTTTGTTTCCAGGTGTAAATGTTGTGTTCAGGCTCAGGCAGGAAGGTTTTCCTTTTTTCACCTTTTATCTGCTCTTCAACACATCTCCTGAGTACATCAGATCTCAATTTGTTTCTTGTGTCTGAGGAAATACGATTTGGGGTCTCTGCACATTGAACGTGGTACCTTTGCCCTCCATCAGAGACCTGTCAGAGCTTCCTGAGAGATCTTTTCCTGAGCTTTTGCCTTTTTTTAAAATATTATACTGCCAATATCTCCTATCCTGGGCAGAGGGGCAAAGAGTGGTTTGAGAGGCCTCAACCACCTTGAATGTTTATGATTTATCACTCCTCTTAAGCAAAGTTGATCTTTAAACCTCTCTCAAATAATTGTTAGAGCCAGACAGGGTTAATCAAGCATCATTAGCATATACAATGGGATACTGAGATTTTTTAAGTCGCTCACTGTGTATTAGCAGAAGAGAAATATTCAACATTGAATACATGCAGAAACAAACTGTAGAATTTTTTTGGAGTTAGCTGAAAAAATCAGGAAGATCCATATGTGGTCTTTGCTCAAGGTCAGTGTTTATAAAATTCTGATTAATTGAAAATTAGGAACTTTTAGTTCTGGAGGTCCTAATTCCAACTACCTTTGGTTAGAACTACCAAGAAGGGAAGCAGATGTTCCTCTTTCCTTAACAGTTTATGAATCAATAAATATAGAGAAAAAGTGCATTACTTGACCTAAATCAGGTTTAGAAAGTCAATTGTCCTATACAGCACACCTCAGTCTAGTATATATTATAAATAATAGGGTCAAATCCCATCCATCATGTGCAGTTCTGATATACCTATTATAACAGGACTCCACTTTTTTTGCCTCTCCAGTTGCAATCTATAATCAACATAAAAGTTTATAGACTTATTTCTTCCAATATATGAAGGAGAGTTCACAAATTTGAGTTATGAACATGAAATTCCCTATCCACTAAAAGGAACACAGCCTGGTGGATTTTCCCGTGAGTGACAGAGTAAAAATCCACCTTTCTTTGTGCCCTTATTTATTGCTGTCTAAATAAATTTGACATATTTTATGAAATAATCATGCTTGGAGACTCTTTTTTTAAAAGACTTTGAGAAAATGGGAAAAAATTGAGGTTTTTTTAGCTGTGTTTGTGAATGAGGGCTCAGCATTCCTTCAGCACAGAGCTGAAATCACAGCACTTCACTCCCTCCCTGAGCTTGCTGAGAGAACCAAATCCAGGAATCTCCAACACCTCGATTGCTGCTTCACTGAGCTCCACTAAACTTTTATTTTATTTTGTTTGGGCCAATAAACAGAAATTGCGACATGTCTGAAAACTTTGACACAGAGGGGCTGCTAGAAAAGACAGCTAAAATGCCACTTGTTTCTAAATAGGCCTGATAGGAAAGGAGAAAGGAGCATTTTAGGGTGGTGTGTACATATGGAAGGCTCCCATTAGTGCGGATGTTTCCTAGAATTTCTCCTGCAGCTGTTAAAGACTTTGACATAAGCTGGAGGAGCAATAAGTTGGGTAAGAACAGTGCTGATCCAAAAAATGACAATTTATTATTATCTATGGCCTGAGAATAGGAACTTTAGTCTTTCCTTAGTCAAAATTCTGAGGTTTTAAACTCAGTGTTTTATATAGATGCAGCCACAAGAGTCTGCTTTTTTTCTTTTTTCTTTTTTCTTTTTTCTTTTTTCTTTTTTCTTTTTTTTTTTTTTAACTCTAGTGGTTCTCAAATTTTAATCAAACTAAGTAATTCTTTATGTTAAACTGGGCAGGTGCCCCATGTTAAAACACTCAGTCCATGCTGCAGCTGGGCTTTTATGTGCTGGTTTTTCTTTTTCATTTCCCACCTGCAAAAGTCCGTCAGGTGAGCTTGACCTCAAGTTTGATTGCCAGCCACAGACACAAAATGCACATTGCTTTTTATTGCAGTTTAGCCTAAAGTATCTGGGTATTAAATTCCAATGGAAATCTAAGACATGGCCCGTAAAATGTCATGAAACACCTTTTATACCCAAGTGCCAGCCACTATCCATCTCACGTGACAGCCTCTTCCCAAAGGGGTTCTGCAAGGAAAAGATAACCATGCAGCCAGGAGCTTCTTTAATACACAAGCATTTATTTAAACGTGACTGGTTTTAATAATCCAGTTATTAATTGATCTTGCCACCTTGTGGGTGGCGTCCTGTCCCATGGCATGGGGTGGAATCCAGATGATGTTTAAGGTCCCTTCCAACCCAAACCATTCTGTGATTCAGTGGTTTATGTGGGAGCTTCCCAAATTTTCCTACAAGAAGAGCGTTCCTACAATTTTTACATCATCTTGGTAATTGTGGAGTTCTGTTTCCCAAAATATTAATAGTTTTGTTAATAAGGATTTTTTAAAAAAAAAATTTATTGGTACTGGGTAATATTTCCTTGTTAAATTCTTACAACTCAGTGACTCATTCCTATAAATCATATTACTTGGTGTTCATTAAATCCTCGTGTTTTACAAGAGAATTATTATGATTTTTAGTGCACTGTTCTGACTTCTTCTGTCTAAGCAACACCAGAAAGCTGAAACACTATTTGATACAGGAACCAGGACACTATCTTAACCTGCCTCACATATACTCTCAGTTTTAAAGAAGTCTTCATATTTCTCTTCTCAGCCTTTTGTTACCCAAATAACCCTCAAGATGGGAGCTCCCAGCAATTTCAAGCTGGAAGCTGGGACATTTAAGGAAAACATGTGGAGGAAGTAATGATGTTTGGTAGTTGTACACATTTTGTCACATTTAACTTCACCCCTAGGGCTGAAATAGGGTATTTCAGGGATTCATCTGGGTCCTATTTTGAGTTCCAAAATTAGGCCAATAAAGTTTTTCAGTGCATCCTTCAGATCAGCCCTCTCAGAAATCCCTCTCTCTCTTTGGTCCAGCTCAGCTAGAGTAAGATACAGCTCTAAAGAGAAGAAAATTTTCAAAATTCTGTTTTGAGCTGGTTCATCTGCGATTTCTCAGTGACAATCTGCCTCGTGAATTTGGGCGCTTCTCCGCGGAGTTCTGCATGAGCTCCATGCGCTGCCAATTTCCTGCAGTTGTCTCTGCTCTCAAGGGCTGCTGCAGCTGCCTGTGCTCATCCAAATGATGAAGAGGAAGATCCTGAAGTCCTGGTTTTTTCATCCATTCCAACAGACCTTGGATCAGGTCTTGGTGGCTCCTGAACAAAGGGGAACATAAAGAAAGCAGCCTTGTGCAAAGATACTTGGGCAGGGGAAGGAGGGGAGGGAAGAGAGAGAAAGACGGAAAAGGAAAACAACCTCTTCTTTAATAGGGATAAAAGATGAAATTTTGAAACTTTCCCAACTCCTCTAAGTTGTCAAAATCATTTCAGGTATGTGCTTGAATATGTTGCAGCTGAAAAACTGCTATTGCTTGACCCCATCAAGACGTCTGCTGAGTTCCTGTCATGTTTGAGAAACTCTTCTTCGAAATGTCCTCAGTAACAAGCCTGATAGTATTTGGAAATAATTGGGCTCCATGTCACCTTTTACTTGTTCCTAAAAGCCATATATTTTTCTCCTTATTTCGCTTCCTATCCGTGAGCATTTTTTGCTGTCCTGAATCACAGGAGAAACTCTTTTTTAAAATTTTTTGTTGCTACCTGCATATAAATTCTGCCATTACAGGAAAGTATTCTATGAAAGAGTCATTGGAAAAAATCATCTGAAAAACACCTCAAATGTTGTCCCTCTCATAGAATCACAGAATGGGTTGGAAAAGATTGGGTTGGAAAAGATCTTAAAGATCATCAAGTTCCAATGCTGACCATGGGCAGGGACACCTTCCACTAACCCACGGTGCTCCAAGCCCTGTCCAGCCTGGCCTTGGACACTTCCAGGGATCCAGGGGCAGCCACAGCTTCTCTGGGCACCCTGTGCCAGGGCCACAGCACCCTGTGTGTAAAGAACTCCTTCTTTTAAGTTCTACCTCATTTCTTGGCTAAATTAATGACATCATGAGTTTTGTTTTTCATTTATAAAATGTTACTTTCCATTTGGAAAAAGGGGAAAAGTTTGGGAAAGAAAGTCTGAGGAAAAGTGCTTGTTGCAGAGGTCCTTATTCTAGTATAGAGCTGAATATTGCTGTTCCCAGGAGCATTCTCCCTAAAAAAGACAAAGGTGCACAAAGTAACTGATGGGGGAGCTCTAAATTTATGTGGAGGGTAATTTCTTCAGGGCCTTCCACCCACTGTAGCTCATTCCCCACACCCCATCAGTGAGCATCACACTATTTTATTTATCACATTAATAAAATAGCATCCAATAGGTTTTCTAAGGCACTGGAGCATCCAAAGCTGATAGATCCATGCTCCTTGTTGCAGCTGTTTATTTACAACTAGAACCAGCGCTCTGAAATAACAACTTGTGCTTAATCCAATGTCTTAAGAGCAAAAACCTCCACAGAACTGAATGGGATTGGAGTTTACTTTATCTCTTCTCACATAACAATAGTCTCCTGTTGTAAATAATCAGTCCCAGCAGTGGAGGATGCCAGCCTGACAAACCAGACTTTCACCTTGTTTTCCCTCCAGTTGCCCCAGCACTGTTTTTGTAACTTTTACAGGGAATTGTTTTATTATCATTCCCAGCAGAAATGACAGGTTGGTCTTTTCTTTTGATCATTAATATCATTCCTGCCCCTGGTAGGGTGTGCTGTGCAGAATGAACCTTCCCTTAACCTGGAATTGGAGGATGTAGGTTTTCTTACCTTTTAGCCAACACAAGATGGGCTGGGGTTTATCCAAACCCATTCCATAATGCCCTAAATTGTGACCTCAGCTCTCTTCATAGAGAGCAGGCAGGCACAACTTCCCAAGGATATTTCCTGGGAATCACAGCGAAGAACCTCAGAGAAAGAGAAAACAATTCTTATCTCTATTCTCTGCTCCTGTTGTTCTTGCACATGTGGAATGTGCTAGGAAGATTGTTTACCTGAAGAGATCCAATTTGGTAATTGGATTTCTAGTGATGGTTGTTTATATTAATTGGCCTATTGGTTCAAATTGTGTCCTGGCTGTCTTGAGACAGTCACAGGCAGGATTTTTCTTTAGTATCTCATTAGTATAGCTATAATAAAGTATTAATATAATATAGTTTAATAAAGCAATTGTTCAGCCTTCTGAATGAATGGAGTCAGATGACAATAATTTCCTTTGTCAGGAGTGACCCTCTTTTATGATTCTAAATTCTTTCCCACCTTGTGCCCTGGCTCCATGGCTCTGTTTCCAACTGCAACTCTCCATTCCCAGCAACTCTCCATTCCCCATGAATCCATGGAGAGTGGGATTTCACTGGGAGACAGGACAGGGAAAAGGACACAGGAGCTAAAACAGGCCTTGCATCCTTATTCCAGATTTTCCACTTTGTAAATGTCATGCACTGCTGGGAAGGGTTTTTATATTGCAGAGGGATTGACAGTGTGTCACCCCAAGTGAGTTGGGGACTCCATAGGCTTGCTAGCAATGCTGAAAGGAATTCAGAGCTGTTAGAGCCTTCATTCTGAAAATCAAATACCTAACTCTCATTTTTGAATGGTATAAAAATATTTAAAATAAACAGACTTTTATAAAGAAATGCCTAATTTTGGGATGCTTGGAGACAAATAGAAGTTCACTGAAAGAATAAATTGTTTTCTTTTCCCTCTTTCCTTATTTTGTGTTTTCTTCCTGCCTTTATTTCTTTTTCTTATGGTTCAGGACTTTCACAGTTTATGCAACCTTTATGTAAGTCACTTTAGAAATTTATTTCAGATGACTTGTTCTTTGTGGCTGGTGGCGTTTGCCAAGGATTTCAGGTGAGCAGATTTGTGGGTGTCTATGTTGTGACCGTGTTCACAGGGGTCTTAGGATGAGGGAAGAGACGAGGATCTGACTTCATGTTTCAGAGGGCTGATTTATTATTTTATAATATATATTACATTAAAACTATACTAAAATAATAGAAGAAAAGATTTAATCAGAAGGCTAGCTAAGAATAGAAAAAGAAAGAATGATAACAAAGGCTTATGGCTTGGACAGAGTCCGAGCCAGCTGGACTGTGATTGGCCATTAATTAGGAACAACCAACATGGGCCAATCACAGATCCACCTGTTGCATTCCACAGCAGCAGATAAACATTGTTTACATTTTGTTCCTGAGGCCTCTCAGCTTCTCAGGAGAAAAAAACCTAGGGAAAGGATTTTTCATAAAAGATGCCTGTGACACTCTGTGTCTGTGTGGAAAAGGAGAGTTTTGCATTGTAGACCCTGCAAGCAGGACCAAGCCAGACTTCTGATTTGCATAAAGAAAAAAAAAAACAGCATAAAGGAAATATCTGCTCTTCTAAGTGCAAAAATTTAGCAAAGAAAATGAAGGAAGTTTTCTTTATTGGGACTGTGGATGAAAATGGAAACTTAGCCTAGGTTTCAACTGATGCTTAATAAATTATCCTAGAGTTTCTTTGAAAAATTGCTCTGAATTACGCAAACTTATAGCACCATGGCTGTTAGAATTACCAAACCTGTGCAACATTTCCCCAAGAGTTCAGTTTCATCCCTGTCTCCCTAAAGAATAAACTGAAGCCTAATGATGCTGGATGACTTAAGGGCTGGAACAAGATGATCTTTAAGGTTCCTTTCAGCCCAAACTTTCTGTGATTCTGTGATTTTTATGACTTGGGTAGAAAAGCATGCAGTTAGAAATAAAACACAACGAATGCCATGACCCATGCAACAGCAAAAAATTAGTATTTAAGAGGATGAAGGAGGGAAAAAGAACCACTTTATCCCAATGTACAAGCCTGTCTGTATGTGCACTGTAAATATTTATCCCAATATGACTGGCTTTGCATCAGGATAGGTCTTATTTAGCAGAAAGAAGAGAATAGGATTAATGTTCGTACTCACATTCAATGAAGGAGCCTCCACCATCTGTGAAATTAATGTGACAAAATAACATTTTCACACGTCATTTATTTTTAATTTCATTTCTGTTTTTAAAAAAATAGTCTAATTAAAGAAAAGATTGTGAAGGGGAAGAGAAGGAGGGGAAGAAATCTTAATTCAGAACTTGAAAGCACCATATTGCAATTTGGGATGAGAAGAGGGAAAGATGAATTTGCAAGTTGATGCCTTTCATATTTATTCAGTTAGAAAACAGTTTATGGAGTGCTTTAGGCACAGAACGTTACAAACATGATCAGAATTTCAGCCACTCAAAATTACCAACGAAAACATGTTCTCTCCTTAAATGGAGGAAGTTCAGAAGCCAGAAGCCCCCCTTCCAGGTCAAAAGCTACAGCTTTGGTCCAAAAAGCAGCAAAATCTCTTCTGTAATCCTTTTCCCTGTGACAGTGGCAGGACCCAGGGAACAGCTGGAGCTGGGTCAGGGGGATTTGTGTTGGATATCAGGGAAAAGTTCCTTATTTAGAGGGTGCTGGGCACTGCCCAGGCTCCTCGGGGAATGGGCACAGCGCAAATCTGCCAGAGCTCCAGGAGAGTTTGGACAGCACTCCCAGGGATGCCCAGGGTGGGATTGTTGGGGTGTCTGTGCAGGGCCAGGACTCAATGATCCTTCTGGGTCCCTTCCAGCTTGGGATATTTTACAATTCTATTAAATGTTTCTTTCCCAAAATTCTTTTAACATGTACTCTTAGTTAAATGTATTGAAGCTAAAAATTAATTAATATATGTTGCTAGAACAAAGTGTTTGGTTTCTCAAATTGGACAACTGAATCAGAACAGGAAAATCAAAAAAGCTGATACAAAATATAAGGGAAGACTAACCAGAGCCACAAAAATCTGTTCTTGGCAGTTTTAACATTCATTAGTAGCAAGTGATAAACAAGAAAACTTTCCATTATGCTTCCACATAAAGTGGGAGTTGTCAACACTTAATGCCAAGAGGTCACAATGTTTAATGTCTTGTTTGCTTCAGCCTTCACTAAAATAATTATTCTTGGCCAGATACACTGGTAAAACTTGCACAGGGCAAAAAAGCCAAGCTGGATAAGGCAAGAGGTAACAAAACCAGATATAAAACACACGTGACTGTGGTGGGAGGTATCAAAAACTCCTATATAACTTCATATTATTTAATTACCTTTATGGAAACAAACAGTTTTAGTAACTCCCAAACAGATTGTGATTCTTGTATAGAATGGAAACCTGAATAATTAAAACTACAAAAAAAAAAATCACAAAAAACCAAAAAACAAAAACCAAAAAAAAAAAAAAAAAAACCAAACCAGAACCAAAACCAAAAAAAACCCCCACAAACCAGACCCCCAAAAAACCCCACAAGCAAACCAAACACCACACAAACAAAAAAAACCCAAACCAAATCCAAACAAACCCTGAAACATATTGACTATATTTTTAAAACCTTTTAAAGTTCAGCACAAAGGAATTATCATGATCCCCAGGATGAACACAGACATTGAGGAAATCGGGAGTTAACATGAAACTATTCAGTAACAAGAAATGTTTAGGCCAGCCTATTTTCCTTTCAAGACACAATTTTAAGGGGAAAAGCTGCTGATGTCAATTATTTGCTTTCATGAACATGTTGTTTTCATTTTCATGCTAACACTTTTTGTGTTATCATGGAGAACATCCTTGTGGTGAGATGTGAAAGCATTAGCAGTGCTCAGAGGGTGCAAGTGCTCCACAGAGAGTTCAGAAAAGGGCTGAAAAAATGTCCTCAGGTTGTTAAGGTTCAGCTCACACAGAGCCACATCACTGAAACTCTCTTGAGTTTGGTGCTATTACTTGTACTCTAACCCGGTTATTAAATATTATGATTTTAGGGTTATTGACAAACGAAAATTTTGCAGTACTGGAGAGGATAAGTAGAATTCTGAGTATTTTTAATAAAGATGGGAACCATGGTGCTGTTTATTACAAACAAGCGCAGCTTTCTATATTTAGACAGTGGTAATCTGCTTTATAAATGCAGCATAAGGAAAACTGGTTCAACAGCAAATCCACTGAAAAGAGATTTATTGAACTTCAAAGTGAAAAATATTAAAAAAAACTCAAATTAAAAACAGAAGAATCACATTTCTGTAGACGGACAAACCTTATCCTGGGCTGCAAAATGCTAATATTATATACATATATATATAAATATAATATTAGTGTATTAGCTGGTGTATATATACTAATATTAATATTAATATTAATATTAGTATTATATAATAATATACTAATAGTGGTATACTAATGTACTTGGATTTTATTGCCCAGAGAAGCTGCAGCTGCCCCAACCCTGGAAGTGTCCAAGGCCAGGCTGGATGGGACTTGGAGCAGCCTGGGATAGCGGGAGGTGTTCCTGCCCATGGACAAAGTTGGAACTGGATGGGCTTTAATGTCCCTTCCAACCCAAATCCTTCTGTGATTCCATGAATTGAAAACCACAACTGAAACCAGGACAACTTCAAAGGGAAAAAAAAAATTAAGAAGCTGCAGTGATTGGGCCTAGAGAAAACAACAGCAGGCGAGGCTGTGGCCAGGCTCTTCACACACACCACAGGAAACTATAAAGGCAAAAAATTGTTTTCAATATACACGGAGATAAGACAAGCTATTAAGAATAATTTCCAGCTAGCAGATGCCTGAGGATAAGAGATAAACTAAATTATCATTTAAGATTCTTTTGCATTCTTATTTTTTATTTCTACTACAAGACCTCTTTGAATTTGATTTTTTATTTCTGCCTCCTAGAAGAGACGAGAAGTTTGTTTGTTTGTTTGTTTGTTTGTTGTTTTTGCTTGTTTTGGTTTTGGGGTTGGTTTCATTTGGGGTTTTTTTTGAGTGGGGTTTTGGACATATCAATATATTTTCCCCCATTATGCTGAAGACCATTTTAGTCAGAAAATTGTCACATATATATATATAGATATATAGGATTTATGATATATGATATATAATATAGATTATATAGATTATCTATGATAAGATATATATGATATATGGTATATTATATACGGTATATTATATATAATATATAATAAATAATATATTATTATAATATATAATATATAATATATAATATATAATAAATAATATATTATTATAATATATAATATATAATATATAATATATAATATATAATATATAATATATAATATATAATATATAATATATTATATATTATATATTATATATTATATATTATATATTATATATTATATATTATATATTATATATTATATATTATATATTATATATTATATGACATGTAATGTGTAATATATAACATACAATACATAATATATAATACATAATATATATTATGTATATTATATATTTATATATTTTTATATATATTAAAAATAAAAATGAACACTGCGCCACTCTGCTGCTCTTTTACAAGCCTACATTGCTTCTTCTGAATTACGAGGGAAATTATTGTTGTAACTCCTTTTGGACCTAATCATTAGCCCATTACTTTAGACATTCTTTCACTTTCCTACTTGTTAAGTTGTGGTGTATTTCCCCAGGGCTTGCAATAAATCCATAAATGCCAGCAATTTGACACGGGGATGCATTGTTAGAGCAGCAGGAGAGCCAGGGCAGCTCCACAACCAGCACATTTCATCCCACAGGCACTGTGGGGCACAAATAATGGCTGGTTTATTCCTTGCCTTGTAGAAACCAGATTGCAGATGCTTTACTTGCACTTTGGAATATTTGTCCCCATGGGCCAAGGCATTTAGAAATCCGGCACTTCGATGCTGGTGTGATATTTCTCCCAGGCTCCTCAGGAAAGCTGACATCATGTTTTGTGACATATCTTGCAGATAGCATTTTCTTTTCCATTGCTCACCCAAATGTTCCCTGCCTGTTGCACACAATACAAATTAATATCACAAGCTGCTGCTATACCCTGCTGCTAAAATGTAATTTGTTCTTTGTATTTCTCCTGTGAAAAGCTGCTGAGGTTCATTTCTAATGCTCAAATTAGAGAAGAAACTCAGAAATGAGGTTTGCAATTAGGCAAGGAATTCGATAAACATCAAAGAATTCGTGACTGCTGTTTTTGAAAACCAAAGATCAAAATAAATTCCAGAATGTATATGAATCTGAATAGCCATTTATGCAGTGAATAAAGAATAAGAGAAATGTTTGACTTCAGAAGAGTTCCAATTACAAAAAAAAAAAAAGGCAAATGAGTAAAATTTTAATTATGTGGCAAATATTGCCTAATGTTGTCACCATGAAAAGAATGGGTAGAAGTGAAGATACACCCACTTCAACTAAAAAAAAAAACCCAAACAGATGCACAAAATAGTTTTCATCATTTGAAGGCAAGTAAGTGACTGAAATTTTGAGAGAAATGTAGATTAAAAAAATTAATTATATTTTACAAGATTAGTGTGAGTCAACAGGAACACTTTGTTTAGATGAAACCCAAGAAGCCTTAACCTGATTTGCATATTTGGAATTGTTCTGCTGCTTTTTATTTTATCCACAACAAGGGGATATTTTTGAGAATTCTCCACACTTTATTACTACACACAAAACAAGAAAGCAAATGCACAAAACAAATATTTGCTCCCCAGGTGACAAAACTATATCTGTTGACCCCATGTCAACAAGAAACTTGGGCTTGCAAAACACACTAAGAAAACTGAGCGCAATTCATAATTATCTAATTTATCACTTGTCCTGACTTTTGCTGACCAAGGAGTTCCAGCAGGCCTTTTGAAGCCTGTGAGATTTTGAGGGATAATTACTGCAAACTCTGCTTCCCTATTTTTTAGTTGTGGATTTTTTCCACGGAGAGGTTTGCAGGGATGTGAAGTTCCAGCTCCAAATTTACCAGGGGGAGATGTGAGCTGTGGTACGTTTTTGCTCAGGTAGGAGGGTGGGCAAGTCCTGTTTGTATTTTAAGATGAGAAAGGGCTGTGTCCCAGTGACCATCAGGTCTCTCCAGGCATTCCCAAGCCACTGGAGCTGTGATGGAGAGCTTCAGGCTCATGATTCCATGTGGCCTCATTCAGGGATTTGAAGAGGAATATGTTTTGGTTTTATGTGCATCACTTAAAGCTCTGTGCTGCCTCCACCCTCCATCCCCTGCAGAGGGACCTGGGCATTTTCCCCTTCAACTGAATTAAGCAATAAATTTATCTTTTACCCAGGGACCCCAGTTTGGCTTCAAGCAGGAACATTCTCCCAGGTCTCTGATATATTCCTTATAACATTAAGTATTTATTAAGCTAAATCAAGGTCTATATTTTCTCTGCAATTCAGCTTCAGATGTTTCTCCCAGGCTGCAGCAGACTCCACTACAAGTCCCTTTTCCAACTAATGGTTAGTTCTAGCTGGAAGGGGAAAGACCAAGAGATCCCCATTTCCCAGCAATGTGCATCTCATGGGCTAAGGTGCAGACCCAGCAGGTAGGAGGCATTAGCACAAGTTTTCAGCCTTTTTCTCAGCTACAGGGGGTAAAAACAAACCAAACTCTGCACCATCTTCAGGATTTGAAGAGGAATATATTTTGGTTTTATGTCCATCACTTAAAGCTCTGTGCTGCCTCCAGCCTCCATCCCCTGCAGGCTCCTGTCCAGCCCCAGCAGAGGGACCTGGGCATTTTCCCCTTCAACTGAATTAAGCAATAAATTTATCTTTTACCCAGGGACCCCAGTTTGGCTTCAAGCAGGAACATGCTCCCAGGTCTCTGATGTATTCCTTATAATATTAAGTATTTATTTAGCTAAATCAAGGTCTATATTTTCTCTGCAATTCAGCTTCAGATGTTTCTCCCAGGCAGCAGGAGACTCCACTACAAGTCCCTTTTCCAACTAATATTTAGTTAGCTCTAGCTGGAAGGGGAAAGACCAAGAGATCCCCATTTCCCAGCAATGTGCATCTCATGGGCTAAGGTGCAGACCCAGCAGGTAGGAGGCATTAGCACAAGTTTTCACCCTTCTTCTCACCTATAGGAGGTAAAAACAAACCAAACTTTGCACCAGTTTAGGGATTTGAAGTGCTGCCTCTGCAACAAAATCTTTAAAGGTGACAGTGCAGGAAATTTTAGGGGTTTTTTAGTACAAAGCCCTTTGTAGCAGTTTGACACCTGCCACCTTCTCCCCCAGCAGTGCCAGCAGCAGCAGCTCAGGCACTTAACTCAGGTTTGTGGAATCTCTCAGACAATTGGAGGCCTAATGGGCAGTGCTGAGTTTAACTCTGCTTTGTCAATCTCAGAGAAAACACTTGTCCTCAGACGCTTTTCCCCTGAGAGAGCTCAGCAGTTCTCATTTCCAGCGCGTGGCAGCAAAGAGAAGTCTGCAAGTTTCCTTAAACCAAGAAATAATGGCAAAAAGCTTCATTTCTGCCACTTGTTTCCTGAGACACACTAACCTGGGCATTGTGCTGAACACATCAGCCTTACAAATCTTCCTGGGCTCACAGTCCCACTGCACAGAGACATGGAATAAGCATTCTGCTTCCAATTTATATTCCCAGGAGGAAAGAGACAAAGATGGTTTTGTAATGACATGTAACAGTGCCCACAGAAGCCATACACAGCACCACTAGAAAAAACAGGAGTTATACTCAGTGGTACCTACAGATTTTTTTTCCAGCAAAAGTATGTGTGTGACCAGAATATTGTGAATATGCAGAACAGAGGGTGGAAGTGACAGAACAAGGAGAAAGATGGAGAAAGATTATTTACAAAAGCACGTAGTGAGAGGACAAGGGGGAGTGCATTCACACTGCCAGAGGGCAGGGATGGATGGGATATTGTGTTGTAGACATCTTTTTGTGAAAATCCTTTCTCAGGATTTTTTCCCTTCTGAGAAGCTGAGGCCTCAGGAACAAAATGTAAACAATGGTTATCTGCTGCTGTGGAATGCATCAGGTGAATTTTTGATTGGCCCCTCTTGGATGCTTATAATTAATGGCCAATCAAGGCCGAGCTATCTCAGACAGAGTCCAAGACAGCTGGCTTTTGTTATTATTCCTTTCCTTTCTATTTTTAGCTTAGCTAGCCTTCGGAGATGAAGCTTTTCCTCCTATTCTTTTTAGTGTAGTTGTAATGTAATATAGATCATAAAATAGTAAATCAAGCCTTCTGAACATGGAGTCAACATTTTCATCTCTTCCCTCATCCTGAAACCCCTGTGACCACCGTCACAATATTGGGAAGGAATTGTTCCCTGGGAGGGTGGTCAGGCCCTGGCACAGGTGCCCAGAGCAGCTGTGGCTGCCCCTGGATCCCTGGAAGTGCCCAAGGCCAGGCTGGACAGGGCTTGGAGCACCCTGGGACAGTGGAAGGTGTCCCTGCATGCCAGGGATGTGGATTGGATGGGTTTTCAGTTCCTTTCCAACCCAGTCCATTCTGTGATTCCATGTTTATGTAGTTTTATTGAAATATAATAGAGAACGGTCACTTTTCCAAGATCCTGGATGCCCAGCAACCTGGATGAATCACTTCCTCCTTCCACTGCAGGGCAAGATGTGCCACAGAGAACTGACAACCTGTGATTAGAAATGGGCAGAGTGGGAGACAAGAGGGGTGGAAAGTGGGAAGTCAAACACAAACTTGTCAAACTCACAAACTTGTAAACGAGGCAACGTCCAGAAGAATCTGGCGACCAGTCCCAGCTGCGCAGACAATAAGGCAAATTAGTAAGATTGATGCTTAAGTTCTCTTCCTGCTCAAACACCATGGCAAAACTCAATATCCATAGAATCACAGAATTGTTAAAGCTGGAAAAACTTGCTAAGATCATCCAGTCCAGCCATTCCCCCAGCACTGCCAGGGTCACCCCTGTCCCAAGCACCACATCCCCATGGCTTTAAATCCTTCCAGGGATGGGGAACCCAACACTGCCCTGGAGTGTTGGAGTCCCCATCCTGGTGACTTTTCTGTAAAAAAAATTGAAAAGTCCATTTCCGTGAAGAAATTTTTCCCAACATCCAATCTAAGTATGCCCTGGTGCAACTTGGAAATATGCATGTCCTTTGGAGTACCCAGAGACTGAACTTCTGTTGATTTTTTCACTTTGGGAGGGTAAGGATACAAAGAAATAATTTTACAAAGAAGCCTCTGGCTTTTTATAATATTTTTTTAAGTTGTTCAGAACAAGTTAACAGCTGGTAGCTGCAAGTGGTGACTTTGTAACTATTAAAATGACTCACCAGCGCAGGAAAAGCACGGTTTTTAGAAGGGAGATTGCAACCTGGCCAGCAGTACTTGTGAAGAAACTCTGTAATAAAAAAGAGATTAGCTGGTCAATTTATCAGTAAATAAATTCTTTTTCCACAAAAGAGTCCTTGTCAAGCTGTATGACCAGCATATTCAATTACCTTCCAGAGTAAATATAAACCACTTTACAAGATTCTTTCCCAGAAATAAAAGAAAGAGGAAGATAGAACTGAATAGAAAATGGTGCCCTAGTCATTTCAGCCTCAGTCTCCCAGACTCCTTTATGGTGCTTCTCTGAACCATTTCACTGGAACTCTAATCTTCTGTTTTATTAAATATAAATGGGCTTCTAATAGTGAGAGCAACATGTCAATTGCAGATGCTCAGAATGAGCATGATTCATCCACTTGGGAATATCAAGGCTGGTTTCACTCCCACTCACAAATCAAATGTCTTTTCCAGTATCCAAATGAACCAAGGTGCCCCACAGTGGCCAAAGCCCCCATACCCTTCCTAGCAGACACAACTTTGAGTCAGAAAATATCATCAGACATGAAATATTGCTGGTTCTTGCAGTGTTTCCAGGAGAAGAAACATGATGCAAGCATGTTTTGTGAGCTGCAAAGTGCATTTTGGGGCAGAAGGTTCTGGGGATTTAGGAGGAGTTCTTTGGTTGGTTAGGAGTAAAATTCTGGGACAGCATTGATGGGAGAGTCAGCATTTCAAATAATTCCCAAGAAAAAATTAATCATGGAATGGTTTGGGTTAGAATGGACATCAAAACTCATTCAGTGCCATCCTTGCCATGGGCAGGGACACCTTCCACTATCCCGTGTTGCTCCAAGCCCCATCCAACCTGGCCTTGGACACTTCCAGAGATCCAGGGGCAGCCACAGCTGCTCTGGACAACCTGAGGACCTCCCCACCCTCACAGCCAGGAATTTGTTCCAATATCCCATGCAACCCTGCCCTCCTTCAGCTTAAGGTTGATGAGTTGCTTTCCCTCACCAATCTTTGCTGAAGTTTGTAGTAATTACATATCCTCTGAACAGAGAGAGACATGGTTCTCCCGGGAAAATCCTGGGAAGCTGTGGGAAACCTAGAGGAAAGAATTCAACCAATTATTGTCTCTCTTTCTGTAACCATTGTTTATAGATATGGTTCTCCAGAGTGTGCTATTCATGGTTCACCAATAGTGTGACAGAAGTTTCCTAAAAGCCAATCAGGTCCTTGGTCCACCATTGTTTCTATAAGAACTGTAGATTTCTTAATAATAAAGTGTCTTTTCATGCCTTCTGATGATGGAGTCTCTGTATCACCCTTGGCTGTCCCCGATACCCCTTTGGTGATAGAAGTTCATTTTCTGACCATCCTTGCTTGACCACGTCCAAGTACTTTAAAAGTGACTGCTTGCCTCTTGGAAAGTATTTTGCAGTTTTAGGATTCTTTCCTGATCCTACTGATTGGGTTTGTCACTGAAACCATGTTCACACCATGGAAAAGCCATTTGAAAGTCTTAAATGAAACTCTGATGGCAGCCTGAAGTGTGTGAATGTATTAGTACCCTTCTGTAAAACAAAAAACCCCACAAAGAGATAGAATCACTTTCCAAAGCCACTTGTTTAAAAAAGGAACAGGAGAAGTACTTGAAACTTAGCACCTCAATAGAAGATTTTTGACATTTCTCACCTTTAAGTCCTTTAGGTTAAGAAAAACAGTCTTTACTATCTGGATCAATCTGAATCTTGGTCTCCCAAAAGCCACAACTGAGGTAAACCAATGAGAAAAGATTTTCTGAGAGATTAATTTTTTTAGAGATTTCCAGAGACTTTGCAAAGACAGTGATTCACCCCTAATTTTGACTTTATGGGTTTATTCTCACGTGTATTCTCACTGGAGAGAGGGGAAAATAAAGATGGAAGGAAGAAAATGATTGAACTTGCAAAAGATATATCTACATTTTGTCTGCCCAAGTGCTTGTCTGGAATCTGGTTTTGATTGGGTTCCTCTGAGATTCCCTGATAGATACCCAGGTTTGGGCTTTAAAAAATAAACATACAAGACTGAAATTGATTGTGCTGGAATCCAGTTCTTGGCTGGCATTACTATACAGCAATTTCTTCATGCAGACACATCAGAATTTCCCCAGAAATATTAAATTTTCAGTCATAGAAATGAACAAATATTCTGGAAACTGATTTGTTTTAATTCTTTGGCTCATTCCCAGCAGGAGCAATGCGATATTGACAGTGTGTCATCCCCCTATCATGGACACAACTGGTGCTGTACTTGAGCCAAGAGGGGAAATATGAGCACATTCTGTGCTATTTTGGCAAAATTAAAAGCCTTGAAAGTACTGTGGGGGAAAGCCTTGTGGTAGAGATATTAGAGTTTCACCAATAGAACAGACAGCCTGCATGAATTTGGGCTGGGCTGACTTTCTTCTGTGACCAAGCGACAAGAAAATATTTTAGGTTGGCAGCACTCTGAGCTGAAGGATTTGCCTCAGGCTAGAGGTTTCAATTTCTTTCCAAGGAATCTTACTCTGGGAATGACAATGATGTTTCAAAGGTGAGCAAGTAATTCTCCTTGGAGGAGGGCTTTTCCCTCAGCTGATATTTAAGAAATCTTGTTCTGTTTAGACTGAACATAGAGGACAGTGCTTAACATGTTCTGAGCACAGGGGACAGCTGCAGAATTCTTGACCCATGTTTAGTAGAAATCAATATGTTGGATGAAAAATTCTTGTGAAAACTAGCTGGATTGAGAATAAAACCAAGCCCAGTCTGGCACAACTTGGCAGATCTAAGAATCTGTGGAAGGCCCATTGTAGAGTGAGGACTTTCTGTGAGCTGATGGGGCTGTGGGGCAGTTTTGGAGGTATGTGAGGGTGTGGTGGCTTCACCCCACCCTTAAAATGCTCCAGTTCAGGGTACCATATGGGGGTTCCTCACTGCTCAGCACTGGTGAGACCTCCCTGCTTGGCCAGTTTGGGATCTCAAGCACAAGAGCAACAAGAATACATGAGAGAGGATCCTGTGACGGCCCCTGAAGGTGATTAAAGGACTGGAGCATGTCACATGAGGAGATGCTGAGTCAACTAGGGCTGTTTATCCTCCAGGAGAGAAGATCTTACCAACAGGAGTTGTAGCTGATGAGTACCTGGTGTGGGGACCCAGATTTTTCTCAGTGGTGCCCATTGAATGGACAAGAACCAATGGCTGACATTTAAATACAGTAATTCCATATACATACAAGAAATGCTTTTCCTGTCTTGGAGGTTGCATGGACACCCCATAGCAGCCTTTCAGTCTTTGGAGAAGGACACTTCATCAGGAACTGTAGTGACAGGACAAGTGGAAATGGCTTCAAACTGAAAGACAATAGATTTAGATTAGATATTAAAAAATTCTTTCCTGTGAGGGTGGGAAGGCCCTGGCACAGGGTGCCCAGAGAAGCTGTGGCTGCCCCTGGATCTCTAGAAGTGTCCAAGGCCAGGCTGGATGGGGCTTGGAGCAACCTGGGATAGTGGAAGGTGTCCCTGCCCATGGAAGAGAGGGGTCTAAACTGGATGGTCTTCGAAGTCCCTTCCAACCCAAACCATTCCATGATTCTATGAATTATAACAGAAACCACATAGAAGCACATTCCAGCTTTTTGTACAACAATCCAGCGAGGATGTAGCCAAAGAATTGTCACAGCTGTCCTTGCAGCAAGGAGGGAACACACACCATGCCACAGAGGATGGAGCAGGGGACCTTGGGAGCAGACTTTCAACATGCAGACACTGACAATGAAGCTACAAGGTTTTAATCACTGTTTTACATGTGCCACGCACGCCACTCTCTTATTTTGGGAACAGCTTATTACTCTGTCTGGTCTGCTGCAAATGCTAATGCATGTAGATGCTAATCAAGATTCCTGCTCTGCTTTCCTGCCTCACCTAATTGGATTGCATTAGGGCTCGTTTGGGAGTTTGCACTCGGAATCACAAGTGGAGTTGGGTCACTATTGTATTTGCATTCCCCCCAGATGAAGGCAGGAATGATGAATCTGACTCCATGTTCTCAGAAGGCTAATTTATTATTTTATTATACTATATTATATTAAAGAATACTGTACTAAGCTATACTAAAGAATACAGAAAGGATACTTACAGAAGGCTAAAAAGATAATAATGAAAACTCCTGACTCTCTCCAGAGTCCCAACACAGCTTGGCCCTGATTGGCCAAAGAATGAAACCAACTCACAGCAGAATCCAATGCAACAATCACCTGTGGGTAAACAATCTCCAAACACATTCCACATGAGCAAAACAGAGGAGAAGCAAACGAGATAAGAATTGTTTTCCTTTTCTCTGAGCCTTCTCTCGCTGCCTTTCAGCTTCCCAGAAGAAAAATCCTGGGTGAAGGAATTTTTTGAGAATGTGAATACCACAGGAAATGAACCTCAGGAGCTCTCCAAAGAGCCAACTTGAACCCATCCATGGGATGTGCAGAAGTTGTGAGCACACCAAGAGGATAATGAAGCTTGAGAACAAATTGACTTTTAAGGTGAAAAAACAAACTTTATATGGCATCTACTAGATTCAAAGAGAAGGGTGAGCATTGAAGCGAGTAAAGAGGTACTGAAAGGGAGATTCTTTGCAAGAAGTGAAGGTGTAAAAACCCCAATATGATAATTGCCACTGTCCTGGTGGTTATAGTTATATTTTACATATTCAAACTCAGAGAGTGCACAGCAAAAACCCCTTTGGATTTCTTATAAATCAACTCCCCTGTTTATTATAAACACAGCCCAGACTGGGAATCAGCAAGAGCAGTGATGAAAAAATTACTTCTGCTCCTCTGAGAAGCCTGGCAGCTTTCCCTTTGCTAATGCTTCCTCTCTGTGTCTCTGAAGAGTTCAGCTCTATTTGCTGCAATGTTCATTGTGGGTGCTCAGCGTCTGAAATATTCCTGCCTGCCTGACATTGAGCAATAGCTCTCTAAAAATGCCTCAAAGGCCATTTTAAATGTGACAAAATGGTCTGTAACAAAATAGGTAAATGCAAAAACCTCAAGGGATTTATATAAAAAGCTCCTGAACAAGAAACTATTTGCTGTCTGTGTCCAGCTGTTCTGTTAATACATCTTTTGCTTCAACACTCTTCATGGATACAATGCTAATACACTTTCTTCTGGGGAGATGTAGCTTTTCTCACATGAATGTCTATCACCTCAGGGATAAGGTGTTACTCAGGTCAAGAAACATTCCAGGAAAAAAAGAGTCCCATATGGGAGCAGTTTCAGACACTTTATTCTTTACCAAGGCCTTGCAGAGCCTTGTGGAAGATCCTTCCACGTGTCAATCATCTCCCCAATCCCAGCTTCTGACTGAGAGGTGTCATAAAATCTCTGGTAATAGTGGGAAATGGTAAAACAGATCAAAGGAAAAATCTTCGGTGGTTCAAAGTACTTCTGTCTACATAAACTGAACCATAATCTGTATCTGGTAACTTACATGTGAAATTTTATTCCATATTTATAAGTGCTGAGGGTTGACAGCCCAACATGAGATGACAGAACAGTCTCTTAAATCACTGTTTTCTCAGCAAGCAGCTTCTTGGAACTGGAAAGAAATGAAGAAATAATGCTTTAGGATCAAAAAAAGCCCTGTTGGATAGATGGTTGCCAAAGACTTCATCTTCTGATAACTATCATTTTCTGTCTCCGCTGGAACAGAAGCAGAGTTGATGAGCTTTGTTGAGGCACATTTTATGGCTGGTTTTTTGTTTTTTTTTTGGTGACCATCACACACAATCTCTGTGTGCTGCCTGAACTCCCTGCCAAGGCTGAGAAGGGATGAGGCTGCCCTGGGTGGGAGTTTTACCTCAGTGTCATTGGAATTTCTTATCAGAGGAGGGAAGAGTGTGTTATCAAGGTGTGAGGATGTGCCATTCTCCCTACCACAGCGAGGAGCACCTCAGAGACACTTTTAGCACAGAAAACTTCACAGGAAGTGAATTTGGCAATCAACCTGGCAGCTTCCACTCCAGTGAAACCATTATTTCAATCAGCCACATAACGTCTTTTTTTTTTCCCCCAAAGTAGACACAGCAGGGTGTAGCCTGAGATGTCCAGATTTTATTTCATAACTGTTCTGCTTTATATTTCATTTGTTTTAGCTTTTCTCTCAGCTCTGCCAGCTATTGGGAAGCTTTATTATTATTTTTACATCTTTCCAAATGCATTGCAGGGTTATAACAAGCATTTTCAATGTCTTGAGGCAGTTCCCTCCTGCCTGTTGCTAAACTGCTTTGAGTAATGTGGTTATGTGGTTATTCAAAAATAAATAAATACATCTCGGTGCAATGCATCTAAATGTGATCCTCTCTGAAAATGAGTTTAAATTCTATACCACATCTTTGGCTCAGAGGTTTTGGGGGACTTTTTTTTTAATCCCTCTCTCTCAAGTCTTTCAGTCACAGCTGAACTTTCCAGGAATAAAACTTCCAAGAGTCTTATACATGATATGATGAAATTCTGCAGCAGAAATGACACAAACTTTTATCCACTTGTTGGAGTCAGATTATTTCAAGAAGTAGGTTCTGCTCACTGCACCATCTTGTTCCTCTGCTCTGAGTGTTTCTGAAGCAGCCATGGCTTTCATCACTTTACTTTTAAGGAGCCTTATGCTATTTTTCTCTGCATGCTGAACTACAGGCAGTGAGGACCTGTCAGTCTGGATTATTTTCATTCTCAGAGTCATTATCAGGAGGGGAGTAGAAGAAAATCTTGTTAAGAAATTACATCCTCTGCTGTTCTGTTTGACCACATTTATGTTAAGAAAATAAAATCTTTAAAGGCACCTGCTTGGCGAGACCTTCTGAAATTAGTGAAAAAGGACAGAGAAAGCAAAATATCTTTAGAGGTTCTCTGCTGCACTCACTGAGTCTAGTGACTGAAAGCCCTTCTTTCAATCACAAACACCTTAAAAAAGAAAGTAAAATAGATGCAGAACATATTCAATGTAAAGAAAGATGTCCTAAGGAAAAGAAGATTCCAGTTAGCTGACTGTCCTCTTTTAATTCTTGTGTCACTGAGACCCAGCTGCTGCACACCACAGACCAAGCACCCTTCTCTGGGGAGCTTTTGGGAAGCTTGGCTGCAGCAGAGCCCTGCCAGCCATAAGAGATTGTGGTGTTGATAGGCAACAGCACCTTGTGTTCACCTTCCAGTGCAGGAACAGTCCAAATGGGTACCTTAAGGACTCACAGAATCATTAAGGTTGGGAAAGACCTCTGGGATCAACAAGTCCACCTGTCAACCCAGCACCATCACCATCTTCATCACTAAATCACATCCTCATGTGCCATATTCTCTTATTTGGGGTTATTTTTCAACACTTTGGGGGTGGTGACTCCAGCACTGCCCTAGGAATCTTCTTCCAGTGCTTAACAACCTTTTCCGCAAAGAAATTTTCTTCTATTATCAGTCTAAAACTCCCCCGATGCAACTTGATGCTATGTCACCATCATATTTTCTGGAAAAATCCCTTGCCCAGGATTTTTCTCCTGGGAAGCTGAGAAGCCTCAGAGAAAAATGAAAACAATAATTATCTGATTTGCTTCTCCTGTGTTTGGCTGCTTTGGAATGTGGTTTGGAGATTGTTTATCAACAGGCGATCTTTTCATTGGTTTCATGTGAATTGTTTTTACTTATTGGCCAATTATGGCCCAGCTGTGTTGGGACTCTGAAGAAAGAGTCATGAGTTTCTCATTATTATCTTTTTAGCCTTCTGTCGGTATCCTTTCTGGATTCTTTAGTATAGTTTAGCATAGCATTCCTTAATTTAATATAGTAACATAAAATAATAAATTAGCCTTCTAAGAACATGGAGTCAGATTGATCTTTTCCTCCCTTCGATGGGGGGTCTCCAAAAATACCACAAGGCTGCTTCTTCCTGTCCTATACCAAGGAAATTCTGGGCTTAAAGAAAGTGTCTGTGGGTCAGCATTGTCCCGGGAGAGCAGTGGTGGCCTTGGTTTGGGCAGAAAGAGGGTGATGGGCAGCAATAAAAGGATGGAAAGTTGTGCAGGAAAAGTGAATGGGGTTTGGGTGGCTTAACTCAGCAGCTCCTCTGTTTTACAGCTCTGCCCACAGAGCAGTTAAAACCATTTCTTAGTGAAGGGCCAGTGAATTCATTTCCAACATCTTTTTTAAAAAAGATAACCAAGCTGGCTTGGGGGAAGCAGGAGCAGGTATCAGGAGACAGTTCACAGAGCTTTGGGATAGACTTGTAGCTGCTGAGGAAGTTGATTTTACCTGCTAGAGGAGGGAAGATGCTGACAGAAAATTGTGCATGTGGGCATTTTGCATTTCTTAAGCAAACTTCATCTTCCGGCAAGAGTTGCTCAGGAAATCTTTTCCACAGTGTGATGGTATCTGACAGAAAATTGTATCTGCTGATGGAGAAAATGGTATGTGCTTAACCAGAAAGGATTTATCCATCTGCTCATCACTAGTAAAAATATCTGATTATAATGGGAAAGGTCTAAAAATTTTCTTTTATTTTCAATTAAACACTTCACTGCACAAAGCATTACCCAAGATTTTATTTGGGCTCCTGCTCAACATGTTGGAACACGATGATCTTTAAGGTTCCTTTCAATCCAAACCAGTCTATGATTTTATGAACTCTTTTTTTCTGCTTACCAATGTACAGACACTTGTTTTAAAAGTCACTAACTGTCAAAATAGAAATGAAAAAGACAATCTGACTCTTGGAGACAAATTTCATCTACAACTCAAATGAAAACAACTTTTAATAGCCCTTAATGACAAGAAATCAATTGAAAAATAAAAACCATGAGGGTAATATGAAGGTCAACATGAAACTTCACATTGAAATGCTGTTCCAGTGTTTAAAAAGGAGTGAGCTGTGAAAATA